>NC_138105.1:61346028-61971028 GCF_964146895.1 Miniopterus schreibersii
AAGGAATTCTGGGAACCTTATATTTTTATCCTTAATTGCTGTAAATTCTCTTATCCCATCCAGTAAGCACACTGTAACAACTGTGCTCATAATGTCCCAAGACCAATATGTGTTTCAGATAGGAAACAGGTTTACGTAGTTCAAGAGGGGATCAGCTGATACTCATAAAAGAGGGATGGGAGAGGGGGGATTAGGAAAAGCCACCAAACTTTAACATTTACAATTAGTGAGTGACAGATCCGATTAATACAGCAAAGCATAATGAACCATTTGGTGGGGAGTCTCCTAACAGCCCTCCATCCTGGAAAAAACCATACTTATGCAAATTTCCAACTGGTGGAATATGATTGGGGAGATTTTAAACCAGGGACCCAGTGCCTTGTCTCCTTTGGACCAGCTCTTATTCTGGAGTTTTCTCCAAACTAGTTGACCATAGAGTAAAATGAGACATTTGTTTCATCTTGTCATCATAGTCAAAGGCACTCATCCTCTTACTTTTGAAAGAGATTCTTCTCTCTTGGAATTTTAGTAAGCCCATACACAACACCCCCTTTATTTCCCACCCCAATTCTGAACTGGTAGCCACATGATCAGGAAGATAGAGAGAGGAAGTATACAAATCAAAAAATAAAACAGTAACACGTGCTGCTTTTTATGTGCCAGGCACTGTTCTGATCTTCATAGCAATCCTATGAAATAGGTTCTCCGCTTATCTACATTTTATAGATAAGGGAAACTAGAGCATGGAGAGGTTAGTTGCCCAAGGTCACACAGTACGTGGTGGAGCCGGGATTCAGAATCAGCAATTTGATTCCAGAGCCCAATCTCTTTTACCACGGTGTTTTCCTGCATTACATTTCACCTCAGTTACTGACAGAGCTGTTGGAGATAATGGCCTTAGGGCAGTTGGCCAAGTGGGCTTCCTGATCCTGCACCCCCCCATTTACAGCTTTACCCAGGCGTGCTGGACAGCTGCAACCTGCCCCCCCCAAGTGGTATGGGGGAGCAGAGCCCGTGTGCCCAGCTCCCTTTCCTTAACACCACTGCTTTGATAATTCCTCCTTCCTTTCCTCAGGAGGACAGAGGGGAAGGGCTTAGAGACATCAGGAGTGTTCCTTGGAGTTGTTCCACATGGGAACAGGGAGAATGAGGAATAAAATATTCTCTCCTTAGCCCTCTCGGTTCATTTAAGAGCAAGTCTTTTGGCGGGAGTTAGCATAGGTTGGGCAGGAGCTGGAGAAGGGGCAGCTCCCCCATCAGGATTTCAGCTGAAGCACCGGCAGCTCGTGGCGCAGCTTTAGCTGTGTGCCACTGTGTGTGCTTTTCCACCCCGCTTGCCCCTGTTCATAGCTCACTTTCTCCTGCTGCCTGCTTTATTTGAAGACAAGGGAGAAGCACACAACAAACAAGAAAACCCAAATCAGGTCGTTTTAAACAAGCATCCTTCCTCAGGTTTCCTGAAACAAGCCAAGTTATCTTTAACTTGCTCTCCCACATCATTTGCCATAGAGAAAGAGCAGCAGAATGTTCCAGTAGAAAGAGCATAGTTTTAGAATGAGAAAGTTAGGACTGAATCCAACTTTGTCACTGAACAAATTACTTAATCTCTCTGTGCTATTCTTTCCTTACTATTCTATGTAAAAGAAAGTGTAAGACCTACCATAGGATGGTGTGAGGAATAGAACTGGACTATGCTGGGTTTTTGACACTCAGCAACACAAGGTAGCGTCTATTGTTAATAAAGATATGAAATCTACAGTCTTAAACTTGTTGAATGCTGAAGAAATAATTTCAGCTGTTATACGAGCAATTTTCTTAGGCAAGTCGCCTTTCAGCACTGCTGGGAAATGGGAGCACTGGTTAATATTCAGGTATTTTGTCTGATTATGTGCAGATACACTCATGTGTGAAGGCGAGTGCCCAAAACAAATCTGCAAGCATACCTCCTATATGCAGTACTGGTTACATATATGTTGTATGCAAATTGGTTTTAATTTTAAGACTTCATATCTTCATTTACCTTTTTATTTCCAAGAATCTAAATTTGCATTCAAAAGCTCCCAGTGCTTTTTTTCTGTGACCTTAAGCTAATGCATCCAAAGATTGCTGCTTTCTTCAAAACACTTTAGCTTGGTTGAAAAATACCATGAGTTCCAAAGGCACACCGTGTCTTTAAGAGTTGGTTGGTTATATCTTGGGACATGAAATAATCAAAGGATGTATGTGTCTTTGTTTTTTCTTCTCTATGGTATTTCCCATGTCCTGTGTCCCTGTCCCCCACATCCCCTCTCTCCTGTGTTGCACAAAAACTGATGTTTGTTAGGTAAGCTTGACAAGTCTTTACTACCTGGATACCTGTCTCCTCCCCACTTCCCCACATGCCTCTTAGTCTACTTGACACTGGAACACATTCCCTCGAGGTTTGTTTGCCTGTTCAGGAAACCAAACTTGGTGAGGAGGGGAAGGAAGACCGAAACAAAAACACGGAAACTGATGCGGGGAAGGAAGAGCCGCTATATGCACTTGACTTTGGCGACTTGGTCCCGGAAAGAAAATGCAGCATTGATGAGCTCACCAGATTACATGTTTTTTATTTTGTCCCTTCAGTAGAGTATTGCTTCTACCTTTGTTTGAATCCCCAATCTAGTCTTTAATTGTTGACCTTAAGCAAGTCACTTAACTTTTTGAGCTTTAGTTTTGTGACTTGTAAAATGAGGAAGATAATAGGATCTATCCTTTAGGGTTGTTGTGAGGATTAAAGAAAAGCTCTCTTAGACCTGGTAAGAGGACGAATATGTATTGAATCTGGATTTGAACCCAAGCCTCGCTCCCAAGCATTCTCCCCTTGCCCTTCCCCACATGAAATTTCACGGCAGTGTGACATACAGTATGTAGGGGGAGCCTACATGCTCTGACCACTGAAGTAGCAGAGAGGTCTGATTAAGTTAAGTGACTCTTAGGATCATAAAGCTAATGCAAAGCAGAATGAAAACCCAGGGAAGGGTTTCTAATTGCTAGTGCAGAATGCTTTTCCCTCCAGCATAGTGCCATGAAGAGAAGGTCTTTAATATCTAACGATTTGTTATTTTATCTTTTACATTGAAAACTGCTTGGGATTAAGTCCATGGAACCATCTGATTATAGATGCTTTAATTGTTAGACTTAATGCAGTAAAGATTACTTTGGCATAATGATTTAGGTGTATGTGCTGAGTCATCCAGCGTGGATGTTAGTAATTACTAAAATAAAATTATACATATTGAGCTTGGTCCAAAAGAGGTTGACTTGACTTTTAAATAGGCAGTTTTACACATATGGACCATAAAACAAGTATTAAATGTGAAGTTAAGTACATGCTGACCATATGACACAGCAGCCTTACTGTTAGGTATCCAAGGGAATAAAAATGAATGTCTTCACAAAAAACAATGAAGGAGCATTTTAAGTATGCTTTTCCCCCCCTGAAGTCCCTGGGCTTTCCAATTTAAGTGTGAATTCTAGATATATGAATTTCTTTACAATATTCTTATTATAAAGATGAGGGCTACTAATTCTAATGACATTACTGCTGCAAGTGACATTTGAGTGTGAGATCCCTGGTTTAGGATTTGATAGCCAGGATTATATGCTAGAGCATTAAAGGGGATTGCATTATTTAATTCGGCAGGCAGACTCTGTAGTGTAGTCCTGGTATGGTTCCTTTTAGATTCTTGAGATTGGATTTGTAAAGTGTCTCTTTATTGATGTGAATTTGTGAGTCTCTGATTTCTTTGAGTATGAAGAAAATCCTGTTCTACTTTCTTTCTTAATGGCAGGAATTTAAAACTCAGCTGCCTGCCTGGCAGGTCCATGTGGAAGATAGCAGTGTCGGTATGTGGGAATTCAGGCCAAGTGTCTCCAGATCCTCTGAATTTTCCAGAGAATTATAATGTGAAATCTTCTTATTTTCTACTTTTGGTCAATACTGTGAGGACTACAGAAAATACAGCTGTGGACTATATTGGGCCTATGGACCTTGAGGGTATGACCTCCGGTTTGGAGACTGAAATATGGATCTGGATCTAGAAAGGGTGAGGGGATGGGAGGATTAATTTCATATTCAGTAAAAACTAGATAAATCCAATTTAATAAAAGAGAAATCTAATCACACTAATACAATCAAGAAAGCTAGAGAAATATAGATTGATAAATTTCAAAACCTCACATGACCACAAATACTGAGAGAAGTAAAAATCATAAGAATTTTCTTTGTTTGGAGTCTTAAGAGTATTTCAACAATCTATCCTACTCTCTCTTTATACCCTGAAGTTATTTTAACATGTAATTATTGAAATGAATGTGCATTACTCTGTTAACATAGGATGTGAAATACGTTTTATTAAAAAACCCCACAATTGCATCAATATTGGTTTAATTCTTTGGCCAGATTTAAACTTTCTTATGAGTGGAAATGGACAGTGAATTAAAACTTGCTCTGCTTGTGTGTTTGACAGATGAGAAGAAGCAGGTGATTTGAAAATGATTGATTGAGTTAATAGTGAATATTCTTTGAATTATGCTATCCCAATATATGAGAATTTGAAATTATGGAATTTATTAACCAGGGTTTTCATATTTCCAAAGTTTTATGGTTGTGAAATATGCCAGTTTGTGGTTCAGTGGCCATGTTCTTTGGATGTCCAAGGGCTATATAGCAGAGGTAATGACTCAAATGTCCTTCCATTTTTTTCGGTTCTCTCTCCCCTAACCTTCTGGTATACTCACCACCACTTGTTTCTCATCTTTTCTTGCATTCTGTGGATGCATTTTCTGTCTTCATGTCATGTGTTTCATTTATAATTATCTCCTAGTTTCATTGAAGGTGGAATTTATTTTTGTTATTTGCTTTATTGTTTTGGGGATGATTTTAGAGAGCAGAGATGGTGGTGGAAATGTTTCTGTTCCATCAGGAACACTGTGACTGAGAATAACATAAGGGACCTAATTTAGATCGGATGTTTAAGAAAGATACATGTAGGGAAATAATAATTAGGCTGTGAAATGACAAATGAATGGGAGTTAGCCCCAAGATTTCAGGGCAGAGCCCGGCTGGGCATGGCTCAGTGGTTGAGCGTCAGCCTAGAATACAGGAGATCGTGGTTCAATTCCCAGGCGAGGCACATGCCCGGGTTGTGGGCTCGGCTCCCGTTTGGGGGCATGCGGGAGGCAGCCGATCAGTGACTCTCTCATCATTGATGTTTCTATCTCTCTCTCTCCCTCTCCCTTCCTCTCTCTGAAATCAATAAAGATATATATATTTAAAAAAAAAATGTTTCAAGGCAGAAAATGATGTATGTAAGTCCCCAGACTAGGAAACTGAATACATTGAGCCAATTAGGAAGGAAGCTAAGCCGGCTGAGCGTGGCTCAGTGGTTGAGCATCGACCAGGGATCCAGGAGATCGTGGTTCGGGACATATGCCTGGGTTGCGGGCTCGATCCCCAGTTGGGGACGTGCAGGAGGCAGCCGATCAGTGATTCTCTCTCATCATTGATGCTTCAACTTTCTCTCTCACTCTCCCTTCCTTTCTCTGAAATCAATAAAAATATTTTTTTATTTTAAAAAAATGGAAGATATTGAAAGATGATGCAAGATGTGGTTGAGATAGGGGCAGGGGCCAAGTCACCTAGAGAGCTTGAAAAATATTTGCTGAACATCATAAAGCCTTGTGTTGGTAAATGCAGAAAGACACACTCTGTCCTTTAGAAGCTTATAGTCTAGCTGAGCAGATGACCCATATATTAAAAAGTTTATATCATGTGACAAAAGGACAGGTAATACCTGAGCAGTAGAGATCGTTTTGACTTACAGGAATTGGGGAAGAAAAACTCCCTTTTGGTTAGGGAGAGCAGACTTGTTCTAGGGCACTTCAGAGACTAGACCGCAGTAGGACCTGCTGGAGAAAGTTAAAAGAAGCGGGCTGTCCCTTCAATGTAAGAATAGTCAGCACTGAGCCTCCTCACCTCTGAAGTGGGCATCATGCCTTCCTCTAGTCTTCTTTGGTCCAGGCTACATGTGGTTCCAGTGCCTTGATTTATTGGTTAGTGGTAGCGTTTTTAAACCCGTCTACATCTTGAAGACCATTCTCTATAATGCTCCACTCTGTCAGTGATACTTTTAAAATTAATTCTCCATAATTGAATGGAGTATTCCAAATGTCAAAGAAACGGTGAATGGGGCGTTTAGTGATGTTTGTACTTCTTAAAGTTGGCTAGATGAGCAAAGATTGATAAGCTTCCTTTGTGAGTATTGTCCTTGTCTAATTTATCAATCAGGTCAGCTTTATTTCTTATGCGAAAAGCACACTGGGGGAGGGGTGACAGAGAAAAAATAACGATCATCACACAGATTGTTGTTTGGTTGCTGGTACTGCCAGCTAAGTCCGAGAAAGCAACAATATCATTACGTAGTTTGGCTGTATTAGAATAAGCTCTTTGTGATGCATCCATCCATTATAGAGTGGGGTGGAGTGGGATCTTGTTAAAACAGAGATTCCAAACATTTCTAATTGTGAAGGTTTCAGAAACTTAAATCTTTGAAATGAAAAGAAGTGATGATATTTGGATATAATGTTTGATTTTGATAGTTAACAGTAATAATTGATTTATAACATCATTCTACTGACATTGCTTTGTGTTTTAGATATACACTATACTTTGTGGTTTACTTTTGGATCCAATAGCAGTTTTATTTGTGTAATTGCCAGGAGTATTAATAAAAAATTAACAAAGATCACTAACATAAAAAATCATCACTAAGTTTCTTCTTCATATGGTGGCTTTCTAAATGTTAGGAGTATAATTCGACTTAATTTTCTAGTGTAATTTATTATTTTAATGAGAAGTGAGCATAACCCAGGTCAGTAGCTTATTCATAGATAACAGTTCTATACAAAGTATGCAACCAAATCATTTGCTGTTTCCTCCCCTTCCCGAGAAGCACATCCATCCACGTTGGTCCACCTGAGCTGTTAACATCGTTAGTAATTAGACAGTCACCATTTGGGAAACAGCATTTGTTGCAGGCAAGACTCATCAGTGGATGCTAAAATCTGTGGGTGAAGGTATGATGCGATACTATATTTATGTAGTCTCAGAATCTTCCCCACAAGAAAAATGTACAAAGGGAAAACTAATTATGTTACAGTGGAGAAACCTAGCATTTACAGCTGTAACCAAGTGACCAGAGTTGCCATCATCAGTAGTGAGACAGGGACTCATCATGGGCCTTCTGGTGTGACGCGCTGAGCAGGGCACAGCATTACCTCTGTGCAGTGCTTGCCGAAGTGCATAACCTGGATTTAGTCATGAGGAAGCATTAGACAGACCCAAATTGAGGGGCATTCTACAAAACAACTGGCCATTACTCCTCAAGTGTCAGGGTCATGAGAGTTAAACTGCCCCAGATTGGAGGAGACATGACAATTGCATACGATGTGTGATCCTGGACCAAAAAAAGGACTTCAGTGGGGGCAGTTGGCAAAAAAACTGTATAAGGTTGGCTCTAGGTCATTTAATAAATCTTGTTGATGGTTAATTTCCTGGTTTATATGAGGTGTTAACATTTAGGGAAGCTGGATGAAGGGTACACGGTAATTCTTAGAACTATTTTTGGAACTTTTTGTAAGTCTGAAAGTATTTCAAAAATGAAGTTAAGCCACAACCACAATATAAGGTAATTCAACTCAGCTGAGAAACTAAGACTTTCATGCTTTTACCTTGTGACGTCTCTTTTGATTGTTTAGGGGTGGTTTTCCTTGCCACCTAAATCTCCACTAAGGAATTTGGGGATAAGTGAGGCATTGCTGGATTGGTTTGCAACTGCATTTTGAAAGGTTTTGTTTAATTAATTAATTTACTTATTTATTTTTGTACAGAGCTGTAATTACATCTTTGGGTTTCCAATGACTCTGTAGGTTATTTGAGCTTTACTGTTGTAGCCACCAGAATCCCTGGCTGGAAACTTAGCTCTTTAATTAACTTACTGGTTTGTTTCTGTTTTTATTATTATGTTCTGAATTCAGGTTAGTCCTATGAATTCTTCTGCTATGTGCCATATATTATTGAATTTTATGTTTCTTGGTTGTTGCCTAGGGCGAGCTGATTTTTGTATAAAAATATTTTATTTAAAATTGAAATATACCAAATATCTTCTTTTTCTCTCAGAAAAGACAGTTTGGAGTTTTTGTAAATACAATAAATAAGTAAACTTACATTGGCATAAGCACCAAGTGGTAACCTTTCATTGGGTAATAATTAGAATGGAGGAAATTAATACATGGAAATATTTCTGTTAACAAAAGCAGTTATTAATATATGACTCATAGGTTCTTAATTCTAGAAGAAACTTGACGAGGCTGTTTTGACCAGTGTGGGAGAGGAAAAGAACATGGTCTTGGGAGTCAGGAGACCTAGTTTTGCATCCTGCATTCATCACTGCTTATTATTGTATGTTGGACAGGTCATTTAACTTCTCTGAGCCTTAAATTTCTCATCTGTAAAACTGGAATAATGATAGCATCTTGCAAAGTTATTGTGAAAATTAAGTGAGGTAGCGTGCAACGTGCGGTCTAATGCGGGCGTTTCACATAGGCCGGCTCTGTTCTGACCTCCAGCCAGGGTATGACTAAGCTGTCTGCAGCTGACGAGCACCTCCTCTGCTCATAAAGACCTGAAAAGAGATGGGAGCGTATGTCAGTAACCTCTACCAGCATTTCACAAGTCTTTTCCTAGGCAAGTTTTTCCATATCTCTTATTCCAGAGAAATTATTTTCTTTTATATGTTAGCCCCATTAGCTATTACTCCAAAATCTGTTAGACAGGTGTCACTCATTTGTGAGACAGTCCTTGGTGTTTTTTAGGGTTCTTGCTGAAATCATTTGATACAAATAGCTTATTAAATTTATTTTAGGAGGAAGTCTTTCATGAGACAAAGGGACAAGAAAATGTATAGGCAGTTGGAAGGAAACATTTCCATGTTTAGTTTTCTTTCAAGTTTTGGGTTTGAGTTGGCACTTTGATCCTCTGAGAGAGACCAGCCGTTCCTAAAGTTCCAGTCATTGCTCCAGTTGCACTCTAGTTTCAAAAGTGCTCTCATTTATTCTTTAGCATTCTGATTTTGATACTGTACTGTTGTTTTGTAAGTGAGTATCATGGCTTTTAGGAATTATTCACTGAAGTATTTAGAGCTGAAGGGGCATATCTGCAGCTTAATCTCAGATAGTTAAGAAAAAATAATATATGTGTGTATATGTGTATATGTATATATAGAAAAAGAGAGGAGAGGACAGGAAGGGAGGGCGAGAATGGTGTAGTAGCCACGGCAGTGTTAACAACTGGGTGAATTTGGGTGAAGGGAGTTCTTTGTGCTTTCCTTATAACTGTTTTCTAATTTTGAAACTATCTTAAAATTATATTGGATTGAGTTATATTCCTGTACCCCGAGGAGAAGTGAGCAGCAGTTTCAGAGCTCCGGAGGGAGGTTAGAAGCAACTGGGGAAGCACAGAAAATAAGTGAATGATTCAGTAAATTCACTGGCAAAAAATTAGTTGTTCCTTTAATTTAAGGTTATTTTCTTAGCCAGAACAGAATTCATTTTGTGTGGAAGGGCCTATATAGATAGAGAGTAAGCTGCTGCTATATCAAAGCAGAGAAAACTAATTGGGAGTGAAATCAGATGATAAAAAGTAAAGAATTTTAAATATGTATTTATAAGACATATACAAGGATAATAAGAATATATAAGGCAGAAATATTAGTACTTTAAAAATTATCCAGTGCTCAGGTAATCTTTCTTCTACCAGAGAAATACAAGTTAGTATTCTATAATTAGCACTCTACCCTATGAGTTAATAGGTATTAATTGATCCTATATTTTAAATTGCTATTTGATTTCAGAGTTAACATTTTGCACTCTTAAGAAAAATTTGCACAATGTTCATTATCATTTTTTGTCCTTCAAAAAGAGCCTTCTAAACTAAAACAAAAATTTCTGAACCTTGTCCCTTTTCTTTCATGTCAACGATGACATCTCTTTGGGGAACTCAGAAGCCAGCCGAAGGTAAGAGACTTGGTGTACTGTAAAGATCTGAGGTGCATATTTTTGAAGAACTGGTAATTTTCCTCTCAAAAGTATTTTCTCTCTGTCACTTTTGTAAAAGTAATGCAAGCTGTCAGCCTGTTCATGAATCCAAAGCCATTTATTGGCATAGGAGGGACTGGAGGTTTATGGAAAAACTGTATTTGTACTTTGACCAATTATGGCCGGTCTCCTGGCAACTACAACACAGATTCCTTTTGTGCTTTGCTGTTCACCATGGATTGGCTCAAAACTGGTCGTTCCAATCTCTGGTCAGAACTGCGCTGGGCAGACTTGTCCATGTTGCTCCCAAGACAGCTAGGGACCCATCTTCAGGCCAATATTAGCCTGCCCCGGCCCCAGCTTCTTCAAGAGAACATTCTCTCAGCTTAGATTTCAGCCCAGATTCTAAAGAAACTTCAGTGCGTTGTGTCAGTTCCTGTATCTCAGGGAATTTGTAGGTGTGCCACAGTGGGCACCAGGACTTTATTTTTGAATTGACCATTCTCTGAAGTTACTTGGAACTTTCCAGGAAATTCAGATTTTTATCTACATTCTTGGAGTTTTGTTTTAGAGTTTGTGGTTGAATTGTAATTCCATTATTGTTGCTAAAATATGTATAGGCATGGCTGTTTGGGACTCTGAATGATTTAAAAAATAGTTTAATATGGCACACATTTTTTTATATATGTGAAACTAATTTTATTAGTTTTTGTCTCATCTTTTTTATGTAAAGGTGCTGGATTATTATTATTTTTAAGTTTCTTAAAAAATTGATTTTAAAGAGAGGAAAGGAAAGGGAGAGAGATGGAAACATGGATGTGAGAGAGAAATATTCATCAGTTGCCTCACATACGCACCCTGGCCAGGGATCAAACCCTCAGTCTGGGCATGTGCCCTGACCAGGAATCGAACCTATGACCCTTTGGTGCAGGGGACCATGGTCAACCAGCTGAGCCGCACTGGTCAGGGTGGTGCTGGATTATTTTTGTTTTCTTATTTTTTTGTTAGAGCAGGGGCTGGAGATTACAGTAAAGATGTGAGGAAACATCACATGACTATTTAAAAACTATTCATGTTTTATTTAATTCAACTGTATATTAATGTTTAGAGAAAATGTATTGACATAAAAACTATAAAAAGACCAGCACCACATTAACATAGTGGTTACCTCTAGGGAGTGGTATGCTTGGTGAATGGGAGGCCCTTATTTTTTACTTTATGCTTCTGTGTTATTTGACTTTGTTAATAATGAATCTGTTTCTTCTATATTACTTGAAAAAAAGTTTTTATTAAAAAATTTAAGGAAAAATATTTGTTTAGAAAGAAAAGGGCTGTCTGCTTAGGAACTCTGTAGTTGGAAGATTCCTATAATTTATAAAATTGCTAAAACTTAAAGAAGGCCATTCAGTGTTGTTAGTAAATATGAACGAAGTGTTCATTAGTTTCCAACTTTGTACCAGGCTGTGGGGCTTTCAAAAAATTGGTGGAATAAAGCTAATTTAGTCTAGTAGTAGAGAGCCTGGTGGTGAGCAGACTGCTGGCTCAAAGGCAGGGTTCAACTCCCAGCTCCTGCCAGCCATCAGGCTCTTAACTTCTTTGTATCTCAGTGTCCTTTTACCTCATGGAGTTATCAGCAATTGTTATAGTTACTTTAGTGATAGCTTCTCTACTAGAATTGAGAATAAGAAATTCAGTTATTTAAAGGATATCTAAATTAAAAAGAAAAAGAAAAGAAACCAACTCATAATAATGGAGAGAGGAGGCCTTTTAGAGCCAGATCCTTGATAAGTACACACATATGTGGTGATGGGACTGTTGAAGTGAGGAGCTCAGGTTCCAAGAGAAGAATCAGGATGGTTTCTACTTAACCTTATTAAGAATAGAATTAAATAAAATGACCAGAGATGAGAGTTGAAAGCTAGAATAGAAGAAACTTAACTTGAGCTTTACATTTTGTTTAATCTTACCCTGCTGAAATGATTCCCACCCTGGCTGATGAATGTAGTTTGAAAAGCAAACTACCCGAAATTTTGATATGCTGTCCTTTGGGACCACCTCTCATCTTCCTTTGTCTTTTCCTCTTCTCCCTGAGGGAGAATTGCTCACACAGTGAGCCACCACCATTATTGATACATACATGTTTCACCTTGGAAAAATGTTGAGGAAGTAATGTACCACATGGTATTGCAGCTGGATGGTAGCTTCTGGGCTCCAGGGCTCCCACCTCTTGTGTGTTGTCAGCCATGGGGCTTCTGTTCGCCTTTCTGGCCTGTCTTCTCCATCACTGCCCCTTCCCAGGGAACTGCTGTTTTGCACACAGTATGGGTGTTCTGATCCTTCCCTGCTTTGAAGGTGTTTTTATTTTTTTTTATTTTTAATTAATTTCTAGATACCAGGCATTTCAATTTTTTTGAATTACAGTTGGCACTCCATATTATATTAGTTTCATGTGTACAGCATAGTAGTTAGACATTTATATAACTTATGAAGTGATCCCC
Source organism: Miniopterus schreibersii (assembly GCF_964146895.1). NCBI lineage: Eukaryota > Metazoa > Chordata > Mammalia > Chiroptera > Miniopteridae > Miniopterus > Miniopterus schreibersii. The sequence continues at coordinate 61,358,646 of NC_138105.1, forward strand.
GCGCCCCGGTAAGTCGAGTACCTACCTGACACCATACATACTTACTACAATATTATTGACTATATTCCCATGCTGTCCTTTACATCCCCTTGACTGTTTTTGTAACTGCCAATTTGTGCTTCTTAATCCCTTTGAAAATGTTTTTAACCAGTCATCCTGTTGGTTGCCCCAGGGTCCCCTCTTGCTCATTTAGCTGTTCTCCTGGGGCACTCACTCCCAGAACTGCTCTTTGCAGCCTTCCCCTTCTGCAGTGCTTTGTCCTGTGGTCTTGCTGTGGCTCCCACTCCACCTCACTCCCCATCAGTCTCACTGCAACTGTTTATCAGGGATTCTCAATTTCTGATTCAGGTATAAGAAAGTGATTTGTTTTCAAAAACTTACTCTCCCTTCTTTCCCCTTTTGGTCCTCCCCCTCCCTCTCACTATCATTTTGAGTTAATTTCAGGTGGGATTGGGGATATATGGTATATTTAATTTACCATCCTAATCTAATTTCCTTTGTTAAAAAAGTTAAGTTTTAGACCTCTGGTCCAGATAACCTTGTGAGTTCACACAGAAGCATTCTCTTGCCAACTCCAAACTCATAGTAGGGACAGATAAAATATTTTAAAATATTAAAATCACATCATATTAAAAAACAGCATGTAACTTTGGAGACCAGAAGCAGGCTGGAGCAGAAACAGCATATTTACTGGGCCTCGGACCAGACACAGATTCTTGGAGGTGACAGAAGTTTAACTGTTACAGATAGATTTAAAAGGGTGCGGATGTATGGTTGAGGACTGGAGAAGCTTCACCATGTGAAAACTGATTTGGGTGCAGCTCCACATGAATGAAGGCTTAAAAAATGGGTTTTGGCCACCAGCACTGAGCTAATGTCTGTGTAAATAGGAAGGAGTAGAGAGGTCATTGGGCTTTGAGAAGACCAAAATCTGGGCTCCAGTGGTTGGGATTGGCAATGTAACAAGTCATATAAAGGTGGCCAAAGGGAGAGAAAAAAAACAAGTACTCACATAATCTATAAAATACAAACTGCCAATGTACTTGCAAACCAGCATTTAAAGGTCCAAGAGGAAAACTGTCATCAGAAAGTAAGTCAACAAACACCCAAAGTAGGAAGGTTAGAACTGCAAGCTGAAATGAGTTTAAAAACAATTACATTCAAAATCCTTAAAGAGACTAAATTATTATTATTATTATTATTTTAATGTTTTTATTTATTTCAGAGAGAGGAGGTGAGAGGGAGAGATAGAAACATTGCTGAGAGAGAAACAAGGATCGGATCGGCTGCCTCCTGCATGCCCCCTACTGGGGTGGAGCCCACAACTTGGGCGTGTACCTTGACTGGGAGTCGAACCAGTTACCTCCTGGTGCATGCCACAATGCTCAACCAACTGAGCCACACTGGCCGGGCAAAACTAAATTATAAAACATGAAATTCGATCACAAAAAGTGTGCCCATTATAGAAAGCAGTAAATGTAAAATATCTAAACAAATCATCTGTGATGTCCCACCAACTAGCATTAACCACTACCAGTATTTCCAGTGTATATTCTTCCTGCTTTTTATCTGTATAGATTTAAAAAAAAAATTTTTTTTAATCCTCACCCAAGGACATGCTTAGAGAGAGGAAGGGGGAAAGGAGGGTAGGAAGGAAGGGAGAGGAGGGAAAAAGAGAGAAAGAGAAAAATTAGTGGGAGAGAGAAACATTGATCGGGGGCCTTCCATATGTGCCCTGCCTAGGGATTGAACTTGCAGCCCAGGTATGTGCCTGGACCGGGAATCCAGCCGGCAACCCTTTGGTGCACAGGATGACGTCCCACCAGCTGAGCCACTCTGGCCAGGCTCTGTATAGATTTTTGTACAAATATGGGATCATGGTCCAGACTTTCATAACTTTTATGTTAATCTATGAACATTTTCTTATCAGTCTTTTACAATCTTAAAACTATACAATATTGTACATGGTTGTGTTATAATTTAAAGAATCTGCTGTTTTATAGCTATTTTCAACTTGCTGTAGTAATCATCTTTACATTTTATTTTTTTTAAATCTTTTTCTCCTAGAAAAGTAAAAATACAGAGACTACATAAAAGCTCAAAGAAAACAAAGCACTAATCTTATCATGCAGAAATACACTTTATGTGTGTGTGTGTGTAATAGCCATCTTATTGTACATATTGTTTTGTATCCTCCCCTTTCTTCATTTAACATTGTGAAGTTTTCTATGTGAAATAAATAAAGATTTATATCATCTATGGTGCTTATCTGTGCATTGTAAGACTGTACTATAAATAATTTTATAATATTTATTGTGAGACAGTGTTTTTATTTCACTATTATGAACAATGTTATCAATGCTAAGACATTGTTATATTATAAGTATGTTAAGGTTTTGCTCTTTATTTAAAGGTTTTGTTTGTAATACACACCATTTTTTTTTAACAGGTATTTGCATACGATCATTGTTTCTGGTCTATGGATGAATCTGTCAGAGAAAAGTATGCAGGTAAGAGTACAGCATCCTATTAACTACTGATAATATAGAAAAGGTGTTTTAATATTTTTTCCATAAATTATCATGGTATTATTTTGTGTAATTTTAAAAACTGTATAGAGAATTTCCTCCAGTCTTTGCTCTTAGAGTTTTTACGTTGGTTGGGAAATGGGAGCTTCGAGTGCACTGTTCTTGGTTTAAGATGATCAGGTTAGATCGATAGGGTACACCCGGCTGAGGCTTACTCGCAGGCGTCCCAGGCCTTGCATGCGCCGGTCGCACGCAGGAGCTGCGTAGATTCCCTTAGATGACTGTGATGTGGTCTAGAGAGGCAGCTTGGTGTAACGAACAAAGAGCCACGGAGAAAATGAAACCTTGAGTTTAACCCAGGCTCTACTCCTGACTCCCCTGACTTTGGGTAAATCACTTAAGCTTTCAGCGCTCTGTTTTCTGTCTTTAATGAAGAGGAATATACCATGTTCTTTCTAAATCTGCTCTGGAATTCTGCTGTTCTGTTACTCTTCAATGATGACTGTCTCAAGCCCCTTTTCACCACAAGTTTAGGACTACAGTGTCAGCCTTCTATTTCCTTTATTCCTCACTGCTTACAGCACCTGTTGCTAAGCAATCTCTTTTAAATATTGAGTGTCATATCGCATTGGCTTTTATCATGAGAAACAGTAGTACTACAGCTGTTTCAAAAAGTTAAGGTTAATTTGGCCTAGCTGGCCCAATGATGACTTTAAGGAATGCTTCAGTATCGGAAGGATGATGATGATGTACTAATCTGGTAAATTAACTAGGAAGTGAGGCATAATAGGATGCTATTTATAGCATTTGAAAATAACAAGCATAGCAGCATCCAGGTCTCTCATATTTATATAAGTGTGTCCAGATCCCAGTTCTAGATCATGGGGGCAGTGGTGTTTTCCCACCACCACTAACAAGCAATGCGGAAGACACCAGCTGGGTGTCCTACAGTTCAGCTTAATTCTAATACCATCTACCTGGAGATAGCATCAGATCTCACAGGTTAAGGGCTCAGTCCTACAAGACTGCCCCCCACCCCCACTCCCCACTTTAGTTCCCTCCTTGGACTAAAGACACCAGTCATAATTCAGGTTGTTACCTGCACTTTAGACCAATTGGCTATAAATCAGAGTTTCCCACCATCTCCTTCTTGGGTTCCATTAATTTGCTAGAGTGGCTCACAGAACTCAGATGAACATTTTACTACTATCTTAACAGTTTATTATAAAGAGGTGTAACTTAGGAACAGCCAGATGGAAGAGATGCATAAGACAATGTATGGGGAAAGGGCATGTAGCTCCCATGTTCTCTCCAGCAGCACTACTCTTCCCAAATCTCCACGTGTTCACCAATCTGGAAGCTCTCCAGACACTGTTCTTTTTCGGTTTTTATAGAGGCTTCATTACATAGATATGATTGATTAAATCATTGGCCATTGATGATTGATTCTATTTCCAGCCCCTCTCCTCTCCCCAGAGGGGAGGTGTACTAAAGGTTCCAACCCTCTAATCACATGATTGGCTCTCCTGCCAACCAGCCCCCATGCATGGGTGTACCTCAAAAGTCACCTTATTAGCATAACAAAATACTTGCTACTTATGTCTTTTAACACTTAGGAAATTCCATGGAATTTGAATGACTAAATACATATTTCTTATAAATCACTATATTATCACAATATTCAAGACTCAAGATTGAATGGCATATTTAATTTAGCCATATTTAATAGGGAAGCATTTGATCCGATTATTTATGTCCATGACAGAAAGCTAGAAGAAATTTTCAGTATCTTCTACTCTCTCCTAGCTGGTATATATTATAGACCCTGTAATTTAAAATTGCCACTGAGAAAATAAAAAAAGAAAGAGTCCCTAGAGAATTGCTGCTAGTCACCATAGACCACTGGTTCCAAGCACTTGGCGACAGAAGTAAAACAAGCTACCCATGAGTTTAACCACAACTACAGTGGTGCCTCGGTTTTCGAATGTAATCTGTTCTGGAGACCGTGAGAGTTGTGAAATGTTTGAAAACTGAGGGATCAACAGCCGGCAGCCGGGCCTCAGGATCTTGCCCTCAACAGAAGTGGCGCGGCGTGTTCGGCTTCCGAGGCGTGTTCGAAAACCGAAGCGTTTACTGCCAGGTTTATGGTGTTTGTAACCTGAAATGTTCGCCAACGGACATGTCCAAAAACCGAGGCACCACTGTATAGTTTTTATAAAGAGACTGGAAATTTTGTTCAGAGTAGTATTTTGTGCTTGGTACGGCCATTTCTGCCTTACTAGATTGTTTAAAAAAATTTTTTTTAATGTTTCCAATTGAGAAAAAATTATTGAGGAAAAGGAGAGGGGATTTATATATATGATTGTTTTGAACTCTAGTACCTACTGAATAAAGCATTAGCTGAGTAGTATATAGTTAAATTTCAGGTGCACCTAGGTCCCGAACTTAAATTTTGGATATTTATCATCACTGTTTATAAAATTAGCAGTTCTTTAGCTTTTTGCTTTGCAGATTTTTAGTCAGTGTTTACTAATTAAGTTCACATTATCAGGAACTTTTTACTCATTTTCTCTCATGTGCTAACTAGAAATATCCTGAAGAACATTAGCCTTTGGAAGCATTCATCAGATTTAAAAATCTTTTTTGTAGATAAGCTGAAAAAAAGAAGTGCATTTTTGAGGATTTTGTTTGTTTTTTGTTGTTTTTTTTAACTGTTCATGTGCAGTTTAGCTTAAAACATCCTTTCTTTTTCTCTCTTTCAGGTCAAGAGGATGTTTTTAAGTGCCTTGGGGAGAATATTCTTCAAAATGCTTTCGATGGCTACAATGCATGTATCTTTGCCTATGGACAGACTGGTAATATTAAATAATATATATATATATTTTAAGCTTTAAGGATCATGACAGAGAATATACCAAAAAGGATACATATTGTTAGCATCTTATCAGTTATGATTGATAAGGAGCGTTTCAACTTCTGTATCTCTGTGGTCAACAGGAAAGAAAATCTACTTAAAGTAGTCACTGTTTAAGGATATATTGTATAGCTTGTCCAGTTGAAAACTACTCTTCATGGAAAAATGCTCATGATATTTTTAAGAGGCAGTGTGTATGGTGGTCATAACTCTGATCCAGGTTATACCAGCTCCAACCCTGTTCCTGCCATTGACCAGTAGTGAAACTTGCACCCTAATTTCCTTGTCTGAAAAACACTGATAATTTATAGACTTTTCTAATAGGGTTGGCACAATGGGTTAGCATGTGAAAACTTTTAGAAAAGACCTGGTACATAAGAAGTGGTATATTAGTTTTAGGTATTATGATAATGATAAAGTGTCAAGTGACAAAAGCAGCAACTTGTATTTAAAAGTATGTTTATAGGCCCTGGCCGGGTATATTGTTTAGAGCTTTGTCCCCCTATGCCAAGGTTGCAGATTTGGTCCCCGGTCAGGGCACATACAAGAATCAACCAATGTGTATCATAAATAAGTGGAACAACAAATCCATGTTTCTCTCTCTCCTCTTTCTCACTCGCCCTCTCCCCTTTCCTCTCGCTCTCTCTAAAAATAATAAAAATTAAAAAAATAAAAGCATGTTTACAAAATCACTGCTACTAAAAAAGGAAAAATAATTGTATATTAGGAGTATGAGTGTTTGAATTTTTTTCTTTCTATTTTCTGGTGTTTTCTAAATTATCTTTAATGAATATGCATTCTTGATACAATGGAGAAAATAATTTTATAGTAGGAAAAGATTAGTCTGTTTTCTGCACTATTGCCAAAGGTCCGTAGGTTGCTGTGCTCTGGGCCCTCTCAGGATAACACTTTTTGTGGTGTGGTTAGTGGTTGAGAGCAGGTACAGTGGTATTATTGATCATATGGGTCTTCCCAGTTGATTTTAGAAAATGATTTTTCAGTTGTTTTAGGGAATTTTTTAAAACTCTGAAGACACTTAAAGAAGGTTTTTGTTTTCTTCTTAGAGGAAATTTACTTTTGACTTTTCCATGTACAGTAGGAAAGTTTCTGTACTTAATAGCTTCATCATTATATTTGGGTATTATTCTTTTTTGTGTGGTATATTTCTAATTTTATTTTGGGCATTTTCCTAAGTGCTAGTTATTTATTATGAGCATTGAAAAGAGGTTTACGTATTTCAGCTTCTCAAAGAGACAGTAATAACTATGATTTTCATTTTTTAGGATCTGGAAAATCTTACACCATGATGGGCACAGCTGACCAACCTGGATTAATCCCAAGACTTTGCAGTGGTCTCTTCGAACGAACACAGAAAGAGGAAAATGAAGAGCAGAGTTTTAAAGTAGAAGTGTCCTATATGGAAATTTATAATGAAAAAGTCAGAGATCTCCTTGATCCCAAAGGGTAAGTGAGTTTGATACTTTACTATTATAGTATTGTGGACTAAAACAGACTTGATAAATTGGCTTACATGAAATTTTTTATATTGAGCTCTGGTAGAGTGTTATCTAGTTATTGTCTTTGTGATTTTATCTAGTTATCTAGTTATTGATTTTGTGATTTGCTGTTAGTTACATTGAGTGGCTTTTTACAGCCAATTCTGGGCTTTTGAAATTCAGACTGAGACGGGGCAGGGAAGTGTGGTTGAGCAGCATGCATTTGGGTCATACTGCCTTCCTCGTATACATCCAAAGCCACAAACCAAAAATGTGTAATGAAAATTAAGTTACTTAGTATTGGGGTAAATGGAATCCTTAATCAAGTAGGTTATTATTATTATTATTTTTTAACCAAGAAATTTTAGGAGGAATTCAGTGGTTTGTTTGCAGGCTGTGAGGTGAGAGAGAGGCATAGAGATATGAAACCTGGACTTTAGGATAGTTAATTTTAAAGATTCCTAGATTTTTTTTAAAAAGTCCCATTTTATGGCATAGACTTTGAAATAAAAGTGGCTCAGAAGTATTAGAAAGCTTTAAAAAATGCTGTTCTCACTCTGCAGTCATGTCTGAACCTAATGGGGAAGATAAGAGGTATCTGAGGAAATCTGTTCATTGCATAGAGCATTTTCTGAGTTCAGATTTTAGGGAAGTGTGACATCGGAGAGAAAGAAACAGATAATAACCACAGCTGTGGCTTATTGATGTAGAAACAGTGTCCAGGAGTCAAAGAGCCAGATGAGCTGAGGCTTACAGAAAGTGTGGAGGGAACAGTTAGGATGAAGATGATGGTGAAGGAAAGATGGTCCTAGAGGCAGTGAATCATGGTGAACCATTGCTCAACCAAAACGAGTATCTTTGCCCAGGGAACGGAAGAGTCAATAGAGGGTGCTTGATGGGTTTTTTGATGGGTTTTGTGCTGAGTGGGAGTTTGTTCACAGAGAAGTCAGGTGAGAACCATTCAAGCACAGGGACAGCCCGTGCCAAGCATGTTTGGCGAAGTCCCTGGTTTGGAGAGTGACCCAGCTGCGCAGTGTGGCTGCTGCAGGGCACGATGTGTGGAAGTCAACACAGGGCACAGAAGGAGGCCAGATGTGGGAAGGTTATGGTTGAGCACCCACATCTTGCTGGCTATTTTGCTCTCATGCTTTTTCTTGCTCTACCCTGAATATTTTTTGTTGCACCTTCACCTCTGTGGAGACCATTTTCTTAGAGATCCAGCCCAGACCTGCTCAGAAATTCTTAGGTGGCTTCGTTCTTGTGTTTTGTGTGACATAGCTTAAACTTTACAGTTTTTTCATAGTCTTTAATAATTTCTTGGATGTTTGTCTGTGTATAGTTTAGTAATGAACAGCGTGGGCTTTGGATTTACCTAGCTCTGGATCTAGGTCCATTGATTGTTACCTATTGAGCAAGGTCCTTATGCTTCTGGGCCTCATTTGTAGAGGCCATGATAAAACCACGCAGTATCTCAGAGGGCTGTTGAAGACAGACTGGGACGATACACTTGACGTCTTAGAGCCTTTATGATGCATAGTCAGTGCTCAGTAAATGTTTGTTGTTATTGTTGTCTCCCCCTTGGAAGTTCTTGAGGGGTTTTTTGTAGTGTTTCTGAACAGTTGAAGTAAATAGAGTGAAAACTATAAAAGTTATATCTTTTCCATGAAAGACTATTTGAGAGAGCTTTGTTTTGCTATTCGAGGACTAAATTTTATTAACTCAGCAAGTACTATGTGTAATAATGTAATTATATTTTTATTTATTTTTCTTAGTCCTCGAGGATATGTTTTTATTGATTTTTAGAGAGAGAGAAAGTGGGGGAGGGAGGGGAAAGAGAGACATACACACATCAATGTGAGAGAGAAGCAGCGCTCAATTGCTTCTTGCATGTGCCCCTACTGGGGATTTAACCCGAAACCTAGGTATGTGCCCTGATAGGGAATCGAACCTGCAACCATTCGGTGTATGGGACGATGCTCCAACCAATCGGGCCACCTGGCCAGGGCATAATATATGTTTTACTCAGGAGATAATACAGTACACATTATCTTTAAGATAAAGGGAAAGGAAAAAGTTAGCATATATCCTGAAGTCAGCACTAAGTTAAATAATTGTTCTATGTCTACTTTATGGACAGTTTTATCACAGTAAGCAAAGTTTTTAGTGGTAGGCACTAGGGTGCTAAAAAGAGCCCAAATCACTAGAAAATATTAAGTTACTTAAAATATGAATCACCTGTAATCTCACCATCAACAAATATTTTTACATTATAGTGATTTTATTTTTTTAAGATTTTTTTTTGAGATATAATTCACTTGTCATATATAATCAATCATCAGCAAATATTCTCAACATTTTTGGTTGGTACCATTAACTATGCTATATGCTCTAGGTTTTTGGCAGATGTCCTTCACCGAGTATTATCAGTTCTTTGTTTGCTAAGAAGCTTATTTATTTTTAATCAGGAATGAGTATTTAATTTTATTGAATACTTTTTCCTACATTTATTGAAATGACCATGTGTGTTTTCCCCCCCATTAGTCTATCAATGTGGTAAAGGCCATGAATCTTTTTCTAGTGTTTAAAAAAACCTGGTAACCCTGAGATAAGCCCAATTTTAAGTTTTTAACATCAGATTCATCATTTGTCGTCTTTTGTTTGTCCTTACTCATGATTGAGGTTGGTCTGTAATTTTCCTTTCTTGCACAGTTAGCAGTTATTGCCTTTCTGCTCTCTGCGATAGGACAAGTAGACTGTGTGTATTTATCTGACTCCGCATTCTTTGTGGTAGCAAATAGACATCCCACAGTGTACCCTTTTGAGTGATGTGATATTTCACCACATTATGAAGTTTTTGTGACCAGTCAAGATTTTAAATTTTGGTTTAAATTCTTCTGGGATCAAGTGAGTTGGTTTTATTTATTTGGAATCTTTGTTGAACTCAGTATGTATTTTATGGTGCAAAGTTGAGTCCTTTAAAAAACAGGCTATTGTTTAAAAACCATTTCTTTGTTTTTGTGAACAGAAGCCGTCAAACGTTAAAAGTCAGAGAGCACAGTGTGTTGGGACCCTATGTCGACGGACTTTCTAAACTGGCTGTCACGAGCTATAAGGTAACAACATCCTTTATGTAAACTTACTAAATTCAGCGTAGCAGGCTTTTTGTTTAATTTGTGATTATTATTATTTTTGAAATTAAAAAAATTACAGCAGTATCACTTAATAAATTACTTTTTACAAAAATTTTTACTTAAAAAGCTGTATATGACTGTCAGGATAGATTCACTGTGAGAGAAGGTGTACATTTGCAAGGCAAACCTATTCATCTACTGTGAGACACACATGTTTTTCATATTTTACGAACTCTAAAATTGTGATGTCCCCTACAATGATAAATGTCAGCTTTTTGTCTTCCCTGGTAGTACATAAAATAGTGAAGTTGCTTATGATACAGTGGATTTAATGAAATAAAATGTCTGAGTTGAGTAGAAGGAATTCAAAGCCTATTTCTAACTGAGAGAATCACTTACCAGCCTTTAGTTAGCTCTCCTCATTTTCAGACTTCACCGTTCTACTTTGCACATTGGGGGAACGGGGGTGGGGTGACACCCCGTGACTTGATGTAATGTACATTGAGTTGGGAGTCAGAGCATGATGATCTGACACTTAACCCCTAGTGACACTTAACCCCTTTGTTCGACTCCTGTATGACTCCATCTCACCTACCTTCTTTGTCCTAGTTTTTAAAATGGAAATTAGTTTTATTGTCTTGACTATTTTATGAGGTAGGCTCATTCATTTCTTTGTTCATGAATCAATTCTATCACTTGTTTCATGATCACTCATTTAGTAAACGTTAGTTATTTCATTTAGTAACTATCTGTTGAATACCTGCGCCAGACCTTGTGCCAGGTGCTGAGGATATAAAAAAGACAATGAGTCCGTTACCTCAGGCTGCTTACAGATGTTATAAGGGTAACACTATAAAACAGCATGGTTTTAAGTGCTGCGGCAGATGCCTGTTCAGGGTTCAGCTTTGTTTCCAGGAGGGTACCTAACTTAAATGGATATGCAGGTGTCTGGAGAGGGTGGTGTCTGGGGAGGCTCCCTGGAGGAGATCAGATGGGATAATGCACCTGAAAAGTCTTTGAAAACTCTAGAATTTTTATATAAATGTTAGGTAATGTTGGTATATTAATAATGATCATTCGAGAGCATATTTAGGCAATATTGGAGCGAGATCAAGATTGTTTTGAGAGCTCAGAGGAGATGGGAAAGTACAAAAAGACCTTTTGCTTGTTTAAAAAATTAAAAGGCTCAATACAGAGTTCGTGCATGAGACAACAGGTTAGAGACCAATGAGTAAATGTAGGCTAAATAGGATAAGCTTTTATGTTAAGCCTCAGGATTGTCAGATTTAATGGGCCTAAAGTGGATTTAGAATGGATCTAAAACATTGTGATTTTTTCCATTGTGGTGCCTATTTATCTCTTTTTGCAGTTAATGTTTTTACTTTGAGGCATTTTATTTATAATGTTGACTTTTTCCTTAAACATTATTCTTTTAAATTTATACAGCAAAATAGAACCTTATGGTTTTCAAAGGTTTTTATATGTGTGTGTCAGGATTATGTTTGACTACATATTATAGAAAAAATATAACAGGATTTAAGTTCCTTGGAATATGAATTATTATTATGTTTCCATCATTCTGTGTCCTTAGTATTTTAAAATGTACCTGGCACATATTAGGTGCTTTCAATATGTATATTTGAGTGAGAAAATGAATTAATGAATGAATGGTGAAAGGGCGGGTATGTGGTCCCAAAGATGCTCTTAAGGAACCTAGATTCCTGCCAGCTCTATGGTAATGCTCTAATTCTCATAGTTCAAGGTGGCTCTTAGAAGCAAAATGCAATAGCATGCCTACTCCCTTTAAGGAGAATGCCCAGTGGCCTGTATTATACCTTACCTCTCATTGACTAAAACTTGGTCGTATGGCCAGACTGAGCCGTGAAGGCGTCTGGGAAATGTCCTGAGCTCTGCTGCAATATGCTCAGCTGAAGATTGGGTTCCTTTACTGCAAAGAGGAGGACACTGGGTAGAAGGTGGCAACTAGTGAACTGTTTAATACATACCATCTTTCTTGTTCCTCAGTTAAATCCTTGTAAGGTAGATGATGTTCTCGCTCTGTATTGTTACCTATGAAACTAAAATTCAGATTAGTTAAATAACTGTTTTAGAGCTTATAACATTTTAAAAAATGAAGCTCCCATAATCTTTCTGTATTGCATCATGCTCTCTGTTTTAGCAGTAATGGCAACAAAGTAGTGCAGAAATTAGTCCCTTGAAGTTTTTATTTTAAAAAATAGGTCTGGTAAGATATATAGTGGTGCCTTGGTTTTCGAATGTACTCCGTTCTGGAAGCCCGTTCGAGTTCTGAAACATCCGAAAACCGAGGGATCCACAGCTGACAGCCGGGCCTCAGGATCTTGCCCTCAGCGGAAGCCCCGTGGCATGTTCGGCTTCCGAGGCGTGTTCGAAAACCGCAGCATTTGCCGCCAGGTTTACAGCATTTGTAAACCGAAATGTTTGTCCACAGACACGTTCGAAAACTGAGGCACCACTGTACTCCAAGGTGGTGAGGTAATGCTCTGCCTGCTTGAGGGCCTACAGATTATTTTTGCTTGGTGTTTGTTCATGTAATCTAACTGGATTTAACAGTTAACTTCTATTACTTCTGTAATTAAAGAAACTAAATAAATTTTTTCAGATTTCTAGACTAGATGAGGATTGGCCTGACATATTTGTCCATCTTGCGAGACTCAACATGTATAGTTTAAACTTTTGTAATCTTAGAGCTGCCACTTTATCTGCACCTACTGAAAAGAGGGTATTTTATTTGTTTTCATGGGCAGTATTGGCTATTGTACTCTGTGGGATTTAATGTTCATTGAAAAACAAAGGGTAAATGCAAGTTCGGCTGACTAAGTACTGGAACTTGTATTTTCATAGTATAGCAGAGTTTTCATATATATTAGACGGATAACGAAATGTGTGTCTGACTTTTCTCACTTAGGATATTGAGTCTTTGATGTCTGAGGGTAACAAGTCTCGTACAGTTGCTGCAACCAACATGAATGAGGAGAGTAGTCGATCCCACGCGGTCTTCAAAATCACCCTCACACACACTTTGTATGACGTGAAGTCTGGGGTAGGTGTGCAGACGTATGACTTTTTGTTTTTGTTTTAATTTTTAAAGTGGATCATGGTTTATCTTTTTCCCTTCAGATGTTAGATGACTTGAAGTCCTTACCAAACATGTGTATCAGTTAGGACATAGGACAAGAAACAAAAGCCACACTTGGTAAACAGAAGAGATTTAAAGTAGGGATCTGGGTGATTGCAGAGTTGTTGGAACACCTGAGGAGGAGTGGGTTCTAGACGGAATCTCTAGGAATAACTCCCAGAGCAGCATAGATCTTATTGACCAGGATGCTACCTCTGAGGCCGCCACTGTGCTGTAGCTATGAGTTCCAGGCATGCCCCATAGCTGTGATCCAGGACAACATACTTCCACGATCCTGTGTGCCAGCAGGAAAACCCAAACGGGCAGAGGATGGCCTCTGCTTTACTACTGTTTTCCAAATCTTAAACAAGTGTATCTAACTGACAGAACCTAAGTCACATACTGAACCCTGGCCTGCAAGGCAGTCTGAGAAATGTAAGTTTGAGCTCTCTACCCTCTCCAACTAAAGGAAGGTAGAACAGGTGTTATACAAGCAGATGGTCCAAAGTCTGCCACAGCATTTTTTTGAGCTTTGAACTGTGATGGCTAATGGTATAAGCAAATATTAATACTCTAGCTGATTCAGTGGAGATACTTTTGAAATATTACCTTCTGCTAAGCAGCTAAGTATTAGAAGGAATAAATTGCTCTAGGGAAATTGTACTGTCAGATTGCTAGATTTATAGAATAATTTTTTGAGTATTTGAAACTTATAAGAGTAAACAGAGCCAGAGACACATATGCTTCTACACACTGAAAACTTTTCTGTCGACTTACACATTTGGGCTTCCCTCTTTTAATATGAACTTTTGCATATTTTATTATGATGCCTACCCCCCCCCCCCCCCCGCCAATCAATTTCAAATACCAGAAGCTAAAATAATGACCCTGGCAAAGCACTATATTTTGGCAGGATTTTTATTTGCTGAAAGCATATTTTTCTTCTTTTACCATCACAGCAAGATTAGTGTAACAACAAAAAGTTCTTTGTTTCCTATTTCCTTTTCAGTATAAAACAAAAAACATACTGAAGACTTTTTTTTTTGACCAAAAGTACTTTTGATTTAGAAAGCTGAATATCCTTTTGTAGCAACATGTTTATTTATGGAAATGAATATAAATGTATATTTTAAAGGAAAATTTTAAAAAATGATCCAGCCTATAGAATTTGGCATTGATTTCCCACTTTTTTTTGTATTGCTGCTGAAAATAAAATGTTACATGTGTGATTTAATATAAAACATTTTTTAAATTGAAATTCTATTTTTTTAATTACAGTTTACACTCAGTATTATTTTGTATTAGTTTCAGGTGTACAACATAATGGTTAGACAATCATATACTTTACAAAGTCTTCCCTCCGATATTTTTAGTACTCACCTGGCACTGTACATAGTTATTACAATATTAGTGACTGTATTCCCTAGGCTGTACTTTATATCCTCATGACTGTTTGGTAACTACCAGTCTGTACTTCTCAGGCCCTTCACCTTTTTCACCCCCTCCTTCTGATAACACCAGTGTGTTCTCTGTATCCATGAGTCTGTTTCTATTTTGTTTGCTTATTTTTATAAGACATTTTTGATAAAGGAAAATATCAGTGTATAGATGTATATATATAAACTATCTTAACTAGAAAAATATATAAATTAATACTTGGAATTACAAGAAAATTATTATATATGAATAATATGAAACATTTTAGAAAGTGTTGAGTTTTTGAGGGCTCCTTCTATTGTTAAAAGTCAGATTAATTTTTTAAAAATAAAGTGTCATTGTTTTATTTGACATTAAAACATATCAACTAATTTTCCATAGCTTCCAATTTTATGACAGATTAATTTTTTTATGTCAGTAAGAATTGCAAATATTTTTTCCTTGGAATTATTGATAATATTTGTGAAATTTTAAGCATAGTTTCAAATTACATCAAAATTTTTATCTTATAAATAGTGTTTTTGTATACTTCCCTATAAAAATTTTATTGGGTTCCCTTCAAAATGTGTCATTTTGGGAGCCACTGCTTTTCTGAGGTAACTTTCACTCTGTCTGGACTATTAGAGCTTTGTATAATTTTGTGTTTACTAGATTGTACAGTTTTCTCACACTGGTTTATAGCAGCGCAAACTAATTTTGAAATAACAGTAAGTAACTCTTTGATAAAGGATTTTGATAATAAACTTTTTCCTTAGAGATGGTATCACCTTTTGTATTCTTTAACTGTGTACTAGTATTTATCAACTTACTTTCCAGACGTCTGGAGAGAAGGTGGGCAAACTGAGCCTGGTTGATTTAGCTGGCAGCGAGCGGGCAACAAAAACTGGAGCTGCGGGTGACAGGCTGAAGGAGGGGAGCAACATCAACAAGTAAGTTTCTCAGGGGCTTGCTTTTTATTGCTTTGTTGACTTAATAGCCAAGTAGGTAAACTTTTGTGGTTATTAAAATAAGATTAAGGCTATAATGAATAAATAGTTCCTCATTTTTTTCAGATTTTATTTATTTACTTTTTTATGAGCTTGAGCCTGTTTTATTTTCTGGTCAGGTACCTGATGGGGCTGAGGAGTGCAGTCTCAGTCGGGTCAGAGGTTTCTCGAGCGGCTTATTGCGATTTGGGGCCTGACAATTCTTTGTCCCTGGGAGTGGTCCTCTGTATTCTAGGATGCTTAGCAGCTCCCCTGGCCTCTACCCCTAGGTGGTGGTATCTGCCACCTCTCTCCCCTCACCTGTAGTGATAACCCAGATTATCTCCAGATATTGCCAGCTGCTCCCTGTGGGGGCACAGTCGCCTCCAGTGGAGAGCTGCTGGTCCACGCTATAGAAAAGAACAAAGATCATCAGTCTGTCAGAGTCTAGCGGTTGATTTTGACCTGGGGGTCACTGTCTGAACAAACAACAGCGTGCGTACTGGCCACATTTGGCTTTCCCTTTTATGACTGCTTTGGTGCTTCTTTATTCCAAGAGGTTAGGGCATTATCAAGGAATGTTTTGATCGCCAATTCTTTCATATGACTATCTTTTCTTCTACTTTGGGCTAAATTGTTAGCTCCTGTGGGCAGGAATCTTTTCTATCTTTGTGGCTCCCCAGAAGGACATATAGTGAGGTAACAAGTCATCATCAGTAACCAGCTGGAGATCATAGAACACCACCAGGCAGATTCTGTTATTACTGAATGGCGATGTATATATAAGCAATTATTTATATATTTATATAATTTTTGCCTTGTATTATGTTTTGTTAATTGTATTGTGTTTGTGGCTTCCTTTCTTAAAGATATGTGGTGGTTATGTTGTTATCTTGACCCAGAGGTTTACGGCTCACATTTTTGTTTATAAAAATGAAAAAAAAAATAACTAAGCTAAGCAATTTTATTGCTTACAATAGTATTAGATGGATACCAGCCTTTAGAGTTTATTTTTAAACAGAGCAGCAAAATGCTGACAACAGTGCTGTTTTCATGCAGGTTCAAAGGCATCTAGATGCCCAATCTTTCTGCTGCAATGTGATACTTGATACACTCCGTTTTTTATGATTATTATGATTTGTCGCACCATGCAGGTCCCTCACAACCCTTGGTCTGGTTATCTCAGCCCTAGCAGATCAGAGTGCTGGCAAAAACAAGAATAAATTTGTTCCATATCGTGACTCAGTCCTCACTTGGCTGCTCAAAGTAAGTTATTTTTTTCCTTCCTGGTCTACTCTTAGTGGTTGGTAACAGGAAGAATAAAGAGTGGAATATAAGTCCTTTCCAATGACCATTTCCTCCATCAGTGTTCACTTTAATAATCATTAGACTCTTAGATGATAATGATCATTTTAACTGATTAAGCACAGGTTTCTTCCTGATTCAGCAAAACCTGGAAGCAGTGGGAGTTTGGGGCACACTGGATCCCACAGTTGCCCCTGAGATTTGGGGGACTAGAAGAAGGACCTCGTGCTAATCTGATAGGCAAGTGAGTCATAGGAAAGGAGCTTCCACCGTCTTACAGACTCAGCTAGACTGCTGTCTTTCTCACAGACTCCTTTTGTTTGACTGACATTTTTGACTTTGTATTTCTGTTTCACTACAAGACTACTCATAATCATTTTAATTTGCTTTCAGCTCTTTAAAGGTGTTTACGAATACAGAATAGGTCACATAGTCATTCACTGGCTGATCCAACGTCAGTGAGGGAAATGGAAATGAGAAAGAAAGACAACTGTGAAGTGCTGTGGAAAACATAAAGGAGTGTAAGGCACTCCTTGCCCTCTAATTGCTCAGAGTCTACAAGGGAGATAGGTTTGTACATGAAAGATTATAACATGAGTTAGTGATTCCATAAGAGAGTAATGACGTGTAATAGGAGTTTGGGGAAAGAGACTATTTCCAGGTTCCCTCTAGTCTTCAGGTTCCCTTTAGTCGTGGTGAACTGGATATTGGCCTGGGAGTTAGAGGATATAAAATCTAGTGACAATTTAACTCTTTATAGAGTGGCCAACCTGGAACAAAATATTTTCCTGGTACGCTTTTTTTCTATTTTTTTTAAATGGAGAAATAATTTTATGAGCCCTGTTTAGTCTTGTGATAGCTTATTTTCTCATTGATCAAAAGTTATGTATTGCCTGGCTGGGTGTGGCTCAGCGGTTGAGCACCGACCTAGGGTCCAGGCGATCCGGTTTCGATTCCCAGTCAGGGCACATACCCGGGTTGCGGGCTCGATCCCCAGTCGGGGGCGTGCAGGAGGCAGCCGATCAAGGACTCTCTCATTGGTGTTTCTCTCTCTCTCTCCTTCTCCCTTCTTCTCTCTGAAATCAATAAAGATATATTAAAAAAAAGACTTATGTATTGAACACTTATTACTCACTGTGCCAGGGTTTGAGAATATAGAGATGAGTTAAACATATGTCCCCAAGTAGCTTAGTAGAGGACACAATTTTGGCTTCGTCCATGACATGTTTAGAGAACTGTGTTTGTAAAGGGAGTGGGATTTTCTTCTAGTTTTTACACCCTCTTAAAGGATTACTAGTGTTCAGTTTTACTTTCTAGAACTCTGCACACCATTTGAACATGCTTTATTAAGTATTATTTGCCACAGTAAAAAATCAGGTACATTACTTCCTTTGGCCAAAAGGCAGTAAAATTGAAATTTAAAACAAAAGAATAAACAAACAAAAAATTTGTAAAAACTTTAAATTTTATTTTTCGTTTACAGTCAGTATTATTTTTTATTGGTTTCAGTTGTACAGCATATCGGTTAGACAATCATATACTTTACAGAGTGTTCCTCCTGATATTTCCAGTACCACCTGGCACCATACATCTTTATCGCGATATTAATGACTCTATTCCCTATGCTGTACTTTACATCCCCATGACTGTTTTGTAACTAACAATTTGTACTTCTTAATCCCTTCATCTCTTTTACCCAGCCTCCCACCCGCAGCCCTCCACCCCTCTGGAAACCACCAGTTCTTTCTCTGTGTCTGTGAGTCTGTTTCAATTTTGAACAAACAAAATTTTATAATTAAAAACCACTTCTAAATAACCCTTGAATTTAAGGGATATTACACAACCTTTCACTACCAATTGTACTTGGTCTTCATGAGTTAATAATTAACCTAGAAATCTCATTTGTTTAATTTCCAGAAGAAATCTCAATAAGATACATATTTCTTCCTCAAACTTTCCACAGAAGCATTTTCTGATCATTCATGATTATTCCCTGGATGTGCCTGATTTAAAAGACAGCATATTCATTGTCCTGTTGTTTCAGTGTTGCTGCTTCAGCCCATTTAAATAAACAGTAGGAAATATCTTTCATTAGTTGATATAGTTAAAATGGCCCAGGTAATTATTCAGTGGCCGTTCCATAGGCTGAAGGCCAGGAGAACTTGTTTTAGGAGAATTAGGTACCATGCTAAGTGCTTCATGTACATTATCTCAGTTACCCTTGGGAGGTAAATGATGGTGTTCCTATTTTACAGATGAGGCAATGGAGACAGAAACAAGATTAGAATCAGGGCTTTGCTGCCCATCTTCTTTTGCTTAGGCAAAAGGATATCAAAGGTTACTTTTGATTAGAAGGAGAAGCGCTTGATTGTTACCAAGCATTGATAGAAACTATTGGAAATGCTTGAACTTGGAAAACAAAACACTCTCTTAAATAGTTCACCTTATCTTCTGGTTAGTAAAATAGGTTAAAATTGTAACTTCTATATCTAAATTCTCAGGCTAAAAAAAATGAATACTTTTCTTGATTTTTGTCATTTTTTTTCTTAAAAACTATGTGACCTTCTTTATTTTGTTTGACTTTTGCAATAAGATCCTAAATAGGGGCATTTTTGCAAAAAGTATTTTGGGGTTTAAACAGTTTCCCGAAGGCCTCTAGAAATCCATTGATACACAAGTCACTCCGCTTTGAAGTGGCTTTTATGTTTTATGTCCCTGTTAGTTTTTTCTTGATTCTTTATTGTTAATCCTCACCCAAGGATATTTTTTCATTGATTTTTAGAAAGAGTGGAAGGGAAGGGGGGGGGGAGAGACAGAGAGACAGACATCGATTGATTGCCTCCCACACTTGTCCTGACTGGAGCCGGCGATGGAATCTGCACCCCAGGTATGTGCCCTGGATTGGGAATCGAACCCACGACTCTTCAGTGCTAGAGCCGACGCTCTAATCACTGAGCCACACTGGCCAGGGCCTTCTTTAATTCTATTCTTAATTAGTCTAACTCTCCCTGATCCTTGTGTGACCTAGTATGATTCTGGTGTTCTCCAATGTAATTTTATTAAACTCATAAAATTGCTCATCGTTTAAAGACTTGCAATATCTTTGTAAAGTTTTTTTTTTTTTTGCATTGTATTTGCGTTATAATTATGGTGTGCTCTTGGTGTTGGAGAGACTTTGATACACTTGGTCAGGCGTGAGTTGTCTTCTCTCGGGGACTGTAGAGTGCTTAACCATTTGGTAAGTGGCCAGTGGAGAACCATTTTTGTATTAAGATGATTTTGGCCTCTCTGTGTAACCTTCTAAATGTGGGTCCCTTAACATCAAGTACCTTCTGGTAACAAATGCTCCAATAATGATTATCTTTCAAATTCGTCCACTTTTTCCCATTCTTATTGCCACTTACATAATGAAGGGAAATTTTCACCTCTTGCTTGGATGATTGAAACCTCTCCCTCAAGCTTTCTTAGTCCATTTTGTTCTTTACAGTTAGGTTGAGATTTCCTTCTAAATTAATACTCTTCTTAAACTTAAATCTCTTTAATAACTGTCCAGAAGCCCTTACAATAAACTCCAAATTCTTTAATGACTTGTGATGTACTAGGCCCTTCATACTCTGACCACTCCCTACTCCTCATTGTCCATCTTTTGCTCTTGATATTATCAGTTCCAGCTAAGTGACTTCCATGACTTTGCTCTGACTCTGGAACGTTCTTCCTCCTCTCTTGAATCTCCTACACCGCTCTCTCTCCCTTTACCTGGGTCATACTTACTCATCTGAAGGCCTCAAAGTCACTTTCTCTGGGAGTTTTCCCTAACTTTAAAGATTGGGCTTTCTGCTCTTTCTGTTTTCCCAGACCATGCTGTATTTATCCCAACTGTAGTTCTTATCATACAGTATTTGCTCACCAGCATCACCCTCTAGATAGTAAACTCCATGAAGAGTTGAATGAATGAATAATTTCAGCTCTTCTCTGAACTAGCGTTATGACCTTTGGTAAGTCATCATTCTTCCTGGGTGCCAATTTCTCTTCTGTAAAGTGAAATAATTCGATTGAATGACTTCAAAGAGTTCTTTCAGCTTTAAACAGTTCTGACTTCCAAAATTAAATTTCTTTCCTAGGTCCATTTAATTTGCAGTTGTTCCATTGGAAACAAAGCTCAGTTGATTTGCCTAATTAAACAATTAAAGAGTAAACAAGAAGCCTTATACTTTCTCCTTGAACAAGCGCCAGGCCTTTTGTTGCCATTTCCTTTTTGCTAATGGCCCGTGGCCATTTTTGAACATAAGCATATCGTTGTTGCTTATGTACAAGGGCTTTTAAAAGATCAAGAATTTGTTGTTTGCCAGGCTTCCTTTTCTCAGCACAAATTGAAGCACAATGTGCATGCTTTTCTCCCTTGCTACTTACTGTTACACGTCCTCTTTTGTCCAGGAGCATTTGCTGGGCTTCAGAATGCGCGGCTCTTGAAGGGCAGCCCCCACCACGGTGCTGCTGGTGAGCCCAGTTGCCATCTGATATGTAATTCCTATATGGCACTGGAATTTCATTAATGTGCATGGGATTCTGCTTGACAGTTTTCTGGACGTGGCCAAAGCTGGGCACCAGCAATGTGAGGCCAGCATCTCGAAGTGAGGAGTGAAGTGCACACTCGTATGGGCTTCACAGAGATCGCCTTTGCTTCCTAAAGCCCAGATGAATTATTGTTCCTTCCTTTTCACAAGTCAAAATGAATTTCCTTCCAAGATATAATGATCTTAGCTGTGTTTTCTGTGGAAAACCAAATTTTCAGTAATGGCTGAATAAGCAGACATATTGTCTGTGACTATGTTGAACTCTCGGTGACACCCGGCGAATGATTTTGTGTTCTGGCACTAGGACAGAATAATTTGGGAAGGTGTCAGGTCACCTCGCTTATTCCTCAGGTCTGAACTCTGTCTATCGCCAAGTGTTGTCTGGTTCCTATGTGATTGTGGGTAGCTGCGGGGGAGCAGAAATAATTAGACTTGCAGGCAGAATACAGTTGGACTAGAATATTGTTCAATTTATTAGTTCTGGATCGTTAGGCAGAGTATTTAAGCTTCTTTGTCAGAGCAAACCTCTGTTTTTTCATTGGTAAAATGGGGGTACTAGTAATCCAATTCACCAATGCTGAGTACTAAGTAAAGTCTATACACAAAGATTGTGCAGGTCACAGATGCTCGAACACATTTTAGATATTGGAAAAACTTTGTATCTTCAAAAGTAAGAATTTTATATCAGTTAATGCTGCCCAAAAGTAATGCTGGCGTTCTTGTGATCTAATGAATTCCTCATTACTGGCCTGTTTGAGTGTTCTCTCTAATCTTGAGACTATATTCAGCGATATTCTGTTACTGAGAGAGGGTATCGAATTTCTTCTCTTGGGTAATTCTTCCCATCCTGGGATGGTATGTTAGTGTATGAGTCGTTATCTATTACTATATGGCATATTGCCCCTAAACCATAACAAGTGGAAACAACAGTCATTTTTTAATCTCACAGTTTCTATGGGTCAGGATTCCGGGTGTGGCCTAAGTGGTTCTGGCTGGCGTCTGTCACATGGCTGTAATCAGAGTGTCATCTGGGGCTGCAGTTATCGCAAGGCTTGACGGGGGTCGGATCTGCTTGCCTAAGTGGTTGGCAGGCTTCAGAAGATGCATTTCCAAACTCATTCCTGTGGTCCCTTCAAAGGAACGGTTCACCTCATGGCAGTGGTGAGAGAAAACACCCAGGACAGAAGCTGCCATCTTCATATAATCAGAAGTGACCTGCCATCACTTCCACTGTATTCTGTGTTTTAGATGCAAATAAACAAGTCCTGCCCACACTCAAGGCAAGGGGGTGATACAGGGGTGTTACTACCGGGAGGTGGAAATCGTCCCAGAGGCTGCCTGCCACGGCCGTTGTATGGTGAAGTGGAGGGGGGCGGACTTGATTTCCCAAGGCTAGTTTTGTAATTCGGATTTATATTTAGTTATTTTAATATTCTCAAGTGCAAGTAGTATTTTGAATTTTTTGGAGGCCATTCTAAAGCCCCTTTCACTATACTTTTCAGTTTTAGTATGAGGATGGGTACCTTTGTTCAGCACCCTTGTCTGGACTGTGGAAGTGGTTGTGTAAAACATGAAGCCCATTTTCGTAGTTTTTGAAGTGGTATCAGGGAATAAAATGAAATACCTTCATGGTACAATTATGGTTTTAAAAAATTTACAAGGTGCTTGATAGCTTGTAACAAAAACACTTTCTGGCCATTATTTAGGTTTCTCAGAGATTCCAGGTCCGTGGTGTTAGGGAGTACATGTAGGTGATCACTCTTTGGTCAGATAACAAATAATATCACAATTGTTTGGTTCCTCTAAGGAGAATATTTTGTAGTCATTTAAGAATTTCCTTTTTATTCTGAGTAGTCTGCTGACTTATGGCATCATGTTTTCTGTTAAAAGAGAACAAAGTGCCTTAAAATTAATTCTTATTAAACTAAAATAATTGTAGACTTGTTATATTTCTCTGTCCTTTTACAAAAACCAAAACTCCCTTTGCAGAAACGTAGCTTGGCAGAGAAAAAAGAGCATGGGACAGGGAGTCAGTGTACCTGGGTTTTAGTCCTTACTTTGTCCTTAAATACGTGTTTGACCTTGGGACGTTCTCTCACCATTTCTGACTTCAACTTTCTCATCTAATGTTTTCTTTAACTTTAAAATGCTGCTCAATTTCTCCTTCTCTAGGACAGTCTTGGGGGTAACAGCAAGACAGCCATGGTAGCTACCGTGAGCCCAGCAGCCGATAACTATGACGAAACCCTTTCAACTCTGCGGTACGCGGATCGCGCCAAGCACATCGTGAACCACGCCGTGGTGAATGAGGACCCTAACGCCCGAATTATCCGCGACCTACGGGAGGAGGTGGAAAAACTCCGAGAGCAGCTAACCAAAGCAGAGGTATGAGGCGCAGCGGAGCGGCGCCTCGGGGGCTAGGCGAACCTAGTACAGCTAGAACTTCAATTGTCTTCCCCTTTGGCTATACGTGATGAGTAATTCACTTAGAATTTTTTAATTTCCTGCAGGAAGAGCGATTTTAGATGAGCAATAAAGGAAGGCAGATTGTCACAATTGAAATTTAGAGAGTTTGTACAGGTGTTAAATGATTGAATAGAGGAAAGAATAGAAGGAATTGAGAGGATGTTTCATTCTGTACTACAGGCAGCAGATGAGAGAAGAGAGATAATAGAATGAGGGAGAGTAGGAGAGACACTTGAAAAATGTATATAATTTAATTTTAGCGCAGAAAGTGGTGGAGAGTGGGCATAGACCAGTTGGAAGAGGAATCTTAACAGGCCTGTGTTGTATCATTTATTCACTGGTTGAAGTCAGAATGGAAATCTTTTTTTTTTTTTTTTAAATATATCTTTATTGATTTCAGAGAGAGGAAGGGAGAGGGAGAGAGAGAGTTGAAACATCAATGATGAGGGGTTCATCACTGATCGGCTGCGAGCCCACAACCCGGGCATGTGCCCGATCGGGAATCAAACCGCGATCTCCTGGATGCTCAACCGCTGAGCCACGCCCGGCCAGGCCAGAATGGAAATCCTACGGAGATCTTTCACACCTTAATAATCTACTTTTTGTATGTTGTGGGTTAATTTTGTTTGTAGAAAAGATATTTTATACCAGCAGTACCCATCTATTTGGTATTCTATTTCCAGTATTTTTTGAACATTCTATAATGTATTCATTTTCATTACTGACTTTGAAACCTACACAGTTCTCACCTATAACTGAATGCTCAGCCTTTTGTCAAAAGAGGAATAAAATATCAGAATCACGATTCCTACTCTAATTAGCCTTTCTGTTCCCACAGTTTCCCAGCACTGTGGGACTCTTCCCTGGGGCTGGGACCATAGCTCTCGTCTTTGTCATAGCCCGTTTTCTGGTAGTAGACTGGTAAAATACATGGTCAAAACCATTATCTTGATCATATTTTTTGCCTGTTGAATTTTATCCTGTTTTCATAGGAATAATTTTAAAGTTCATCAAGATTCTTTGAAATTGTGTTTCTGTGTTCTTAATATTAATAACACCATCTAGTTTGCAACAGGTAAAGACTTAGTCTGTATGTACTTGTATGAATACCTGAAGTCCTCAGTGAAGACTAGAATGGATCATGTATGACTTTAGATATATGACTGGTTGGGATTTAAAAAATAAGCCCTTGATAGCCTGAACTGTATCTCCTTAAACGTAATTAGATCTTCACAATGACAGTAGGTTAGAGGAGAAGGAAAAAGTTGTCTTCCTTTCAAACCCATCCTGGATAACTGGATTTGTTTGTGGGACCCACACAGTCGGGTTGCTGTGTGTCGGTGGCAGCCAGTTAAGTCTTAGGTAGATCAGAGACCCCAGTGAGCCATAGAGCCGAGAGGTGGCAGATTGTTACTTCTGCTTTTCTGGATTTATCTTAATTAATCCTTTTTTCAATGATTCATACAGACATTTCATGAAATAAACATTTTGCTTATAGGCGATGAAATCTCCAGAGCTAAAAGAAAGGCTGGAAGAATCAGAGAAGCTAATCCAGGAAATGACTGTGACCTGGGAAGAGAAATTAAGGACAACTGAGGAGATTGCCCAGGTTTGTGTTTTCTGATTTAGAGAGAGAAAAACTTCATGGCAGTTGTGCCAGGCCTCTCAGATGGCATTTCTGGTTCTTTTTGATTTTTTGCTTTGAGAATGGCAAATCTAGCACCATTAATAAGAATCTAACACTAAGAGTTTATACTTTACAAAGTTTATTTGAAGGATAAAAAAAGACACAATTATAATGAATTATTCATTATGTAAGAAATAATTTTTTAGGGTCATAAAAATGTCTTTAATAAATAGCTACTTTGTAGCCTCTGGCTCTGAACACCCAATTATATTAAGTGCATTTTAGACCTAAGGAAACTTACCCAAACCACAAAATTATTAGTGCTATATATAAGGCTGTGAGATTCTTGCTTCCATATGACAACTCAGTAAAAGTAATATGAAATTACTAAATCTGAGGTGACTTTCTCTAATCTTTAGGACATTTAAGATAGATAGAGCTGTGAAATCTTAGGGTGGAAACATTAGCATTTGGAGAAAATCCTGAAATGTCCAACTAGGTCATAGAGGACTTAGCTTCCTGTTTATGGTTCATTAGCCTCTCTTTTAGAAATATGTATGATAACGTGGAGCTTGGTGCCCCTTCAAATAGTCTTCATGATTGCACAGCTCTAATAGTACCTATTTAATAGAAATCTTTTATTTCTGCTCATTGGCCTTAGTTTGTTCTTCCAAAGCTAAGAGAAAAAGCGTCCCAATTGTATATATAACCAACAATAATGATAGCCAGTATTTACTGGATACACGTGTGTGTTGGGGCCTATGCTAAGCGCTTTTCAGTACAGTATTTTATTTAAGCCTCCCAGCAGCCCTGCGAGGCTATTATCACCCTGATATTTAAAGTCACCTCTGCTTCTTCCCCTTCTTTCCTAAGTTAAAAATCTCTAGTGTTCTCAGCTGTTCCCTGAATTGGCAGATACATAGAACTTGCCAGTTCTTTTGCCAGCCAGTAGATCCCATCTCTGAATGTGCTGTCCAGAACCAAGCTGTACATCGGAAGTTGTAGGACACCACTTACTCTTATGTAGTGGGACATATACGTTATATTTATAGTAGTGCGGACTAGGATTTGAGTCCATTTTAAAACATTTTTTATTATAGCCAGCTTCAAAATTGATGAGTATAATAAATCCACACGTGCCTATCACCCAGTTTCATTGAAGACCAATATATGACCAGCGTTATTTTACCTATACCACCACATTGGGTTATTTTAAAGCCTATCCCTCAAATTACAGAGAAGAGAATACACCAGGGTATAAACTTTATTTCTCATCACGTATTTCACTTTTTGTTTTTCTTGAACTATGTCATTCTGATAATTGTTCAATTGGGAACTAATCTGTGTGAGCCTATGAGCTCTGCAAAAATAAAACATTGACTTTGAAGTGCTCTTGTACTTGGATTGCTTTGCTGATACAAAGCAGGGTAGGTCTAAGTGTGATTGCTGCGCTAGCGAATCTTATCTTTAGCATCTTTCCTTACCTAGCTGTTCTCTCCCTCTCTCAGATGTCCCTTTTGGGGACTGTGCCTGATTTTATCCAACACCTTATCTTTCTGAGCCACCAGGCTTCAGTGCTGCTGAGCTTTCTTCTCTTTCACTGCATCTCACTGACCTCTTTCCAAAATTGACTTACATTCCCCCAAATGTATTTCTGGTAGTATAGCCAGAAATTGTTAGTAAAGTCTTCTGGGATAAAAACGGTCCATGGTCAGATAACTTTGAAAACATCTGGGTAAACTAAGTTAAATGAATTTCTTTTTTGAAGGACTTTTCATATGTCTGTCCCAAGTCATTCGGGCTCTCCAGAAGTCTGTGCTCTGTGATACCTCCTCTAGTGTGCCAGCCCCACAGGTCATCCCTGCCATTGAAGTCCATGGCATCTGTCTGTACCCTTCTTACCCTGAAGTCATGTAATACTTTACTATTGTTCAGTTTTTTTGTGTACAGTTTTACTACCTAATGAGTGAGTAAGATTCTCAAGAAAAAAGGCAGTATCTTTCTGTTTCTCAAGTGTGTGTTCAATAATATTTTTGAGTGAACAAACAGAACTCAAGTCGACTCATTTCTAAGCCCGGTGACATATCTATGATACTAAAAGGTCCTTATTTTCACTTTTTCTGTTCTCATTAAGAAATGCACACTTATGTGAAATCAAAACCTGGAGATGATTGGGGTCAGCAAGTATGTTTCTTCTCATTATTTGAATAATTCTTTAATTTCCTACCAAAATTCCTGTGTAAAAGAGCCTTCCCTCAGAAAGGACTACACAAGATTTGTCAGAATTGCTTTCCTCATTTTAGGAATATGGTTCTTTATCAAGGATAATAATTACTTAGAACTAAATGCTGAAAACTCTAATGTCTTCTGCTAAATCAATCAAAACTTCTGAAAGAACCCCATAGTGTTGTGTTGGTTTTTTTTAAATATATCTTTATTGATTTCAGAGAGAGGAAGGGAGAGGGAGAGAGAGAGATAGAAACATCATGATGAGAGAGCCGTCATTGATCGGCTGCCTCCTGCACGCCCCTGGCCGGCAATTGAGCCTGCAACCCGGGCATATGCCCTGACCAGGAGTCGAATCGTGATCCTCCTGGATCCTAGGTCAGTGCTCAACCGCTGAGCCATGCTTGACTGTGCCCTGTAGTGTTTTTTGTTAGAAGATAGACTTGATTCAAAGACTCAGAACCAAAATATCCCTACTTTTGTAATAGTCTACTTCTCTGCACAATGTATTGACCAGGTTGCAGTAGCCATATAAAATATGATGGTACGCCTAGAAACAGCAAAATTCTGAAGCTGTGATTTAAGCATACTGCAAATGTATTGGGTGGCCCTAGTTAAATGACTTAGCATGTTTTGTCTTTCCCCAGAACCAAAGGTCCTTGGTGGCTATGACTCATTACTACTTGCTATTTATAATAAAGAAACCCTTCTCTGCCCCAGTTCATATACCTTAATTACAGAGCATCGATTGCAAGATTCAAATGTATCCCCTGTATACATACATTCATAAATTGTGTGGATTCAGAGACAGTAGGCACAGAAAAAGAAAAGTTCATATCCTTATGAAAATAGGTCTTGCATGTATATGCAAGTTTTATTTTGATACATTTATAAGACCAATGTGTGTTATACGTTGTGTGTTATGCGTTGTGCTAAGAGTACAGAGTGGATGGATAGGATTCATGCCCGCAAAGAGAAATGGGCAGGTAAACAGTTACCAGGCCTGAGAACAAGTATGCTCCAGCTGGAACACAAAGGTGTAAAACCTCTTAAGCTAAAGAGAGCATTCATCATACTTTCAGGGACCTGGAAGATGTTCCATATAACTGCAGTCCAAGTTTTGAAAGTAAGAGTGGCAAGATGTGAAGATGGGAGTAAATGAGAAATGGGCCAGATTGCAGGGCCTTATGGACTTTGTGGAGGGAGTTTGGCTTTTATCCTGGCTGGAGAGTCACTAAGGTTTCACACAGGAGAGTGTATTGAAAACTTGACTTTTTAGAAACATCACAGTTGAGTAAAACAAACGTACATTTGCTCATATATACAGAAATGAGAAAGATTAATTCAAGATGTTAGATATTTTCAAGAATGAAAATTGAGAATTCAGTAGTATACTTAGTTGTTACTTGTAATGGCTATATTTTTCAAAATAAAAAAGCTTTAATTAACAAAATAAAAGAACATTATATAGTTCAGAAAGAGAAAAAATACACTAATCTATAATACCACATCCTAAGCTAACATTTGAATTATAAAGTTATTCATTAATTAACAAACGACCTTTTATATCTCATTGCGTCAATAGCTGTGGAATTAATACTTCTCTGATACCTTTACAGGAGCGACAGAAGCAACTTGAGAGTCTTGGAATATCTCTTCAATCTTCTGGAATTAAAGTTGGGGACGATAAATGTTTCCTTGTTAATCTGAATGCAGATCCTGCTTTGAATGAACTTCTGGTTTACTATTTGAAGGTGAAGTAATAGGTTTTGCTACTATTTCTGGCTCTGAAATAGAGCAGTGTTTCACAACATTTTGTTTTTAAACTTGGGGAACCATGCTTATTCAGAATAATGAATTAGCCAGTTGTTTTTATTTGAATAAGCTGAAGTGTAGAAAAATCTTGGGTTTCTGGAATAGTTTCCCTTTTTAGTTTTTGAGTGATGTCATTCAACCTCGTAACATAAAAAATGGTATTCTGATATTATTTCTAACAAATTAAGTAGTTTAGCTTCTATTATTTAATGTGATTTATACCAGGGAGTTAAGTAGGTAACTTTAAAGCATAAGGAATGGCTTAAAACTGATTCATTAGTAGACAGAAGCTTTTGTGGTTTATATGAAGCCCTCCTTTGTGTGAGTGGTTTGTTAGCTTACAAGTGGAAATGTTTAAAGAAAGAGATATTCATAGGACCACCTATTATGAAATTTGTGTTTCTAGTAACTCTTAGGAAAATTTAAAAGCTTGGATTATCAGCTTATAAAGAGAGAGAGTAGGTCACTTAGAGACTGGAAGGGTCAGAGAGTGGAATAAGAAAAGAACAAATACTGATGTACATTGAAAGCTATAAATAGTGGGACACATCAGGAAGACAAGAGACAAATTTCTGAATCCCAAGACTACATGAATTATGAGGCTCTACCCAAAACTGTTTTGTCAAGCCCAGAGCATAAAGGAATCGTACAGTGGGCTATATGATTCTAGCAGGGGGTTAATAAATATTAGGAGGAAATTTAAAAATATATATGTATTTTTATTAATTCTCATCTAAGGATATTTTTTCCATTGATTTTTTTAGAGAGAGTGGAAGGGAGAGAGGGAGGGGGGAGAGAAAAAGGGAGAAACATTGGTGTGAGAAAGATACATCAATTGGTTGCCTCCTGCACATGCCCAGACTGGGGCTGGGGATTGAACCTGCAACCAGGTAAGTGCCCTTGACTGGGAATCAAACCCACGACCCTTCAGTGCATGGCCGGCACTCTAACCACTGAGCGCGCCAGCCAGGGCAGGAGGAAATTTTTTCATCCTCATAATATAAGGTGACTAGGAAAGTAAAGATAATGAGCTGATAAAGTTGGAAACTGCTTTAAAATGAGAGAATTGTGTATTTTTATTTCAAAAGAGACTGAAGAATTCATGACTCATTGGCTAGTTTCCCAGTTTTTATCAAAGATATCCCGGGATAAGTGCTTGGTGTAATTTTGAATACCATGTTTTATTATGCTGTGGGTTAGGTCGTGTCTTTGACACACAGTCGTGTGCATTCCCAGGTCCCGCGCTGGAGTGGGAGCAGCGCCGAGTAGCAGGGGGCTGCCCTGTGTTTCGGCCCATATCACTGCTCAACAGATGTTTGCTCTCAAGGCCTTTGCCCTCCTCTGCAAATGCGTCCTCTGTAATGGAGGTGGCTTTCTCTGTCTGGCTACCTCACAGAGTTCCTGTGAGGAGTAAGTGAGATTGCATATATAGAAGCACTGTGTAAACAGAAGCGCTATGCAAATATAAAATGTTCCGCACACTAGTCCCATATTTGACACTCTCTGTGGTACCCCGTGCCTAGCATTCTTGCCCGTTGGGGAAAGATGTACCCTCGCGTTCCTGACGCGCCCCTGGACAGCGGTGGCAGCGCGTTTGGATTCCAGCTGCGGCGCGCCCGCTGGGGATGCGGTGTTGGTCGGGGCTCCGCATCCTGCCCCGTCTGCTCCCCAGAGGCAGTTCTTTCTCGTTCCCGCCTGCGAGTTTCACATTGGAACACAGACGCAGGCACCCGACAAGGAAAAACCTGATTCGTATCTGTTCCTTAACTGGAAAGTTAAACAGAGACGCTGTTTAAAGACTTGGAGAGTAGTCAGAGTGCTTCCTGTGCGGGGCTGTCGGGCCGCTCAGACTGCGGGCTCAGCCCAGTTCCCGCAGGGCTGGAGGCGGTGCGCTTGCTTCGCCCTCCGAGCTCACCCCACCACGAGAGTATACCCCTGACCAGGCACGTTCAACAGGGTGATCTCAGTCCGAGAACAGTTTTGTATTTTCTTGCTTTCAAGCTCTCAAGTCAGTTAAGATGCTGGGCAGATGACTTCACATCTCTGGGTGACTCTGGGCATCCCGTTTGTAAAATAAGGGCACTGGAGTAAGATATCTCTAATGTTCTTTCTAGTTCCAAGTTGCATGGTTTTCTTCCAGAACAGAATCCTCCATTTATTTGTTCCCTCCAGAACTGGCAGAGGTAAGGTATGGTGACCAAGCCATAGGTAGAACATAACTCACAAGAGAACTCTGCAACTTATTTGCAAGTAAGGGAAATAAAAACTTACTTTACATAGTTTTGATGTGCAAAAAATTCTGGTTACCACGATTTGGTAAATGCTGTTGACACTGCCTCTGTTTGTGAGATTCTAGCTACACAGCCAGAGGAACATAGTGAGGGGGAATTTGTCGAGGTAAATAATGAAAGTGGTTGTGATGATTGGAATAAAGATGTCTGAAGGGAGTGATTCCAAACACTCAGATACGGAACCCTTGTAGATATTTTGCGACATTGAAAGCACAAAGAATAAAGCGATAGAAGCTTAGAAAGGAGTGGGACAGTTTGCCAGGCATGGAAAATAAGCTCACTCAT
This sequence comes from Miniopterus schreibersii, assembly GCF_964146895.1. Classification (NCBI taxonomy): domain Eukaryota; kingdom Metazoa; phylum Chordata; class Mammalia; order Chiroptera; family Miniopteridae; genus Miniopterus; species Miniopterus schreibersii. The sequence goes on from NC_138105.1 coordinate 61,390,863, forward strand.
AGTGTAAACTGTGTTGAGAAGACGGCAAGCCCTGTTCAGACAACTCTGGATAAGCTTTTTACAAAGAAATAAAATGCTTTCAGTTTCAATGCAGCATGCTAAATAAATGTTTTACTATTTTTTCATTTCCCTGTACCTATATGTAATGTTTTTACAGACATTTTCAAAGGTCACAGAATAATTGGAGCTTTCCCCGTTGATTAGTAAGATCTCCTTGCACAGTTATTTTTATGGCCCTGCACTCTCATGCGAAGCGAGGTCTGCCTGGACTTCTGAGGTCAACTTGGAGATTTATTCCAGCACAAGCCAAGCTTCTAGAGGGAAGAGCTGCTCCCCTCACCTTAAAAACATTATGGTGTAATACACTTTTTTCTCCTATAAAAGCTTTACAAAAACATATTAGAAAAAGAAGGGGTTGAGGGGTTAGCATTCAAATCAAACATACAGAGATGATCACAATTAATATTTGGTATTTTTATCTGCATCCTCTGGATCTATCCTTATATGTATGTATATGGATTTATACCGATACATATTTTTTTAAATTTATCTTTATTGTTGAAAGTATTACAGATGTATGGTGCCAGATACACCACACTCTGTTTTTCCCCAATTGATCCCCTCTTACCTGGCATCCACCTCCCCCCCCCCCCCAGCCTTCTCCACACAGTTGTCTGTCCATGGGTTATGCATATATGCATATATAAGTTCTTTGATTAATCTTTTTCTCCACCCCCCACCTTCCCTCTGAAATTTGTTACTGATACATATTTTTAAACTACAGAAATGGGAGCATAGTATGATTGAGTCCAGTCATGCCTCTGGATCATCCACCAAATCTTTCTGGAGAGCTCTTTTGCTTATCAGCTATTTTTTAAGTAATTTTTTTTATTTTCAATTTCAGTTGACATACAACACTATATTAGTTTCAGGTGTACAATAATGATTAGACATCTGTATAACTTATGAAGTGATCACCCCCAAAGTCTAGTACCTATCTAGCACCATACATACAAGTCAGCTATCAATAGCTGGGAAAGCAGGGGTGATTCTGAAGTATCTGGGGCATATCATGCACATGCACACTTGATAGAGATTTGTACCAGTGACTGAGTGGTAGCTTCAAAGCACACATTGACCCCACAGCACAGCTCCCATTGAAAGTAACCTGCATGTTGGTATCTTCGCCAGTATTCACAGTCACCAACTGAGGCCATCAGAACAGCAGGGGTAGCTGCCGTGCAGTGTTTATGGAGCTGTGTGCCAGGCTTCAAGGAGCCCAAGATGAGTGAGACAGTTGTGGCATGTTAGAAGTTTTTGGATGGCAGCACTTAGCTCATCTAGTGCAGTATTTGAAATTGTAAAAGACAGATACCTTTCCTTCTTTCCTCTGTATCCATTCCAGAAAAGCTGCCTTCAGAGTCTTGGTTCTGTTAAGCAAAGATGAGTTCTTTGTTAAAGAATTTTGATTTTTTAGATATGTAAAGAGTAACAAATACTTTTTTGCTTATTGCCCCCGTCATTCACTTACCTTTCCCTTCAGAAATTGTCTGAGAATACTGATAAGGCTGAGAGACCGCACAGGCTATACTAATATGCTACGTTCCCTGATTGCAGGATAGGAAAAACCACTCTGTGATATGTCACTAGTGAATATGTCCTGTCTCTCTCCATCTTCACACACCCCCTGCCCCCATCCTTTTAGGACTTAGTTGATCAAAGGGAGAGTCTCAAAATAGCCACATAGATAGTTCATTCATAAAGGAATCAAGGTCCATTAAATTCATAGAATTGTTAACTAATCATCTCCAAGAAAATTAAATTTAAATGAAAGGTTAAAAAGCCATTTCTGTCTTTCAATTGTTTCTGAGATTTTTAAATATAATATTTTATGTTTGCTAAAGTTTTCCCTAAAACTAGTATTTTTTAGTTTTGAGTTTTCATGAGCTTCTTTGAGCCAAACTAACAACATATGCCAAGGAGCAAGATCTCAAATGCTCCCTAAAGTTAGTATTTTTTTAGAGTCGTTCATTATACCCATATATCACATAGAAACTGAAAAGCTATCCCTGATTAACTTTTATCTTATTTTGATTACCTTGTACCTGCACAGAATTTAGTTACTAATTAGATAAACTTCTCTACCAACTTATGATAAGTTAATTTTTTTCCTCTTCAGTATTTTTATTGCAATGTTTAGAGCACTATAGGAAGAACTCATCAAAAAGCTTATTGTTTAACTTGCTTAAACATCAAAGAGTAAAGCTTTGGCAGATTTGAGCTTTTTGAACTTAATATTTGAGATTTCAGCAAATCATCCTCTTAATTAGAATAGATTATAACCTCAAATGAGAGATTTGTCATTTACAGTGTAAGCTCTATAATTGGGACCTTGTCTGTCTTTTGTCTCTAGTGGCTCAGTGCTCAGCTCAAAATAGGTACTCAAAATATTTGCTGAAAAATAGAATTTTTCTTCTAGAATTTGGACTAGACAGTTACACACATGTTTGAGTTAATATCTTATCTTTGATAATTCTTAATTCAGTCTATCAACAGATATTTAGCACCACATTGTACTGTGTTCGTTGCTGGAGAAGATGCAAGAGTCCCATATAGGTTGCTAGCTAAAAACATTTGTGCAACACATAGTGTCAACCTAAGAAACCTCCAGACGTGTAGAGAATTTTTATGACTTTATTTGAGCCAAACTGATGACATGCCCAGAAGCAAGATCTCAGATGCTCCCCAGAATGACCGTTTTGCAATTTCTTTTATATGTTTGGAATGAAGGAAGATTACACGAAGGTGGGAGAAAGCAAGGTGCAGGATAGTTAACAAGATTACATACCACTGAGGGGCCTGAGAAAGAGGATTACTCTGGCATTTCAAAGGTGTGTTAACCTAGATGCACAAGAACTAAGATAAACCTTTTTAGAGGCCTAGGGCATGACTACCTACTGTGACCTGTCCAGTTAGGAATTTTATTATCAGATTACTCCTGTGAGGTTACTTTTGGTCAGATTTATTAGAGCCCCCTTTTCATCCACAGTAGTAAATTGAGATCAGTATCTCTAAGTGTTATCAGGGTTCAGAGAAGCTGAGAAGTCCATGTTGGCTATTAGCAAAACCTTCAAGTAGAAGATGAAATTAGAAGTAGTTGTTGAAAGATACTTCAATTTAGATCATAGAGGAGAGCATTTTGGGCAGAGAGCAAGAACCAAGGGCAAAGACAAGGAACGAACGTGTGTGAATCTTGGGAGTTTAGTACTAGGAGTTGGTTCTACACTCAACTCCAATCTATGCTTTAACTCAAGGCTTTTTTCCACCTCTACCCCAAGGACAAAAAAGGATCCCTATCACAGTTAGGACTCCTGCTAGAATTTCTCATGGGAGGAGGAAAGTAATTATATGTAGAAATGGCCTACGGCAAGTGCTTTGGGGTTCTTTTGTAGATAACCTTGGACCCCTTTTCTCTTTGGACTCTTTTTATTTTTGCTTTTGGAATTCCTCTCTTCCTTGTGGTTGGTATTGTCAGACAGGGAAGGAGGAACCCAAATGGGGAATGGAGACAGGCATGGAATAGATTCTGCTACTGAATGTCCCAAAAACATTACTTGTAGTTTACACTTGGTCAAGCCCTGTTCTGCAGGTTGGGAAAGTGTGTGATTGGCCAGGAAGCCTCAGCTAATATTGAGGAATGTCCTCTGAATTTTATACACACCTTGAGGATTGAACAGGATGCCATGGGACAGTTCTGGATCCCAGCTTTGTTTCCTTGAAAACACCACTACAATGTTATTAAGAGAAGAAGCCCCCAGAAAGGGGAAAGTAAAAATACTAGAGGGGCCCTAGCTGGCGTGACTCAGTGGTTAGAGCACTGGCCTGCGCACCACAGGGTCATGGGTTCAATTACTGGTCAAGGGCATGTACTTGGGTTGTGGATTCGATTCTAGGGACATGTGCAGGAGGCAACCAATCAATGTGTCTCTATCTCTATCTCTATCTCTGTCTCTTTCTCTATCATCTATCTCTCTCCTTCCCTTCCACTTTCTCTAGAAAATCAATGGAAAAAATATCCTTGGGTGAGGATTAACAAACAAACAAACAACAAAATATTAGAGGGAAAGAGATTTTTTTAAATTAGATTGAGATCCCAGATGAGATGGAAAGAATTGGAAGCCAGAATATAATTAGAAGTGTTACCAGTAAAGAAGAGAGAATCATCTTCCTTTGAGTCTGAAGGGAAGGCTAAGGGAAATGATGGTTCATTTCTTTTTCTTTTATATTTATTTAATGCCTGTAAGTGCCAGGCCTGTGTTAAGTGCTTGGATTACAGTGTGGAGCAGGTATGACTGTTCTCTGCTCTCGTGGAGTTTCCATGCTAGCTCTGGAGGTGACAGAGGTATGTAATCTCTGACACGGTCAGAGCTATGTCAGGAACTAATGTGAGGGTGATGGGGTGGCTCTTTCAGTTTAGGGTACCCCTCTCTGAGGGTGTGTCATAAAAGCTGAGATAGAAATGATAAGAAACTATCAGCATCAAGATTAGGAGAAGAACATTTCAGACAGAAGAAACAGCCAGTGTACTCAAAGACCAGATAAAAGGCCAGTGTGGCTGGGTGTTTCTCCAGGAGAGGGAGAGTGGTAGGCGCTAACATAGGGCCAGGGGCAGGGGCAGGGGGCAGATCCCAGTGTTTTATAAGCCTGGTAAGAATTTGGACTTCATTAGACCTTCAAAGGGAAGCTACTAGAGAGTTTTGTTTTGTTTTTAAGTATATCTTTATTGATTTCAGAGAGAGGAAAGGAGAGGGAGAGAGAGAGATACAAACATCAATGATGAGAGAGTCATTGATCAAGCCCGCAACCTGGGCATGTGCCCTGACCGGGAATCGAACCCTGATCGCCTGGATCCTAGGTCGATGCTCAACCGCAGAGCCACGCCCGGCCGAGCGAGGGTTTTAAATAGGGGGATCACATGATCAGCTGCTGTGGTGGGAGTGGATGGGGTGGGGGGAGTAAAAGTGGAAAAATAGTAGGAAGCTCCAGTGTGCACCAGGCAAGAGACTAGGATGTAATAGTAGAGGTGGAGGAAAATGAGCTGATCCTTATGTTTTGGAGGGAGAGTCTGTAAGGATCTCCTGATTGACATGGGACTAGGGGTAGACTGATAAGGGATAGAGAGGACTTGAAGATAGCATTTAAGTTTTTTGGTTTACTATAACTAGGTGGTGGTAGCACCATTATTATTGGGGAAAGGAATAGAGGCATTGGGTCAGTGAGGGTTTAGGGGGGCGAGCAAAAAGTTCTCCTTTGGCCCTTTCACTTTGAAATGTCTAAACATTCAAATTATTCCAGGTAGGCAAGAAATAATGGTGACTAAGGCTAGGATAGTAGTAGTAAAGGTGGGAAAATAATGGAACCCTAGTCTGTAGTTCTTGGTGGTGATTTAATTTACAGACAGTATTTAAAGCTCATGGGACTGGATGAGATTGTCCTGGTCAGGAGTCAGCAACCAAGGCCAAATCTAGCTCCCTGCAGGTTTTATATGGCACAGGAGCTAAGAGTGGTTTTACATTGTTTAAATGGTTGGAAAAAAATCAAATGAATCTTAATATTTCGAGCACATGAAATTTATATGAAGTTCAAATTTAAGTGCTCATAAATAAAGTTTTATTGGAAATTAGCCACACTTACTCATTTGTATATTGTCTGGCTACTTTCACACTACGGGGCAGAGTTGAGTAGTTGCATGTGACTCATAAGCCTAAAATATTTAATATCTGACCCCTGACTTAGCTGTGTAGGAGAGTGGCCTAGGACACATCCAGGTCATGTCAACATTTAATAATGGATGGGCAGTCAACTGTTGAAGTTTAAAAGAGGAAGCTCAATTTTTATGTCAGTTTTTTCAGTAACTGCCAGAAAGTGAGGCTGGCGATTGGGGTGTAGAGAATTGAGTAATTGGGGTGGTCTATAGTAAAAAGAACAAATCTATCATATCTTTCATGAGGTTTAGGGAGACTCTGTGATTCATAAAATAATTGTAGTCTTTTCAAATTCCTTACATTTGAATAATGTTTTATCTTTGTAGTTGACTTATCTTGATTGAGACCAGGTAAGTGATGTGCAACTTAAGTACCTATAGTTTTCAGACCAGTATTTTTGGTTTACATTGGCACATGCATGGCTCATACTGTGAGAGTAGCATAAAATGTTTGGAAACAAGATTGCAAAGAAAAATAGTGATTATAGTGTAGACATTAATATAAAACTATAGTTTTCAGTTTAAAATGCTCAACTTAGTATATTATTCCTTAAAGGAAATAAAACTTGTAGAATGATTTTCAGAGAAAACCAGAAACCCCCCCCTGCTATTCCATTTGCTTTAAAACTCTCTTAGCCAAGGTAATGGATCAGTATAAGAGGGCTCAGAGTAGATGATTTCACTTTGTGTACATGTAAGAATACGGTATTAATCAGTGAATTTGATTCCTTCGTAGGAACATACATTGATAGGTTCGGCCAATTCCCAAGATATCCAACTGTGTGGAATGGGAATTCTTCCTGAACACTGTATTATAGACATCACGCCAGAAGGCCAGGTTATGCTGACTCCTCAGAAGAACACCAGGTATTGTACTTTAATTAGTGTTAATATGACAATAATTTTTAAGAGGAAGAAGGTACACTAGTTGCAGATGGTATATAGGACATTTATCATTGGTTTGCTTTTAAGTGCACTTAATGAAGATATCCAATTAGTTACCGAGTCCTTTATATTAACTTTTTAATATCTCTTAAACCCATTCCTTCCTTTCTGTATCTACTACCACGGTCTTATTTAAATGACGCCTTTATCACATCTTGACTGGAACCCCTGACAGCAACCTAATCTTTTTCCTGGTCTATGCACCGTACAGCCAGATGGCTTTCTACTTTTTTTAATACAAAATTCCCTGCATCCCTCCTTTTTTTCTCCTATTTTTCTCCCATTTTTCTCCTATTCCTCTATCTCTGCCATTTCTTAGGTCAGCTAACTCCTAACGCTCTGTCATTATCTACTTTGGGGAATTCCCTGTTTGGTCTAAATTCAGGGTCCCTACTGTGCATTCCCAGTGTACCGTATGTTTCCCATTATGGTAACCTGCTCTATTGCATTCTTATGGGCTGGTAATTCTTATACCCCATTGGACTGTGAGCTTCTTGAGGACAGGGACCTTTCTTTTTCATTATCCTAAGCATAAAACATAAGACTAGTAAAGAAGTGCTCAATAAGCGATGAATGAATGAAGAGGCATAACATCATTAAATTAAATGTCTGTCAGTGTGTTTCCTTAGTATGAAATGTTACCGCCCTCTTATATAACTGTCTGTAACTTATAGGAGATGGGTTAACTAACTTATGTTGATCTTCTGAATGTTGATCCATTTCATTATATGATATTAAAAATCAATATCATCACTAATTTCATCTCTAAAGTCTATACATTGGGAAGTTATCAAGCTCCTGGTGAAGGATACAAGTGAGAAAGAAAAAGAAAGCAGAAGCTGGCCTGGCCTGTCATTCCCAGCTCTGGGGCATGCTATTTTCCTATTAAACAGTGTCACAGACTGCAGCGTCAAGGCGAGGTCACTCTGCGGGTGTGGTGAAGTAAGACAAAGCAGGCCACATAGTAATTTTGTTTCATTGCAGACAAAAACCAAGGTCAGCATGCCACACATAACACCAAACACCTCCTCTTGGCTGACGTGAGCGACTCCTTCACTCATTACAACTTTATCCTCAGTCTAGTCTCCCCTCTGTAGATAAGATTCTTAAAAATGCCCCTCATAGAATTACTCCTGCTTTCTGACAGCCTCTGATGTGTAGAGAACCCCCACTTCCTTAGACCCTCCCCTGATCATCCAGCTAAAGCCCCAGTCCTACAGCATGTCCTCTCAGCACCCTCGCTGACCCCCAGCCTTCCTAAGGCGCGCCCTTTCCCTCTGCGTGAGGAATAACCCAGCTTGTTCAACCCCAGCAATATTCCTGTGGTCTTCGGTTGGAGAACATTGACACAAGTTTTCCAAAGCTCTCATTTTCCCTTGAAGGCTTGACCTTCACAGTTGGCAACAAGTCCTGTCAGTTGTTTTCCTCTAAGTGACAGGCTGGCTTTGTTTATTTTCAAGAAAATGTTTGCCAAGAGACCACTTGGTATATGCCTTTTGCCCTGACAGTCATCATACTTTGGGGTGCGTAACGCTGTGCTTTTTGTGTATGTCTCTTGAAATTTAAAAAGCTGTGTACTCAAGGGTCAAGATTTCATACAAGTCATAATTTTTACTGCTTTATCAGGACATTCACAAACAAAACACTTTATTATTATTATTTTTTAAAATTGATTTTAGAGCAAGAGGAAGAGGGGGGAGAGGGAGGGAGAGAGAAACGCAGATGTGAGAGGGAGACATGGATTGGTTTACTCCTGCATGGCCCTGCACGCCGATCAAACTCGCAACCCTCTGGTGCATGGGGCGATGCTCCAACCACCTGAACAACCCCGCCAGGGCAACAAAACGTTTTTTTTAGATTGTGAGTGTGTGGCAGTGAAGGATCCAGTGACTACTAGTCATGTTTGGTGCCATTGCATTGATCTGTACTAAAACACCAGCAGTTTTACTCATTGCCAATACAAGTGTCAACACAGTAAAAAACGGCAGGTTAGTGGTATAAAAATAGCTTTGTTCCCTGGGGACCCCACACAGAACGTACTTTGAGAACTGTTAATATATTCATGCTTTTATTTACTAATCATAGCTTTTTAAAATAAGTCTACATACGCCCTGGCTGGTATGCTCAGTTGGTTGGGTGTTGTCCCGGGCACTGAAGTGTTGCCGGTTCAGTTACCAGTCAGGGCACATGCCTGGGTTTCGGGCTGCATCCCTGGGAGGGGGCGTGCAGGGGGCAGCCGATCGATGTTGCTCTCACATCGATGTTTCTCTCTCTCTCTCTCCCCGCTCTTCCTTTCTCTCTGAAAATCAATAAATAAAAATCTTAAAAAAAAAGCCTACATATGTGTTTGCCTTAAATTCCTCATTGTACTTAAGGACTCTTTGTCATAAAGGCTAAAATCTGCTGACTTTAGTATGTCCCCTCTTGTCATAACTATATTTTTGAGCTTTGCTTTGAATAATCAGACTATAGGAGTATTGAGACCAGTTACTTACAGTGTTTAAAAAACCCACTGGGTAAGTGATATCTAGACAAAGAGTAAAATTTTGTGTATATGCATATATATAAAAATAACTAGCAGTATAATGCCAGGGAAGTGCTTTGGGAACTTAAAGAAACTAAGATACTATAGGCTGGAGTGATGAGCAGCCTTTCATGGGGAGTATAAACCACACTGGGCTTTGAGAGCTGAGTAAGACTTGGCGGGATAGAGAGGAGTGGGAACCCTATTCCAGTTTGTAGGATGAGAAAAACCTGGCTTTGGAGGAAGAGTCAGTCATGTTTAGTGGACAGAACATAAAAATTTTGTTTGTTTGTTTTTCTGGAGTTGAGAATTCTCTAGAAGAGGGAAAGGCGGAAATAAAGAGGGCTTCCTTTTGTTGGACCTTTAATGTCAAGTTAAAGAACTTCACCTTTACCTTATATCTAAGCAAATGAGTTATTTAGCAGGAGAGAGGCATGATGACACTGGTATTCCAGGAATAACAATTTCATAGCTGTATGCACAATTTTCTATTTACTTCCTGCCCTCTCCAAATTCTTCATTTAATGTCCTCCTACCCACCATTTCTTCTGTTGAACTCCATTGTCAAGATAAGAAGTCAGGTGGACTTGAAAAATCTGTGTATTGATAGGATATGCACATTTTTCTATGCTACGGTCAGTTACAGAAGAATTTAACATCACTCCCATTTCTTATTACTGATATCTGTAGCTCCTTCTAGAATCCCCTTGGCTGACCGGCTCTTTTTATCCATAAAGTTGGACATAGTTGTTTTAATTGTAATATATACTTCTACCATCTTCCCATTATTGGCTGTAATGTTATATAACAACTTTAGAACTTTGAAAAACAGAGGATAATTATTATACTTAGTACCATAAGCATTTTAGATAAATTAGCAAAGAAACAGATATCCATAATAAAATTTCACCAAGGGCAGGGTTTATTTTTGGGAACTGATTATTTTGTTTTTCCTGGTCCTGGAAAATTAAAAGAGAAAGGTGATAATCATTGTTTATGTGTTTGACCTCCCCACAGAACATTTGTGAATGGCTCTTCCGTGTCCAGTGCTATACAGCTGCACCATGGGGACAGGATATTATGGGGAAACAACCACTTCTTCAGGTATGATGTTATTCATGGCTCTGAAAGAAGGAAATTACTGAAGACTAGACTCTGAAATAGTTGAATGTATGTTGAAAAGTAAACATAACTCCATAAACATTATTTATATTTTAGTGTATAATATTTACTATATGTGTATTTATATACTGTATATAGGGTGGGGCACAAGTAGGTTTACTGTTGTTCTTATGGAAAACAATACAATAATTAATAAAGAATAATACAAGAATAAACTCTGTTTCGCATACTCACAACTGTAAACCTACTTTTGCCCACCCTGATCCATGTTTGTTCACTGTGTGGTTTGATCCCAAGGGACAATGAAGAACGATACACTCAGGAAAAATAGTTTACTTACACATTTTTTCCTTTTTATTTCTCGGTGGAAGATGATTGATTTGCTATCTGGTATAAAAATTCATTAATTTTTTTTTTTCTGACATGCTTATCTTTTTATTTGTTCAGTTTATTTTTTTATAGGAAAAGTGGTTTTAGTTTCCTTATTGATAAAATAAGGTTTGTATTACTTTTACCTGCAGGAGATGGCTAACTTGACTGTAGTGACTTAAATAGATAGTTTATTTCTTTGACAAAACAAGAAATCCAGAGGAAGATGATTGTTGGCATTGGCCTCAAAAATGTCATGGCAGAAGTCTTGTCATTGTCTAGAATTTCCCATGGTCTGACGATGGCCGCACCACTGCAGGGGTCTTCGAGTCCCCAGCTCCCTTCCACTTAGGTCTCATTTGCTCCAATTTGCCTCTTAGCTGGGAGGGAGGCTGAGAAAGAACGTGTCAGACCTGGGACTTCACACATTGTTCCTCATGTAAAATTGGTGTTGCGGTGGGGAGGAAAGGCGGCTGGGTATTGTATAAAGTTAAAATCCTGGTCTGTTTCTCTTCCTGTCATTGACCACTGTGCTTCAGATATCAAACTGACTTGACTTAGAGCTCATGGAGATCCTTTGCTTATAGGCCAGATGATATTTTGGTTATTGAAGAAAGGGTAGAGGGATACAAAGCGTGTGGAAAATGTCTTTGTTTTCTTTTCAAACTAAATCAGATGTAAATTGCTTGGCTTAGTATTCAAAGCCTTCATAGTTTGGGTTAAGGTGATCTTTTCAGCATTACCCCTCACAGCTTCCGCTGTACCCACTTTGTGCATCCCCATGTTGTTTCATTCATAACTCCCCCTAGCTTGTAACGGTCACGTGGCCTTGCCTCACACTCTCTGTTGTAATTATTTGTGCATACGTGCGTGTTTTATTTCTACTACTGGAATATAAACTGAGTACAATAATTGCCTTGTATTTACATGATATCCCCTTGGCATCTCGTAAATGCCAGTATTTAATGAATGAAATGGATATGTATATCTTTATTTAAAAAATAACCTTTTCCCCCTAAGATTGAATTTGCCTAAAAAGAAAAAGAAAGCAGATCGAGAGAATGAGGAACAGGATACCTCCGTGAAGACTGATGCCGGCTCTGAGCAGCTGGATGTAGACGGAGACTCCTCCAGCGAGGTGTCCAGTGAAATCAACTTCAACTATGAATACGCGCAGATGGAGGTCACCATGAAGGCCCTGGCTAATAATGGTGAGCAGATCTGTTGTGCATTTTAGAATCTTTTTTAAAATTAAAATTATTTTTTTATTTAAGTGTAGTTGGTATACAATCTTATATTGGTTATATTAGTGTCAGGTGTATGATATAGTGATTCGACATTTTTATACTTTACAGTATGCTCACCCCACTAAGTCTAGTAACCATCTGTCACCGTGTAAACTTATCACAATATTATTATTGTGATATATATATATATATATATATATATATATATATATATATATTCCCCTTCTCCTTTTCACCATCCCCCCCCCCCTTCTGGTAACCATCCCTTTGGTCTCGGTTTCTTTTAAAGTTGGTGGACCGTTAAAAATGTTTATGACTGAGATGCTGTAAATGTTAACAAACAAACCAAAAAAAAATCTTTAGGTTGTTCTCTGTACTCTATTCTTTCATGTGTTTGGTTTTAATTTATTATATTTATAAAAACTTGCATTCTTTCTGCGTTGATATACAAATCACTGTAAACTTTGTTCTCATTGATAGAATGTCTCAGGTTTGAAACTTGATTATCACTGACTCATTGCTGTAGCAGATTTCTGGAGCATTAACCATCCCTTAGGTTATGTGTGGAACATATAAAGAGACCTGCTATTTCTGTTTGGAAGATTGGCATAGATCTGACAGAACAGATAAGTAATTGGGAGTTAGGAAAGCTATGTTTATTCCAAACTCTCTTTAAAAATCTTATTTTTATTAGGATGACACACAACAATATAGAATAACATTTGAAGCATATTGGGTTGTATAGTTTATCTTTTGTTCATTACTTACCTTTTTATAAAAATTGTGTTTAGATCCAATGCAGTCAATATTGAACAGCCTAGAACAACAGCACGAAGAAGAAAAACGATCCGCATTAGAGCGCCAGAGGCTTATGTACGAGCATGAATTGGAGCAGCTACGAAGAAGGCTGTCCCCTGAGAAACAAAACTGTCGTAGCGTGGACAGGTTTTCGTTCCACTCCCCCAGCGCTCAGCAGCGACTGAAGCAGTGGGCCGAAGAGAGGTAGGTGGCGCCTGGGGCCTTTATTATCTGCGCAGCATAAGCTCATCACCTTTACCCCACCCAGGTAAGATACAGAGTGGAAACATCTAGACATTACTTTAGAGAGAATTACAGTAAAAGAGCGTAGTGCAGCTAAGAACCCTTTGGCATTATCTTTTTTTCATTTTTGAAAAAAATGGAAATTGTCAATTTGTATTGACTTAATTAAAGCTACCCGTGTCAGCTGCTGCCCTGTTTTTAATTTGTATGGCTTTTGGATGTGAATAAACAAGTATTTGTGCTTAGAAGTTACACTCTATCATTGTATTATACTTTAGGTTCTGGAGCTTGGGTAGATGCTTTTTAAAAAAAGGAAAAAAAAGAAAGGTGGTTATCTGGACTGATTAGCTCAGGTAGGTAAAGCATGGTGCTAATGAGATTCAGATTGCAAGTTTGAGCTCTGTACTGGCTAATTAGCATTGCACTAAAATGTCTTATCCATGGTTACAGACTGTACTTAACTAACCTCTTGCTATTCAAGGTTTGGTCTGCAGACAGGCAACATCTCTGTTACCTAGAGACTGATAGAAATAGAGCATTTCAGGCCCCACCCAGACCTACTGAGTCAGAATCTCCAGTTTGTCAAAATCCCCAGTTTATTTGTTACTGAGTCAAGTTCTCAAGCACTGCCCTAATCTAGGGCCTGTTTGTTACACGAGTATGTGCCAGTGCTTATTACGTAGCCCAGATACGATCATGTGCATGGTCAGTGTTGGCAATATATTCCCTGTGTGTGAAAGACGGTTGTAAAGCTTGGTTGGCAGTGTGGCATTAATTTATCATGTACTGTATGATATTCTGATGTGCTGCTTGGTTATCTCCCCCCCCCCCATTTTTCTTAAAAGAGAAGCGACACTGAATAACAGCCTGATGAGGCTGAGGGAACAAATTGTTAAAGCCAATCTGCTGGTGAGAGAAGCTAATTACATTGCAGAAGAACTGGATAAAAGAACAGAGTATAAAGTAACCCTACAGATTCTGGCCTCCAGCCTCGATGCCAACAGGAAGGTGAGGTTGCCATTAATGGAAATAAGAGATGTCATTGCGAGAAGCTGCTTTATATGTCTCCAGTGTTTATCTAAACATCAGTGGGTTAGGCTCATCCCCATCTGTACCCTCCACAGTCCAGATCTTTTTATACTTGTCCTCCGCTCTCAAGTAGAATTTACTTCCTTTTAACTCTCTGCCTTTGTGCATGTATGTCCATCGTCCACTGGGAATATCCTCTCCACTCTCTCACTCAGATCTACCAATTTATTTCACTCAACTCCTTTTCTTCAAATTTGTTTAAATTATTTATGAGAAGTCTTTTCTGATGAGTTTTCCCAAAGTGTTTTCCCCCCCTTTATTCTGTTACCACTCTACAATCCCCCTTCCCTACCCCCCCTGCCAAGTTAGGTTTTTATTTTACTTAAACCATGTTATTTTCTACTTGCTAATAGATTGCTCTGAAAAACTGTTCATCAGTTATTTCATGTGTGTATTCAAGATCACAAATCTCTTTTTTTGTATGATATAATAAATTTAATAAAATGTAGGGGGAAAGTCTCAGCAAAATATTCTATTTTTGCCATTCAGTAACAACTCTTTCCCACCCTGTAGTGTTTGACTTGAAAAAACAGAACTGTGGATATTTTTCCCCCATAAGCATGAATGTAGCCCTTTTCTGTGTGTTCTGGTTTGGGCTTTGCTGGAAGGAGCAACCCTGCCTTAGGCAACCAGGTTAACCCTTAGAAGTGACTGAAGTTACTTTAGGCATCTCTCTCCTCCCAGACACTAAATCATCTCATAGTGTGTTTATGGGGGCTTTTTTTTTTTTTTTTTTTTGCTGATAGAGATGATGCACATTGCTAAAGGTGAAACAGCCATTATTAACAGATGGCTACTAATCCTTTCTATTATTTATTTAATAGGTTAGTAATTTCAGATTTCAGCCAGAGAGAGGAGCTGGCCAAGGAAGTGTTTCTTGAGATTGTCTCCGTAACTCAGGCTGGGTCTTGCACGGTTTTTTTTTTTTATCCAACAAGCCTTTTTTTTTTTGGTACCTCAAAACTCTTATTTCATTTAATGTCCTGTCCATGCTGTGAATGCTGTTTTTTTCTGGTCCTTACTCCTGGCCTTGTACTCACCCCTTTCTGGCGATTTTTGGTAAGGGGCAGAAATTTCTTTTTCTTTTTTCTAATCTCCATCGTAGTTATTTGCAGGAGGACCACGCCATGGTGCTGCAGCAGGTTGCTCATTGCTATTTAGTCCCGGTTCTGGTATTGTCTCCCTGAAAAGCTACTCCCCACAGATCACCAGTGAGATTTTTGTATTCATTCCCTAGTTGGGCCGAATATTAAGGTGAAGGGGCCTTTACCAAAGGCAAGAGAATGGTGATTTTTGACCTTCAGAATTCTAAATTCTGTCTCATTATGCAAATTTGTGTGTGTGTGTGTATGTGTTTTATTAATTATAGACAAGATATTAAGCATCATTGATGTATTTTACCATTTTCCAAAGTTCTAAGTAGACATTTGAGAACAGTTGATAAATTTATCTAGTAAATCTAAATTGATTACAAAACTGATAGATACATCTCTCTGGAAGAGATACACAGGGAAATTTTTATTTTTTATTTAGTTGTTTTTAAAAGTTTAAATATTTTTCTACATTAAAAACACATATCTTTTATAAGCTGTAAAAACTTGAACAAATGCTTTTTTTTTTAGGTGAAATTCACATAACATAAAATTAACCATTTCAAAGTGAACAATTTAGTGGCATTTAGTACATTCACAATGCTGTGCAACCAGCACCTCTATCTAGTTCTATACTGTTTTTAAGTATATATATATATATATATATATATTTAAATTGATTTCAGAGAGAGGAAGAGAGAGGGGGAGAGAGAAATAGAAACATCAATGAGAGAGAGTCTTTGATCAGCTGCCTCCTGCACAGCCCCTGCTGGGGATTGAGCCTGAAACCCGGGCATGTGCCCTGACTGGGAATCAAACCTTAATCTCCTGGATAATAGGTCGATGCTCAACTGCTGAGCCACAGCAGCTGGGTTAGTTCTATACTGTTTTAATTAATTTTAAATTCAAACTATGTATATTTAGAAATTGGTATCATTTGTTGCCTACAAATGGGTAAAGTATCCTATTTAGGATACTTTTTAGTTTACTCTTGTAAACATTTTATGTTTTGTACCACATCAAGATGCTACCCATTCAGAAAAATTTAAACTTGGAAGGTAAAAGAGAGTTTCTCAACCACCCATCCCAGAAAACATTCCCCTGCCATGCAATACTCACGACTCTCTTTCTACCCACTGATATTCTGTGGTCATAAGATGACCCAAAGAAAACATTTTTGACTTTCCATTAAACATGGTCTTGTGTTTTGTGTTTTAAATTTCAATTTATATCCAATTGCAATGAAAATTTAGATTTATATTTAAATTTTGGTTCCGCCTGGATATAAAGGCATTATATTAAGCCTGTGGGGTTTCTGGGAAGCTTGGCAATGAACAGAATAAAGAATGAGAGCAGTTTCGGTTTTGGGTGACAGCATTCGCCTGGTGGGTACCGAATGTGCAGGGTTGACTTCCGTGACAGCTGTCTTTGTGTTTCACTTAGTCTCTCTCACCGTCTTTGCAGCGAGGCTCTCTCCTTAGTGAACCTGCGATCCAGGTGCGAAGAAAAGGAAGAGGAAAGCAGATTTGGTCCTTGGAAAAGTTGGACAACAGGTTGTTGGATATGAGAGACCTTTATCAGGAGTGGAAAGAGTGTGAAGAAGATAACCCAGTGAGTTATTTGAGAAAAATCACTTAACTCATACTCTTGGAAGGAGCCAAGCCTTTCGGAATGAGCCTACCCACCTTTGGGAAAAATTGTTCATTTTTCCAAAATAGTAATCCTGTTTCTAGGATATTTATTTTAATATCTAAGTTGTTTAGCTAATCAAGAATTTTAATAACCCACTTTTCTGGCATCTTCTTTTGTTCTTTTCCTCATTTTGTATTCTCTGGATTTCTAGTAGAATTTACTGTATTTCATTCTTACTTCTGTTGGCGTTACATGCTCCTGTCTCCTGTATAGGACTGTGAGTTTATTTAGGATAGATATACCTATTCTCGGTCTTCTCATTTCTCAACACATTTACCCCTGTAGGTAATAAACCTACAATACCTATTCTGTTAATTGAACATCAGTGATACCTTAATATTTATACTATTAGGAACATATTTTGAAGGTGTCTTTGAAGGTGCCATAGGTCTGGACTCTGGTACTCTCCCTTCAAGTTGCTGGTTTTCTCTTTTAGGCCAGCTGTGTATGTGTACATATTTAAAATGGAAAGATGTATTGTGTATTTTTTACATATTTTCAAGTTTAATTCCTTAGCCTCTTGTTTTTTAAAAGTGTTTATTTTTCCAAATTGTCATCAATATAAATGAATTCTTACAGTTAGGTGACATTTTTTCTTAAACCATATTTTTAATTTTCTTGTATATTTCTCCCCTATTTCAATGTAGAAATAAAACAACATTAATAACAAATACAAAAAAAGCAAACCACTCTCCTATAAAGGGGTCACCTCTCATTAGCAGCAACATAGCTCGTGCTCAGGTAGGAACAAGTAGAACAGATGTGAATGAAAAATGAAGGGTTGTCTTATACACTCTACTTCTTTTTCTAGTCAATGTGTGTTTTCATGGCAAGATTTCCACATAGAGGAGGAGAAATGATAGAAGAAATGACATATTCACAGGGACGTAAAGTCTAGCATGGGGACTGTAGTCAGTAATACAGTACTGTAATAACTATGTATGGGGTCAAGTGGGTACTGGGCTAGTTGGAGTGATCACTTCGTAAGGTATATAATCACTATGTTGTACACCGGAAACTAACATAGTATCTATCGTATGTCAACTGTAATTGAAAAATAAATTTTTAAAGATTACAGAAAAAGAAAGAGAAGCAATGACAATATTGGGATTGCTCTCTCATGGGTGATGCTGACAATTCTAAAATAGGAATCAGGCAGGTGGGGGGTGGGAGGAGAGAGAAATACAGTGCTATACTTCAGCTAAGTTTAATGTCTTTATTAGTGTGCATCAAAGAGGGGTAGGTTGAATTCATTTTATTTTAGTCAATTTTCTAAGGTTGTATATTCTGAATCTCTTTAAAGGTAATCCGGTCTTACTTCAAGCGTGCTGATCCGTTCTATGATGAGCAGGAAAATCACAGTCTCATTGGGGTGGCGAATGTCTTCCTGGAGTCCCTCTTCTACGATGTGAAGTTACAATATGCTGTTCCAATTGTCAACCAGAAAGGAGAGGTTAGTTTTCTCTTCGTGCCTCCATCCTGCAGTTCAAGAAACAGTAGAGTGTTGATAATACATAGTTACCATTTTTCATCAATAATAACAAGCGATAGTTGTATGTGTTATTAATACCTGTGTTTTCATACCGCTTTATGATTATTATTCCAAGTACTTTGGGGGAAAGTGACTGTTAGAACTTAGGCTTCTAAATTCTCATATACCAGTAGCCTGACCACTCGACTCTAACGCAGAAGAAAGAACGAATTCTGGGGAAAGTATCAGCTCTTCCCTCCTGGTTACAGGTGGCAGGTCGGCTGCATGTGGAGGTGATGCGGATCAGTGGTGACATTGCGGAAAGGATTGCCGGAGGAGATGACGCCGCGGACACCTCTTTTGAGAAGGACACGCCTGAGAACAAACTTACATGCATGGTAAGTCCCCGTTGCATTTACAGGTAGGAGAAGTGTGGTGGATTTTGAGGATTGTGCGTATTTAGATGATAAAGATTGTGTTCTTTTTCAAATTTTGAAAACAGCTGCCTCTAAATAAATCTTTAGTATTTAGTATTTTATCATATATTCTGATGTCCTGGTTAGCCAGGCACTTCCAGTGCCTTCCTCTGTGAAGCCTTGGATGAGTTACCTCTTTCCTCTGGGTCATTTCACTCCAAATTTATGTGGATTTGTATTTATTGGAACTTTTTTATAGAGAAGCTCAGTTTCTTCACACAACTTGACCCTCTTGATTCCTGCTGACTCTGGAAATGTATCCCAGCCCTAGTCCTGATCCTAAGCTCCTGCCATAGGTCACTCTTCCCCCACGTGCCTTTGCTTGTGCCACTGTTACGCCCTTGTTCCAGCCCCTTTTCTTTCTGCTCTTCTCGTGCATGACATTCGTTAGCTATGTGTGGAGTGTTACCTGCCAGGCATTGTGCCAGGCACTGGGAATATGAAGATGGACAAGACGGGATTCCTGCCCTCAAGGAGCATCCTGTGCAGTTTGTGTGTGTGTGTGAGGGGGACACACAAGTGAACTGGAGACTCTCACATTGTGTAACCCTGGTGCTCTGAGAGAGGCAGACAGGAGATGTTCTGGGACACACAGGAGAGGTAATTAATTAATTCTGATAGTAAGGTCTGAGGAAGATTTCTGGAAAAATGAGATTCAGCGGGAACTTGAAGGAGAGTGTGTTATGTACAGCTCTCGTTCCATTCATGCACCCAAACTGCTTCTGTGCTGACCCCTCCCCCGGGTTATTTTGAAACAATCCCAGACATCATACTTCATCTATGAATAGTTTAGTATCTCCAAAAGAAGAGTATTTAAAAAGATCCAAAAGAACCATAATATCATAATCAAAAAGTAATAGTTTCTTAAATATCATGAAGTATCCAGTCAGTTTCTTTGATTGCCTTAGTTGATGGGCCTCTGAAGCCTGTCTTAATCTCGAGGCTCCGTCCCTTGTGCGTGTTCTCGCTCTCTGTCTCTCTCTCTTATCCTGCAATTTATTTGTTACAGAAAATGGGCTATCGTCTTGTATTTTCTCATAGTCTGGATTTTACTAATTGGTAGTGTTTACCGTGTTAAGATATATTTTCCGTAAGTTGCTAGTTAGATAGACAGGCGATGTACGGGGAGGGGAGTAGCGAGGCTGCTTCATAGGTAGTGGTGTATTCTTCTGTCAGAAGGCACATTATGTCTGCTTCTCTTTTGGGGTTGTTAGCAATCACTGGTGTTCATTACCTAGATTTTCATTAGGTGTTAGAAGAGAATGATGCTGTAATTCTATCATTCCTTCAGTTATTAACTAGAGTTTTTCTCTAGAGAGTCTTTCTATTATCACCTATTTTGCTATTCAGAGATACAGTTTGTGTAGGAGAGGCAGGTCAATGTTCCATCCTCTCCCATTATTTACTAATTTTCAAAATAATGACTTGGTTTTCCTGCTTTTCCTTTCCAAAAGCAGACAAGGAGATTTTTTTTGGTTTTGGTTTTAATATCATTATGAACTCTTGGATTTAAACATGTTTGCTGTGTTTTAATCCATTGTATTTATTGCCTATACTGAGACTCAGATGATCCCAAACTTGGCCTGTGGGGTCTCTTCAGTTGGTTCTTGGGTCCCTTGACACAACCCTGGCCCTCATAGGCTCTGCTAGCTTTCTTGCCTTCGGATATGATGAATATTCTGATCTCATCCTGAACATTTCCTGTCCTAGACTTGGAGTCAGTCATTTCTCCAAGGGAACTTGATTTCTTTTAGTGGAAAGTAGTTTTTAGAGACCATATTCCGAGCATATAATAGCCTTTTGTATAAAAAGAAGAAGACAAATAAACTGTATGGCAGTAAACAAAATATTGTTAGAAAAAAACAAAAGAGACCTGTCTGGGGACACTTGAAGATAGCATGGGTGATAAGTGTCGCCGGCCCATCAAAGAAGTCTGGATTTATTTTTCTGGGATGAAAGAAAATTTGCACATATGAACATATTGATAGTTTCAATCACATTAAGTACAATCTGTATATTTTAAAATTCCAAACAGCATCAATGTCTTCTGACGGCCCTGGGCTCTAACATCTTGAGCAGTGGCAAGCTGAATGAACCTGTGGTACCCTGACACCTTGTGGTGAATTTTGGTTTCTGTAGGCAAAAACCAGAACCGAAAAAGAAACCCAAACCTGTGTTCTAGATGTCAAGATAATCCTCATTCCTGTTATTCTTCATTCCTGGCACTCTCATTCCTGAGAAGCTGCCTGTAGGGAAAAGTTCAGTATATGAAATCTTGTTTTCTTGTTTATTTCAACCCAAAAACTAAGATTGATTTCTAAGGGGAAAAAAATGGCTTTCAGATGGAATTCAATCACAAGGAGGTATGTGTGTTGTTTTTTAAAATATATCTTTATTGATTTCAGAGAGGGGAAGGGAGAGAGAGATAGATACATCAATGATGGAGTCACCGATCGGCTGCCTCCTGCAGGCCTCCTGCAGGCCCCCTGCTGGGAATCAAACCCGCAACCTGGGCATGTACCCTGACCTGGAATTGAACCCTGATCTTCTGGATCATAGGTTGATGCTCAACCACTGAGCCACGCCAGCTGGGCAGTGGCAGAGATTTTTATTTAGATCTGTGTACTCCAAAATCTTGTAATCTTCCCAAATACCACATTTCTTCACCTTAAAGAATATAATAAGCAACTTTAACACTCAGCGATAGTTTTTAAATTTTAAGAAAAAATTAATTGCTGAATACAGACTGCTGTCTTTAGTTTGGATGAATAAAGTGTATTAGTCAACTCCTCTTTCATAGCCTGTCAGGGAATTGCTGTCTAGATTTTTCAAACTCTTGCTTCCGTCACAGGAAAAATTGGATAATAGGAGTTCTCAGTCATTGCTTACCCATAATGGACCTGGTATGGAAGAAAATAAATCATTTGCTTTGTGAGATTTTCTGTCATTATTAAGGCATCCTAAAATGCTAAGACTATTATATTTGTGGTTGCTGAACTATATCTACTTCTCACACATATTCAGATCTATTTTTATTAAATTTATTTACTGGGGAGAGAGTGCATCCTATAACATGCAAGGAAGTGACTAGGTGAAGAGTAAATAAATGATCAGTGTTCAGTCCTATGAAGTTGGCCTAATCAGTTATAAAATCAGAATTTAGTTATCTTAATTAATTTTAGGATTTTGTTTCCTTCATAGTTGGAGGAGTTTTAGAATATTACAACTTATCACGAAAACTTCAGCTTAAAAAATCAATTCGATGCTACCTATCAAAAGAAATATTTAGAACATTTGACTGCTTTAAAATCTGTTGTGGGCATTTCTTTGGGGGCATTTGGGTCTGATTAGATACATATTTCTAATTGCATGTTATTATCACAAAATCCTACATTTCTGCAGTACAGGGCACATTGTCTTTGATTTTCCTCTCCTCCCTAAATCTGCATGGAGAAGGCATGCAGTAAATGTTGGTGCAGAAAATGGTCAACGTTTACCATCTTTAATCTCCACTGTTCACCCCTCCAAATCTCTAAAGCATACATTCCCGATGCCTTTAAAGTTTCCCCCAAAATGCTCCAGTAGCATGTAATAGTCTACTTGAGAACCTTGTTTCTTTTTATACTTTAAAATATCAAATAAAATTTTTTTCTCTTTTCTATTTACTGCTTATTGGCACACACACTGATTTTATTCTTCATTCATCATTCTTTTTAAAAAAAATATATCTTTATTGATTTCAGAGAGAGGAAAGGAGAGGGAGAGAGAGAGGTAGAAACATCAATGATGAGAGAGTCATTGATCGGCTGCCTCCTGCACGCCCCCGACTGGGGATCGAGCCCCCAACCCGGGCATGTGCCCTGACAGGGAATCGAATCCCGATCGCCTGGATCCTAGGTCGACGCTCAACCGCTGAGCCACACCCGGCCAGGCTTCATTCATCATTCTTAACAATCTTGTGTTCTTATGATGTATCCATTAACCAAATTTGTATCATTGAATGGTGTTGATGTTTGAGAACTTTCTTCTTCTGAGTTGATTATTAATTATTATTATTAGGATGGTGAAGATGATGTTATAAGAAACTAGAACTTAAATGATGATGTTATAAGAAACTAGAACTTGAGTGTTTTTCATCAGCCTATAAATGCTTTAAAACATCAACCTTTATATTATTCAAAGTTCTTGCCCTCTGTCAGCCCCTTGCTAAATATGACTATTATCATCATTTCACAGAGGCAGAAATACAGCCCCAGAGTGAATGGGATTTGGTCAACATAAACCAGCAGTTAGTGACAGTCAGGACTGGAGTCTATATCTCCAACTCTAAGTAGTTCTTGGAACTCTTTGAGTTAAAAGCTAACCGAACCTTCCTTTTCCTTCAGGTTAAAATACTCCAAGCCACTGGGTTGCCACAGCATCTGTCCCACTTTGTATTCTGCAAGTACGACTTCTGGGATCAACAGGGGCCAGTAATTGTTGCGCCCGAACTGGACACCTCATCCTCTCCTGTCAGCAAGGAACCTCAGTGCATGGTTGTCTTTGATCATTGCCAAGTAGGTTTGTTTTCCAGACTTGGTCAACATTTAACTACTCAGGTCAAACAAACAAACAAACAAACAGTAAAACAATCCTTATTTGGTTGAATAATTTGGCACTGATTATTGGATCAGAGCTTCTTAGAATTGTGCTGTAGTAAAAATCTGAAGTGTTATCCATATGTTATATACCTTAAACTTACACAATGTTATATGTCAGTTATATCTCAGTAAAGCTGGGAGGGGGTTGCACAAACTAAAGTGTCAATGCATTTAACTCCTCCACAATCAGAAGTTAACTTCTGTGTGAATACACACACATATACACACTCAAGTATGTGTGCGTGTGTGTACACATGTGGGCTCTTGTCCCAAAGGAATCCATTTGTATTAGATGATTGGAGAAATTGTCATCTGAAAAGGTTAAGAAACTAGTGTTCTAGAGAAAGTGAAGACAGAAAGAAACGGGAGCTAACTTTATTGAGCACCCAGCGCTCTGCTGGGCACTTCGTTGTTCTCTCTCTTGATCTTGACCTCAGTTGCATTTGATGGCAGCGCTCTTTTCCAGCAGCAGCCAGTTGAGAGAGGCCACCTTGCCCATGGCTGGTAATTAGCAGAGCCAGGACTGTCAGATTTTAGATTCTTTTTCTCTCCTGTGGCACAGTTGACCTATCTCATTTTTTTTTTCGAGAAGTCTCTTTCTAATCTATTTAAAACATAGAAATGCCTATAGTGTATTAAAGATCAGAGAGAGAGAAAAAAAGATGGAGATTCTATCACTTTTAAAACTAAACTGTTTCAGAGCTTAATCCTAACTATTGCAAAATGTTGTCTTAAATCTATCTTGTAAAGATGGACAGGTTGGGAGAATTTTTTTAAATTAGGTGATTTTTCTGTACTGCTGATCATTATATATTTCCTTTCTCTTCTGTTATTGGAGATAACTTCCTAAAAGCTGGGAAAAATTGTTTTTCCAACACACTGCTGCTTTATATCAAGACATCATAGATCATTGTTATAATTCTTAATATAATTGTTTATACTTCTTAAAATGTCTCCCAAAGTATTGCTAACAAAATAGAATACAATGCTAGTCTTTCACAATAGATTTTCAAGGTGAGACACTTTTTAAAAATTAGATTTATAGTTATTTTTAAAGTCAAGAACTTAGACCATGTGAGGATTCATTATGGATGTAATTAATATACAGCAGTTCTGTCCTATAACTAAAACAGTCTTTTCTATTTCTCTTCTCATGATGACATAAGCATATGATGCTGGGTATAAGTAATCATAAGGTAACCAGAAAGTGTTTCCTCTTCTATGATTATCTTTTAGGAGTTTTCTGTTAACATCACTGAAGACTTTCTTGAGCACCTTTCAGAAGGGGCATTGGCAATTGAAATATATGGCCATAAGGTGACCGATCCTCGGAAAAACCCAGCCCTGTGGGATTTGGGGATTATCCAAGCAAAAACACGGAGTCTTCGGGACAGGTGAATTTTAGATACCCATCTGATTCCTTTTACAATTTTTACAAATTGCTAGAGATTAATACCGCCGTTTATAAAGGTTGTCGTTTCCTGAGCATTATCACTATTCCAGGAATAGATGGTGGTGTTTCCAGGGTATTAATAGCACAGCTAAACTTCTTTAGAGGAGTGACCTTTGAAAGGTGATAGAAGAAAGTTAAATATATGGGTAGTTAAGAATAAAGAGTGAAATACATTTTTGGAGAATAGGTGACTTATTATGAATTACTTCTAATTTAATCAACTGTCAAGAAAAGGGATCGAGATATACTCTAGAATTCAAGTTCACTTATTTTTGTTTAGCTCAGAGTTCTTTTCAGGTGGCATTGGTGATGGGAGGAGAAAGGCTTATTTGTTGTCCAGGTTTTAAAAAGAAGTGTTAAAAGGAAATGGCTGAAAGAGCCCATATACTCTCTTTCCATCTACTGTAAATGAGAACCAGATTTTCTGTTTTTGCATTTAGAAGTTTTTAGCAAATACTAAATTAGATGTTTAGGTTTTTCTCCTGATATTCTGTTTGATGTGAGCAAAGATATTTGTCAAGTCACTAAAGCATACATTTATCTATTTATGAAAAAATAATCACTGTACTTGTTTCTATCCCACTGGGTACAATGTTTAGATTTTTAAATAATCACTTTGAAGTGGATTTGTAGATATCATACCTTTTGGGGCTAAATAAAGGAGCCATTTCTAGTTCTGGTGCTTTACACATTCAGGAAACTCCTATAGAAATGAACTTTGGAAATGACCCTGAAAGTATAGCCTTAGTTCTGATAGTGTTTGTTTAACTTTGCTTTTGATTATGTTTTCTAATATGTACTTGTGTATTACTCATTGAACGACAGATCATTCTGTTGAGTCACTCGGTTTGGAGGTCATTATCATTGTTAATTCTCATGTGTAGGAGCCTAAGCTACCTGTATTGAAATAGAAATGTATGATTTTCCAAGAACTTCAACTATTTCCTAGATGGAGTGAAGTCACCAGGAAAATGGAATTCTGGGTTCAAATCTTGGAACAGAATGAGAATGGTGAATACTGCCCTGTAGAAGTAATTTCTGCAAAGGATGTGCCTACAGGAGGAATCTTCCAACTCCGACAGGTAGCAAAATTATGAATGTTATTCTGAATGTTCAAAATAAATTCTTTCATACTATAAAGCTTAATATTGGATTCCTTTTGACAGAAATGTCAGTGATAATGAAAGCTAGACTGGCCAACTCCATTTCTTGTATTAATAATCTTCTTCATGTGTATTTTCTTCCATTTGCAAGAATACTTCTATTTATAATATTTTAAAACCAGCTTCTATTAGGTTTAAGTAAGAAAGAAGTAAGCTTTAAAGAACAACTTAGAAATTAATTGTACAAAATAAAACAAACATATCAAGCAGCATGAGAATATTTATAAAGACAAGTAGAAGCAAGGTAACATGGCAGAAAGAACAAGCCTCCGGAGTCTGACCTGCTGGGGTTCAGCTCTGGGTCTCCTGTGGCTTAGCTATGCAGCCGTGAGCAAGTCCAGTGACCTCTCAGAACCTTTTCGCAGGTGGAAAGTGGAGGTGGTGACAATACCAACTTTGTAAGATTGGTGTGAAGATTAGAGATGTTGTATATGAAGCACAGTGCTTGGCACATAAGAGGTGAGAAGTGTTTTTTCCTCCTGACACCAGCCAATTCTCGGCAGACACCAAGTGGGTGTCCTACAATTCAATTCAGTTTGGACCTTAACTGCCCGAGTTAGCTCATTGCACAGGTTTAAGGGCGCAGACTTAATCACAAGACTGCCCTCCCTTCAGATACCAGTTGCAAGCGCTGGGTTCCCAGATTACCCACGCTACTGTTCCACGTGGCTACAAAGTCCGGGGTTCCCACAACACTCCCTCTCAGGTTTGATAATTTGCTAGAATGACTCACAAAATTTGGGAAAACCTATTACATACTGTTACCAGTTTATTGTAAAGGATACAAAGCAGGAACAGCCAAATGGAAGAGATGCATGGGCAAGGTGTGGTGCGATGGGGGAGAGGCGCTTCCAGGTCCTCGCTGGGTACCTCTCGCCCAGCACCTGGGCTCGTTCATCAACCGGGAAGCGCTCCGAACCCCTTATGTAAGTGTTTATGGATGTTCCGTTACGCAGACATGGTTGGTGACAGCGTTGGCCATTGGCAGTGCTCAGCCTCCACCCCGCTCTCCCTTCTCGCTGAGGCATGAGGCTTTAAGTTCCAACCTCTTATCAAGGCTTGGTCTTTCTGATGACCAGCCCCCTTCTTGAAGCTATCTAGGGGCCTGCCAAGAGGCACCAAATTAGAAGTCGCATTATTAAAAGGTGTGCCTATAACCTTTATCACTCTGGATATTCTAAGAGTTTTAGGAGCTATTTGCCAGGAACTAAGGACAAAAACTAAGTATCTTTTTATGATACCACAGGGGCTGTTAAATAAATGCCACTCGGTAGATAGGAATACCTGCCAGAAATCACTGCAGCAGGGAAACGTGGGAATCATCACCCGACCCCAGGCAGGTTGTAATCTGCAAGGCATCTGTGTTGCCAGCTAACGATGAGAGAGAATAGCTTATTAGAATCTCTGTAGTAGATTTGGAAATACTCTTTTTTTGCCATGCATTACATTAATTCAACACCTAGTAGAATATTGTGTCTTATGATAATTTCCATACTTTAGAACAACAGTCAAACATTAGGATAGCTCTAGAAAATGAATGTTCACATCATTCACAGCGAAATATGAGATGAGTTTAAAGGAAAAAGAAAGTTTGCTTAAATATTTAAGTTCCTGAATGTTTTAGTAGGAGGAGGATGACAAGCACTTATTCTCTGACCCCGCAAATGAATTTTAGCAAATTCATTCATGTATGGTCAAGGAACTAAAAGCGAAAGGAAGTTAGTTTAAATTATAGCATGAAATCTATACATAAAATAGAATTCTTAAGGGTGTGAGGAACATCTTTTTCTGAACATCTGTTAAATCTATATATATCTTTTTTAGATGCCTTAGAAATTCATCTTGTGGAAGGCAAGACCAGATAATTTTCAGTGGTTTAGTGTAAATTGAATACTTAAGTATATGTCATACTTCTGGCAACCTTTATTATAAGTGTTCAGAGATATGTTAGGTTTATCAGGAAAGACTGTTTTTGAAGCATGTGAATCTTGACCTGGATGCTAAAAGAATCATACAAAGGGTGGAAAGGTTTTTCATATGTAAAGGGCAAGAATAAAGATACAGAGGTTGGAATTAGGTAGAAAGTAATTTGTGGAAAGAGCTGGAAAGCAGTCACAGAAGAGTTTATATAAGCATGCGGCCTTGGATGGTGGGCTTATTGAATTTAATATGTTTCAAAATCGGAACCTACTGTTCTTGAACAGGAAAATGGCAGGGGAAAACTGATTAGGTTGACATGAAATTGCTGGTTTTATAGTTAAAAAATGGTCAAATATCAGCAGTTATAAGACATTCAGTCTAATAGTTTAAGTATTCTGATCAAAGATTTTTCTGTGGAACATTTAGCCATTCCTAGATCTTTTCCCTCTTTTTCTTCCCTCTCCTTATCTTGAATCTTCCCCAAGTACTTCACCTTTCACATTTGGGCACACATTTAAAATAGACCACTTTCTGTCTTAGGCAAAGTAAATAAACAGGTAGCTAATTGAAATGACTAAACTATTTTAGACAATTATAATGTTTTCTGAGGTACTTTTTCCACAAAAATATATGATGCATAGTCCTTGGAAAATATTAAAAGACATCTGTGACCTTTCGTTTCAAATTTAGCTTGATAGGATCAATCATTGCCTTAGTTGATTTTACTGATAATGCAAAGCTCTTGGGAATTAAAATCTGATGGAAGAGAGGAATTCATTTTTCAAATTATATTTTACAATTCTAGAATTTATGAACCAACTTTGAAGTCAGTAATTTGGGAATATTGGGAATTTTAAAAAATATGTTGCTTCATCGTAAATATAGAGTCACACATATTCTGAAAATGTGCTTAAAAAGGGATAGGTTCTCTTTGATCAATTCTTCCTTTTGCAGCTTGGTTAAAATTTGTTTGGGGATTAGAGCAGTGAATCCAGGGTAGTATAATCATTCCTATTGCTATTCTCCTTATTTTTAAAAGTAGATCATATTACATATGCTAGGTTTGGTAATCTCTTTTTTTTAAAAGTCTAGTTAACATCTGTCACCATACTCTTTTTTCTTATTAATCCTCACCCAAGGATATTTTTTTCCATTGATTTTTTTTTAAACATATCTTTATTGATTTCAGAGAGAGGAAGGGAGGGGGAGAGAGAGAGAGAAACATCAATGATGAGAGAGTCATTGATCGGCTGCTTAGCCCGCAACCCGGGCATGTGCCCTGACCGGGAATCAAACCCCGATCTCCTGGATCCTAGGTCGACACTCAACCGCTGAGCCACTCACGGCCGGGCTCCATTGATTTTTAAAGAGTAGAAGGGAGGGAGGGAGAGAGGGGTTGGGAGAGAGAGAAAGAGAGAAACATCGATGTGAGAGACACGTGGATTGGTTGCCTCCCACACGTACCCTGCCCCGCTGGGGATAGAACCTGCAACCCAGGTATGTGCCCTTGACCAGGAATTGAACCCTCAACCCTTGCACAGATCAACGGTCCAACCACTGAACCACATCGGCCAGGGCTGTCACCAAACTCTTTAACTTAAAATACCATGTATATTTTTCTAGCCATATTTTAATGACTGTAATATTTTATTATATTTATTAAAATTAAGAAGTTATCAATATTATACATTTAATTTGTAACTAGCTTTTTGTTATTCTTAACATTGTTTTACAATTCTTTATATACATACATGATTATTTGCTTAGAAGAGATTCCTAGAAAGTTAAATTGCTGGGTCAAGGAAAACATATTTTTAAGGCAAATTGCTCTGCAGAAAGCTTTACCAATTTATATTCCCACCAATAGTTATGTAATTACATTGGGCAGTGTTAGAAATTGCCTTTTTAAAAGATAATTGCCAGTTTAGTAAGTGAAAATAAGTGTGTATCATGCTAATTTTAATTTGTATTTATTTGATTATTAGTAAGTTGAACATTTTTATTGTTTGACTATTTACATTTCTTTTGTTAGACTCTTTTCTTTTAATGTTCCTTTTTGTTGAAAAATATATAAACCGTGTATTTGTTGTGTCTTTCTACTTGCTTAAAAGGGAAATACTTTTTCGTGATTAGTTTTTCAATTTGTAGCTTACTGTTTAACATTTAAGAGGAGACAGTCTCTCTGAGTTAAACGCTTTTCCCAACATCAGCCTGTAGGGGTCTCTCTAAACTAAATTTTTATGAATCAAACTGATTTTAAGAAACTCTTTAAAATTGTCTTCGATACAGGGCCAGTCCCGGCGAGTCCAAGTGGAAGTGAAGACTGTGCAGGAGTCTGGGACATTACCACTGATAGAAGAATGTATATTGTCTGTTGGCATTGGGTGTGTGAAAGTTAGAGCGCTCAGATCCCCCAAGACGCATGAGACCTTCCATGTAAGTTTAAGTTCTTATTGAAAGACCCAACTAGACGAGAATCTCTGGGAACATGTCAGAAGACTGCCTTCCACTAATAATTCTTTCAGTATTCCTTTTGTTTTCCTTTGATGTCTTTTTTAAGAAACTATTGTATTTTACTGCACCAGGCTGCTGGTTTTGCCCTGGTTCGTGGCAAACTGAGGGTTAATAAAACACCGCGCCCCCGCGGTCAGAAACTCCTCAGTGCCTACTGTGATTAACGTCCCCCATGCCACCCTCTGCAGAAACCCCCCACTGGCTGTAAAGACTGTCTGCCGGCAGGTGTTTGATTTCCCCTGGGGCGTGGGACTATAAACCCAGCAGGGAAAGTATTGTACCGTTCCCGAAAAGGTCAGATGTTCTTCACTTTCCTATGAGAAGCTCAAGGTTTTACTCCCCCCCCCTTCCTGAAAACTTTAAAACCTAGAGTGAGAGCGAGGTAGCTGGGAGATGAAGAAGTATATTCATTAAATTACCAAGTATGAAGTACTGGGAGGGGTTCAGCCTGTTTGGCATAGCCTGATTCTTAGATTCTTGTTTGGGTTCTGCTTCATGTGTTTTTCTTTTAGGAGGAAGAGGAGGACATGGACAGCTACCAGGTAATGCCGCACCCGTTAGCCTCATCAAATAAGCCTGATTAAAGCACTGAATTACCCATTCCTGAGTCTTGCTATACTGTTACTTAAAAATTACACAATTTTGATTCAAATACTGCTTTTTCTCAAATTAGAACAGAGTAGGGAACACTGAGTGTTTCGTAGGCTGTAAGGTCATAGACCCTAAACTCTGGTTAGGTTAGGAAACCATCTGTGACCTGTATCGTTTTCCAAACCTGGAGCTCCCCATGCAGGTTCCCTATAGATCTGTTTCTACGGACCCTCTTTCTTGCTTTTTCCGTCTTTGAGGGGAGTCTCCCACCCCTTTCCCTAGGAGAGCTGTGTCATACTGCTCTTCAGTCAAGCCATGCCCCTAGATATTTGCCTTATTTTAAGCCAGGCCTTTCTTCCCCACTTCATGGTTTGGTTTGTCTCTCCCCCTGCCCCTCCCCTTTTCCTAATCTGTAAGATTTTGTTTATGTCTGTTAAGTTTTATCTTGTTAGTCTTGTTAGGACTCTCAGAGCTCTTTGGGTTCTGATTATGTCATCCAGTGTAGTCACTCTCCTGGTTTTGCATCATTCTAATTTGATAAAAATGTCTGCTTTCCTATGTAAGTCGCTGATAAAAATATTGTATCAGAGAGGGTTAAATACAAAGTCCTCTGGCGCAACAATAGAGACTTCTTTTAAGCTGACATTATATTAATCACTGTTCTTTGGATGTGGTATTTCAGCCATTTCTGATTTCATTCAAGTGGATTCCTTGTACATTTCTCCTTCTTGTCCACGAGAATGTCATGAGCTATTTGGTTAAGTGCCTTAGTGAAATCCAGATACACACCATATCCATAGCATTCCACTGATCTACCCAGTCTCTTAACTTTATTACGAAAGGAAACGAGGTAAGATTGGCGTGCAGTCAGGTGTTGACGGGTAGAGTTGTTTGGCTGTTGATAATGCCCCCCGTTTCCTCTCCCCTCCGCCCACCAAAGCAAGGGGAAGACGCGAGTTGTTTGTAGGGACTGGCGAAACATTTTGAAGGCTGTGGTGAAGAACTTTGAAGAGTTCTTATGATGGCCCTAAGGGATATAAATATGAAGATTATTGAGTAGTGTTGGGATTTTTATCCAATACTAAGACCTCGTAGAAGATCGTAGTTGGGAGGGCTTGGAGTTCTACACTTTGACCCAATAGAAAAACACTGGTTTCTGGAGATCAGAGAGTGGCCTTTTAGAAAGTCTTACTTTAGAACGATGAATCTTTAATTTCTAAAATTTCTGTTTGAATAATGGCTGGAGCCAATTAGTGGCAGTAATAAAGACATTAGTATACAATACTTAGCATTTTCGAAGCACATAAAATAGAGCACCGGTTTCAGGTATATTGTCAACACATTATATTTACTATCATTTCCCTTGTTTTCTTCCAGGATCGGGATTTAGAGAGACTACGTAGAAAATGGCTAAATGCGTTAACGAAACGTCAGGAGTACTTAGATCAACAACTGCAGAAGCTTGTCAGTAAACATGGTAGGAAAACAAATTGAATATTTCCCTCCCCCTAAATCAGGGCATAATTAATCCCCTTTTGCAGCCACATAAATTAAAAGTGGATGAACATATCAATTATGGGGGTGGCAAGAGCATAGGAATGTTAATTTGTATCATACCCCTTCAAAAGAACATTTATCTAATTGGAATGACGTCTGCATAGGTCTCCCCCAACCCCCAGTGGAGAAAGAGAAGAGAGTACACAAAGTAAACATTGTCCCTCAGTAACTTCAGGAAGATGCTAACATTTCTTGAATTTCTTGTCCAAAGCACTTGAATCCTCTGACTCTGGAGGAAATCATTTGTATGCTCTCCCCCTGTAGGCCTTCCGTGAACTGGGGCTGGCCTCTGTGGGACCCCCGCCTCTCTAGCTTACAGTGTTTTTTACCATAAATTTTTTATCATGAATTAGGGAAGTCTTAAGTGAGCCCTCATCAACCAGTCACTGAAATATAGGCAAATCCTGTCAGTACGCAGGACAGAAGTGTAAGTAGCAAGTGAGATGACCTTGTTTGATGCTCATTCCTAATGTTCTAGATAAAACAGAGGACGATGCTGACCGCGAAGCTCAACTTCTGGAGATGAGGTTGACTCTGACTGAGGAAAGGAATGCAGTCATGGTCCCCTCTGCAGGCAGTGGGATTCCCGGGGCGCCAGCAGAATGGTATGGATGCCGCCATGCCCCCCGGACTTCTAAATGCTCACGAAGCCCACTGCTTTCTATATGAATTTCGCCTGTGTCTTAATTAATGGAAGACTCATTATAGCTTATGGGGGAAGAGTTGTTTGAATTAGAGGAAGTGTTAAATTACTTTCATGAGTTGGAATAACTATGGCCTAAACTATTTTATTAAATAATATTGTTATTGGCTCCAATAATTAAGATTTCTGAGAATCTAAATCAATATTTAGTACCAGTGCACTTAGCATTAAAAAAAATAGTTAATATGTTAATTACTTGGGTCGTTCCCTTAAAAGACCATTTGGTCATCATTAAATTGCATCTCTGGGAGTTTTTGGTTTTGGTGCTCACTAAAACTGTACTGTCAGCAAATTTCTGTGCCACTTTATAGGAATTAAAAATAGTAAATGAAGCCATATGGGGCCTTTAGGTATGTAATTTTATAAGAAAGTATCTTTAAGCAAGGGAGCTTCATTTATAAACAGGTAAATGTGTCTTCGGAGATGGAGTTCTAGTTTCAGAGCACATGATAATTATACCCGAGAGCACCCATGAGGAGCAGCAGCACTGATCGGGGCTCTGTGGCATCGCTGATGGAGTCACAGCAAACCCAACAGCAGGGTTATTATTGGCTTGACTGTGTAGTAAGGCTGTGCCACCAAGTACGTGCTGCTGAGACTCTGCTTTATTTGAGATGCTATTTGTTCATTATGTTTTAGGATCCCGGTTCCTGGGATGGAAACACACATTCCTGTTATATTCCTTGACTTAAATGGTAAGTTGGGAGGTGCTTTCGGAAGGCTTACCTCTGACACATCGGTGTCCACGTAACCCTTAGGTTCTTACAAAGGAGGCAGTTCTGTAAGCCTAAGGTGAGGGCTCATTTTATGTGCCTGAGGACTCTGCTACTTGACCAGGAAGGAGTTTTCTGTAAGAATAATGTCTTTGTGATAGTAATGGGTATGTCTCATCGTGATGCAGTCTCACATTTCACTCTACAACCCGCACTGCCGTGTGTACTTTGCTCTTTCCTCAGTGTAGGAAGGTAGTCATGTTTTCCTGTACTTAAAATACTTTCTTCTTTAGTTCTTGGAAAAGACTTCTCTCTGGAAGGGACTAATAACTAGCGGTTGCTTATGTAGCCTGTTTTCTTTTATCTGGTGCTTCCTTAGCATTACCGAATAAATCTCTCACTGTTTCTGTGAGTTGTTACTCATTTATCCCTACATTGCCTATTTTTTAAATGTGTATTTTTTTCTGACATTTCCCCATCATGTAAAATATTTTGGATGTGACTACATTTTACATATACTCTGATGAGGAAAAATAAAAATGAAAAGTTGATTGAAGAGCTAAAAATAAAAGTCAGCAGTTGAATTCCTAAAATCTGTGCAGAAGAACTATGTATTAAAGTTAACTAGCCTAGATGGGCAAGATTGGATGTCCTCGGGGTTTTCTATGCCGGAAAACCATGCCGGAAGAGAGTTACAGTATCTGAGGCCTTTAGCATCTTGTACCGCTTAGCTTATTTAGACACAGGGAAGAGTTTCATAAAGGAAGAGTGCTTGGCCGCCTGATGGGGTTTCATGTATTGCCGCAGCACTCTCTTCTACCTTGTTCTCTTGAACCTTGAAGTCTGAAGGTGACTCTGGCCTAGTCTTATGTTGGGTTCCTGGATAGGTAAGAGAGGTGTGTGTGTGTGTGTGTGTGTGTGTGTGTGTGTGTGTGTGTGAGAGAGAGAGAGAGAGAGAGAGAGAGAGAGAGAGAGACAGAGAGAGAGAGAGAGATAAAGAGAGAGAGATAAAGAGAGAGAAGTGGAAAAGACTAAGCCTAAAGAAGACCTAGGCTGTTAGTATGGATATTCCTAGACATAATCAGGACCTTGTTCAGCCTTATGCCCATTCTTGATCCACCTAAGCCCACATACTAAAAAGATACCTTTGATGCCTACTTGCAGGCTTATAGATAGGGAGTGGGGAGGGCCAGGCTTGGAACGAGAAACCGAAGGGCCACGGGGCAACCCTCCAGTTTCTAGTTCATGTAGCCAATTGATTCTTTTGTTGAACTTAACTGTCAGATAATTGGAATAGCTCTAGCTTCTTGTTTTTTTTCAGTGCACTAAAAGATAGGGAATTTGGGTTATAATCTTATTATCATTAACATTTATGGACTGACCTTGAGTAACCTCTTGGGTATTTTGGCTTCAGTTGCCTTTCATGTAAAATAAGGCATAAAGGTAGGAGACTGGATAAGATAATTTCTTGAGGCACTTTCCATCTCTAAGATCTGTGAACTGTTTAATGGTCATCATCCATGTCATGTGAGATTTTAGAGCCAAAGGAAATGAAATTTGATGCAGAAGAATTTTAATACTAAGCACATTGAAATTTAACTGGTAGGGGTTATCCTTTAAAATGATCTTCGTGCTTAATGGCGCTTCTTTGCTTTTAGCTGATGATTTCAGCTCTCAGGACAATCTTGATGACCCAGAAGCTGGTGGATGGGATGCTACCCTCACTGGGGAAGAGGAGGACGAGTTCTTTGAGCTGCAGATTGTCAAACAGCACGATGGAGAGGTGAGTAACGCGTAACTGGGGAGAACTGGATGAAAAGTCGTTTCTTGAACCTTTCCAGGAGCCTTTTGAAGCAGTCAGCAAGGTCGCTATTTCAGTGCTTACATTTCTCAAGAAATGTAAACAAAACTTTTCATTCTGACTCCCAGGAAGAGTGGAACCACTTCCAGAAGGAGTGGACCATCAGATTACTCCATTCACTGTTTACTCCTCTCCTGGTGAAAGCTCTCATAGAATTCATCGTTTAGGTCAGCAGGGGTCCGCTCTCTAGGGAAATGCTACTGAAGTGAAGAGATAAAATGACACTATGACACTATGCCTAGGATTTGCTTTGTAATTCTTCAATAAAGACTTTTTTTAAAGGGAAGAAAAGAATCAGTGAAGCCAGTGTGGCAAAATCCTAATAATGTTTGAATCCGAGTGATGGGTATACAATGGGGGCTCATTTTAAAAATTTTGAGTGTATTAGAAAAATTATACAATATTTTAAGGAAAGAAACCTGATAAGATGCTTTGAAGGACACATCGTCACTTAGGGGTGTGCCTGAGATGCAAAACCTGGGTCTAGCACAGTGGCAAACAGCTAGACAATCCAGTTGTTGTACACTCTGTAAAACTTTTTTTTTTTTTAAATATATCTTTATTGATTTCAGAGAGAGGAAGGGAGAGGGAGAGAGAGAGATAGAAACATCCATGATGAGAGAGTCATTGATCGGCTGCCTCCTGCACGCTCCCTACTGGGGATTGAGCCCAAAACCCAGGCATGTGCCCTGAGTCGGAATCAAACCGTGACCTCCTGCATCCTAGGTCGATGCCCAACGGCTGAGCCATGCCCGCTGGGCACAGTAAAACTTCTTTAGTCACTCAGTGTCACGCATGATAAAGAAAGACTGGGGAACCATTTCATGTTAAAGTAGACTAAAGGGATAGTGACAACTAAATGTAGTTTGTGATCCTGGATTGGAACGGTTGAAATATTTGCGTGTGGATTCTGTATTACATAACAGCATTGCATTGATGTTAAACTTCCTGAATATGATCATTGCCCTTTGGTTAAGTCAGAGGATGCCCTTGCTCTCAGACAGTAGTTGCTGAAGTACTTAGGGAAGTCCAGTAGCATGTCTCTAACTTACTCAGCAAATAATAATAATAACAGCACCGTATGTGTATATGTTGTGAGAAAGAGGGAAAGGACGAGTGGCAGTTGATGAATCTAGATGAAAGATATACAGGAGTTCATTGAACTGAATTTGCAAAAAATTTTTATGTTTGAGCATTTTTCAAAATAAAAATGTCAAAGCCAACCAGCCAGCCAAGAACATCCTGCTCTGTACTTCCCAGACCAGGGCGACTGAGGCCATGTCCTGCCTCCGCAGTCTCTCGGGCACGCAATCTCTTAGGAGACTCCCTCATGACTGGCATGTACCACTTCAGCTCAAGCCAAGATGTCTCTTTGTGCGGTTTTCTGTTTTTAGGAGGAGGTGGAAGAGCATGCTCTCTCTCTCTTCTCTGCAGGTGAAAGCGGAGGCCTCCTGGGACTCGGCAGTGCACAGCTGCCCGCAGCTCAGTAAAGGCACACCTGCGGATGAGCGGGTGTTTCTGATTGTGCGGGTGACGGTCCAGCTCAGCCACCCAGCTGACATGCAGTTGGTGTTACGCAAACGAATCTGTGTCAATGTTCACGGCCGGCAGGTGAGTCATTAATCCTAGCGGAAGAACTGACTTTAACCACTGGTCCGGCGTGAGGGCAGGACCATGGAATGAGTGCTCTGGCCTCCTGTCCCTGCAGGCTCTTCTCCAGGGGACCCTTCCTGTCCTGTAGCTGGGCTTGCTTCAGTTCCAGCACATGTCATCCTGACTTCCTCCTAGACAGCACTGAATCATTACACTGGATCCTTCTTACTGCACAGTCACAAATTACAGCCATTTGGGGGGTGTCAGGGTGGAGTTTGCTGCTTCTGTTTTGACTTTTCCTCTGGGTGCTGTAAGATGAGGAGGGTCCCTGCAGTTGGCCTTTGTGCCGCTTACCCTTTGTTTTCCATACTTCTCTTTCCTTTCCGCCAGCTCTGCGAATTTGCTGATTCATAAATTTGGGAAGTGTACTCTATCAAGCTCTGGGGTAAAAGATGAATAAGAAATAGTCCCGGTCCTTACAGAGCCAGCGTCCGTGGGCCTATGTAGATGTATAAACAGGCGGCTCTGCTCTATTGCAGCAGGGCCCTAATGCAGGTGCTCAGCACATGCTGAAAGATTGCGGGTGGGGGGGGGAGGGAGAGTTGAGCTGCCTTTTTACAGACAAGGAGGCTGTTGGTGGCTATTCCGTGGAAATACATGTGCGGAGGGGGTGAAGATGGAAAGGGCGTGGCAGGCCTAGGGACCTTGAGAAGCAGGTGCTCTGCAGAGGCCAAGGCTGTATGTGGCTGTCATAGTTGCAGCCAGACTATGAAGGACCTCGTGCTACTTGAAGGGGTTTAGTAGAATGTTTCTAGGTGGATAGAAACTATTTCTATTATTGGTTTTTCAAATATAGGATTTGGGAGGTTGATTCTAGGGATTCTTTTTAACTGCCCATGCTCACTCTTTGGAGGCCTTCTCAATACACTGACTAAAACCAGGACAGATGAAAATAAATCTTTTCATTTAAAAGAGCACAGTCATGGTTGACAGAGTCCTAGATGTAATCACCACCCCTAAAAATTAATCTTTAGTTCTAAATGTCACAGTGATATCAATCTTCGAAATGAAGACTGGCGGTAATGCTGTTAAAATTGCAGCTCTTTAGCTGGGCAATCCAACATCAATAAAACCCAGGTCATCGGGTTACCATAGATGTATATGGTGTGTCTCCTTTCACTCTTCTCCCGGCCTCCCTTTTCTCGGAAGGCTTTAAGGGATTGAAAACGACACGCTGTTCCTGGGGAGCATTTTGAAGAGTTATTTGCCATTTCAGAACTAGAGATTCTGGTTGCCAGGTGCTGAGACTGACCTGGTTACAACGGAGACTGACTGGGTACTGGCCCCACAGAATTTTTAACAGAAAGGGTGAATCATGACATCAAGTTTTTTCCGTATTTTTTTTGTTTGTTTTTATTTTTTGTTACAGGGCAAGGATGTGCCACATTCCCCATTCCCACCCCCCACCCCCGGTTGAAATGAGTTGATAGTATCAAGTTGACACTGAATGAACTGTTAGTATTTTAGGACATGGCAGTTTTCCTCCCAATTTCAGGTATTTCATTTCTAAAAATAACTATAGCAAGAACAGGGACTTCCTTAGGACCCTAATGCATGCAGGTCAGCTTCAGGAATTCCATAGAATTGGAAAACAAGAACGGATGATGACAGGGGCACCCCCCCCCCCCATTAGGAAACAGCTGTAGCTGCTCTCTGACCAGCGGGACAGGCCGTGGCTCAGCATTGCAGGGCTGAGGTCGGGAGAGTGAAGGGGTGAATAAATGTTCCCTTAGTGTTCTAAGAGGCTCACCGCTTTTTATTAAACTGATAAGAACAGATACTGCACTTGATCTTAGCCAAAAGGGCGAGAAATGATGCTAACAATTAAAAAAAATTAATGTAAGATTACTAAATAGGAAAGAAATTATTCAGTAGGTTTGTGAAAGTATGTATTTCTAAGACCAAGCAGCTTGATTTTTCTGTTTTCTTTGGGGGTTTTCACATATTTCCTGCTTCCCTTGTGCGTGAGGAAAAGGGTTGAGTGTTAGTTTAATATTCTCTCTTCTTATCTTTATTCACCAATTGTATTCTGCCCTCATCCCTGCTCTCTCAACCTCTCCAGGATATTCAGTCTTAGCAGCATCTTCAAATGAGTCATCTATGCATTAATTCAACAGTTCAATTCCTAACTGTGCAAAGAGCGCAGTCAGCATAAACAATGACCATGCACTCTTAAATCATCCTTCATAATGATCCTGCTTTGGTCAAGAATTTAATGCCTGAACTTGTCAATATTCATGGTACAAGATGTCCATCGTGCTGGAAAAAAAAAAGTGTAAGAGTCACCAGTCCTTGCTTACATCTTAGTTAGAAGGTCATTTTATTGTGTGGAAGTCAACAGCCTTATTTCTGTAGCCTTTAAGCAGAGTTGAACCGGATGCCTGGCATCAGTTTCCAGAGGTTAGGGTCTGTTCTTTCCATGTGCCGAGTATAGGACCTGTCACCACTGCACACATGTGGATGCACAAATATCTAAAATTGGTTGTGTGCACTAAGACAAAGTTGAGGAATCTATATTTAGTGGTTTAGATTTCAACTTGCATAGGTTGGAAATATGTGCTGTTTCTTTTTGGTTGGAGTGAATGCAGTATCCTTTATGCTGTTTCTCTGTTAATGTAAACTCACTTTTTGAGGTGGGAAACCATTTCTCCTATTTTGTTTTTCCAGGGTTTTGCTCAGAGTCTCCTAAAAAAGATGTCTCATCGAAGTTCTATTCCTGGCTGCGGAGTGACTTTTGAAATTGTCTCCAATATTCCAGAGGTAAAGGATCATATGAAATTTGAATTTACTAAAAATAAACATGTAAAAAGAGCTAACTCCCTGAAGAGTCACCTACCCAAGAAATATGTACAAAATGGAAATGTATATTTAGAAAAAGGCTATAGATTTTTAGAGGAATTTCCTAATCTTGACTTGACTCAGTAAAATGTACTTGTGGCTTTGAAGGGTCCGGCTTTAGTATTTTGTTAAAGAAGAACATTGTTTTGAAAAGCAAGTCAACACTTTTTCACTGATAAAAGAGAAAGAGGAATAAAAGGTATAAACTTCCAGTTATAAAATAAAGTCACAGGGATGTAAGATACAGCAGATAAAATAGTAATATAATAACTTTGTATGGTGGCAGATCCTTACTAGGCTTATTGTGGCGATTGCATTGTAAGGCATATAAATGTCATCACTGTGTTGAACACCTGAAACTAATATAATGCTGTAATGTCAACTATAATAATAAAATTTTAAAAAGACATAAGATAATATTGTAACCCTCAAAAGGAGGCAACATAGCATAGCATAGCATACACAGCATAGCATAGCATAGAGACCTAGGGTTTCATTTTGGAGTGAAACAGAAATCTTGTTTCTTTTACCTGTTAGCAAAGTGAACTTGCCAAGGTTACTCTGAGCCTAAATTTTTTCATTTATCAGATGAGGTTAGTGATACCTTCCGAACAGGTTTGTTTTAAGAATTAAATGAGACAGTGTATACAAATTGTTGTGCGCACTCTAAACTATAAATTGTAATTGCTGTTATTATTATAGTTACTATTATTATTTTATTATTATTATTTCTCTTTACAAACTAAGTGAGACATTCACAGGACTTAAACAAAAGGAGCTTAAAATATTCCTGACAGAAGCTTATTGGAGGATGCAGTTTATGTTTCCTAATGTGTTACCCCTGATTTAGACAGACTTATTCACCTGGGCACTGGTACCGCTGGTGTTGGAGGCCTTCCTTGCAGGGGTAGGGGACACGAGGGGCCTAAGAAAAGGACTCTGTGACAAAGAGAGAGAAGAGCAGTCCCTCTGCCACACTCACTGTCTGAAAGCGGGAGGGAGTGAGGAGGTGAGACTCCCTTCTCAGGAGTGGAGCCTGCAACCTGAGCCCTGGGGGTGAGCACTGCCTCTCACCCCCCGTCCACAGCTCCGTCTCTTTAGTTGAGGGTTCCGTATGTGTTCAGCGATTCCGTTGGGTGCTTGAACAATAGATGGAACAACATACTGTTCCCACTCACTTCTCCCCTCCCATTTGTAGTTTTCTTACCCTCTTTAAAAGTGCTTTGATTCTTCAGGTGGTATGGTTTTCAGTGGGAAGAGTAAAACGATTCCACAGTGTTTGGGTTTCGTTTTAGATTTCTTGTATTGCCGAACACTTTTCCTTCAAATAATGTC
Organism: Miniopterus schreibersii; assembly: GCF_964146895.1. Lineage (NCBI taxonomy): Eukaryota > Metazoa > Chordata > Mammalia > Chiroptera > Miniopteridae > Miniopterus > Miniopterus schreibersii. Next base: position 61,432,635 of record NC_138105.1, read on the forward strand.
AAACAGTAACTTGTTTTTTCCCGGATCTTCAAAGTGTTAGACTTTCATAGTAAATATTAACTGTTAAACTATTTAATTTGGAGCCTGCTGAACAAATGCTAAGTCTGTTTTCCGAGTTAGACTACCTGCATAATCTTGGGTCTATAATAGATTACTCTTTGCGTACTTATATGTTTAACTAGAGCCTTGCTCTTTGTTCTCTGTATCTGAATGTTTTGTGTGTTTTCCCGGTGGTTTCAGATCTCAGCTCTGTAAACGGTTTGAATGCAGTTGAGAAACAGTGACAGCTATAGTGAAGCATCTTCACTCTTTCCTTTTCTCTCTTCACCTTTCTGTCCCCACTCACTTCTCCCCTCCCATTTGTAGTTTTCTTACCCTCTTTAAACGTGCTTTAATTCTTCAGGTGGTATGGTTTTCAATGGGAAGAAATGCGGGGGAACTAGCTGAAAGACAGACACACAACCTCATGTGATTGAGCTACTGTAAATAATTAGCTGAACATCTCAGTGGGCAAGCATTATTCTCACATTGCCAAATCCTGATGATAAAGAGAAAGGAGAAGTGAGACTTAAGCTTACAGTGTAAGGACTACACTCGGTTTATTTTTTATTTAAAAACAAAAAGATCCCTTAAGAAGCTAGGTTTCATCATGAAAAGCCCTGAAAACTCCTTTTGTGTTCCATATTACAGAAGCTATGAGAGCTTGGTGGCAAGAAGTGGTCATAGGCCAGAGGGCAACAAGAAACATCTTCACTTTTTTTTTTAAGCAACTAGAATGCTTTCATTGCTGGTGGGAGTATAAAATGATACACCGCTTTAGAAAATAGACACCTGCCCCATGACCCAGTAATTCCACTCCTCAGTCCTTAGCCAAGAGACATGGAAGCATCTGTCCATAAAGACTTACACAGGAATATTCAGAGCAGTTTCATTGAAAATAACCCGAAACTGGGAACAACCCAAACTTCCATCGACAAAGGAATGGATACATAAATTGCGGTATTTCCATACTGTGGGATCTTGCTCAGCTATACAAAGAAATGAACTATATGAATGAATCTCAAAATTATGCCAATTGAAAGAAGCTAGACACAAAAGAGTATGATTTCATTTATTTGAAATTCTAAAACAGGTGAAGCTCTTAACATGTATGGTCAAAAGAAATGATCTTGCCTTGAGGAAGGCTAAGGTCCGACCGTGAAGCCCATAAATGGACTTCCTGATGTAATGGTAGTGTTTTGTATCTTGATAGGTGTGTGGGTAACATGAACAAATAGGTGTTTCTTAAAATTCAAGTTTCCTCTTTCTCAATCAGGATAACGTCTGCTCCCTTCAGACACCAAAAAGTATTTTGTGTTGCGTGGTAAAAAGAATATGTATTCTCTCAGGAGTTAGGAGACCTAAGTTCTAGTCTTGCCTCTTTTCCTAATTATGTGGCCTTCCTCTTTCCTAGTCTATAAAATGAAGATGATTTCTTCTTCTCAGGCTTATTAAAAGGCTCAGGTGTGTTTCTATAGGAGTCAAAAGTTTTGCCATCTTCCAAATTCTTCCTTTTTTATCCATTCTAATGCTCATTTAAATTTTTAAAAATATTTTTGAAGTCAGAATGTATCTTACAATTAACGATATCTTAAAATTAATAGGCAGAATTTTTTTCTCCTTAGAGGTATATAAAATGATGGGTTTCTTTTTTTATTTTTTAATCTTTAGCCGAGGATATTTTTTCCATCGCTTTTCAGAGAGAGTGGAAGGTGGAGAGAGAGAGGAGAGAGATGGAAACATCGATGTGAAAGAGACACATCGATTGGTTGCCTCCCGCACATGCCCCGACCAGGGCTGGGGATCAAGCCTGCAACCCAGGTACCTACCCTTGGCCAGAATCAAACCCGGGACCCTCAGTCCGCGAGCCAGTGCTCTAACCACTGAGCCGAATCGGTTAGAGCGAAGGGGTTTTTTCTTAAAGTTGATGGCATCTTAAGATGCTGTGGATTATGGATATGTATTTTGTAGTTTTTGACATTATTATAATAAATTCACACATAAATAAAGTATCTGATCTTCCCTGGACAGAATAATTTGTTATAAACTAAGTTTGCCTGAAATAATTAAATACATTAATAAAAATCCCTCCCTGACTTGTGCATATCCCATTTATATGCATGGCCTGCCCATGTCAGACAGGGGAGCAGGCTTGGGCTCTTTGGAAAGCACAGTGAGAATTTGCCTGGATGCTTCTCTTCTTGGTCGGCTCTGCTGCTCCAGAGTTGAGGATCGAGACCAGTTGTAGAATCTGACACATCTTCAGTCTATAGTCCATGGCAGGCTGCTTTGTGAAAGTGCTGAAACCCACCCTTCTTTCCACTCTACTCTCCACACCCATGTCTGCCTCTTACTAGGCTTGTTTGGATCCCACCCTTGTCTAGCTGTCCCCCAGATCCTCATTCTTTTCTCTTGCCCCTCAAGATACATTGCTAAAATATTGTGGTGGTTCTCTTTCCAGCTAGCCCACCAAATCCTTTCCAACCACTAATGTTTTTGTTTACAGTGCAAATCACACAGAGAACAGTGTTGTTGAGAATGTGCTATTTCAGCTACACTGTTTAGCCTTTCAAGGCAACCTGACCACCATTTATACCATGACTTCTGTGGGAAAGGCATTTTGAGTTCCAGAAGCTGACTTTAAAATGGACCTTTGGACTACATCCCATTTGTTAGTTCAATTCTCTGTATGTGCGTGTGTGTTTGTATAGATCAAGAAGCTTTTACACTGTTTTCTTCTGCAATGTACTTAACATATAACTTCCCATTCCCCAGGATGCCCAGGGAGTGGAGGAACGAGAAACATTAGCGAGAATGGCAGCTAATGTTGAAAACACAGCTGCTGCTGACTCAGAGGCTTATATTGAAAAGTACCTCCGAAGCGTGCTGGCCGTGGAGAACCTGCTCACGCTGGACCGCCTTCGCCAGGTCAGCCCGGAGCTGGTCGCGGTGGTGCCCACCCAGCCCGATTCTGTGCTTGACTTTCTGCTCATCATAGTTCTCTTACGTGCAATCTTTTGAGCATCTACTTAAGTGGAGAATATTAATTTAGCTTAATTTGTGGTGTCTTCTTTGAGGACACAAAAGCTACATTTGGAAAGTTACTTTTTCCAAGACACTAACTGGTATCTAGTTGCCTTGAAGTAATGGGAGAAAATATGTAACTCTTGCTGGCTAAAGAATTATTTTAAAATGCCTTCATACTAGGCAATAATGTTGCTGAAGAAATACACAGTAATGAGGCACAGTGGGCCCTTCTTTGCTCAGCTGGACTTACCTGCCGCAGCCGTAGAGTGGCCTCTAGAAGGGAGAATAGAAATGCCAGCAGTAAACCTAATCCTTAGGGAAACCCTAAACCTCATGTGACCTAGCAATCTGAGACTTTTTTAACCAAACATACTAATGAAAAATAAAAGTGAATGATCTAATTTTCACAATCTTTCTCCTGGGACTGACCTGCCAGCTTCAAGGGACAGAGAAGAGAAGGATCTAGGTAACCTGTCAGCTGTGTAACTAACTTTGAACATCCCACAGTGATTGTCATGGGATCGTTTGTCTTGTGAAGCTACAGTCATTATTTAGAGAACTAGGAATGTGTTTGTGTATAGGTAGGTCCAGGCTTGCTTCGATAGCCCTGCTTCGGAGGTGTGTCTCTGACCGTGGTTTTCCTCCGTTTCTGATGGCAGGAAGTCGCGGTGAAGGAGCAGTTGACGGGCAAGGGGAAGCTGAATAGGAGGAGCATTAGCTCTCCCAATGTGAACAGAGTGAGTCCATGCCATCCCCTTCTGTGGCCCGCTTGTGCCTCCTCTCCCTTCTCCCCTTCCCTTGAATAGCTCTTTGCCATCCTTTAAATCTCGTCTCAGATATCATTTCCTAGCCTGAACTGATTGCAGGGCCTCTTTTCTCTTCCCTGGAGCATCCATGCATAGCTTTGTCACTGCCCTTACTAATGTTAGGGGGAAGTACCCATTTAAGTACCTCTCTAATGTTTCCCGTTTATCTTTATCACCAGTGCCTAGCACAGTGACTGGATGTTCTTTGAGTGTTTGTTGAACTAACACAAAACCAGCCAAGTGCCTAGGGCAAGCCATTTGAATATTCTGGACTTAACTTAATTATTTTTAAATTGAGACAAAGTCTAGGTTTACAAACTCAATTGCTTACAGGCCATCCAGGGTAGTATAAATGAGTAAAATAAGTTAGGTTTGTTTCATAACAGTATCCTAAGTTTGTTGCTGTCTCTTAAGATATGGATGTATAATTTATGTGCATATTTAGCATGCAAATAATTATTCACAAAGAAATATGCTTGTGGCCCTGTGATCTATCTCTCCTTTTCTTACCTTTTTTAAAAAAAATGTTTGTATTGATTTCAGAGAGAGGGAGGGAGAGGGAGAGAGAGACACATCAATGATGAGAGTCATTGATGGGCTGCCACCTGCACACCCCCTACTGGGGATTGAGCCCGCAACCCAGGCATGTGCCCCGACTGGGAATCGAACCATGACCTCCAGGTTCATAGGTCAGTGCTCAATCTCTGAGCCATGCCCAGCCAGGCTCCTTTTCTTTTGATAAAGATATGGATAGGAGAAATATTATACCTTTGTCTGAGATGATACACCAAGAAAAACCACAGTACAAGCATTGTGACAAAGAGCAGCCTTAGCATTTGAGAGACAGTAGTGATAGGTGGCCCCTGAGTGACTGAATGACGTTACTCATGCTCTCAGACTTAGATCTCAGAGATTAAGAAATAGCACTTTAATTCAATATTGATATCGTCTCATTCCTTCAGAAAATGATATATTAAAATATACTAATATGTGTAGAGATTTGGTACTTAGGATCCTGTGGTTTAAAATAAATAGTTTGTGTGTATAGATTTGCTATGAATACCTAGAAAGAGGAGTTGTAAGATCAGAGCACTGCAAGGTAAGCCAGTAACCTGGCGTCTTTTAAATGGAACGGGACAAACAAATGAAGTATCTCTTACTAGGCCCAGCTGGTTGTTGCCTCAGTGTAAACTGGATATCTGATCTTATGCAGACCTCCCATCTTAAAATTGTTGATAACCAATTCAGTTTTTAAAAATGTGCCTCACGGTGCCCCAAAGGCCACTAGACTGAGTTTGCAACTGTGGTCTTGGCAGCCTCTCTGATACTACCCAACCTTAACAGTCTGTTGATTCGGTTTTCAAAGTCTGGTATTTCCAGGACTGTAGATTTATCTGCTTTTACACATAAAGGACTAATCCCCCTCTTCATTTCTTCCTCAGTTGTCTGGCAGCCGACAAGATCTCATCCCATCTTACAGTCTGGGCAGCAACAAGGTGAGTGTTTATAACTATTTTCTGTCGGTCGCAGACCTATTTCCCACTCAGCTTTCCCCTCTCAGATAGCACACACTAGTTCTGCAGGCCCAGATCTCTCCTCCTCCTCTAATGCATGTGAAACTTATTGGAATATATTTAGAGTTCATTTCTTTTTATCTGATAGAATACGATTTAATAGACCTTCTTGTTACCGTAATTTTTAGGGGTTAAAAAAATTTGTTATTAAGTTGATATTTCTGTTTAAAATACTCTTGCTGTTTGTCTCAGAAAAGGAACTTCAAATCAGATTTTTAATAGTAAAATATTGATATGATTGAAAACGTATGAGGAATAAGAAGATTATGCCTAAAAGTTAGTATTATTTTTTAAAATTTATCTTTGTTGAAAGTATTACAACTTTTTGTTCCCCATTGGCCATCTCCCCGCTATTCCCCCCCCCCGCCAGATCTTCACTACACTATTGTCTGTGTCCAAGGGTTATGCATATTTGCGTCTAAGTTCTTTGGTTATTAATCTTCCCCCCAGCCCCTTAGAAGAAAGAAAAATAAGGGAACAGAAATTTTGTTAGCTGGAATTTATTTACTTGTTACTATAGCTTTCCCCAATTTAACAGAATTTTAAGCATAGATAAATCATTATTATTTACTTAAAGGGGTTTCTTGAAGTTGTCGTAACTGGATATCACGTATTACAGTTTTGTGTCTGATATTTTCTGAGGGCCCTGGTTAGATGTTGGTACTCTCCAGTGTGGGTGGCACACTCTGTATTGATAACTTAATCCTTCAGGAGGTTAAAAGTGAGTGGTATATAAAATAGTCTGATATCAGGCAGTTGCTTCAAAATAATCTCGGTTTAGATAAAAGAATATTGGCCATTTAATGGTAATTATTAAAGCTCAGGGGATTCATTATTCTACTCTTTCTATTATTATTAATTATGCTACATTTTGGTTTTGTATATGTTTGAAATTTTCCTTATAACAATTTAAGAACAGTGTTATAAAGTTGACAAAAAATTAGACTCATTTTTAAGATCTGGGTTACCCATAGTTTACCTGAAATAACACATACACATTTATGTGTATATATCCTTTTACTTAGGCAAGCTACTAGTAACCTCAGTCTTAAAAATGAGATGTATCAATGTTTATAGATATATAAGTTGCTCTTCAGCTCTCCAATTTACTGATCACCGAGCACGTCTCTGAAAGAGAGGTTAAGAGAGGTTAGCACTCCTCTATACTAACGACGGGTTTGATTAGCTCTTGGTAAGCAAAGCGTAGGTTGCAATTATCTGAACAAAGCAGAGTTTTTCGAAAATTGTGTTATTATTTTTATATATAAATAAATGAAATATTTTAAGGAAAACATATTTATAAGGAAAAAAAATGACATTCTGTGTTTTTTTGGAACTATGTTTAACCCAAATCCTCAATTATAAGTTTCTTGAAAATATTGGCCAACATTTCTTCAGGTTTCATATTTCCCTTTAGTTTCCTTATGTTTAAATGGAGGAGATAGTAGTATCTACTTGAAAGAAAATCTTTGTGCTTCATCTACACCAAATAAGTAGAACGAAGGAACATAGATGCTATAATAGGAATATGACCAGGTGGAGTAGGAGCCCCAAGGAGGGAGTGGACACTTTCATGTGCATTATGCAGGGATCAAGAGATGCTCCAGAGCAGAGATAACCCCATAAGCTTCATGCTGAAAAGACGATAGGGGCCACCCCCGGCAGGGAAGGAGAGAAGCAGCAGCGTGAGGCGGCGTGGAGGGGTGAGAGAGCTGGCTGTGCTGGAGGTAGCACTTGCAGTGTGAGTGCAGTAGGGGGCGGGTTATGGGGCAGAACCCAGAGGAAAGGCGCCTTATTTTAGAAGTTCCAACATTAGGTGCCCAGGAGGAGTGGGGGAGTTGGGGAGCACTGAAGCAGTGACAGGGCAGTGACATGCTTAAGTTGAATTGCAAAGGTTTTCTTAACAGCTCACCTAGACCCCACTCGTGTTCCTGGTTATGATCTATAAAATTACATTAGAGTAACGTATATAGTACAAATGTATGCAGTTATCAATGCAAAAGTATGAAAAAAACTTTAACGAGGGTGGAGAGCTAAGGTAAGGGAGAAGACTCAGCAGTGGGGAGCGGAGGGAGGAGAGGCTGAAGACACACTGAGCAGACAGACTCTTCAGAACTCTGCGGGCCCGAAGAGTGAAGCTGAGCAAGGGAGGAACTGGGGTGACATCTGGGCTTCCAGGTGACAGTACACAGAGATTAACTGTAGGAGGGACAGGCTTGGGGAAGGAAATGACTTAGTTCAGTTTTTGACATTGAGGTATCTATGCCAGTTCAAGCGCCCGGAAGCCTGGGGTGAAGACTGATTTCGGAGCTCAGGGCGGTTGAGCAGCTGGAAGGCGTCCTCGGAGGAAAAGAAGACTCGGGAGGGGGGTGGCTCAGGAGCTGAGGGAGGAAGGCTTTAGGAAGGACTCCTTCCAGATTCTTTAGAGACCATAAAATGAAGACTGAAAAGCCAGTTTTGGATGTGACAGCTAAGAGTTTATTGGAGACCTTTCCCAGGGCAATTCTGTGAAGGACTGGGGAGAAGGTCGCTGGACATGCCATTTAAATGGGCCGATATGGCATTACACGTCTTTGTTACTCTACCAGGACTTTCCCTGTTGAGTGGCCTTGATTTCTCGGGATGCCGGGCAACGTAGCGAAGCTGAGGAGAGCCTGATTCCCATCCTCTCGGATTTTCCTGACATCGTGCTGTCCCAGCAGCGAGGATGTGGACGTCTCCACTCCATTGCAATATATATTTTAAGTTGGCATATACTTCAAAAAAGTTGAATACCCTTTTCTCCCCAGTTTGCAGCCTTCCTCTGACAAACACGGCAGCCCCACCCTCTGGCAAACACTGGAGCGTTGTCAGGCAGATCAGAAGGGACCAGCTTGCCATTACTAACTTTGTTCCCAGTCCAGCCGCGGAACTGTCAGTTTGCCTTTTGAACTCTTGCCACCCACGAGCCCTGAAAGGTTACCAGGTATAACCGGGCTTTAATCAACGCCTCGTCACTGTCCTGTGAACTTCTCTCTTGTTTCCAGATCTGCAGGTTAGATGAATGTTCACATATCAAAATTAGACACCTTTGCTTTTCACTAGGGGAAAGGTAGAGGAAAAATGTCGTAAGATAGATTTTTATGGATGAACCTGTTTAATGAATAAGGAAGTTCATGCGATAGAGGATTATAACTATGATGCTCAAAAACAAAGTGGAAATAATGCTAAGCAACGAAGTTTTGATTTCAGGCTTATTCTAGTAGGAAGTACAGGGTTGCTCCCCGTTTTCAGATGAGGGACCCCTCAGTAGTTTCATCATCCAAAGCAGAGCATCTTAACAGATTTTTAAGGAAAATAAATATTCTTAAAATTATATTTTCTTATTAGTGAGAAAAGAACCTTCCTTGCCCCACCCCACCCCCCGCCACCGTTAGCAGTAAGGAACAGAGTTCTCCCTGTGGCATTTTAAATAAAACAATGAAAAACATCTTCAAATATGGCATTGCCTTGAATTCAAAGTTCATTATTAATGCAATAGGGATCCCTATTGAATCCTTACATAGTAGCAGTGCTCATATATATGGGAAATGACCTGAATACAGCATGTCCACTGTGACTTTGTTTTTAATGGCAGAAGATTAGAAACCAACTAAATGTCCGTTGGTTTAGTGTGGTTAATAAATACATGTTATCTGCAACTAGTGTGCACACACATGCACAAATAAATAAAAGGGGTGCTATGCAGCTGTAAAAATAATTAGGAACCCCTCCAGGTACTAATATGGAAATTTAGTGTATAAACTTCTTATATCACCAGGATATACTAAGTAATTAAAAATGAAGTGCAGGATGCAGAATGCTGCCATTTGTATTAAAGGAGGGGACAAGAGGGAAGTGTGGCTATTTATAGATTTGCTTATATGTACATAAGGAACTATATGAGGAGAAACTAATACCATTTCTTATCTGCCTGGGAGGTGGAAATATGTGGGGAACTGAGCAGGCAGGGGAGGCAGGTGATTTCTCACTGTATGTGTGCCTTTTTATATTATTTGATTTGGGATCATATGAACAAATTACTTCTTTAAAAGTTAAATAAATGAAAACATAAAAATTTTCTTACAACCTTTTAAGTTGCTAGAAGTTTCTGTTCTCTTGTATATAGTGGGTTGAGAGGGTCTCCAGTTGGTTTATCCATAACAGTTTGTGCACAAAATCCTAAAGGAAAGATGACTGAAGAAATTGTTTTGGAAAATCTCAAAGACTCATGTTGTTTTTTTCTTTTCTTTTGGGAACATCCTGTATTCTTCAGTTTTCAGAGATCCAGGGAGAGGTAATAATCCATTAGGTTTTCCTAATGAGTGGGATACAAATACTATCCTACTATCTAAAACTTACCACTCTTGCTTTTGCCTTGAGGTTAAGAATAAGAATGCATTTGTAGAGGTAGTTTTTATAAAATGACTAAATGTGACTCTGTACTAATTTTTTGTCACTCAGCCTTCGTAAAAATAACTTTGGTGGTCAGTATGTATGATTCCTTTCAAATGTTCCTTGTTAGCTGGGTCCAAGACTGTAAAAGTAACTATCAAAAGAGACCAGGAGCTAAGGCATCTTACTGAATTTAGAAGGCTCAGGAATGGGAGGAGTTGAAGTTAATTCGTATTAAGCAAATACTACAAATAAATATTTGAGAAACTTGTAAGATGTTCTTTTCTTAAGCATGGGATGGAAAAAAATGGCAAAAGCGCTTTGAGCATTCTTTCGACACCACAGAGCTTTGCTCAGCTGGACCATCTTGGTTTCTTTGCACAAAAGTATTTAACATTCAGGAGAATTGAGTCAGAAATATAATTTTAGCCTGGACTTGATGATGCTTAAAATGCTAGATAATTTGTTTTGAAATCATTGAAAATGTAATTACAGTAGTTACATCTACCTGCCTTGCAAACTTGCATGCCCTTTTTCTGGGTTGTTTACATTAATCCATGTGTCTGTCCCTCTGATCTTGATTATGAAATCCGAATTACACAGTAAGAATTTGCTGTGCTGTGTCGTCCCCTGTGTGACATCGGAACATTCAGATTAGCTTAAAAGCGTGTAGAATCAGGGAATGGCCACAGAGTAGGTTCAGGTCTCCTTTCTCTCCTAATTTTCACTTAATATCATGGCAAAGATTAATCATTTGGGAGCAGAGTGACATTAGAAGATGTGGCAGGGAGGCAGGAACAGAGCGTTTGGATAAGGACCCCTGAGGAGGTGAGAGGAAGTGGTAGGGGTACTGAAAACAGTCCAGTTTGGACTATAACACTTCGAGTCCAGCCAGTCATATTTCGCATTCCCTTATTTGTTGATGCTTGCTACATATTAAAACTGTGGTTGTTTTACTGCTCCATCAAAATTGAATTTTATTAACTACTTTCAACTTTTAAATTCACCTTAGGGCCTGAAAGAAGTCACTCTTAACAAACTTTTCAATTAAAAATACAAAATATCCCTCATTGCAGTGATGTTGCTATTTACTATAACTGGATATTTTATCATGATTGTTAAGGCAGTTTTTTTATAGATCAAATGAAAACTTGGCAAACTTTTTATGACCAGTCTACCAAGATGGGCTCCTATTTAGGTTCAGAATTAATTTCAGCAGATTGTTTTTTCATCTAAAACTGGGTTGTGCAGCCCTGGTCAGTGCGGCTCAGTTGGTTATAACGACGTCCTGTAACTGAAAGGTTTGGGGTTTGGTTTCTGGTGAGGGCACATACCTAGGTTGCGGGTTCGACCCCCAGTCAGGATGCATACGGGAGGCAACTGATTGATGTTTCTCTCTCACATTGATGTTTTTCTCTCTAAAAACTGGTGGAAGCGTATCCTTGAGTGAGGACTTAAAAAAAAAAATTGGCAGTGCATTGAAATCTTTTGCAATGTAAGGAACACTGTTGACATAAAAATATTGGTATTTCTAAAGCCATTTTAGAAGGAATTATATTTTTTAATAATTTTGCAAGATAGTGTTTGTCATCTGATTGGAGTTTTTGATGCAAATAAAAGCAGCCAGAAGCTTAAATGAGTATCTGGTTAACAAAACTGAGTGGTGTGTTTTGGCCACATTACTTTCCTAAAAACTGCCGTTAGTTAGCTAGTTAGTTAGTTAGTTAGTTAGTTAGTTAAGGTTGATGCCAAATGTGAGGCACTTCTTTAGTTGCGATAGGAGCCACCTTTGCATCTGGAATGTCCCTTCTCTTTATTTACCTCTTTGTCATGTTCCTGATGAAAAGCAGACCTCTTTACAGAAAACCCAAAGGTTCCCTGTCTCTCAGCAGAGCCATAATGGGAAAACTGAGGGTGGATGGGGCGAAACCACGTTCTCAAATCTGCTGAGGAGCGCCTGTGTTTCCCCCTGTTCAGTGTGCCTTAAGCGTGGTGTAGCTACAGATAGTGGCTGTCTGGAATAGGGTTTTATTTCCTTGAATTCAGCCTGGGAGCACAAATAATCCCTAATACATGTGAAGCTAGCGTAGGGATCCAAACAGAAGCCAATTTTCTCTCTTGTCTCCTCACCTAGGCTGATGCTGAAGTTTGATAGACAGGCAGAACGTTAGAAACAGATCACAGATTTATCTTTTTAGCTTCAAGGTGGTGGATGTAGATTACTGGGCGGTAGAAGTTAAAAAAACACAACAAAACAAAAGAAATAACCATACTTTTTTACTTTGAGAACTGAGCTCATAAAAGAGCAGAACAGTCCAGTGGTCCATTGCCCGGCCACGTGCTTTTATTCCTGAGTTCATCTCCCTCTAAAGTACCTTTAGCTGGGCTGCTTCCCCCCCACCCGGGACATTTCAGTAAAGGGAAACGATCTCTAGAACAGCCAAGCAAATACAATGTATTGAGAAGACACAAATCGCCTCGCCCCCGGGGGCCGTGTGTCTAGCTGGACCCCGAACCTCAGGTTCCATTTCTGGCAAGAGAATGGGACATGCTCAAGGGGGAAAGAATGTAGCAAATGATGTCGCAGCGCGTTTCCCCAGAGGTCTGCGGGGTCAGAGCGGAGGGAGGAGTGTCGTACCCAGTTTATCATCCAAATTTGTTGTTGCCTCGGAAGCAGAGCTCCTCCTAGCCCAGGGTGATTTGACATGCTCCGTGTCCTTGTGTCTGGTTGGCGAGACCCGGGAACAGCTAGAATTCGAGACTCCGCAAGGTTAAGGTGACGGTTCAGGCAGATGGATGGAGGGAAACGCATCTCCGTTTTTCATTATCCGAGAGGCTGGCGACATGGGTAAGGCGGTGTTAATTAAGGCCCTGCGCGCATCTTTTCACATGTTCTCACTGGCGGTATTTGAATATATGAGACAGTAAGAGTTATTGCTTTCATTCTGGTTTGGTAGTAGCATTGTGTGTGGGAGTGCCAACTGGGAAAAATTACTCGGGAAGTTGGAGGGCCCCGAGAGCGCCTTGGGGAAGAGGTGACACCTCCATTATTTGTCATTGGACCATTATGCACCAAGCAGCGAGATGCTGACTCCAAATCAGCTCCTTAGTTTTCCTAAGGGACAGAGTGGCACTCTGTCAGCTGCCAAACAAGGCAGAAAAAGCTAAAATCTGAAAATGAATTTATTCTCAAATTAAGTAAGTTGTCTTCAAAGCAACCTTGCATGAGCTTAACGCCGTCAACAGAGCAGGAGGCTGCTTTCCTCTGCGAAGCTCCAAAGGGTGTTGACCTTAGTGTTCAGCCACCTGATTGTAATGTCCCAGACTGCACAGAGCTGCAGCTTCCCAGACAGATAATTCAATTTAAATGCAAAAAACATTAATGAAACAGTAAATTATGTAAATCAGTGTGTGATTCATAGTAACACAAATGCTCCTGCCGTGAAGTAGTTCAGATTCATGGTTTCCCGAATTGTCTCTCATGTCTGTTTTGTTCCCTTGCTTCCTAATGCTAAACATCATGCCATTTTTTAAAATACCAAGTGCTGAGAGAGTTCCTAGGGAAAAGTGTTCTCTAAGGTAAATAGGATCCAGATCACTTAGGGCTTATTGATTTTATGATCAGTACTTAGGTTGCTGCTAAAAGCAGATAGGTTTCCAATACATATCTGAAACCTAAGAGGTCTCTCCACCTCCGTGCATTGTCAAGAGCAGTGGAGCCCTCGCTTTGCAGGTGATTACTAATGAAAGCTGAAGAGAATCGCCAGGGTCACTCATCTGTGAAATACTATAAAATACCATTATTTAATTCTAGTTAAAGAGAAGTCAGAGTGATTATCAGAGGATCAGAAAGGAACTTAAAGCATTTTTAAAATTTATTGATTGATTTTTAGAGAGAGAGGAAGTGAAGGAGAGAGAGAGAGAGAGATCTGTCATTCCACTTATTTATGCATTCATTGGTTGCTTCTTGTATGTGCCCTGACCAGGGATGGAGCCCGAAACCTTGGCCAGGGCCCGAACTTAAAGCATTTAAAAGATTTGCATCTCATTTCATCTCCATGACTGGTTTTTGTCCCTGTACTGTTTGGTTGGGGGTTATTTCTTTCGTAGGTGGGACTGATGTTAGAAGTGCTTTGATGGTATAACCGTTTTTATGGCTCACCACAAGCTTTGAAATAGTAAATTAGTCCACCGCCTAGCTGGCATTGTTCTGGCATTATGCAATGACATTTCTCTCTCTTTTTAAAAAATATATCTGTATTGATTTCAGAGAGAGGAAGGGAGAGGGATAGAAATATAGATGATGGGAGAGAATCATCAATCAGCTGTCTCCTGCACGCCCCCTGGGCCTTGAGCCCACAACCTGGCATGTGCCTTCACCGGAATCAAACTATGACCATCAGGTTCATGGGTCAACACTCAACCACTGAGCCACACCAGCCTGGCCAATGACATCACTTCAATGGGATTTTTTTTTTCTCTCAAATGTCTTTATTGCCTGGCTGGGCGTGGCTCAGCAGTTGAGCATCAACCTGGGATCCAGGAGATCATGGTTTGATTCCTGGTCAGGGCACATGCCTGGGTTGCAGGCTTGATCCCTCGTCTGGGGCACGCAGGAGGAAGCCGGTCAATGACTGTCTCATCATTGATGTTTCTATCTCTCTCTCCCCCTCTCCTTTCCTTCCTCTCTCTGAAATCAATAAAGATATATTTTAAAAAATAAAATAAAATAAATGTCTTTATTGATTTCAGAGAGAGGAAGGGAGAGGGAGAAAGATATAGAAACATCAATGATGAGAGAGTCATTGATCGGCTGCCTCCTGCCCCGCCCCCCCCCCAACCTGGGAACGTGCCCTGACCGAGAATCGAACCTCTGTCTCCCGGATCATAGGTCGATGCTCAGCTGCTGAGCCACGCCGGCAGGGCTTTAATGGGAATTTATAAAATAAGTTGAGAGTACAATAAAACTTGTTAATTCAGAGACTTCCATTATTGGGAACTTGTGATCACTTGATTTGGACTTAACTGGAACTTACCTTTAATGTCTATTTAAAATGAGAAGTGTGGTAATACACTGTTGTGGAGTTTTTACTTCCATGACGGTATGTGAGTGGATGGAAAGATGCATTCCTGGCGAGGAGAGGAGAGTCTCCTGCCACCACTAGAGTTGTTAGTTCAGTCGGGAATCTGCAGTAAAAAGGGTATCTTGAGGCAGAAGAGCCGGAGGCAGAGCATAAGGGAGGATTTCAGAAGGAATGTGTTAATATATCCATATTTTGTGGGAATCAGCATGATGGAGAAGAACATAAGGATGTAACTGAGGAGACTATAAGTGGTAAACTGGAGGGAAATCTAAATGTGAGGTGTCACTATTATTAAGGAAATTAATGCTCTAAAGAAGAGGAAAAGTGCTTACATAAGCTGGTCATGTCCTGTCAAGGGAATAAAGCTCTAGTAATGTGTAACAGTTTTTTTCTTAACTATTTTAGATTTTTTTGGTTGTTGTTAAATTATTTATTTGAATCAAAATTGCCAATTTTGTCCTTGTAGGGCCGGTGGGAAAGTCAACAGGATGTATCGCAAATCGCAGTTTCCAGAGGAACATCCCCAGTTGCCCCACCCCTCCCCAGTTGTCCCCAAAATAACCACTCTCCTGATCCAGGTAAGTTAATTTTCATCTGTCAATCACTGCTTTGAAATTTGAGCAGCTTTCAGAAATAGTTTAAATCAGGATTTTGTACCAGGTGACCGCTGTCCTACTAGTTCATGCCCCTCCAGGTTTCCCCGTCTTGCCATGTTGAATCGCATTGGGTTTTGAATGTTGAATTTGTGTTGCATTCCTGTGATAAATACCCCTCGATCATGATGTGTTATCCTTTATATTTACTTGATTCCATTTGCTGGCATTTTAAGGATTTTTTTGTATATGTTCTACGGTGAATATCTGTCAGTACTTTGCTCATAGTAATAATGTCTTTGTTAGCATTTGGCATCATGATTATGTTGGCCTCATAAAATGACTTGGGAAATATTTTCTTATTAGTCTCCTCGCAGAACCAACATTTGGTTTTATTTTCTGTTTCATTGATTTCTGTTATTTCTTCATTTCACAAGTTTTGGCATGCTGTGCTTTCATTATCATTATATTCAAAGTATTTTCTGATTTTCTCTGATTTATTTTTTGAGCCATGGATTACTGAGCATGTTAATTCATTTTCATATATCTGGGGGGTCTTCTTATTGATTTCTTACTTAATTTCATTATAATTAGAGAACATATTCTTTAATATTTCAGACTTTTGAAGTGTTTTGAGACTATGCTCTATCTTGGTGAACATTCTGTTTGTACTTGAAAAGAATGTCTGTTCTGTTTTGGGGCATCATGTGCTGGGTATATCAGTCAGATCAGAGTGCTTGTGATAATCTCAAATCTCTGTCCTTATTGACTTTTTTCTATTTGTTCTGTCAATCACTAAGAGGAGGTATTGAATCTCCAAATATGATTGTGAAAATTGTCTGTTTTTCCCTTTAATTACATCAGTTTTTTCATCATTCACTTAGAACCTCTGCTATTAAGTATATACTCATTAAGGATTTTTATTTTTTCCTGAAGAAGTATATTTTTCATTATGAAATGTCCCTTTCTATCTCTGGTAACAGTTACTTTGAATCATGTCTTGCTTGATGTTAATACAGCTACATCAACTTTCTTTTGCTTGTTGTTTGCATGGTGCATCTATTTCTCAGGGTCTTTTTTCATTTTAGCTTATATTTGTCTTTAAATTAAAAATGTCTTGTAGACAGCATATAGTTAGGGCTACCTTTGTTTTAAATCTAGTCTGACAATTTCTTCCTTTTAATTGGCATGTTTAGTTATTTTACATCTGATATTATTATGTCTGCCATGTTGCTATTGGTTTCTATTTTTAAATTGATTTTGAGAGAGAGAGAGACAGACACATCAGCTTGTTGTTCTACTTATTGACTTACTGATGCATTCATTGGTTGATTCTTGTATGTGCCCTGATGGGAGATCAAACCCACAGTCTTGGCGTATCAGGAAGATGCTCTAACCAACGGAGCTACCCAGCTAGGGCTGGCATCTGTTTGGCCTTTCTATTTTTTTCACTGTGATCTCCTTTTAGCCTTCTTTTGGTTTAATTGAAAAATATATTTTAGGCAATCCTATACTCTAACCACTATGCTGTATATCTGAAACTAACACAAAATAATATTGAATATAATCTAATTGAAAAATAAAAAAAAAATTAAAAAGAAACCCAGTGGGGAAGGATGGAGAGTTGTAGAGGATCTCATAGCTATAAATAAAATAGTTATCCCCTCCTCCCAAAAAAGAGAAGAAAAGTATTTTTTAGTGTTTGCTTTTATTTCCTGTTCTGGCCCTCAGGTAGCCTCTGTTTGTTATTACAGCCTTTCCTCCAGGCCCCCGTGTGCATCCCTGACAGAGCACAGCCTGTGAATTACTGTCACTCCCCACTGCGCAAATGTAGAGCCTCGCAGCAGCGCAGTTCCCCCTGACTGTTCCCCTCCCTCCTGTATTTTGTGTTACTGTCCTATCTTTTACTTTTCGAGATGTCATGAACCCACTTGACAAGGTTACTTCTTTTGCTTTAAAATAGCCACTTTTAAGGAAATTAAGAGACTGTAGAAAATCTTCTATATTTTCCTTCATATTTATTATTTCTGGCATGATCCAGTCCTTCCTGAAGGCCTTATACTCGTCTGGTAGCATTTCTCTTTAGCTCCGGGAGTACCCTGTATTATTTCTTACTGTGTACTTCTCCTGGCAAAGAATGCTCTCCCCTGTTGAGAATATTTTTATTTCACCTTTTTAAAAAAATTATATTTTCTCTAGATAATTTTGAATTGATAGTTTGTTTCAACACTTCACAGATGTTACATTATCTTTTAGATTCCTTTTCTGATGAGAATTCAGCCATCATTTCTGTCACTTTTCCCCTATGTAATGTCTTTGTTTATTTGCTTTAGAAATTTTCTCTCTCTCTTTTTAGCAGTTGGACAATGATGAGCTTAGGTATAGTTTTCTTAGTATTTACCATGCTGGGGTTTCACTGATGTTCTTAGATCTGTAAGTTGAGTTTTTCAAGAAACTTGGGCAATATTCAGCTATTAGTTCATTAAACTTTTTCCACAGTTCTTTCCTTTCTTTTTAATCCTTCTGAGAATCTACTTGCACATATGTTGGATTTTTTAATACTGCCCAGGTCATAGAAGCTGTATTTTTTTAAATTTCTCTTTTTAATCTTTTTATCTTATTCTTGTTTCTTCTGGTTGGATTTTTTTTTTTTTTTTTTTTTTTTTTTTTTGCCATTTCCAGTCTTCTGCTAAGTACATTCAGGGAAATTTTTATTTAAATTGTTATTCTTTTCAGTTCTAGAATTTCCACTTGCTTTTTTTTAGCACTAGTTTTACCCTCTCTGCTGATGTTCCCTATCTGTATATTTGTTAATCCTTGGGTGTGTCTATAAAAGCTTCTTTAAAGTTTTTATATGCTCAATCCAGCATCTGGACCATGCCATGTTCTATTCTGTTGACTGCTTTTTTCTTGAGTGTGGGTCACATTTAATGAGTTTTTACAAATGTATTTACCCCTTTAACTTACACCCCAAAGTTCTGACTTCAGATTACTTTTACTTGTTCTACAAGTTCATATAAAGGAGTCATACAAGCCCTAGCCGGTGTAGCTCAGTTGATTGGGCATCATCTGGTGCACGAAAGGTCGCTGGTTTAATTCCGGTCGGAGCACTTGCCAGGTTATGGGCTCAGGCCCCAAAGGGGGCGTACAGGAGGCAGCAGATTGATTTTTCTCTCATCAATGTTTCTCTCTCATCGATGTTTCTCTCTTCTCCCTTCCTCTCTCTCTAAATTTCAATAAACTATTCTTAAAAAAAAAAAAGGACTCATACAATTTATATTCTTTTTGTGTTTGGTTTCTTTTGCTCAACATTTCTGTTCAAGTCATCCATACTGCTGCATGCATCACTAATTTATTCTTTCTTATTGCTGAGAAAAATTAAGAAATATTTCATTATCACATTTGAATTTATTACCACTTTTAATCAGCTCTATTTATGGGCATTTGGTTTCTTTCCAGTTTTTGGCTACTATGAGTAAAGCTTGTTCTTGTATAAGTCTTTTTGTGAACATTTCTCTCAAGTAAATACCTAGGAGTGAAAATACTGGGTTGTAGAGTACCACCTTGGTTTAAAATTCTGTAAGTACACTATATATATATACACACACACACACACACACACACACACACACACACATATATACATATATATATATGAAATCAGTGCTACTTGATTTACATATTTACCACTTTGATTTGCTCTGATTATTATTGCGTCTTGTACCCCACTGTATTCTTCTGAGTTTGGTTTCTTTTTTAGTGAATTATATCCATCATTAGTGCTTTTAGGAATCATTTTTAGTGACAAGCTCTTTATTTCTTTTATGTTCAAATTCTTATTTTGCTCTCACTTTGAAGAATCCTTTTGCTATAGAAAATACCAAACATACAAAGTAGAAAGAGTACCATGATGTGCCCCCTCAACTACCCCTCCTGATTTCAAAATGATCGGTTCCTCCCTAGTCTTATTTATCTGTATGCTCACTACTCCTCCACACCCTCTCATGACTATTTTGAAGCAAATCCCAGATATTATTTTATCTGTAAATATTTGTACATGTATCTCTAAAGCGATACCCACAATAACGTTTTACCCCTAAAAAAAATTAAAAATAGCCTTGGCCAAGTGACTCAGTTGGCTGGAGCATCATCCTACACACCACACAGTTGCAGGATCAATTCCCTGGTCAGGGCACATACCCAGGTTGCAGGTTCGAGACCCATTTGGGGCACTTACAGGAGGCAGCCAATCAGTGTTTCTCTCTCTCTTTTTCTCCCTTCCTCTCTCTCTAAAATCAATAAACATATCCTCGAGTGAGGATACAAATAATAATAATTCTTAAATATTATCAAACATCTTGTTAGTATTTACATTCCCCTGATTGGATCAAAAATATCTTTTGTGTATTTTGAATGAAAATCCAAGTGAGGTTCATAGGTTATGATTAAGTTGATATGTATTAGTCTGTTTAATCCATGTTCTCCTCTTCATCTTTTTTTCTTTGTTACATTGTATTTGTTGAAGAAACCAGGTTTTTGTAGACTGTACATTCTTATTTTTGCTGGTTACATCCATGATTCTCTGTCCTGGTATTTTCTGTGAATTGGTAGTTAGATGTATAGCCTTGATCAGATTCAGGCTAATTTGAGGGAAGGGAAGGAAGGTGGATAAATGAATGGTTAGTTTTGTGTACTTCCCTCAGGAGACACATCATGTCCTATTGTCTTTCTTTTTGTGATAAGACACAGCCTTTGGTTGACAGTTGGCTAGATATTTATTTAATTAGGGTTTATCCTCACTCTAGAATGTTAGTTTAACTGCATATAGATTGTCCCTAATTTTTTCTCTCTCAGCACTTAGATGATTATATCTTCTGGTCCTTTATTCATCTTAAACTTATTTTATTTTCTGTTCCCTTTTTTGTTTGTTTCTCTCTTCACTGTCTTTGCCTTCTTGCAAAATTGTTTGAGCTTTCTGAACTCAGTTTTTATGTATCTCTTGACATTATGGCTATCACTTTGCTGTATTTTTTAGTGATTGCTCTCATGATGACAAAATATCCTTACCTTTTCATAGGTTACTTAGAGTTAATATTACACTACTTTGTGTAAAATGTAGGAACTTTAAACTGTATAAGTCCATGTACCAACTGTATTGCCAGTGAACTTGGAGTCATTTCAGGGGTCCGCATGGAGTAGATTCGGGGGAGGTGGTGCACTTCCCTGCAGGCAGGATCCCATACAGATTCCTCAAGCTGTCTTGCTTTTTAAAAAAGTGTTATGAGGATACAGTGTTTTATCATTTATGACTCGGATTAGATTTCCCTAAAAATTTAGTTGTATTCACTAAGGGGAAAGAAATCTTGTATCCTGGGCATTATCTGCACATTTGATCCCAGCCTGTGGTAATGAAGAGCAGGTGAGGGCATGGTTCGTTCAGGCCGCCGTTCCTCTCTTGTAAAAACAACTAAAACACTACTCTCTTCCTGAAAGGTCAGCTTCATCATTTCCACGCAGTAAACAGCGTGGAGAATAAAGTTGAATAGGACATAATTCCTGACTTCAAAGAGTTTAAAGCCTAAATGAAGTGCTGCATGTGTGCGTCATCAGCTATGTGATTTAAAAATGAAAACCTCTTTTTTATTCTAGGGCAGAAGTTAGTAGCTGAACCAGTTAGTAACAGGACTGGGGTTAGATGACCCTTTACATACTAAGAGGAACATTTTAGAAGGACCCAGTAGCTGCTGTTTAATTGAAAAAGGAAACCCCAATGTGTTTGAGGTTGTCTGTAATACTGTTTTTTAAAAATATTTTTAAAGGATACCTTTTTTGATTTATATTGTTAGATTTGCTCACAGACGATCTTTGTCAAATTTTCAGTAAAGAAATGTCTGCGTGGTTTTGCCTTACCTCTTTTTCTTTCAATATTTTGCCAGGACTTAGTAACCTAGCAGCCTCCTACCTGAGCCCCGTCAAATCCTTCGTGCCCCAGATGCCCAAGCTGCTGAAGTCTCTCTTCCCCGTGCGCGACGAGAAAAGGGGCAGGCAGCCGTCTCCCCTCGCACAGCAGGTGAGAGCATCCAGGAGGCAACTGGCCGGTGTGTTCAGTGGTTAGAGCGCCGCTGTGTGCACCAGGGGGCTGCGGAGTAGATTCCCGGTCAAGGGCACGTACCTGGGCTGCAGACTTGATCCCTGACCCTGGTCGGGGTGCATGTGGGAGGCAACCAATCGATGTGCCTCTCACAGCAATGTTTCTCTCTCTCTTTCCCTCTTCCCCTCTCTCCCGCTCTCTCTCAAAAAATCAGCGGAAAAAATATCCCCATGAGGATTAACAACAGCAGAGAGCAACAGTGATGCTTTTGCTCACGGCTGGCTGGCGGGATGTGCTGGGTGCACTGAGGCTGGAGGGGAAGTGATGGCAGCGACGGTGGTGGGCGGGTGGGCTAGGCCTGGGCTTTTAGACCTGGTAAAAGCTTGTGATAATTTCTCTTCCCCTCCCTTCAGAGATACCAGAGCTGTTTAAACTTATTGACACTCTCAATCCTTTTTGCTTTTAAAAAATGCCAAGTACGCTCCTAATGTGATTTATGGTAATATCACTTAGAGCAACAATAGTAAAATTTATGAAGTGCACTTAGTGTTGCTTGTGTATTGCCAAACAGAAAATCTAATTCTATTTTTAATTCTTGATTTCATTTCTTATTTCAAACAATTTCGTATCATCACTGTCCTTCCTCCTCCACATCTTTCCTCTACTGTGGTTTACCTGTTCTTTCACATAAAATATTAAAAGTGATCGTTTGTCTTATTTCCCTTTTTTCTCTAAAACCCGACCCAGCCTTAGAATAAGTTTTAGAGAAAATGTTAAAGGGCTTTCCAAATAGTCAGGAAACTGTTCGTATGAGATGGCGAATGGGAAGCCTGTTGGAAATGCAATTTCTGGACTTATATAGGTGTGCATTCAGCAGAAATTGATAAATGAGGATTTATTTATACTCATTCAAAAACACATACAGTGCAAGTTCGGTTGTTGAAATAGGTCTTTTGACATCAGCTTCTCCACATTCACTTGAACATTCAAGTTACAGAAATGCAGGTGAGTTCTTGTCTGAGACCTTAACTCTTTAAAAGCATCTTCTAAATTCATGACTGCATATGCAAGGGCCATGGCGTTAGTTTTGTAAGGCTGCTGTGCAGATACATAATTTTTTCATTTCTAGCATTATAGAAGTGTATACTTAAGCTTACATGTACACATATTGGATGAAAAAATTAAACATTGAGATTTTGGAAATGTTTAAACTAACTTAGGCACAGAATGGGTGTTTGACAATTATCAAAATGAATCTATGACCCTGAGAGCTAAAAGGAGCAGCAGGTCTAATACTAGGCAGGGTTAGGGCAGGCAAAAATGATTTTCACAAGGGTTTGTTATTGCAGTATTCTGTTCTGAACTCCCACATCATTATTTTGCAAAGTATGATTTGTGGACTATGTCAGAATTTCCATGGTAACTTTTTAAAAAGGTAACTAAAAAAATATATACAGCCTGATCTCAAGCCATACCTCACTGGGGGCGCCTTATAATCTGCCTTTAAAAGCAGCCAAGGTGATTCTTACTCACATTAAAATTTGATAACCACCGTTTTCCAATTGCTGTTTGGTGAAGACAGAGTTATATACATTAAAGGAAATGAGAATGGTGTTAGAACTCATTGAATCAGCCCACTATGGTTATAATTATTTTTAAAAGCTGCTCTGAGTTTTTGAGGTAGCAAGTCAAATCACTTGCTACCATCAGAAATTATTTTTACTGCTTGACAGTAAGTGATTGTTTCTTCTGCAAGAACAATAATTTGTTAGAAACAAATCTCGTGATTGGAGGATAACTGTAATTTGTAATGTCCAATTTAAGAGAGTTAATCTTACAATATTTTGAAGATATCTTAGAGCAGTATTTGCTCATTCAGTTTACTTTTTTTGAGAATAAATGAGCAAAGGTGTTGGGGTAAGTGGTCCCAAGTGTTTTATATTTCATACATAAAATGGAAAGATAAATATAAAACTGGAATTAACGAAGATGCCCAATAGTGGAGCTAAAATGTTCCAACTGGTTTGTGAAACTCCCGCTCCACTGAAGGCCCTTCACTCAAGGTGGCCAGGGAGCTACATCTCCCCTGCACATCTCTGCCCTCGGCTGACTTACCTTCCAGCTACAACATGCTGGAGACACTCGCTTCTCTAGGCTTTATTCAGCGCTGCGATGTTCACCGGGTGTCCTTCTGCTGACTGCTCAGTCCTTCCTGATTGCCTGTCTTGGGTCCGTTTATTCCGTCAAGCCCTTGATACTCAGGTGCCCCAGAGCTCTCTCCTGGGCCCTGTCTCTCATTCTTTGCCTGGGTGATGTCATTCCCCTCCATGGCTTTACAGTTTATACACTGACGATGCTCACATTTCCGTCTCCAGCCCAGACTCTGCCCTGAGCCCTGGCTTTGGGAATCCTCTTGCCCATTCACCCCCGCTGCTTACACAGCAGCGAGGCATTCACATTTAATAGGTCCAAAACATTACTGTTGGGTTCAGCTCACAGCCTGCTTATACCCGGCACACAAAATACTTACCAAAAGGCATGCCCATCTCAGTGTGTAGCACAAACATGCACCTAGTTGCTTACCTCTTACAAGGAGGGCGTCGGTGAAGCCATGGTGGCGCCTCCAGTCCAGCTCCTCTGACCTCCGTCTCCCCTCGCTCATCGCGCCACAGCCGCCTCTTGACTGTTGCAGCCGCCTCCCAGTTGGGCTGACGCTGTTTCTGCCTCGCGACAGTCTACCATTTACAGAGTAGCTGGAGTGATCTTCCAGAGCCTCACATTAACCCATGGCTGGAAACCGTCCACTGTTTCCCGCTGAAACTGAATGAGACCTAAACCCCTTCCTGCGGCTGGCAGCGTCCTATGGATGCGGTCCCCTGGTCTTGACTCTTCCCCCTTTATTCCCCTCTTTGTTCACAGTGCTAAGCCATAGTGGCCATTTTTTTGTTTGCTTGTTTGTTTGAAATCTCAGTAACACATGAAGCTCCTTTTGGTCTTAAGAGGTATTTTTTCTTCCATTTGGACTGCTCTTTGCCGTCTTTGCATGGCTTTTAGGTGTCTTGTAGAGCGGTTCACCACTGGAGTGGCCGAGAAGGGCTCCCGCGAGAAAGTGCGTCTGAGTTAGAGCGGCCTTGACCAGCCACACTGAAACAGAAGCCTTTAACACAGTGCACTGGGGCACCATCCTTAATTTCCTCCTTGAGAATTAGTGTAATGTCCGTGTTTATTGATTATCTCTAGGATGTAATCCTTGAGGGCGGGGGCACATCAATAACAAAATGTATATTGGTTAATTGACCGTGATATATATGCAGATTATAACATTAGATAGTTTGTAGATACCAAGGGTCATACAGTGGTATAAAGGACTATGTGTACAGTTACAGTTTAGAGGTGAGAGAATCACATCTGAGTGGGGATTTGAGATATCAAGACATACTGATGAACTTCCTTTCTGGGTTGATATAAGTTCCACTAAAGAACCGTTCCTAAAGGAGGGGAAACTGCTTATGGTTTTGGATTTAGTTGATCAAGGATGCTTGTGTTCATCTCAGTTCATGACTATCTCTGCTAAAGCTCTAAGAGAAGTAAATTATTTTAAATGACAGTATCAATATACAGGTTCCACTGCTTGGGCCACTTTAAATATGTTGTTATACCTGAATGATGTTTTATCCTGGGAAATGCAGCTCTTTAGTGCCAGTGGAATTTCAGAATATGAGCAACAAGAACAGTGCGGTATTGGCTACTTTAGTGTCCCCAACTTTTTTAATGGCATCCCATTCACATTCAGATTTGAAACCTGAAAGTTGAGGTCCTTACTTTTTTTGATAATCTAGCCTTCGCCTCCCGGTGGAACCTCTGTCTTCTAGGGGAAAGGTTGGCTTATTTCCAACCAGACTTTGCCTCAGAGTTTTCTCTGCTATTACTCAAGAGTTAGAGGGGAGGAGGAGCTTCTGTGTTCTCTTAGGCTTACTCCAGACTTTACAGCTGTAGATTCATCAACTACATCTCAATAAACGCTTCATCATTCTTCGGTTGTCTTGCTAAGGTCTTGCTTACAGTGGGGAGCCTAGAAGTGATACAGTAATCCCTGTGCTTGAAAATAGTGCAACTATTATCTCTCTCTTCTAAATAATGTACCTCTACCAAGGTAGCATAGGATTGCACTCCCTCTTTTTCTTTAAAGGCAAGTATTACTAGCTCATCCTGCTTCTGGTCAATTAACATTACTTTTTTTTCTGTTTATTTGTGTACACTCTTGTCAATGAGTTCTCTTTTATCACTGTGTTGTTTAATTGGTGTGTAAAAATGCTTAAATAAGGAACTTTAGATTCATTTCTAAAATTTGCATCTTGATTTTGTTTTAACCTTTCTAGGCTGTCAAGATATTTTTTGAGTACTTATTTACATGTTCTAGGTATCATCTATAAAAATTTTTTTTAAATATATTTTTATTGATTTCAGAGAGAGGAAGGGAGAGGAGAGAGAGAGATAGAAACATCAATGATGAGAGAATCATTGATCAGCTGCCTCCTGCAAGCCCCCTGCCTCAGAAGGAGTCCGCAACCCCGGCATGTACCCTGACCGGGAATCGAACCCTGATCTCGTGGATTATAGGTCCATGCTCAACCGCTGAGCCACACCAGCCAGGCCTCTTCTACAAACTTTGAAAGGGTACAGTCTGTCTGCATTTGAACCATAAAATACTGAACATTATAGGGCAGAAGAGAGAACCCTGTCATGTGCAACTAGAGACCATTCCTCAAGTCACAGAAAGAGCAACACATGTCAGCTCTACATGTTTAGTAACTTCCATCTCCAACCCACATTTCTCTCTGCCAGAGAGATTATGGGAAACTTTGTTCAATACATTATAGAAATTAAGGAACACCATGGCCTTCACCTGAATCACCAATCTGGTCAGCCTAAAACAAAAATTCATGCTGGTCGATGTTCTAGATCACCCTGCTCAGTGCCGGCTCTGCCGTGGGTCTGTGTGAGGTTGACTCACCAGTAGCGTAAGGGCTACACAAACACTGTGGACCTTGCTCTCTCTTTTGATTCTGTTTATTTGCAGCTAGTGCCTTGTTAGTTCACTAACTTTGGCAGCCTGTATAAATAATCATTAAATAATCAACAACAGACTAAAAAATTGTAGGTTTTAGAATGACATGGAAGATAGGACCCAGAAAATAGAAATCAGTGCATATACCTAAAAACAGAAATAATCTGGATCAATATTATAGTATAAGAAGGGGTGAATATTGATATTAATATTGCGTAAGATAATAAATAGTAATGTTGCTTAAGATTTATCATGTGAGACAACACAAAAAAATCAAAACAAAAAACCCCAAATTTGTTTGCGGATCGAGAGGGACAGTACACGGTAACCACACTGACCATGGATGAAGGCGTATTCCTATTTCTGCCCTACCGCCAACTTTCTCTTTTCATCGTTTTTAAGGCCATTTCTCTCTCCATTTCCCACCTATTATGAACGGTATTAAAACGTCTTCCCGTTCCTGTTTCTGTCCCAGGTTAGTTTGGAGACTTAAGACTCCTTCTCTGAAGCAGTCACAGTAGTGAAGAAGCTCACACGAACCCCCCAAAGGCTGCCCGCGGGGGCTCTTTGGCATAATTAGACCACACTTAGGTTACTACACTCAGCTCTGGCTGTGTTACTACTAGAAATACATTGACCAGTTGGAATGATTTCAGAGAATAACATCAGGAGTGATTTATGAGGAAAGGTTAAAGGAGTTATTTATAGTCTGACCAAACAATGACTGAGGGATCCGACTGTATAAGCATTCGGGGCAGATGGACCCGCAGGCGGGGGAGGATCGTGTGCGGCGGGCTCCTGCGGCCGCCGCGTGAAAGGCATGGGCGACAGCAATGAAATTAATGAAGGGGACGGGGACGGCTGTGGATAAGTCAAATGGTTTCTAGGTAGCAGGATACACTCTTTAAAAACCATGGGATTTCTGTCACTTCTATTTTTAAAAAATAAGATTTTGAGCATATAAAAATAGTCCAGGTAAGATCCGAGGGACGGAATGGGCCCTGTTCCACTCATTCCTCATGTTTGCGTTGTGAGCGTAGGTGGGAGAGATGCGGAAGTTGTATAATGAAGGAATGATTATTATCAAAAAAGTGCTTTTAATCAGAGTGTCCTTGACATTTCCAAACAAGAATGTTCAGTTCTCTCCTTCATGCAAAGATACGACCACGGTGGAACTCCAGTGGAAAGATTAATGTTTATTAACTTATTCTTTGGAATCAGCAGGTTCTCAGATCAAGATGCTATACTTGGGGAGCATTATATTCCAATATTTGAAAAGACTCATGATCTTTTCTTGTAAGCTAGAAGTTAACAGTTTATTAGAAGATTTAGAAACAAAGATTCTAATATTTTACAAAATTGTTTGGTTTGAACGTTTTCATAAAGACTCATGTTCCTCATTGTTATGAAGATTTGTTTTTGTTTGTCATCAATTTCTGAGTCCCAGAAATGCAAAGACACTGCACTGGAGGAGGTGACAGCTGACAAAATTGCTGTCTTTGACCTTCTGATGCAAGTTTAGTAACTAATCTGGAAAATAATGAACTGCAATTAATGAAATCTGTACTCATAGTCAAGTGTGTTTCTCAGACAGCACATACAATAATTGAAAGAACTTCCTGCTCTCTAATTAGTTAGATTGAATTAATTTGGCATAATAGCTTTTTTCATGTATCCAGGAGTTTGTGTTCAGATGAAGCTATTTATGTAATTCAAACTTAAGGACTCCAAATGGCATCTTTGGTTCATCTGGGGAATTAAAGAGTTAATGCTCGGATTTAATGCCCACCACCAAAAGCACAGTCACATTTCCGGCCCATCTCTTTCACTCTGCCCCTTTTCACACATTGTTTGCGGGTAGTTTTTATCGCGCGCTCTACTACCAGTCAACATAAAACGTATAAATATGTTTCCCGCATACAATGTGTTCAGTGTCCTGCACTTTGCTTAGTGCAGCCTTGTCAACCGCAGGGAGTTTTGTCCAGTTTCAGGACAGCTTCCAGTGTGGGAGACAGACAAAGCCTCGAGGAGAGAGCAGCACCCTCAACATCTGTGGTGCTAATTAAAAAGATTCCATCGTTCACGTCAGTGATCCTTCCACATATAAAATGGGAAAAACAAACCAGCTACTGGTCCTTCCCTTGTGTGTGAAGGTGCTGTTTTAGGCTACTCAGGGACCACATAAATGCTTATCCCTGTGTCTTAAGGGTTCATCATCGTAACTAACTAAACTTAGGAAAAAGATCTAGCCTTGTTCTCTAGCCTTTGGTTTTCCTTAATGATTCGGGTTCTTGAACAAATAATGTAGATGAGCATTTTCCCCTGTAATTTAGTGCCGCAATAATAACTATATTTGGATATGGTATGCTACTTTCACTGTTCTCGAGTTAGCAAAGGGAAGTTTGCACAAGCCTCCAGGAGTGCAGACTTCTAAAATTCGAGGCAAGTGATTTCTGGTCAGTTGCTCTAGGGATGAATTCTTAGGCAGAAGACGCTTATCTCTGTTTCAGTTTTCCAAAATCATAATATTTTGGTGTCTGTCTTTGCCCCACAATACGGGGCACTGTATTGACATATTTAGAGATTCTAAGTTGGCAAAGTTGTCTTCAGAATCAGGGTTAGTAGCTGATCTGAAAAAGAATGAAAATAAGATAGTTCCTGAGGCAGTAGAGGAGTCGATTAAGAGACTCATTTTTCAGAAACTGGAATTGTATGTTTTTTTATGATTCTGTAGATCAGGGATTGGCAAAGTTTTTTGTAAAGGGCTGGATAGTGCTATTTTAGGCTTTGCAGGCCATATAGCCTCTGTCAGTAGTAGCCATAGACAATACTAAACAAATGAGTCTGGTTATGTTCCAATAAAACTTTATTCATAACACTGAAATTTGAATGTCATGTAATTTTTACATGTCACAAAGTATTATTTTATTTCAACAATTTAAAAATATAAAAACCGTTTTTAGCTGATAAGGTATACCAAGCTGGTAACAGTCTAGGTTTAGACCCTATTTTTACATTTTTAGATTAACAAATATTCTGTGTTTTAAGTAAACATCCTTTATCCTTCATGGAAATTAGAAAAACAAATAACTGTTATTTTGGATGACATAAATATTACATTCTCCTTTTTAAAAATATAAATTATTTTTTCATACAAATATTTAAATAAGTTTTAGCAATTATCATGTAGAAAATTCAAAAGTAAACTAGATAAATTCTAAAAATAAGAAACTGTATCTTTTCGGAGAACTCCAGAAATATTAGTATTTACATTTTTCTATATGTAGTACCTCTAATAACTTGAACTAATACATATATAATGAAACAAAAAGTCTATTTGGATGAACTTTTTCACTTTTATCCACTGGTAAAAGAGTTTACTTGTTGATAGAAGAAATGAGCCTTTTAGTTATGTGCAATTAAATAGGAATATCAGGAGTTAGACCCTGAGTGCCTGTTTCTGAGTAGCATAGGGACAGTGTTTGGCTTTGCTCATACTATATCCCCAGCTCCTGGCACAATCTAGTAGGCACCTGGTACCTGTTTGTGAATGGTAAGTTGATAAAACCTAAGGTTCTTTGTTTGGAAGAAAGTGGAATTAATGAGTCTGGTTGTATCCTCAGTGGCTTTGGGGCTGCTAAACATAAGTAGAAACTTTAGATTTTTTAGGTCAGATATCATTGTTGATTGTTTTAAAATATGCTTATAGCCCTGGCTGGGTAGCTCAGTTGGTTAGGGCATCATCCTGATACGCCAAGGTTGCAGGTTTAATCCCCAGTCAGGGCATATACAAGAAGCAACCAATGTCTGTATAAATAAGTGGAACAACGAGTCAGTGTTTCTCTCTCTCTCTTTCTTCCCTCTCTCAAATCAATAAATAAAATTTAAAAAAATATTTTTAAAATGTGCTTATAGTAAGCCAACCTAGAAATATCTTGGAAGACAAGACACACTATTCTAACGATTAGAGAACCATGACACGTTGCAACATGCTCGCTGTGTGCCGGGGGTTGTATTGCATCAGCTGAGAACAGTGCTGGGTTAGACCAGCACTGTCTGATGGAAAGAGAATGGAAGCCACACATGTCATTTTAAATTTTCTAGTAGCCACATTTCAAAAAGTAAAAAGAAAGAGATCAGATTAATTTTAATAATATGATTTACTTAACCTATTATATTCATAATATTGCCATTTCAACCTGTAATCAGTATAAAAAACTCACTGAGACAGTCCCATCTCTTTTTCTGTGCAGTCCTCAAAATCAGGTGTGTATTTTACATTTTTAGCACATCTTAATTCAGGTACTAAATTTTTGTCCGAAATGCTTGATCTGTATTTAGAGTTCATAAAGCGGAAAACATAGATCCACATGCCCAAGCTGTTCCAAACGTAAAGGCACTTTAATTTTTAATTTACACATTATCAATTAAAATTAGGTAAAGTAAAAAATTCACTTCCTCAGCCACACTAGCTGCATTTCAGGGGCTCTGTGGCGCTGGTGGCTGCCGCATTGGGCAGTGCGAGTCAGAGGTGATATTAAGGACTGAGTTAGATACCGAGGTAAATGAGGCTCGGGTGGGCTAGCACATTGTCTGAGGCTACAGAGCCTAGCGAGTGGCAGAACTGAGGTTCATTTTCAAGAAGCAAACTTTAATGCACAGTTGTGATCTTAATTTCACTGGATTTGATTAAAAACCGCAAGTGAAGATTGAATGAATCTGCAGCGTTTGCCGGCGGGCCTGGTAAAGCATGGGAATACACTGAGTAGGGCCTGTCCCTGTTCCTTTCCTTGGTCATTTCCTTCCTGAAAAAATTACTTGTGGGCGGTGGGGGATCGTTGACAGCTTTAAAGCAGGGAAGTGGGATGATCAAATTTGTATTTGGGAGAGCTCCTCTGACTGCAGTTTAGAGGGTGCATTTGAGGAAGATAAAACTTGAAGAATATTCAAGTGTGGTAAAAACCTCACGAGGGATTATAACATTGGCCAGCAAAAATGAGGTTACCTTTCCATGCTTGGCACTTCGATACTTTAATGTCACTGTTGAAAGGGGCACATGGCAGGTAGGGTAAGTGTCTGACAGGAACCAGCTGGTGGCCATCCATTGTCCTTGCTGGGTGGCGCTGCTTAGGGAATTCCTGTGGACTGGATTAGCACCATCCAGACCCGCACGCCCAGAGGGGATCGGGTCTACACAAACAAGGGACTGGTGGATCAATTCGAGTGCGGCCAAGCATTTAAAGTAAGAACTGTAACTGCCACATGAACAAAGTGCCGGCGTCATCGCTGCGAACACTCTCGCACCAGATCTCCCTGGACAGGCAGAGTGTGAATCCAGGGCTTGTCTGTGAGGTGGGGAGCTGGCCGTGTGAACCAGTCCTGGAAGGCACCGGAGGACAGTGGCTAAAGTGCCCATCTCTGCCCCAGAGCCAGGTGCTGCCCGCTTTCCTCCTGCGACCTTCCCATTCCTATTCTTCCAGCCTAACCTTACCTGCCTCTGATTAACATAACCTTTATAAAACATGTTATATTGATTGGGTTATTGCCAAGGGTTGATCTTTAGGGACTGTACTTGTCTGATTTTATCCATTGTTTATTTTATCGGAACATTCTAGAAGATCAGGAAGCATTTTGTTAATATGCACTGCCCTGCTTGGTTTCATTTCTTATGTTTTTCTCGCTTCATTACCAGCATGAAAATCAAAGGTAGGCTAGTGGTTATTAGTAGCAAAAGTAAGTATTACACCTCTTATTGTATATTCCTATGCTTTGATTTCAATGATTGGTTCGAGTTTTAAAAACTTGGAGGATCTTATTAACTTAGGAACCATTAGAAAATGACATTTAAGAATTTATCATATTCGGGATACGGGGTGGTTATTAGGAAAGGTTCATTTTCAAACAAAAGGTGTCAGAAAAAATCAGTGGTTTTTTAAACAAAGTGGTTATTTTTGGCTTCAACTGATATTTCTTCTCCCCTCTACCTACTCCTAAGCTCAACTTTTGGAATGGCTGTTGTTTTCCAAATTCTTTGTAACTGTGCAGTTCAGCCTTCTTCATGGCACTTAAGTAATTGGTTCATTCACTTACTGTTTGTTCATCCAACAAGCATTGAGTTTCTGTCTTATGTGGGGATACAGACATGAACGAGACACAATCCTGCCCTCAGAGAGCTTGGTTTAGAGGAGTTCCCTTAGGAGACATGAACATAAGTGGGATGGTGCTTTAGGTGCTGTAATACGTGTATGTCTGGGTGCCTCACTGAAGGCGGTGGGCATTTCTACAATTTCAGGAAAAGTAAGTCATGCTTGAGCTGAGACTTTAAAACGAATAGTTATTTACCAGGTGGAACATGACTCCCCAGGGGAGACACAGCGAGAGGAAGGCTCTGGCAAAGCCGCGTATTTAGGGAGTTCAGGGTGGGTTAGCACAACAAGCCAGGGAAGGCTGCAACCCCACAGAGAGGTGAGGGTCTTTCATGTCCCATGTCCCAGGAGCTAAACTTTGTTCTTCTAGCAAAGGGGTCTCCAAAATAGCTTTTATGCCAAATTATGAAATTCTGAGCTAATCTGCCCTATTTTCATTCATGTGGCCTATGAAAGCCAAAGTTAAAGTGATCATTATCTTTCCCCTGAAATATTTCTAAGCAGTTCCCTTGCCAGTAACCTGCTCATTGGCTAAGTTTTAGCAGTGCCCAGTGGACAGAGTGGTTGCAATTTACCTGGCGCTTAAGACCTTAGCCCTTTTCCGTCTCTGTCACTAACTCACTGGGCAGCCCCAATGCATTTAGCCATTAGATAAATATCTCTGAGCCTTGGTTTCTGCGCTGTGAAATGTAGATAATTATACTTATATTCGATGGCCTCTTGGGGCTTCTCCTTAATATTTATAGCTGCAAAATACTTTGCAGTCATTTTTATTAATAGTTACCAGATGTGTCGTAAGGATTAATGAGCTTATGATCTGAAATGTTTTGAGCTCCTGAAATAGGAGGCAACTGCCTGCACAGGGGATATGCAAAAGAGCATTAAAATGCAAACAATACACATTTGGAAATTTGAGCTGCTATGTGTGAAGGACAAATGGCACACTTTAGATTTCAGTATACTTTGTAGGTATTTTTGGTACCTTAATAAGGTTGCTGAATTCATCACAGGCCATTGCCAAAAATAGAAAGCTAAGTACCGCCCAGCCCTCGCACACGCACACACGCACACGCACGCGCACCAACACGGTTTCTGCTAATTTCACTGTCACCAACTTCCTGCGCATCATCTTTGACTCTTGTTCCCCCTACCATAGCCAACTCTTTTCAAGTGTTCAACAGTCTCCTTTATATACCTAAATTTTTATTTCTCTTTTCTTTTCCTCTTACTATCCAAATTCAGGCTCTTATTAGCTCTCCACCGAACCATTAAAGCAACTTCTTAATTGATTTCTCCACATTTCGTATCTCCCCTACTTAAGGATCAATACTCCGTAGGCATAGCTCTTATCCACTTCATTCAGGAACCTTTGGTAGCTCTTTATTGCCTGTGAAAATCAACCATATGCTCACAAGGCCCCCTCCACGTGGCCCTAACCTTCCTTCCCTCTGCCCAGTGCTCACCAGTCTAGGTCCGCTCCTCCAAGACCTCCTAGACGATTGAGTAGCTTTTCCCAGGGCAGAGATGTGAGTAGAGGGGACACATCAGGCACAGGTAGCTCTTTTCCATCCTGACTTTGTCATACCATCTTCGTGTTTGAAGTGTCCTCTGCCTGGGAAATGCCTGTGTTCAAGGCCTGCCTCAGAGTAAAATCACCCTCACGAAGGTATTCTAGGCCTGTCCCGTTGATGATCCCTTGCTTTTGAAATGTCCATTCTAATGTCTGTCCTTTTTCTTGACATTTTAGTTATTTACATAGATGTCCTACCCACAGACTAGACTGCCGGTCTGTAGAGAGCAAAGCCTGAGTCTTTCCTTTTTTTTCCCCCTTTTTTTCCATTAATTTTTTTTTAGAGAAAGTGAAAGGTGAAAGGGAGGGGGAGAGACAGAGAGAGAGAAACGTTGACATGAGAGAGACACACTGATTGGTTGCCTCCTGCATGTGCCCCGACTGGGCCAGGGATGGAGCCTGCAGTGGAGGTGTGTGCCCTTGGCCGGAATGGAACCCGAGACCCTTCAGTCCACGGGCCGATGCTCTAACCACTGAGCAAACCGGCCAGGGCACCTGTGTCTTTCTGATCTTTGTGTTCTTCACGGTGCTTATTTGACAGTGACTTGCAGCCCCAGTTACCTTCTTCATGTAGGGCGGTATTATGGGGAAATTTGAAATATACAAAGTAGAGAGGATCCTGTGGTAAATCTCTATGTACCTGTTACCTAGCTTCGATAAAAATGAACATGTGGCCAATCTTGTATGTCTAGACCCCACTCTCGTTAGCCTGTCCCTTTCAGACACTTCTATTTGAGAAGTATCTTCATGTGATTCCTGTTGTCCAAGTTGGTACCTGGCAGCCACCACTACCTAGCACTCCCCAGGGGGAAGCACCGCAATGTTCCTGGTGCCTGGACAGGAAGAGTAGGTGTGGTCCACATATTGTCATTACCCTCACAGCCCACTCAGACTTGATCTGATCTTATTTTTGACATCGTTTTTAGCCATTCCCGGTGTATCTAATTATTCTCTTTCCTGGTTCA
Source organism: Miniopterus schreibersii (assembly GCF_964146895.1). NCBI lineage: Eukaryota > Metazoa > Chordata > Mammalia > Chiroptera > Miniopteridae > Miniopterus > Miniopterus schreibersii. Next base: position 61,468,011 of record NC_138105.1, read on the forward strand.
CATTTTATCTGAATGGGGGTCTGGTAGCATCTTTATGAAACATGTTGCCTGATTAAGAAGTGGCCATTGAGTGTGAGTGATGGTGACAGGAAATCTGTAAGGGGCAGACCTGAGGTTCTCAGTTTGGTAGCCCGGAGCCATGAAGTCAGGGCACCGGGAATCCCTATGGTCCACTGGGTTCCTTCATAGTCTCAGCCAATATGGGCCTATAATTCATTTCAGCTAATATTTTTTAAGCGGTTACTGGAATTTTCTAATTATTCTGAGTCATAAAGAAAAGCGTAAATTATGTTTCTTTGCTTTATTTAGGAGGGCAGGAGTTATATCATCTTAGAAAAGGTTTCATCCTGGGTGGTCATAGCTCCATCATTAGTAGGATTTTTATGTTTTTATGCTGTAAGGGGGAATGGTTTGTCCCAGCCTCATCTATTTTAAATAAAATCTAACTAAAGAATGTAAGTATTTTTAGTCCAAATTTAATAAACCTTTTTCTACCTTTACTAAGAGATATGCTCTGAATACCTTTCCATTTGTGGGGAATTCAGACAGTCTGGGGAAAATAAGCGTAACGATAGTGGCCCCTGCATTCAAGGACTCTGTGGTAGAGGAGGATACTTGCCGAAAATAACTCCATTGTCAAACTTCTGATTGCAGAGTAGGGAAATGGAGACTCCTATGAGGACGAACTGGAGGGGCTTTGAGAGAGGGAAGAGGTTATGTGCCCGGGGAGTTGAACGCGAGACTCCTTCCAGGTCAAGGAATTGAGGGAGAGGCTGGAGGCCCTTGTCATGCAGTTGCTGCCACCAGGGCGTCCTCTCTCTGTCCTTTGCCACTCACATTGCCTTTCTTACACACAACTCTGACTCGAGCTCTTCCTGGCCCTAAATCCCCAGTGACTCCATGTTTGCAGGGTAAAGTGTGTATCCCTTAGCCTGTTCCTAGCCTTCCATCTCTAGCCTTATCTCCTACATTTCCTACTTAATTGCCTCTCCTCTGTTCCTCTTCTCATATCATCACTGTTCCCTTACCTTCAGCAGAATGAGTCCCTCTAGCACTTTTCTCCCCAAAGCAGCTCAGGGCCTGATTGGTTACAGTGGTACCTTTGCAGGAAGCAGTGACTTTGTGCTCAGAACTCAGGTCACCCTCAAACGAGCTGAGCCACTGGCTCTCCACCCTTCAGTTAAGAGTTAGGTCTGCCCGGTAGGAAGCAAGACTTCGGCTGTCCAGCCTTAGTATCCCCAGACTGTCTGGAGAGTTTCAACATCATAGGAGCCTCAGACACCCAGAGACACCACAGGGAGGATCTGGAGTGCTCGGGACCCGAGAAAGGAGATAGGAAGATATGGAATCCCTGTTTCTCAGCGTTTAGATCGGTGACCATTTGTTTAGATTTGTTCCTGCTGCACAGGAACAAACTTCAACACCCAGTTTTCACTTCTCTTGTGAGAGAGGACCAGGAATGTTTGTTCTGCCAGGATGGGCCCTCTTAGAGCAGCATTCTGAGGTCCTGACTGCTGCATCGGAGCAGGGAGACCGGGGAGGGGAGGGAGCTTGGTTGAGGGAGGAGAGGTGGTGGAGTCCTGGTTTCTTCAAGATAGTGATGTCAGCTCCGCAGTCCCACTGCCCTTGTAAACTCAGTCGCTACTAAGTGAATTTCTGATTCCGTCTCCTTCCCCTGACATCCCTTTTCCTTGTCCTGATGCTAATCACTTTTTAATTCTTCTTCTTTAATGTGACTTGAATGGGGTGTCCACAAGTACCAAAGTCCTTTCTTGTGATGCTTGCACCCCGTGTTCAGGCTCCTACCACTCACACCTGCTCTGGCGTCTCATCAGGGATTTGCCTACATCGGTCTTCAAATATTTCTCCAGTCAGTTTGCCTTCCACCACCAGATCATTTTCCTCAACCTCCTGCTCTCTCAGCTCAGGTGCCCGTGGCCTTCCTAACCATGCTCCCTGGTTAGGTTAGTTTCAGATACCAAAACCTCTCTCCCTGTACCTTCCTGGTCCGTCTTATGCCCAGAATTGTGCCCCAGCCAGACTGGCTTCCTTACACCTCACGTCCTCTGACTACACTCTCCAGTCCTCCTTTTACACCATCAGTTTCCTGGGCCACTGAGGTTTGGTTTGCGTTCTGCCTCCTGCCTGAAGCCTCTCCTGATCTTTCCCGGCCCAGTAACTTCTCTCCAGACAGTCCTGTGACGCTTATGTGCACGGACACAGCCCTTGTGTCGTAGATGAGTGGGAGGAGAGCCTGCGGGTGTGTGACCCCCCCGTGCACATTACTGACTTCAGCCTGGGTCTGTGCTGCCACATTGGGGGTGGGGGGAGACACTTGGTCTGCTCCTCATTGCTTCGATTTCCTTGTATAGTGTGACGGCCCCTGTCCCTTGGCAGGCCTAGCTGGCAGTGACTTGTTAGAATTCCTGAAAGTCGATGGCCTCTCCAGTCTATCCAGTTCTGCTCCTCTTGATCCCTGACGCCTAACTGCCTGTTCCCTTGTTTTCCCAGCCGGTGCCCCGCATCATGGTGCAGTCTGCCCTTCCCGATCCCAGGATGCCCAGGGCGGCGGCGGTGAGTTAGCGGGGCCGGGGGTGGCATCCTTGTTGGTGGCTGCCCCACATACAGTGGGTGGGCCGATGCTGTAATTGTTGAGTCCACACCCGTGGTTGTTTTATTCTAGCATTCCCATTTTGATAATTAACCATAATATAGGCCACTGTCTTCTCCCTCTATATTTTCTCTGTTACACTTGCTATTTTCAACTTGTTAATCATATGATTGCTAAACTTTGAGGTGCTTGACTGCTAATGTCGTCTGCTGCTTTAATAGCCCACTGCCAGGCACAGGCGATTTCTATAAACAGAACAGTCTCCTTATTCTAAGTGTGTGCTTAATTTTCAGTTTTACATTTCATTCTGATCCACGTATCAGCGTGAAAAGACGAATGCTAAGCTGGGGAGAAAAGCAGCCTCTTACGATCTCCCGCAGATGAACAGCACTCCTCTGCTCATGAATAAATAGCAGGTCCCTTTTCTCCCACTGTGCGCCTGTTCTCTCAGGAAATGCTATTATCTTCATAGGAAAATTTTATTTATTGAAACAACAACAAAAGCCAAATCATTGGAAAGAAAATTCAGACCTCATGAATTCACTCCTTTGTAAGAGGCCCTTTTCAGTCCAGTGCCCTTGGCCTTCGTGAGTTTCACTGAAGATGTACCATGGTCCCCCCTCCCCATGGATAGTGTTTATTATGTTGCTGAGGCAGGACTGGGGCCCCAGGCCAATGGGACACCTGGCCTACCAGGGCCTCTGCAGCTTGGGGCAGCCTTGCTGCTCCTCACGGTGTTTTCTCAAGTCTAGGCTTTAGTGGCACTTGCTAGAAATGTCACTGGTGAGGGTAAAGCCCGAGGAGGGCAGACAGGCTTCCGCTCGGTATCAACAGCAGTCAAGTGGGAGTGGCCGCCTGCAGTGCAGACGCAGGGAATAGAATAGAAGAATCAGAGGCTGCTCCCTTGCTCAGCAGGAAGGAAAGCAGCAGTCAGCACTCCCCTCATCCCTCTCCCGGTCCGCCCTTGGGTCTCCTCTTCGCTGTGGCTGCGGATCTGACCTCAGCCCTGTGCTTTTCACTTACTGGTGGCTCTGGATAAATGCTTTAACCTCCCTGGGCCATGCTGTAAAATGAATGTGATAATACTTTTTGGCCTACATCAAAGGATTCATGTGGAAGCAAGTAGGATAGTACCAGGGAAATCTAGGGCATGGACGCTAGTGTCACCTCCTCAGGACGGGACCTGGCGGGCCCTGAGCAGACAGCTGTCCATCAGGCAGTGATGGGGCCTCACCAGGAGGGCGCTAGGGACACGTGCTGTTTCAGGATCACAGCTATTGTTCAGACTCTGGACTTGTGTAATTTGTTCATGTATTCTCCCTGCCTGGTCAGTGATATTAAAAATAAAATAGAAAAGAATAAATAAAACATGTATAAGTGGCAAAAGAAAAATGATTGAAGGATTGCCTAATCTTTTAGAGTATTTATGCTGGTGACAGTTATTGATCTATTGGATTTAGTAAATTTTGCAACCTAGAGATCCATCACAAAAATGGGCTGTTAATCTCAGGAGGTGTCGTTAATTTCGTACCCTGAAAGTGTGCCTTGTGGGGAAAGGAGGGCCTCTGGAGACAGGAATATAAATGACGATTCACGTGAAAATGCGTGATTTATCAAACTGCTGAGTTAAGCCAAGTAACTGTAAGAGACTTATAGATCTCAGCTGTTTCCCCGTTCAAATAAATCCTGGATTTCAAATGGAAAATGGCCATTCCTGTAATATAAATAATCTTTCCGTAAATATTGGAAAACATATTTCTTTTTGTGAGCAGCACCCTCGCCACTGCCCTGACCCCATCCGCATTCCTGCTGTCTCTCTTACCCCTGTCATTGTGAATTGGGAATAGAAAGATAACCTGCCACCTTCTTCGGGTGGCTGAAGTTATCCACAAAAACACCCTACAAGCACCTCAGAAACAGTAGAGGTTGGATGAGCAGTGGCTGTCGTCATTCCCCCTGAGATGGGGCTTTGTGTGTGTCCCTGCCAGAGTGACTCAGAGCAGTGTGAGAGGGTGAAGCAGCCTCTGTGGCTCCGTCCTCCGCCGCTCCTCCCTGGGGGCTGGCTGCCGCTTGGCCCGTGTCTCCTGGGATCAGAGGGCCTCCAGACAGGGGACCAGCCTTCAGCAGCGGCACAGCCTGCAGGCAGCCCGTCTCTCCTCCTCCACTGCCTTTCCGCCAGGAGCAGCCAGTCATCGGCAGGCACAGAGTCAGTTCCTTGAGCCCGAGCTGGTGAAGCACTTTCAGGTCCTCCAGTGACATCATCATTTCAGTTGTGCAGCAGAAAGGGTTCTTCTGGCCTCTAGCGATTCTCAGTCTTCCTGGGAAGTGGGCGGGCAGGGAATCTGTTTCCACGGGAGCAAAGTTCTTAGCCTGAGTTCAGGGAAACGGGGGAGGGGGGGGCACTGGGGGGATGAGGGAATGGAGATTTTGTGTGCACCTACTGTGTGCCACGCTCTGTGGTGAGGTCTAGCCTGCCTTATACCATGCCCCAGGGGGCAGCCCCATATGTGTTGTTTCCCATACCACCAACTGGGTGTCCAAGGATTCAACTCTATCCTGACACTGTCTGCCTGAGCGTCAGATCCCTCAGGCTAAGGGTTCAGCCCCACCAGACTGCCCTCCACTTCAGACACCAGTCTCAGGTCCAGGTGGTCACCTGTGCTGCTGACTGTCTATAAATTGAGGTTCCCATGATCCCCTCCTTGGGTTTGATTAACTTGCTAGAGCGAGTGGTCCACAAAACTCAGAGAAACATTTTACTTATTAGATTATTAGTTTATTATAAAAGGATATAACTCAGGCATAGCCGGGTGGAAGAGATACGGAGGACAAGGTATGGGGAAGAGGTGAGAAACTTCCACACTCTCCCCGGAGGAGCACAACACTCCTCACACCTCCATGTGTTCACCACCCCCAGAAACTCTCCAAAACTGTCCTTTTGGGTTTTAAGGAGGTTTCATTGCATAGGGATGGTTGATTAAATCATTGGCCACTGGTGATTGGCGATTGATTCTGCCTCTAGCCCCTTTCCGCTCCCCAGAAATCAGGGGGTGGGACTGATAGTTCCAACCCTCTAAACATGGTGGGTTCCCCTGGCAACCAGCCCCCATCCTTAGGGGATTTCTAAAAGCCACTTTATTAACATATGCTCAGGAGTTGTTGGAGGAGGCTTGTTCTGAATATCAAGATACCTTTATTGCTCTTATGGCTTAGAAAATTCTGAGGGTTTTAGAAAGAGCTCTGTGCCAGAAATGGGGACAAAGACCAAGTACATGCTGCTTATTATAAATCACAGGACCACAGGCATCTTAGAACCTCTATATAGAAGTTGAGGAGGTGGAAGGGGCAGGTCCCAGGGTGTTGGCTGAGCTCTCAGCGTGTGCAGAGCACAGGGCCCTCGGGTCAAGTGCATGAAGAGCAGTCACACGAGGTGCGTGGTGGAGCTAATACTGGAGCCAAGCTGTCCTCCTGCCCCGCAGTGCCCGCCCTCTCGCCATCAGAGCTCTGAGGCTTCAACTGACGACACAGCCTCGCTGTCTGGCGATGCACAGCTAACCCTGAATTCTAACCGGCTGCACTTCCCCTTTCCTGCTGCAGGTTCAGCAGGAGAGCACGGGAGTGAGTGTGGCCTCGGATGTGACAGTGCAGACTGCCCCTGTGGCCAAGACCCACGACAAGCTGACTCAAGTGCCTTCGCCTCAATGTGCGGTCGCTAACACCCAGGTCCCCGAAGTGCAGGACGGGCCGCCCAGCCCCCTGAGCGAGGCCTCCAGCGGGTACTTCTCTCACAGCGTCTCCACCGCCACGCTGTCTGATGCCTTCGCCCCAGGCCTGGATGCTGCGGCCCCGGCGGGGGGGCAGGTGCCCGGCTCACCCCCTCCTGTCCCCTGCCACACCGAGCCCCCGTTTCCACCTGCCGCCCCTGGCGCAGAGAGCGCCCTCCCTGCCTCGCTGGAGGGCGAGAGCGGCCTTCTGTCACCACCTGTCCCAGCAGAGCAGACTCCGCGGAGTGACGTCTACAGTGCGGCCCAGGCTGAGGGAGCGGTTTCCTCAGAGAAGCAGAGTGAAGCAGCAGGCGCTTCACGCGCTCCTCCTCCCGCTTCTGCCCCCCAGGAGTCTCCCAGCCCGCAGAGCAGAGGTGATGGTTCCCCGGCCACCAAGCCGCTAGGAAAAACCAAGGACCAGGCCAAGCCAGCCACCAGCTTAGAGCTGGATGTCCCCAAACCACAGCTGGTGCCTGAGCTCCTGTGCCAGTCGCCTGCTCCAGCATCCCCGTTCAGAATCCGGAAGGTGCGAACCTCGGAGCTGAAGTCGTTCACGCGAATGCTTGGCGGGGACCCCAGCTGCCCCTCTGGTGCTGAGGAGGACCTGCTGGCCTCGGGAGGGCTGGGTGACGGCAGCTCTGGAGGACAGGCCCTGGAGAAGCTGGAAGTGTCCTCCGATTCTGAAGAAGCCAGTGAAGTCCCAGAGTGGCTCCGAGAGGGAGAATATGTCACCGTTGGCACCAACAAAATGGGCATCGTGAGATACATCGGGCCCACGGACTTTCAGGAAGGGACATGGATTGGAGTGGAGCTAGACTTGCCCTCAGGTAAGTGCTGCTCAGGACCAGTCCGAGCACTGGAGGCAGCTGAACGCTACTGTGTGTGCCCTGCCCCTGCCCTGCCCCTGCCCCTGCCCCGCCGGAAGCTGGCTGTGTGCCCTGAGCACGTCATTCCATCTCTGAGCCTCCCGAGTCACCACTTTTCAAAAGGAGGACTTTTCTTCTAGCTGAACTTTCCAAGAGCATTTTAAGAGTCAGGCTCTCTTTTTTTAGTTTCTCAGAAACCTAAGGCATTAATTGAGAGCTACTACAAATCTGGTAATGAATTTAAATGCCATTATTCTTTCTTTAGTCACAGAAGCATTTGCAGCTGAACTTATAGCAGTAGCTGCACCTGCCGTGTGGGCTCACGTCGCCCTCACTGAGCCCCGTGGATGCCCAGTGGTTCCTAAGACGTTCCAGGACTCCTGGGCCCACTATTGATACCAGGTGACACAGTGATGGAAGACCCACTGCAGGCTGGCCGGTCTCTGAGGACTTATTCTAGCGGCACAGCTTACAGCAAATGGAGCCTCGTTTTCAGAAACTGGGTGGGGTTTAAGGAAGTAATTTGTTCTTCAGATGTTTTATTAAAACATCTCTATTGTGAGAAAATTTACGCAGCATAAAATCTCCGTTTCCAGTGTACAATTCGGTAGTTTTTGTGTATTTACCAAGTTGTTCACCCATTTCCATCACCTAATTTTAGAATAGGTTCATCACCCCCAAAAAGCCGCATGTCCATTAGCAAGACACAGCCCGCCCCGCAAACCCTAGGTAACCATTCATCTGCTTCTTGTCTCTCTAAATTCATATGAAATGTTTTAAGTCTGGACTTTCACGTAAGTGGAATCCCAAAAAATGTGGGCTTTTGTGTCTGGCTTATTTCACTGAGCACAGTGTTTTCAAGGTTTACCCAGTTGGACCATGTTATTCCTTTTTGTGGCCAAAAATTATCCCATTGTATGGACAGCCCCCAGTTCATCATTGTCAGTTGATAGTCATGTGGGTTGTTTCCACTTTTTGGCTTTTGTGAATAATGCTGCTGGGAATATCCCTGTATAAATTTTTGTGTGGACACACATTTTCACCTCTCTTGAGGAGATCCCACGAGTTAACTCTGTATTTAAAATTTTGAGGACTGCCAGACTGATTTCCATTCTCCCTTCCTCCCAGCAGTGTACGTGGGTCCAGGGTCAGGAGTCAGGGGTCAGGCAGCCTCTCTCTTAGGTGAGGGTTGGGAGCGGTAGAGATGGGTTTCTAGGAGAGCTGGTGTGGACCGTAGGTGAGGCTGCTGAATAGAGCGGGAGGAGCTCTCCTGGGTGGGAACGAGGGGAGAGTTGGGGGTGGGGGTGGTTTGCTCTGGCACAAACCTGCCCCACACGGACCCTTGTCTCTGGGACCCTCAGCCCAGCTGTGAAGTCACTCATTGTCTTTAAAAATAATTTTGGCAAAGAATATCATGAATTGAAAGTTGTTCTAGAAGATTATTGTAGCACAGGTTGGAATATTCTTTCAACTCCATTTCTGCTGAAATGCAAATGGGAATTGGGAAAGAACTTTCTATTTGCAGTTAAACTTAAGAATTAAAGGGAGATTAGCAAATAGATGAACGCATCCCACAAATAAATATTATGCACCTACTGTGTTTCAGTCACTGTCCTGGATTCTGAGGATACCTTCCTGAGCAGAACAAAGTCCCTGGTTTTACTGGACTTTTAGGAGGGAGACAATTATCAAATAAACAAATAAAATTTGATAGTAATAACTACTATGAAGAAAATAAAATAGGCTAAGCAGATAGAGGATGGGGGGTGTGGGAACATTTTTAGTAATACTGAGGGAAGTGAAAACATGAGTGATGTAAGGGAGGAAGCTGAGCCTGGGCAGCGACAGGCCGGGGGCACCGCTGGTCCAAGCTCCTCACAGGGACCAGCTCGCTGCATTTGAAGGGCAGCCCGAAGCCCGGCGAGGAGACTGGAGAGGTGGAGAGCAGACTGGGATGAAGCGTGGGAGCAGGAAGGCCAGGCGGGAGGCTGTTGCCGATGTCCAGGCGGGATGCGTGGTACAGTCAGGAAAAGTAGGACGGGAAGCCCCAGGGATGGTGGAGTATCAGGGGTAGGAAGGGGTCAGGCTGACACCTGCGTGTGGCCTGAGACCAGGGTCATGCCCCGTGGGAGCGCCTGGAAGCAGGTGAGGGAGGAACCGGGGTGGGAGGAACCAGAGTTCTGCGGGCAGGGGGAGCTGGCGGTGCGGGTCAGACCTTCCAGTGGAGACATGTCAGAGGGGCCATTCTGGGCCTGGAGACAAGCTCAGAGGAGCAGTGAGATGGCAGGTGGGAGTGTGACCCAGGAGCCCAGCGATGACAGTGGCCAGAGGGTGAGAGGTGATGCTTGTGGACACTGCGTTGTTGGGGGTGGGGAGGCTGGCTGGAGCCGGATAGAGAGAGAAGGGCAGGTTAGGATGTGCGGACAGTGAGCACAGAAAATTCTTCATTGTTTTTGATGCAAAGATCGGGTTCCCCACCCACCCATCACCGTGGGGTGTTGACACTGAGGGACCGCGCGCCTGAGGCCTCGGGTCCCCAGGTAGCGCGGCCCCGCCCAGGGGGGCCATCCGCGGGGGGTGGGGGGCCCGCCAGGGCCCGGGCTGGGCTGTGCGCCCCGGGCCGCCCGTACAGCTTCTCCTCCTTCCCCGCAGGCAAGAACGACGGCTCCATCGGCGGGAAGCAGTACTTCAGGTGCAACCCCGGCTACGGGCTGCTGGTGAGGCCGGGCCGCGTGCGCAGGGCGGCGGGCGCGGGCCGGCGGCGCAGCGCGGGGCTCAGGCTGCAGGGCGCCCCCGAGCCCCGCAGGAGCAGCCCCCTCTCCGGCTCCGCCACCAACCTGGCCTCCCTGACGGCGGCTCTGGCCAAGGCCGAGGGCCCCGAGGCGCTGCGGGTGGACAGGAGCCCCAAGAACCCCGAGGGACGGAAGTCCTGGGCCAGCTGAGCCGCGCGGCCGGACGCTGACAGCGGGGCGCAGACAGGTCACCTCATAGCCCCTGCCTTGGGGGAGCAGACCGCGAAGGCTTTTTGCAGGTTGCAGGGCTGGTGAACCCCCCTTTTCTCCCAGGACTCTGGAAGCGTCATTCCTTCCTCTGCCGGGAGGAGGCCTGTCCTCAGGGTAGCGGGCTGAAGGTCCTAGGAGCCCAGAGTGGCCCTGGCTTGTGGGGGGAGGCCCTGGGGGCACAGGCCGGGCCATCTCTGTCCCCAGGTCACGGGGCTCTTCCCACCTGGGGCTGTTGCCCTTGTTCTGTTCTGGCGACTCCATTAACCTCTTAATTTAAAGAATAACCCTGACTAGTGCCTTTCCTTCTGCAGAGGCAGGGCCTCACCCAGGCCGGGCCGGGCCCACCCGCCCCCAGTGCTACATGGATCCTCAGGCTCCTTGCACCCCCCTCTGCCCCAAATCCCCACACAAGTACCACCAGAAGTGCCTCCAGTTGGCCTCCTGGGCTTCTGGCCCCAGGTCCCATGTGACCCAGACTCGCAGGGCCTGCCCCGCTCCCCTTTCCCTTACCCTCCACAGATTTCCTTAGTTTTCTCTGTGGGTGTTTTACCTGGGAAGTTTTTTCTCTTTGCCATTTATTCCCTTAACAGAGTGTTTGGAATATATTTATTTATATTTATTTTTCAAAATCAGAAATTATTCGCGAGTCACAATCGTCTGCTCAGTGCAAGTGCAGCCTCTGTGGCCTGGGAGCTGCCAGCCTCCTGCCTGGGGCGGGGTCCCCAGAGGGGCCAGGGTGACCCCTCTAATAAAGACACAAGTGGCCTTACTCTGAAAGACAGTGGCAACTCAGAATTATGTGCTTCTGCGTCTGAAGACAGAGGCATCTTCACCTTATTTGGTGCAATTCTGGTTTCTGGGAAGGTCCTTAGACCAGTTTAATTTTTTGGTAATTCAAACTTGACACCCTGACTCCCTGACTAAACCTGGGCCTTTGGATGGGGCGTAGCTCCACCGTTCCCGTGACTGGGCCCTGGCAGAGCCAGAGACTGGGGGTCCAGCCTGGACAGCCTCCTGCCAGAATACCCGGTCCCGGAGCCCTGCTGTGGAAGCAGGAAGAGGGAGATGCCTGGCAGCCTGGGGAGGTGTGGGCCCCTAGGGAGAGCGGGGCTCCTGGTCCTTCCAAAGGGGGATCCCAGGGACCAGTGGTGACTGTCAGCCAGCTCCCTCTCACCCCAGCCTCTGGTTGGGTTTGCACACAGCACTCCCAGCTGCCTGTTTCTATTTCTCACATTTAGACTATTTAAAAACAACCAGAAAGCTTTTTTTTAAAAAAAGTCTCCCGGCCCTGGCCAGTTTGGCTTAGTGGCTAGAGCATTCAGAAGGGTCTCGGGTTCAGTTCTCTCTCAAGAGCATGTACCTCGGTTGCAGGCTCGATCCCTGGCCCCAGTCGGGGTGTGTACAGGAGGCAACCAATTGATGTGTCTCTCACATTGATGTTTCTCTCTCTCTCTCTCTCTCTCTGAAAAGCAATGGAAAAATATCCTCGGGTAAGGATTTAAAAAAAAAAGTCTCCAGTTCTCTAGGGATTTGAAGCCCCTCGTGAGTAGTAGTGCCAGGTTTCCTGCCCCTGGGCGGGCTGCTCAGAGCCCCCACGGGGATGGCCACGGGGCACAGCTGCACACGTTCAGGCCCCACGGGGAAGGGGCGAGGATTGATTAGCTCCTAGTAATTCCACGTGGGGATGCTGGGCCCGACCTCGGGCCCACCTCCTACCCATCAGCTGTCGGCCACGTGAAGCTGCCTCTCCCACCCTCCCCGTGGCCCCTGCAGTTGGATAAACTGCAGGATGGAATGGAATTGCGCACAGCTGTCTAGTGCCAGGCCGGGCCCCCTCTTACCCTGGCGTCTGCTGGCTCTCAACAGACCTTAGCAGGCCCAGAGCTGCCCCTGCCACGAGTCACTCCTCCCCCATGTTAACAGAAGGGGCCAGGGCCAGGAGGTCAGGAGCACGTGCGCCCCTCATTTAGCTTTATCCCAGCACATAATCCTAGTTCTAGAACTGGAAGGGACCTTCTCGTAGGGAACAGGCTAAACCAAGGAAAGGTCAGTGACTTTTCCATTTACAGAAGCTCCAGCTTCTGAGTCCCAGCCTGGGCTCTCTCACTGTCCCCACGAAGCAGACTGCCAATCCCTCAGATCACCGTGGCCTCACCTGGCCCTCTCCCAGCATAAGGCGCTCACTGCCCACACCCAGGTTTTAGTCATTTAACCCACTGCTCTCTTAACTGGGACCTGCTGCCCCAGCCCCAGCAGACGCCTGGCCGGCTCTCCCTGGCTCGGTCTCTCTGGGTCTCCCTGGCGGGGCTTCAAGCAGTCAGCTCTCCCGGGATCACTGCCTTCAGTGTCCTGTCCTTGTCCACACGTCACCCTGGCCTGGGAGGTAGGTGTCTTTCTGTTTCTCTAGTCCCAGCAACCAGACACAAGGGCACCAGGGCTGGTGGTTTGCCTTCCCTGGTCTGCTTCCCACAGGGTGGTGCGGGCCTGCGGGCACCCAGGTCTGCAGCTCACCCTGCCAGGCAGCCCGCTGTGCCCTCCTGTCTGCAGCTGGGCCTGTGTCCCAAGTGGAGGGCTCTCGGTTCTGTGCTCCGCTTTTCTCCTTAGACTCGAGCACAGTTGTTAAAAGTGTTTTTTAGTGAGGGGTTTCTCTGTGTCACCTGTGTTGTCTGCTGATGGAGGTGCCAACATCCCTCCCTTTATCTGGGCAGAGATGACCACCTATAGGCAGACTGCCGTGCACTGAGCTCGCTGGAGGGAAGACACTGTAGGTGGTGGGTGTTTGGGATCCTTACCTACTTGGCGAAGTACTTACTGGAGCCTGTCTGCTCTGTAACATGGTGGCAACAACCTCCCAGAACTGTCTTGGGAAGGTCTGGGGAGGAGGGGTGCCGTGCTTCCTCTTTATCATTCGGTTTAACTAACATGGGAGAGACTGTAACGGAATTATTGACTCGAGTGGGGTTTTATTAGCTGAAGCTCAAAACAGTGGGGAGAGCCTTGGGTTCAGGTCAGCCCTGTTACCCGAAGAGGCTTCAGGACTACTCTCTCCTCCCAAACTCAGTTTCTTGTGCCTGAGGGTCTGTACGGGTCCTGCCCCCAACTCGAACCCTCCCCAGAGCAGTGTTTCCTTGGCGCCCATGGGGTCCCCTTGGCCTCGCGTTGAATGAAGCTCCCTGAGACTGAGCAGCTGACTGGAGCTGGCGGCAGACCGCTGGGTTCACAGCTCTCGGCTTTGGTCTGTCGAGGCATTTGCCCCACTGTGGAAAAGCAGTTGTGTGTCTCAGGAGAAAGCGCTGCCCTGTGGCGCTCAGCCTGCCTTGGGTTTTCAGAACGAAGAACGGGCGTGTTGGGGGCTATCCTGGTAGGCATTAGACGTTGGTCCCACTGGTGCCCTTGGAGAGCTGTCACTGTGCAGGGAGGTGGGCACGTTGGCCGTACTGGCTCCCCATTGTCAGAACCTAGTGTGGTCGTCCTGCTCTGGTGGGAGCTGTGCTGAGTCCTCAAGGGCACAGGGTTTGTGGTCCTGGTCCCCCCATGTTATTTGTGGATATTGGGCGGAAGGTGCAGCCTTGAGAGTGGTGCAGGGACCAGAGCCCGAGGGAGGGGCTCCGCTTCATCCGTTGTCTTTCTCACCTTACTAATAAGCAGACCTAATTTTAAATAAGGTGTCAGCATTAGGGTTCATGGTGCGGTTCCTAGCAGGCCCCAGGCTCTAGGATTTAGTGTGACAGCAGGAGGGGATGGCTGAGCCGCCCAGATGCTGGGGCCAGGCGAGGACGTGTCCAGCATTGCTGGGTGAGGCTGTGGGTGCTGCGCGAACACCCCCAGGCAGACACTGGGTGGAACTTCCCTGGCCTCTGCAGGCCCCCCCGCCCCCCATGCACTGCCAGCCCTCACACCCCCAGGGCACTGAGGGCAGCGAAGGGCCTGTGTGTCTAGTGAGAGAATGAGCTGTGAACGGAAGCAGCTGTTGAAGGGTCTGAAAGGCTTAGAAGGTATTTAGATGCCCCCTGACTTCCTTATATTGTCTCCTCCTGCCTTAAAATTCCCTGTATGCGAAACTGACAAGAAGTCCATGGGTATTTATTTTCCTGGCCTGAGGCCTGCCTGTCGTGCCTTACTGTGGGGACTGGGGGTGCAGCCTCTGTCTTGTGCCCAAACCACTGACTTGACTGTCCCTACGAGCACGTTTCTCTCCGCGAAGTCGCCGTGCCTTCTGCTGGGCCGCCGACACTGTTTGTGCTGGGAGAGTCTTGGGAGGCCTTCTCTAAGTGGAGTTGTGTAAATATGATGGGTGCACATGTAAAGAAATGATTTTGGTGGGGAGTACATTGATTTAAAGAAAATCCAAAGACTGTGATGAATTGTAAAGACCTGATGGTTTGTATTGTATAATGAACTAAACCTCTGTAATTTTGTACCATACATGCCTTTCCTCCATAGGACCAGCTGCTTCCAAATAAAATCAGATGATTTCTTGCCTAAGTCTGAGGTCTTGTTGCTTTTCCCTCCCCTACCCTGATGTAGGGGTGTTCGGACTCATTCTAGATGGTTTCACAGGCAGTGGGTGGCCTGGTTCTGAGTGGCTGAGGTGGGACTTTTCACAATGGAGCCTGGAAGGTGGAGGTCCAGGGAAGCAGCAGGTCCCCAGCTCACCTCCCTGGCCCCTGTTCTATTTGCCATTTGGACTAAAGAATCAGGAAGGCCCAGTTGGTTCTGTGGACAGTCATACTCCTTAGTTGAGACTTCTTACAGGAGCTAAGAACCAATAGAAACTTTCTGGTGGCTTTAGACTAATTTCTGGGCTAACGGGGGCAGCTGGTCTGGGAGTGGAGGGATGGGGACAGGGATGTCCCAGCTCACAGGACATGCTCTACCACCTGCCTTGATCTGTGGAATTGGCCCCATGCCAGATCCCCCCATCTGGATAGGTGGGTTGACCTTTGAAGGTTCTGCAACAAAGTGTTTGGGGAAGGGAGGAGCATTTTGGCTGTGGTCGCCCTCTGGGCAGGGTCTCCTCCTCGTAGGCTGCGGAGCCGATGTTAGTTGTTGGGGAGTGCTTGCCCGTGAGGCTAAACATCCTCAAGTCCTGGTGCCCAGCTCAGGTTCCCAGCAGCACTGAGGCCAGCAGCCCGGCCCCTCAGACCTGGGAAGGTGAGGAGGCCTCCTCTGAGATCCCCTGCAGGGCCTACTCATGGTCCCAGGGGCTCAACCCAGCACCAACAAGGGACAACGCTGGCCCCATGCACGTTTCCACAAGGGCGCGGACTCTGGTGGCCCTGTGCAAAGCTGTTTTCCTTTCCTGTGTCAGTGAGTCACTCAGCCTTCGTCTGATGTAAATATAGGGCTACAGCCACTTGGAGGGCTGATTGGAGGTGGCCATCAGAGCACAGCTCAGCAGGATTGTTTATATTCATAAGTGCCCAAGAGTTGTTCTCAGAGATGAGCACTGCCAAAGAATGACAGTAATCTGGCCGCCAGGAGCTGCCCTGCTCTGAGGCAGGAGTCTGAATGTAGAATTGATCTAGCTCCTAGGATAAATTTTATTTTTCAAGCTGCTTCTTACTCTCTTGCAACTCAGTGAGATCTCCTTTGTCTGCATAACGCTGGGGGCTTTTACAGTTGCTCAGACCCCAAAATGGGCTCTAGTAGATTTGTCACATTTATTTCCCACACTCACTGAATCAGTCCATGAACACTGCACGCCTGTCCAGCGCCAGGTCTCAGGTGCACAGTGCAGGCAAGTCAGTCCTGAAGAGTCCGCCGTTGGGCGGATCCACAGTGCGTGATGCCCACGGGAGGGGCCCGAGGCACCGGGGATTGAGGAAGTTACCTCTAGGGGAGTGGGTTTGGAGGGCGGGGAAATGAAGGCACAGAGGGCGGTGCTGGAGGTAAGGTGGGGAAGACTTCCAGGGGGGCAAAAGGATAGAACCAGAAAGGGCAATTCTGGTTGGAACCGGAGCTTGGGGTAGGGATGCCGGTACTGCCCCTCCCCCTTCTGCCCACTTCCACTTGGCAATTTAGGTAGGGTTTGGGGGCCGCTTAAAATTTTGCAGTGTTTTCTAATTATATACAATAAGGAAACAGACCGTTTACTTCAGGTTTTCTCTGAGGGGAAAGTAGATCGATCGTCTGTTGGAAGGGAGGAGAGTGGATGCTTTGTCCTTGAGTCCTGCTTAAAAACTTGGTCCCAACCATTGGGCACCTTTAAATGAACGCAAATAGCAAAGCTCCAGCTTTCTTCCATTTTGTTCTTTCCCGCTAGAGGGGAAGCCCCAGGAAAGACGGCCAAGAGAAGGTGCTCGGTCCGGGTGGGCGTGGGAGAGAAGCGCTGTCACTGCTCAGCACAATGCAGTAAAAGAGAGAGACACTGCTAGGACCCGGGCAGATGGTGGGAAGCAGGAAAGCCGGGAAGGCTGGTGAGGGAGCTGGGCTCTGGGTGGGGCAGACAGGAAATGGAGCACTGAGTCAGAGGTGGATGGATTCAGGGACCTTCCCGAGCTCCAGGTAGTGTTTGTCACCTTAACCCTTTCACTTGTCCTTAGGTTTCTGGTGGCATGAATCCTTGTTCAAAGCACAAGGGACTGATGTTCAAAACTGAACACTCCCACCCTTGCTGGTGCCAGCAGCTCCCAGATGCTCCTTCCCCAAAGAAATCCCAGCCAGTCTCTGTTCAGTTATACATTTTATTCTCTAATAGGTACAATACTAAAATAAACACAAATTAAAAAAAAGTTTTATTAAAACAAAACTGTACAAAAAAGCAGTATATACTACATTTTAATTACAGAACAGTCTACTGTCCAAAAGGCACTAATCCAGAATAGGAGATACAATGATACAGGACTCATTGAACTAATTTAATCAATACAATAGAGCACTTGTTTCTTTGACCATTACATCTAGAAACAAGGGCTTTTGCTACAGTCATTACACACTGTTATAAATATGAGTCCCACAGGTGAAGGTGCAGTATCGCTCTCCCTAGAGAAGGTTCATGTCAAGAGGGACCACGGTGTGGCTGAGGTGTGGGCAGCGGGATCGGGGACCAGGCCCAGGGCTGCTGGACCCCTTCCTGTGGAAGGGCTGACAGCCCTGGGCAAGTGGAGCTTGTCTTGCAGCCTGGCCTCCCCGAGGGGGTTCTGACCCTGACTGGCAGCCACTTTACCCCCGTCTTGTGTGTTAGCACCGGGAAAGTGGGTTCTGAGATGCTCAGGGAGCTGGGCTGGAGGTCTGGGTGGTGAATTGCCAGCAGCTCAGCAGAGGGGAGGCATTTTGGTAACTTGATCTGAAAAAGGCAGCAACTACTCGGAGGGACAGGGACCTAGGGACAGCCAGTGGGCTGGCACCACTGCCAGGCAGAGCCCCCTGCTGCTTTCTGGGCCAACTTCTGGCCCAGAGATAAGAGGTCCTGCGTCCCCTCCTCCCCTCCTGGTGAACCGCGAGAGACTGTGGTAAACCGATCTGACAATCTCTTTTTCAAAGCTGATCTCTAGAAGTGGAATTTTGTTTCCCGGAGGCCCTGCCCACCTCAGGTCCATGGGAGGCTCCTGGGCAGGACAGGGCCACGCTCAGTCAACTTACCCAAGTTTGGTGGCCTGGGCAACTCTAAACCCCAGATTTCATTCTCTAATGGACTCTGGACCTAAGGAAGAGAGATACTGCAGCTTTCCAAACAGTGTCATACACATATAAGACGAAGACAGGCATCTGATGTTAACAAAAATAAGTAAAGAAATAGGATTAAACCAAATCTCTTCTCACAGCGTCCTATACTACATCCCCCTTCTGCTTAGCAGAAAATTGTACGTACACAAAAATACAAATACACAATTTTGTAGAACAGTCTGATTTTAATATATTTATATATATTTATATTTATACGAGTGGCAGGTTAGTTCATTATATAGAGCTTTTTGCACTTTTGGCTCATATGCAACAAGGCTTATAAATTCAGCTTTAGCTTTCATTCAGGTTTTATAGCTTTTGAACAATTGTTTTCACATTTAAAGCAGCATCCAATTTGCACTAGGAGTTTGTGGTGATTATAGGAAAGGTGGGGTCAGGAGGTTACCGACGGGGAAGGCAGGGCCGGGGCACATATACATTCCAGTGTGTGGCCATGTCGGAAGGGCTGCTATGGGACAGAGCTGACCATGGTGACCCCGTGAGGTAGACTGAACACCTTACAGCAGACTCAGACACAGGTGCGACTCCCCTCGGGGACACATGGTGCACAAGTGGGGACAGAGACTGGGGACTCGGGGAAACACACACTAAGACGCAGGACAGCCCCGGCAGGAGGGCGCAGGACAGCCCGTGCAGACACGCGAGTATTTGGTGGATGCTAAAGACCCCCCAGGCAGCCCAAGGCATCTGGTCCATGGTGTCTGATCAAACTGCGCCGGCCAAGCTCGCTCTCCGCCCTCTCACTTGCTGTGCCAGCTGGCTCCCACCCCTGCAATGACTGTAAGACGAAGCTGCAAATCACTCCGCAATGGAATTACTCCCCAGCACCCCGCTCGCCCGAGAGTTCAAGTCCAGTTAAGTGAAAAGAAACCGGGCCTCTCTTCCTGCCTCTAATTGCATTGCACTGTTGTTTCCCAGCTCGCTGCACTCTCCCTACATTCATCTCTCTTTCAATTACAACCTGGGTAATTGACAAGCACTTGGTAGAACCTGTAAAAATAGCATCTGGAGAACTGAGCGACAGTGACTGCGGCGTCCAGGCTAGTGACGCTCCAGAGGCTCACTCCGCGTCACCGCGGTAATACCCCGTCTCATCACTTCCATCAACCTGCTCCCTCCTCTACCCAAGGCGGAAGGATCCCCCCGGCAAAGGTGCCCCCCCACCGTGTTAAGGGTGAAGCCCAGCGTTTGGGTTATTACACTGAACAAAAATGCTGGATTATTAATGAAAATAAAGTGCCTGGCTATGGATTGTTCCATTTTGCAAAACCTTCTAATGCACCAACCAACCATGTGAGCGTCGCTAATGCCGACCTGTGAACAGCCGGCGCCCACCACGGAATCAAGGCCCGAGTTAGGTCGGACCAAACCACTGTAAGAGAAGCAAAGGAGAACCTCACACCCATTTTCAAAGACGCACTTTTGGTCCAGCGCACGCCTCCCGATGCAGGCCCTCCCGCGCCCTCTGCGTGATACTCTGCACCTCGAGTCCAGGAGAGGATGCGGAGGTGCCAGGGTCCCAGTGACTAACGGTGGCCAACGAATCCTCATGCCTGTAACTATCATCACTTGACTCTGCCCTCCGGGCTCCGGACGCGCTTGGCAGCTGCCGACAGGCAGGTGCTACTCCGAGGCCCTCTCGCTCCCCTACCTTCGCTCAGTAGCTACAGACCTCGCTAAGCAGACCCCTTCGCATTCTCTCTGAACCAAGACCATAATCCCATCAACAGAAACACCCCTGAAAAGGCAGCACAGGGGTGACGAAGCCAGCCTGGTGGGGTCGTGACTGGCCCCGCGCTTGCCCTTGCAGTTGTTCTGCCTGCAGAACGCTGCAGACCCTGGGTGGGCGGCCCCCATGCCCTCCCCTGAGGGCTAAGTGCAGGGTGGGGAAGGGAGGGGGGCAGGGCACTGGGGCTCTGGCAGGTTCCAAAGGTCTGTGACTTGCTTAGGCACTTAGAAATCATAAATAGAAACTTATGCTTGGAAGGTACTGCATACCAGCGGCCATGGGGAGCCCGTGGGGAGTCAGAGAAGGCTGTGGGCTCTTCCTGGGGAGGCAACTAGGATGTTCTTGGCATCTTCCAGCAGGGACGGGGTCCGCCTTGCAGCCTGGCTGAGTCTGGAGGGACCCACTGGGCCCAGCAGAGGCCTTTCTCTTGGAGTTCTGCCTCCCAGGACCAAGGCCGGGGCAAAGATGGGGGTGTGTGTGTGTGTCAGGTGGGCCTGCTCTGGACTCAGGGTTGCAGGGCTGGGGGTGAGGTGCAGGCTGCACAGACTTGCTTTCTGTTATGGGGGAGGAAAATGACAAGGACAAGAGGTGGCCTTCTGAGGAGTGTTCTGCAAAACCAGCAGCAATGACGAGGCCTTGCAGGAGCCACTGACGCTGTAGAGGGCAGCTCTCCCCGCCCGCCCAGGAACTTTGGTTTTGGTTTGCGGTGCCCGTGTTCAGACGCGTCATTAACGGGGTTCAGTAAGACTGAGCTGTGGTTTCAAGGCAGATAACCAGTAACTGCTCTTGAGAGGAGCCCACCACTGAGCTCAGCCCTCGTCCATCCACTCCGCTGTCTGAGCTGCCCACCCCGCCATGAACCTGGCATGAAAACAGGAGTTCAATGTAGTATCACTAGAGTGGCTGCTGTTTACATTAATACTGCACTAATGTCGTTCCGTTTCCAGTTTAATAGCTTCAATGAATGATGAAGTGGAAAAATGACCCTCACGAGTTTATGCTGGACTCTTGGTTCCAGTAAAGCAAGCAAAGTAGGTGGGGTTGCTGTGCACACAGGAAGCCAGAAAATGAGGCTGAGACTGAAGCTTGACCTGGAAGTAATGGGAAGCTGAAGAAGCTAAAGGGAAGCCTGGTTTTGTGACCCATCCCTGGGTGCGTCCCAGTTGGTGAGTCACCTGCTCCTTCAGAGGGAGGATTAGTGTCTCCATCCCAAAGTTCCAGCGGGCGCCCAAATGCCACCAGAGACGTCTAATCTGGATTGACACCTAGATGGCAGCATGGATACCTTCCTCCCCTCATGTTAACAACAGGGTGGGCTTTTCGGGGGGGGGGGGGGGAGGAATAGATAATCAGTTATAGTTAGCAAGTCTTCAGGTCAGCTTGGAGCCCTGTGTCCCTGGAAACAGTCGCTGAGCCACCATGTGAACCCTGAGGCAGCCTGCCCCTTTGCTGGATGTGGTCATTAGAGAGTTTTTATGCTTAGCCAAAATTGGGCTCTTTCTACAGGCACCTGCGGCTTGCTGGCCACTCAAGCTCATGTGGAGCCACAGCAAGAGCGAGCCTAAGGCAGGGCGGACACTAGGACACTGGAATTGCAGGGCCTCCAGTCTCCACAAGCACCGGCCCGGCCCCACCGCCCCTCGGGACTGGGATGGAAGGGACAACAGAATGAGCTGGAATGGCTTGGCTAGACATCTTTAGGTAAGCAGGGTGCCTAAAAGTACCAGGCACTAAGAAAATGCTAGAAGAGCTAAAACAGAGAACAGGAAGTGCGAAAGATGTTAATATCCTTTGCCTCAACTGACTGCAGCCACACCCAAGGAGAGCTAATAAATCCCAGTCCCCTGGGAACTCAGACCATAAGACAGCTGTTAACATTTCCTCCCAGTGAAAGGCAAGGCCTGCTGGAGCCGGGACAGCAGCGAGGCTCCCTATGCTCCTGTCGCCCAGGGGAAAGATGCTCGGTGTCTAGATCATCAAGTGACACAGTCCGGCATCAGAGAGAGTTAAATGCACAGGATGACAGCAAGTGTGCTGGGGGTGGGAGGGATTGTCTAGCACTGTCCCATGAGAAAAGGAAACAGGTTAAATGCAGGGACTTTACTCAGAGAACTGCCGGGTAGACTCCAGGCAGCCTACTCCCCGATTAACACCCTACTAAGATGGAAGCTAACACCTGGAGATTTTACTTAACTCCACTAAGGAGGTACAGCTCAGGGCAGGGTCTGTGAATCTTCAAGAAGTGAGGGAGCAAAAGCATTCAGCACAGTGCGCGGCACGTGGTACATGTTCAATAAATGCCGCTGCTATCGTCAGGAGTTTTGAGGGCCCCCGGAGGGCTGAATGCAGTATTTTCATCTACAATTAAGCATCTTTGCTCTAGTTTCTTGTAAAAATAACTCTTAGGGTTTGCCAAAAAATACGTATTTCAGGGGTTATCGCTACCTATATTTTCAGATTTTGGTGAGTTGGCTGCTTTTGTCTTCGTTCTTCTTAGTGGGGGCTGCTGATAGTATTCTGAATCACGGCCCCTGGAACCATCTGTGAGGGACCTGTCCTGCCAACTTCAGTTCTTTCTAAGTAGCACCAACCCTGAAGCCGCACATCTAATACTTTGATCCCTAAAATAGTAGATTATGTTAGAAGGCTTAACTGCAGTGATAATTCTATTTCCACTGAACGTAAGCGGATAATCAGTATGTTCTGCTGACTTTTGAATGCTGGTCTCTCAGAAATCAGTTACACTCATCTAGTCAGTTCTCAGGACCACTAATCTTCAGATAGATTTTCAATTCTAATAGAGACAGTTGTCTTTTAGCAGCCGGGAAATCAGAAAAGGGATGGGATAGTCTCTGGGGTTGTAAGTCACGATCTTCCCCACTGCAGAGGATGGACAGGTGCTGTGTGTGGGGTGGGGATGAGAGCACACCGAGGTCTCACAGGAAGGGAAGGAGCAAAACCTTTGCATGGCATCATTTTTCCTGATCTAGCCCAGCTATACATTTGACTGTAGGTATTTCAAGGGGAACAAAAATTTAAAAACCCCAAAGGCAGAAACTTTTTCCAAATGCTGTGTGTGTGTTTAGGGGCTAGGGAGGGGCCGACCTCAGCATTTTCATGAAACTGAAGTTTAGCACCTGGGTTAGGATTCCTTCTGCTATGTGCAGAGGGGGAAAGATGCGCATAGGATGGCAGCAAAATATTAACAAAAGCAAGAGCTGTGCTTTCTTTAGTGTACTAACCAATCCTGGGCACCCAGGTCTGAAGCAAGGGCTCCAGGCACAGCCAGTATGCAGCAGCTTGTCGAGGGCCACTGGGCATGATGTTGTGTCCTGGTTTTTGTGTAGACTGGCTCTTAATCATACAACTGAACAGACTAATGAGGGTGACAGGAAAGGCCAAATGAAGCAAATTCTAAAGAAAGGCTAGATGGTGATATGCCAGCTCCCGTCCAGGGTGAGGCTTCAGGGTGTGAACAGTGGGCAGTATCAGGTAGGGAACTGTATGCGTCAAGACCACTCGATGCTGGGTGGGACAGAGCGGAAGGAAGAGAAAGGAAGAAAGTGGGAAGGAGAGAACATGGGTTTGGAAGGGTTATGTTGACAGTCCCACAGACACAGCAGCAGAGTGGTTAATCTGCGCAAGAGCAACATGAGAAAACCTGGTGGAACTCACACGTGACCTTTTGCTCGAGTAACTTTCACACACTGAGAATATCAGGATTCCATTCATGCCTCACAGTTGTCTAAAGTCCATATATAAAGGCTGGGAGCCCTTGCTTAGGTTATTTATGTGTTTGTCATGTGATCCAATGAGGAAAACCCTATTTAACTCTTATGTGAACGCCTATTTGAGAAATACTTTCTGACGGTGATGGCAATGGAAATATCAAGTAACCAAGGAAAAATTTTAAATTCTAGGGGCTGGTTAGGCAGTAAATGGCCTCGAGTCAGGCCAACACCAGACGCTGGCTGGCTGGCAAGTGGACAGAGGGACCTGGAGGTCTTGTTGGCGGCTGACTCAGTTTGGGATTCTGACTGTAACTTTGCCAAATGTGGAGCAGGTTGGATCTGGATATGAGAGGCAGGTTTCAAGCACTTTAGAAGTCAAATGGGGAATCATAATCAAAGGCTTCCATTTTGAAGCTGAACTATTTCCAAATCCTTCTCTCTCACTTAGGAGAGGACACAAACACCATGTCATTATTTTAGTTTACTGAGCTGCTGTTCCAAATGTTCTCGGGAGCATTCGTGCTAAAAGGGAACAGGGAATGGGAGAGCTGCCACGTCCAATCACAGAGAACAGAAATCCTTTTAATTATGACCATGCCAATCTACATCTCACTAAAACAGCTAATTACATGTCAGGAGGACACTCAGTCATTCAGAACAAGTGTCATTGTATTTTTATATACTCATTCTGTGCCACCCCTCGATTACCATGGTTACAATTTGGAAGGATGCAGGCAAACCTTTGTTTGATCACAGCACACCGATGTGAATTTGAGAGTGAATTATGGCTGCATAGAGCCACTTTTATTTTAAAGAGAGAATGAAGATGCAGCTAGCATCCCAAGATGCACAAGGTGCGCCATGCAGTGCGCATGCCCTGCCCTGGCAATGTGGTGACTAGGCTGCCCCACCACGCAGCGGTGCAGGGACTCGGACACCCACGGAGGGGACAATACTAGGGGGCAAACTGATCTGAAAACTTGTCAAAAGGGAAATCAGGGGAGAAAGGCAAAGGCCCCTGCAGAAGCCTCCTGCCCTGTGTTCTCAGGGAGCTAGCGAATGAGACGATGGTGAGAAACATGTGGTCAATTGTCAGTGGTGTGAAAGTGCCCGTCAGCTCTCGCTTGAATGGGACCGACTAGATTTAGTTCTGCTCACATGAAGGCCCCGGTGTCACATGAAGTATAAAAAGAGTCCAGGGACACGCTCATCTGTAATCTCAAGACATCTACATGCTCGGGCTCCTTGGGTGACGATTAGGGACGTGAACTCCTGGGGAGCACTGAAATCTCCCTCCTCCGTTTTTTCCCCTTTTGATCAGAGAAGAAAACCAATGTCGCAGGAAACTGGGCTTCTCGGCTCGTTAGCTTTCTTTTTGCTATTTCTCATCCCCATCAAGAAACAATGACGCTGACGAAACTCTCAACCATAAACTCCTAGCTTCTGAATGGACACAGACACGAACGAAGCTGCGCCTCAGGTCAGCGAGGGAACCCGTGGCCCTAGGACGCTTGAGCAATAGCTCGTCACCTTTGCTTACAAGTGAACAGAACCGAGAACAGCCTTTCGGAACATGACCTGCTGTGAGAGGATTTATGTATTCGGCAAATGGACACTTAGGCTTGATGTATTAAAAAGCCTTTCCCACCACCTCAGTACAGTCGTTCTCCTGAGAGCGGGAAAGAAATCGCCCCTTTTAAAGAAGGCCGCAGTACAGAAGAGAAAGGGCCTCTGCTCTGGCCGCGCCTGCGGTAGGGAAGCCCTCCCAGGCCATTCACAGTTGCCTCCCAGGAAGACTTTCTGTTCTCATTAGGGTACAATGCGTTTCAACTGGGTAACTTAGGTATGACTAGGTAATGTAAATTAGACACATGGAAATTAAGGAACAGTAAGAGGGTTTCCAGGGCACACAGCTCAGCTTGTCAGATTCAATATGGCTGACAACGGATCCCCAAATCCTGAGTAAGCATCCTTGCTATTTAAAGAACACACAAAAAGGAATGTATCACATGCTAATTCCCACCTGTGTCCCACTCCCATGGCACCCCTCACCCCACAAAGACACCACCAGTGGGAAATCTTGACAATGCCGGCTCAGTAAAGCTATCAATGGATCTGGCTGGTCTCAGTGCAGACCCGATGAATGCAGTAGTAAAACATCACTAATAATCACGAAAACAAAATGACAAAACCTACCACCACTCTGACATAAGATCTAAATCACAGGCCGAGAGTGATACAGAAAATCGGCTCACAGCAGAGGGTCAGGACCATTCAATGGACAGTGCTGCTGAGCACAGATCAACAACAAGAAAGTTATTGCCTAAGAATCTGTTGAGACTCACTAGGGAAAAAATACTCTGGTGGTTCTCTGAACAAAAAAAGTAAAAAAAAAAAAAAAAAAAAAAGGCAAGCCATGACTTAGATGGGAAGGCTACTTCTAACCATACCCTTCTTAACAACAAAGAGAGTGAGGACTTCTTGAAGTTCACATTTTTAGGACAGGGGTGGGAGATTATTTATGGAAAAAGGGTTATTTCCACTGTTACGGGCAGAAATAATGTAGCTGGTCAGTAGAATAGGTAGCTGGTCCAAAAAAAAGGGCTGCGAGGAAGAAAGGAGTGTTTGTGGGAGGAGACAGGCCACTCCTACCTATGGTGCCTGCTTCAAAAACAAATTCCAGCAAAGAAGTCAGCGCAAGATGAGGCCTTGGTGTTGGAGCCCGGAGGAAAATGGAAGGGTTGTAGTTCACAGACGGAGAGGATGTGACTAGAGATTCCTGATGAAACAAGAGTCAGTCTCCACTTGGCGCCTGAAGATTGGGATCCGAGAGGGAAGTTTACAAAGACAAAGGCCAAACGGAGAAAAAAACAACCTTATTTGCGAGCTCATGTAGTCCCCCGCTTTGAGGTAAAAACTTATATGGATACCTGGCTCCAGCAGAGCTACTGCTGATCAGACAACCTGCCATCAAATCTGGGAACTAGAGCACTGGGTTTGCACACTTCAGTATTTATGAGCTTTTCTTCCTCATTCACCTCTTTCTAGGTGGTCACCTCTACTAAGCTGAAGTTAGGTACCCTGAAGGGGTCTTCCTGTTCTCGGACCTTTCTTCCTGTGAAGGAATAAGGAAATGTGGGGGCAGGGCTGTTCCACCAAATGACAATGTGTGGGAACTGTACAGATTCCACAGGCAGGTGGACGGTAACCACACTTACCTACCGCTTACAGGACCGAGATAGTAAAGAAAACTACCTTAAGGGCTACCCTAACATTACAAACTCTGCTGAAATACATCAAAATGTCTATACTCATTGGCACCAGGAGGTCTCAGATAAGGAGCACACTGTACTGTTCTCTTGGCCTTCATCGAATGTTAGCATGGTCAAAAGAGGCAGAATTTTATTAGGACAGTCCATCTTTAAAAGGTCCCTTTGTAAGGCTCTGTTTTAAGAAGGGTAGGAAGTGTACCCATGTGACCATGGTAATTTAATGAAGTCTTAAGAAAGTAACAACAGACAAGTTAGATGAACTGAGCAAGGTACCCCTCTGCTCTGGCCCTTTAGTGAGGAGAGAAGAGGGACGGGACCACCAAGAAGCCAGTGTGGGACTCCCTCAGGGCCCGGCCATTCCATTCCCTTCAGTGAGAGCAGTTTAGGGTTTCTAGTTTAACATCACATCTCAAACCTAAAAAAGCTTAAGAAAAAATGACCATCCAAAGATATTACAAATTAGCGGCAACTTCATAAGCCACTGCAATAACTAAGGTAACCTGGACAAGATAGTGGAACTGAGCAGGGTAACAAAAACAATGGTAGATTTAAATCCAGGCCCCAAAGGATTAAATGTTTACTCCTGGTGAAAAAGAAGCTATATGTAAGGCAGTGGTAAGAGCCAGCCAGCAGGCCTCCCTGACGGAGAATCTGGGTGAAAGATTCCTTCTCCCGTTCCTACTAAACCCAACAGCGGCGCGATCCCGCAGTGGGAGACATAGTCTTTTGCTTTCTCCAGGTTGCCAGACAGGCTCTGGTACTGCCCCATGGATACGCACTCTCCTTTATTCCATTTCCCCTCCTTCCGTAAAGGTCTTAAAACAATGAAACCTTTTAGCTCTTCTCTGGCAAACACTGTAGGTCTTTAGAAACTGCAGCTGTCTTCTTAACAGTTTGAGTCTGTTTCTTTAAAAAGACCAGCGAGAACAAACGGCACCAGCAATCCCATCATAAAGAAGCTATCAATTATAATAATCTCTTTACAATAATAAATCATGGATGCGGCCTGTCAGTGTATCTTTCTCCTTTTCTTTCTGATTCAGCCTAGAATAAGCCAACAAAATTCCACAGAAATGGAAAGATACAATGTTCTATTTCTTTAAGTAATATAAAAGCAAAGAAAGATAACACAATCTCCTAATCGAAGTAAAAAGTCAAACACACCAAGAAAGAAAATGAGGGGATCATTCCTGAGAATAACAAATGCTACTCTTGAATTTGTTGGTTCAAGTAATACAGTAAAACAGAAAAGGCTACTCTGTTCTACTTCAATTCTTGGAAGCTGAAAAAGTATATACATTTCCCCCTGAAATCCACGGACAAGAGCAGGCCAGGCCCTGCCGACAGCTCTTTAAAGTCACAGACCTATACAAAGTGGCACTTCCGTGCCCTCGTACAGGCTTCCTCGTGCTGATGTGAGCAGAGTTAACAGGTACGAGCTGGTCTCGCCAGCAGGGGCCTTCAGTGGAGTCAGACCAGCTAAATACCGGCGGACATGCACTATCTCACTAACGAGAAAGAGGACAGTCAGTCTCACTCTCTCTCAATGGTTTTGAGCTGAATACATCTGATGGGGAGGAGGTAAGGAAATGGCGCCTTCCTTCTATTTTAGAAATAGTTTTCAGGTAATGGACAGAAAGACCGATGCCCTGCTTAATAACCAGCCCCACAATCTCCTTTACACAAGGCTCCATTGTGCACAGAAAGGAGAGATGGAACGAGGCAGAAAACAGACGGCACTTGAGCCTCTTTCAGACACACCCTCTGCTGATACCTTGAGGGCTGTTTCCTTACCGAGTGACAGTGTGTCATTTAACCGGGATGCCGAGAGATCATTTTCATACAAGGCCGGCAGATGTAATTTTCTTTGATGCATGAATAGTTCATCATTTTGCTACTAGATGACAAGGTGATCACAGGGTGACTTTATAACGCAAGTTCACTGTTTGGTATTTTGAGTTTTCAAAATGAAAAAAAGATTTATCAAATATAAATATCTTTTAAAAGTAACAAAAGTGCTACATATGTGATCAAGGAAAAAAATTCCATTAGTTACTGCTGCTTAAAGTAGATTAAACTTTACAAATATTACCACATCCATTATTAATATGGCTTCCAATTATTAAATAAATTGCCTGTAGTAATACAGCTTTTCACACCTCTCCAAGGACAGAGTAGAGAGAACACCGAAGCAGTCACACCTGTCACATCTCGCAGACCCACCACGTAAGTGACAAATGTCCCCCATTTTTCCTGCTCCTATGTAGGAAAGTGTTAGCATTTGTGACAGTCAGTCAGCAAAATCCCGCTATGAAGTCCTCTACCAGCCTCTCATACTGAGGGGGCTTGTTAATGGGCACAAAGACGGAAAGTTCATTCACTCATTTTGACCTTAGCTTCATCCTTGAAAGACTTTTTTGGTGGCAGGGAAAGGGGACACAGACAGGAGGTTAAGCAGAGCCGTGACAACCCCAGCACTTTCCAGACAGGTGTGGGCCTGTGCTATGCCTAACGTACAGTGGTTCTGAGAGCTGGACTTGGCGTCCATATAATTCCTGTTTTTTCCAATGCCTCTCAAGCTGGGGTGTGTATTTTTTAAATGACTTCTACTTTTGTCTTGTCTTGTTTTAATCATGGTCCCAAAGGCAGAAGGCAGTATTATATCTACTAAGTCACACAGCTTGTGAGGGGAATGGATGTCTGTGTCAGGCATCTTAATGTTAATATCAACCAAAATCTGAGATCCGGATTTTCCACTGACAGTCTTAGCACAGCACCCAGGAGTGTAACTAGCCACAGTGTGACTGTTGTGAGGCACCGCTTGTTGCAGCTGGAAATCAGCTGCTCCCACTCGCTCTAGGGACAACCCCCCCCACATGGGGCCTGTCAGTCCTGGGCCACACTGCCTCAGCTTGCATCCTATCAGTCTCAAGGAGGGAAAGGGGTACAGACTAGTGTGACAGGAATCTACGGTACCCAAGGTTTTACATGTGGCCTAGTATTTGAGAACTGAGGGCAATCTAAATACCCGGAAGCACTTTCTTGGAATGCTAAGACAGAGCAGCAAGATTTTCTAGCCTCGGGGCTGGGAGAGGGAAGTTTGGTTGGTTGGTTGCTTATTACTTACTGGGAATTAATACTGAGAGTATATGCAAAGGCTGGGGGCACCATGCCATCTTCACAGAACAAGAAGACCCTAACGGCTAACTGACATACAAGAAACTGCAAGTTATACTGTAAGAACACGTTAAGGACCGAGGAAAGTCTGCTAAGGTGCTACGTCTAAACTAAGTTAACTCTCGAGTTCACCCTCCCTGATCAGTCGTCGTCCAGGGCCTCCGTCTTGATTTCGTTGGCTCCTTGCCGGGCCAATGCCAAGATCGTGTGGTTGACTGCTGCCATTTCCACAGCTAATGAGATGGGGTCTTGGTGGTCACTATGGCTAGTGCTGTCATCCTAGATGTGCGGAAATAAGAAACACATGTTAGAAGACTGGTAAATTCTCTGGCTTACACAGAGACATGCTGGGGCAAGGGGAGGCAGAACGTGTGGGGGAGGGGTTCATGACAGAGTGGAGGCAAATGTATTTAAGGAGACACTGAATGGAAACAGGTCCAGAGACTTCTGGTTGACAGTTTAGGATTCAACAAATAAGCATGAAAATGTTTTTTCTTGCTGTGCATTGTGTTCCTTCTTTCGGGAAGATTGCTGGTGATAACAATCAAACCTGGCTCATTCTAGTTTTGCAAAAACTAGAGCACTAGTCACTGAAGGCCATGCCAGTGAGCTATTAAATTCTGGACTGGTGCTCTTACAAGCAGATTACTGGAATTCATGGCATCTCTCTACTGAACCAAGAAAACTAGACAGTAAGCTAGACAGACACCAGTATCTTACAGATAAAAATGCACTTTTGTTTAAAAAACTCCCAATTACAACAGGACAGAAGTATAACTGCTGGACATGACTGTCTCCTGCTGCAAGCTGCTGTGAGGGAAGTGGCGGGTGTCTTACTTAGCGGGAGTGTGAAGCTCTCCTTCCCACACAGCTCCAGGTGTTAAACAGTGGAGCTGGGAAGGAAACTGGCCTTGCAGGGTGTTCCGAAGCACTGACCACAGTGTTACAAAGAAGGGGCAGGTTTCTCACTTGCCACACCCTCAGGGAAACTGTATCAAAGAGCTTTGGAAAGGGTCCCTTCAGGGGGGAAAAGGGGTGTGTGCTGCCCTCAGGGCTTCTGGAAAAAAGACAGAAATGATCCATCTACCCCAGCAGACTGAAAACACCAGGAATGTTTCCAATTAGAAAGACTTATAGAACACTCTCTTGAGTAAGAAGTGGAGCTAAGATTTGGAGCCCTAGAGAGAAACAGGTAACCCTCGGAAAGCACGGGCCACTGTTTCATTCTCGTTTTCATGGATAAGGATCTGGCATGAAGTGCACGCACTCTTGCAGTATCTGTGCTCAAGCTGGTAAACAGGCTAAGAAACGGGAGCAGAAGGAAAAATACAGTGGACTAGATTTAAAAGCTTGCTGGAGCAAGGAAAGGGGGTATACACCATAGGAAAGCTTTCTTTCTGGGGTCCAGGAGAAGAGACCATATATATTCCAAACAGAAATGAATTTTTAATCCTTTAAACATTTTAATGAAACTGTCAACTGACGTGGGGGGAAAACTTCCCACATTCTTAGTTACTGAATTTTTCCATCCAGTGACTACAATTAAATATATTTTTCCTCCAAGCAATGAAGCATAAGTCGGTAGGGTGAGAGGACATGCACTTATGAGAGGATGTGTGTGTCAATGTGCCGGAGACTCTGGAAGAACCACTCATCTCGGCACAGGGCTCCCACTGCGACGGGGAGGTGGGGGGGCTCCCACTGTGCGCTGCGTGGTGCGTGTTTAGGTTGGGTTACAGCTACCCAGCAGCCCCTAGTATTTCTCAAACAGTGAGTGTGTGTGTGGTGAATGGTGTAACTTGCTTGTTTGGATCAGATCCTCCTCTCTTCTTCTACCTTCTCTGCTTCTCTGCCTCCCTCTGAACTTCTTCCCTCCTCCTCCTCCCCATTGCGTACTTGCCAAGTATCCTGTTGTATGACAATAAATCCATGTGGGTGAATAACGATTTCTCACAAAGTCAACAGGACAACTGAATCTTACCACATTCCTTTCAGATTACACAAAAATCTAACTAGACCCACCAGTACAGTGTGGAGGGACATCAGATTGTCTCCTCTCCCCCACCCCCTACCAAACGCACCCACAGAATTGAGTTGTCATACTGTCCCGCCTGCTCTGTAACGGAGAACCTCTGCTCAGCTACTCACCTGCTCGGAGTAGTCATTGCCGTCGACATCGTCACTGTTAGAATGGCCTCCTGGACTCTGTACATCTATCCCATGACTCTCCAGGATTGCTGCTTCTTCGAAAAAAGCAAATAGATCCCTAAATTATCTGTTATATCATCATAATGGCCTAAACAACGAACTGATCTTTGTATTGAGGAATTAGAACATCATTAAACGAGAACCTAGATTTCTCTATGTTTTGTTTCTTTTAAACTGCAGACGGATGGAATTCAGCGCACAAAAGCCAGGGAGGAGCACGGCTGCATTCTGGGCCCCTGATGCTGTGTGCGCTGCGTGCGCGTGGTTGACTGTTAGGTGCTTTCACAGACCTCCTGTGCTGGAGTTCTATAAAGTGTCTTGAGATTTTTAATGATGAAGAGGGAGTAAGTTTATTAGACGCTCAAAACCAATCCCCCACCCCAATCTCATCAATTCATTTCTTAAATGCTCCCTTTTTAAAAAGAAATCTCTGCCTTTTGCTATGTTCCCTGTCTACTGAAAGTCTTTCATTCAAATTCTAATAATCAGATGTTTCTTAATGTTGAAGTCATAGCCCAGTAATAATAAAAGAAGCTTAGAGTATCACATTCCCTCTCTCGAGACCTTAACAAGTACCACAGGAGTAATTGCTCAGAGACCATGTCTAATTCTAGAGTCTAGAACATTAAGAACAATGAGTTTTAGAAATAATAATGGCATTATTATAACAACACAAGTAGCTTAAGTAATACTAACTTCGGGCTATTAAAAATACAGTGAAGAAAAACATAATGGCAATTCTTATTAGGCTTCAAGTTTAGGGTAATTTAGACCTGCAGTTCTAAACTGAAGTCACTCTTAAAATAAACACAATGTCCGTAACTGCCTGGAGGGGAAAGCAGCCTCTCTGATACATTACCGATATTGGCTCTCCTCTTGATCTCCTTCCGTCTGTTAGCAAACCAATTATACACTTTCAGGGAGGTAACTCGTTCCAGATCTGACAGTTTTTTGCCTGTAAATGCATGCAGTAAAATTCAGATAATCTATATTTGAGACTAGTTTTAAGGAATAATACTTTTCTAAAGTTCTTTTGATTGCATTTATTGCTGAAATAATAGATACAGGGGGATTTTTTTTCTTTTTTTTTGCATCACCTAGTACAATGTTCATACTCAAATTATTATGGAGTAAATTCACAAACAGCAACTAGTAACATAAAATACTTGAATTCAGAAAGCCACACAATCTTAAAGAATTCCAGTATTAAATACTAAAGGATTCCACACAGTCTGCAAGGGTTTCATGTTCACATGATAGCACATAGAGGCTTCATTTAATTAGCATCATTCTAGATGAATACGCTATTCTTTAGCAGGTTTTCTTATGTCTTTCAGATCTTGTATCAACTAGTTTCCTGCTGTCTTAAGACAGCGGATATTATTCATGTTTTCTTGGAGACTAAAGGTTGCTCTAACCATCACTGTAACTATGCTGGAACACAGCACAATCAGGTGCATTTCAGATTTATTACCTTTTTGCTATCAAATGTGACTTCTTATGGACAGCACCATGCTTGCCAACAAGAACCCACCTTTCCCTCCTCCCCTGTCCTTTCTCATTTCAGCTTGTAATCCACGTGGGTGGAGACACCAGAAAATGGGTTAGGGCCTCGATAGCTAGGGTGCTGAACTTTCAGGAAGAGTTTTGAGTTCCCACAGCTTTAGGGCTGGGACTTTTAGATGATTTTGGAGCTGAGTTTGTAGGCTCCAGATTGCTAAGCAGTCAGGCTTCTACCTAATGGAGAATAAATTGCTACTTAATTATTATAAAGCATTTATACTTTCATTTATAGCCTTTAAGCCAATCACAATAACGGGCCTAATGGAGATCAACTGGATCATCGAAACTGAGAGTGGTTTCTGGTAACAAAAACTGAAATGTGGACTATCTTAGCACCTGGAAGAAAAGATTTGAGTGTTAAGTGGCTCCACTGACTTGTGTGAGAACAGGGCCTCAGAAAGGAATTACCCTAAGTTCCTCTTGGCTGAGCAGAAGTCGTCCCAATGTGGGAAGGAGACAGAAGCCAAGCCCTAAAACAATTATTTCTTCAATTATAAATTATACAATTTACAATTGTTAAAAAAAAAAGAAAAAGGTCTATCTCAATTTTTTCATTAACAAACCCTGATTAAATATTTAAAATTATTTTGGAATTGATATATTCATGCTACGTTTTTGGAAAGAGAAATCTGTAGTCTTTTAAAAAACAATTTCAAGGTCTCACATCTTAGGGACACTCCCTGGAAACGTCCCCATATAAACATTTGATTGTAGTAGCACAATCACGTCCCCAAGAAATCTGGTTTGACCAGGATAGGGCTGTGACTCTCCATAGGAGGATGGCACAGACTGGGATGAGTCAGAGGGGCTTTCGGATGGCACAGACTGGGATGAGTCAGAGGGGCTTTCATGTCCTAAATAATGACCTGAAGCTGAGAGCCGCACCGCAGAGCCGGGGCTTGCTGTCTTACCTGGCTTCTGTATAACTGCATTGCAAGCGTTTGCAATTTCTTCTCTCTTTGCTTCATCTGGATATTGATTCTCATTGAAGTAACTGCAGAGGCAACCAATTAAAACAGAGTTTGTACTTTTAAAAATGTGCTCTCATTACAACACTAGCCACTGACAAATCTTTCCTTCTTTAGGGTACAGCATTAGAGTGTCTAGTCCAGGCTGTCTGGTGGGATTTTCTGAGGATGGAAACGGTCTGCTCTGTGCTGTCTAATACGGTAGCCACCACTCACATGTGGCTGCTGAACACCTGAAATTGAGGCTGATGTGATTGAGGAAGTGAATGCTTAATTTTATTTAATTTTAGCGAATTTCAATAGTTACATGTGACCAGTGACTGCTACACTGGATAGCACAGGCCTAGCCACTGCTACGCTTCATTTAGAAATGTCCTTGATATAAAAGTTACTATAATGTGCATGGCTGGCCTGAAATCACAGTTCTGTTACTGAGGCACTGGTAACAATAGGACTTTTTGTGTGTGTCATATTGTTTGTAGTAGCAAAAATTGTAAATTACCCAATTTTCCATCAATGGGAGAATGGTAGAACAAATTATGGACATCTATATTTATACACAGCTATTTAAAAATAACCAGGGGGGAAAAAACAAGTTAGAGCTCTATCCACTGACCTGGAGGGATGTTTATGACATATCCCTAAGTGAGAAAGAGTCTGCAGAGTAATGTGCCTGCAAAAACACAACAATGGAATTTGAAAAATTCCTGTCTGTGCACATAAATTTGCATGAATAAAAGCTAGAAGAGTGCACATCAGGCTGTAAATATTGATTAGTTCGTTTTGGGGGGAGGGGATTAGTGGGAGGAGATGTAAACGTTTCTTTATTCTTGCCTTTTCCCTACGTTAGATAGTGCAACAGTACTTACTGTACCTTCTGTGTAACAGTGCTTAAAAGAAATTAGGTTGACTGCACTCATCCTTAGCGTCATCAGACCCATAAGGTTATATGTGAGAATAGAATGCTTATTAGTGGAACTTTCTCTGTCATTTATGAGTTTAAATAAAGAAAAATAATTTTCGTACTTGGAACCCGCAAACTTAAAATCAGCAAATTATCCTTTGTCAAATTCTAATACGTCCATTTCTTCAGGGGCTTCCTCTCCCCTCGAAAGCAGCTTTCACCCTTCCCTTACTCTCCTGTCCACATTGGTGGAAATGCCATCCTACTTGGAATAAACACTAGAGGCCCCTAACCTTTCCTGTGAACCCCCACACCTGACTTCTGACACTGCCGCTCCGTGGAGAGCATCCTTTGCTGCAGTCCCGACACAACAGCTGCCAGCACTGAACAACCCCTCCTTTTCGAAGACATAAGTCATAGAACTACAGCATCCCAGGCTTTTCAACTACAGTCCTCCACTCTGGTCTCCTGCTTTATTCCATGGTAAGTATCTTTCCCCACGTGATTTTCTGCTACCATTTTTAGGAACCCAGTGTTCACAGTGAGGATTTCTCAAGTCTCGGTTCCCCTAAGCGCTCCACTTCCACGTTCCTACTGAACTTTATCTTTACTACACTTCCACTATTTACTTGGGCAAAGGCTCACTGGATGTGTTCCATAAACCAGCATCACTGGCATCACTGAGGAGCTTGTTAGAAAGGAGAATCTCAGACTAAATCAGAATCTGAGTTTTAACAAGAGCTCCAGGTGATTCGGATGTACATTAACATGTGAAAAGCACTGGATTAGCTCATTCATTTAAAATTCAACAGCAAAGACGACAAAACCAGATATTAAACACCTACTGTTATGTGTTTGCACTATAGCAATATACTTGTGAAATTCCACAGTCTAAAGAGAATACTGTGGGAACAAAGATGAAGACATGCTCAGTGTTTTTTTTTGCAGGAGCCTGGAAAGACTTGACAGAGGAAGTGCCGCCTGAGTTAAGCTTGAAGATGGGCAGGAGCTTACAAGGCCAAGGGGAGGAGGAAGAGCATTTCATGCAAGGGGAACAGCATGTGCAGAGGCAAAGTAGATAAACACCTTCAGGGTTCTGTGCAGTGTGGAGAAAATACGGGGTTCACAAGGAGAAATGAGGACATATTCGCCAGGAAAAGTAGAATGGGGCCAGCTTATGATGAGCCTTGTCTGTTCTTTAAGTAGTAAAGACTTCACCCTGAAATTGAGGTTTTCAAGACACAGATATGTTCCCATCTGTGTTTTGAAAGAAAACATGTTTTCTAGCCTCAACCCTCAGAATTCTACCTCCATAATATTCAATTCTGAAATTCCCCAACTTTCTACTTACATACTCCTCCTTTTCAAAATAATTTATTCTTCACTTTCTTTATAATCTTAAATCCCTTAACCTTCCCAGCACCCAACTTCAAAAACTCTGTATATCTATTGCTTTTCTCCTGGCCTCACCCCTCATTTCATAGCCTCACTCCAGGGTCAGCCAAATCAACAGTATCCCTAAGGAGAAACTTTAGCTTTATTTAGCTTTTCTGTCCCTTCACCATACCTATCCAGCCAATCCCCTACCCTGTAGAGAGCACCTTCCACATGTTTTCTTCCATCCTTCTATCAGGGTACCAAGTGTTCCTGGACAAAGTCATTAAAGAGAACTAATTGGTTTCTTTAAAAACCCACGCTTTTCAACCTTAATTTGACTCCTCATTTCTGATGAGAAAACTTTGTCCTTTCTATAAAAAAAAATAAATTTATTTTATTTTTCAATTACAGTGGCATACATTATTATCTTACTTTCAAGTGTACAACATAGTGGTTAGATGTCAATATAACTTACAAAGTGATTAGCTCGGTAAATATAGTACTCAGTTGAAACCATATGTGGTTATTACAATATTATTGACTACATTCCCTACACTGTACTTTATAGCCTAGTAACTATACTTATAATTGGAAATTTGTATATCTCACTTCCTTTAACAGTTCACCCATTCCCTCAACCCCTCCCCCATCTGGCAACCATCAATTTGTTGTTTGTGTGCATTTCTGTTTTGATTGTTTGTTTATTTTGTTGGGTTTTTTTAGGTTCCAAATGTAAGTGAAATCATATGGTATTTGTCTTTGATTTCTTTTACTATAATACCCTCTAGGTCAATCCAAGTTGTCACAAATGGCAAGATTTCACTCTTTTTTATGGCTAATATTCCATTGCATATATGTAACACATCATCCATCCATCCATTGAAGGACACTTAGGTTGCCTCCCTATCTTGGCTATTATAAATAATGCCACAATAAATATATATATTTTATATCTTTATTGATTTTAGAGGAAAGGACAGGGAGAGATAGAAACATCAATGATGAGTGAGTCATTGATCGGCTGCCTCCTGCACGCCCCCGAGTGGGGATCGAGCCCGCAACCCGGGCATGTGCCCTGACCAGGAATCGAACCCCGATCTCCTGGACCCTAGGACGACACTCAACTGCTGAGCCACGCCCGGCGGGCAATGCTCAATAAACATAGAGCTGCACATATCTTTTTGAATTAGTGTTTTGGATTTCTTTGGATAAATACCTAGAAGTGGAACTGCTGAATCATATGGTAATTCTATTTTTAATTTTTTGAGGTAGCTCCATACTATTTTCCACAGTGGCTGCACCAGTCAGCATTCCCACCAACAATGCACAAGGGTTCCCTTTTCGCCACATCCTCGACAACACTTGTTTGTTGATGACAGCCATTCTGGAATGTGTGAGGCAATATCTCATTGTGGTTTTAATTTGCACTTATTTGATAATTAGTAATACTGAACATCTTTTCATATGTCTATTGGCCATCTGTATGTCCTCTTTGGAGAAGTGCCTATTCAGATTTTTAATCAGATTGTTCGTTTGTTTGTTTTTGGTGTTAAGTTGTATGAGTTCTTATATATTTTGGATATTAACCCCTTATAGGATCTATCATTGGCAAATATATTCTTCCATTCAGTAGGTTGTCTTTTCATTTTGTTGATGGCTTCTTTCATTGTGTAAGAACTCTTTAGTTTGATGTAGTCCATTTGCTTATTTTTTTGTTTCCCTTGCACAAGGAAACAAATCCAAAAAAATATTGCATAGAGGAATTCAAAGAATTTATTGCGTATGTTTTCTTCCAGGAGTTTTAGGGTTTCACGTCTTACACTTAAGTCTTCAGTGCATTTTGAATTTATTCTTTATGTGGTGTAAGAAAGTGGTGTCGTTCCTTTTTTTTTTTTGCATGTACCTTCCAGTTTTCCCACCACCATATATTGAAGAAACTGTCTTTACCCCACTGTATATTCTTGTCTCCTTTATCACAGATTTATTGACGACACGGAAGTGAGTTTATTTCTGGGCTCTCTATTCAGTTCCATCAGTCTATGTGTCTGTTTTTACGCCAGTACTATTGTTTTGATTACTATGGCCTTGTAGTATAGCTTGATATCAACTAGCTTTCTCAAGATTGCTTTGGCTATTCAGGGTCTTTTGTGTTTCAATATAACTTTTTAGATTATTTGTTCTAGTTCTGTAGGGGGGGGAAGCCACTGGTATTTTGATGGGGATTATATTGAATCTATAGATTGTTAACAATGTCCATACTAACCAAAGCAATG
This sequence comes from Miniopterus schreibersii, assembly GCF_964146895.1. Lineage (NCBI taxonomy): Eukaryota > Metazoa > Chordata > Mammalia > Chiroptera > Miniopteridae > Miniopterus > Miniopterus schreibersii. Next base: position 61,507,145 of record NC_138105.1, read on the forward strand.
TTAATTCTTCCAATCGATGATCATAGCAAATCCTACCATTTATTTGTATCATCTCCAATTCCTTTTTTCTGCAACTTACAGTTTTTGGAGTAGAGGTATTTTACCTCTTTCATGCAGCCATTATGAAAACTGAATGGAGGTTCCTCAAAAAATTTTAAAAAATACCACATGCTCTAGCAATCTTACTTCTGGGTATGTACCCAAGAAAACGTACATACTACCTCAAAAAGATAGATGTAGTCTGTGTTCACTGCAGTATTCTTTACAATAGCCAAGACATGTAAGCAACCTAAGTGCCCACTGAGAGATGAATGGATAAAGAAAATGTGGCATTTGCGTGCACACACACAATGGGTATTATTATTCAGAATGCCATACAGAAGAATGAAATATTGCCATTTGCAACAACATGGTTAGAAATGAGGGCATTATTCTAAGTAAAATAAGTCACACATAGAAAGACAAATACTGCATGATTTCATTTATATGTGATCTCTAAAACAAAACCCACAGGTGGGTGATGGGGATGGATGAAACAGGTAAAAGGAGTCAAAAGGTACTAATTTTCAGTTATAAGTCATGAGGACATAACAGACAGTATGGTGAGTACAGTTAAAAATTCTGTATTGCATATTTGAAAGCTGCTAATACACTAGATGTTAAGATTTCTCATCACAAGAAAATGTGTGTTTCCCCACTGTAAAAGTCCTATTTGCCCTTTTGTTATTAATAAGTGTGTTGTAGAGTAGATCCATTTAAATTATGTAAATACATCATTCCTCATCAAAATATAACCCAATAGTTTCAGCATACATTGATGACTATTGCCAAATGGTGATTTTTCTATTACTCCTTCCACATTTATCAACATTTGTGCAAGAAAGTGCTCTCACTAATCCTTTTATTGATCGTTTATTTATATTTGTGTGGACTGATTCTTAGTAGAGCCCAGAGAGGAGAGTTAAGCACCTGAGGCACAAAATTTTAAGGAGGCACTTGCTCTGTGTTAAGTGTCTTCTTAAAAGAAATATGCCTATAGAAGGGATAAAAGGTGATGGAAAATAAGTATGGATGGGTAAAAGGAAATAATATGAGGCAAAGGAAGCAACTTGTATAAAGAAAGGGGGTCACAGCGCGGCTGGCATGGCTCAGCAGTTGAGCATTGATCTAGGATCCAGGGGACTGTGGTTTGATTTCTGGTCAGGGCACATGCTCAGGTTGCAGGCTTGGTCCTCAATTGGGGGGGGGGGAGGGCGCAGGAGGCAGCTGATCAATAACTCTCTCATCACTGATGTTTTCCTCTCTCTCCCCCTTCCTCTCTCTGAAATCAATAAAGATATATTTAAAAGAAAAAAGAAAAAGGGGTTCATGAAAGAGCTTAATATGTTTTGAGATGGGAAGGAGTTGTGTGTGGCTGGAATAGATTGTATATAAGACTAAAATGAAGAAAAACACTGGGTCCAGATTTTAAAGGATACAAGAAAATTTGCAGTTAACTTTTTAGGCAACTGAGAGCAAACATTTTCAAGCAGGGGTATTAAATGATCAAACTTATTTTTGTAGGGTAATATCTCTGGTGAAACGAGGCAGAAGCCAGGCAGCTACGGCAATAGCTGAGGAGAGGGTCTGAAGCAGGATGAGGCATGGAAATAGAGAGGAAAGGTGAGATTCCAGGTATATTTCAGAATGGCAATAAAACTCACTCAGGACAGCCTCACCACCCAGGTTCAGGCACCTGCCCCGCCCCAACAGCCTTAGGAATAGTACACACTATTTATTATTTACCTTTAAGCATTTTAACCTTTATGTTGAAGGAACAGGTAGCTCTAGTTATCAGGTGGATAAATTGTAGGAGAACTTGGCTCTAAGACTCCTAAAGGGACCTGTTTCTGAACTGGAGCTCGAGAGTTCAAAACATACTTCTGTCCCATATAAGAATGTTTATAGCCCTAGACATTTTCTAAGACAAAAAGGGGGGAGAAATATTAAGAAACCTATAGGTAACAATAAAAAAGTGATAAAAGAAATCCGCGGGGTACTACACTTTTTAGACAAAGGACATTATTGTCAGCTGAGTAATCGGTGAATATCTTCACAGACAGAAACCAAATGATCCTTTTGCCAGAAAATGACAGTCAAGAATTAAAATGAAAAGTGGCAAAATAATTTACAGAGATGGGAAACCATAAGCTAGTAACAAATGGAAATGTCCTTGAGGCACTTTCATTTCAATAACACTGAAGACTATAAAAATTGCAGCCAGAAATTCGTTTTGTGTCTTAGTGAGCATATTTTAGAAAACACAGGGACTGACTCCCTAAGCAAGGAATAACGCCATGTAAATGAACATTGTTTTCTGTGCCTTTGTGCGAACTCTCTCTGCTGAAGAGATATTTTAACCTCACCATTCCAGTAATTCAGAGATTTCAGGATTGTCAGACACTGCCCACTCTCTACAGTCAGTGTGCATTTCTTCATCACTTAGTAAAACTACTGGGCAGTGGGCAGGAAAGAGAATAACATTAAACTAAAACACTTTGAAATCTAATTGTTCCATCTCCTATTTGAGAGTATCTATGTGTTAAATGATCTTCAGCAACAAAGTAATTTTAAAAATGTTCTTTTCTTCTTTCTGTTTTTAAACCGAGTGAAGGCAGAGAGATAAAAGGAATGTACAGCAATTGTCCTTTGTTGATCCATAAAGGTCTAAGGAATACCTTCAGTTCACTTACAGACCAGGATATTCTTTATTTTATCCAAAGATGTCAAAGCCCCTCTGATACTATTCATACCTTAAAATACCCACAGAAACAACCAGGGGCCAGAGAAAAGTAAGCCGGGCAGAGCTGCAAATCAGCTCTGCATATGACTCCTCTTCATTTAACGTGGACCTCGGGACAGTGAGGAATCTTAGATGATTAGTCACTGATCAATCTCTACATTTGAGAACTAGGACAATGACAAGCTTCCCCAAAGTAACAGAGCTGGCTGGGACCAGAGCCAAGCCTCTTGTGTTCTGGGTCCATGCTCTTTCAACTACTGCTTGTGTAGGAAGTTGCTGAGTGCCATCTGAGAATTCACGTCCACCCAGAACTTCAGAAAGAGATCTTATTAGGAAACAGGGTCTTTGCAGACGCAGTTATGGTAAGTATGAGGTCACACTGGGCCGGAGATCCAATGAGAGTGTCCTTAAAGAAAAAGAAAAGCACAGGGGAGACCACGTGGCAGTGGAAGCGGACATCGGAGTGACGCCTCTGTAAGCCAAGGATCGGCGGCAACTGCCAGCAGCCAGAAGAGAGGCACAGGAGGCCCCCGAAGGAACCAACTCTGCCGATGCCTGGGTTTCAGAGTTTGGCCTCCAGAACTGTGAGCAAATACTCCTCTGTTGTTTTAAGCACCCAGTTTGTGGAGATTTGTTAAGTCAGCCCTAGAATGCGCTGGGTAAATAGGACAAAAAGAATGGAATGGTCTTAAGAGATGATGATTCAAGGTCCTACCTTGACGGACTTAACTTTACCACAGGCACCCACCTGGCAAGTAGACTGGAGTAAGCAGCTATTTCTTTAAGTAAGTAGTCTGTCAGCTGAGTAGGGCAATTTCTTCTCTACAAAGTCTGGTCAAATACTGAAAAGTTCTAACTTTACCCTTTTTCCTAGTGATCCAAGTTGCACCCTGCTGGCCTCTTTCTGATGGTTAACACTGTTCTTCATTTAAACATTTTCCACAATGACCCCCATTTCAAAGCTCTCCTCAACTTTTTTAGATTGGCTGCTCCTTGTAACAAATGGGCTGAGATTGCTGTATTCACCTGCATCTTCAACTTGTGCAGCACTGACTTTTTTAAAATCTTGGAACACTAAGTACACATAAATATTTCTGTTACACACCACACACAGGTTATTGATATGAGTACGAGTCAACAAAAAATCTGCTCAGAAATATATAATAAAGCAAGTATAGTAAGGACTTCCAGTCAAGATGGCAGAGTAGGAAAATGTTGTGCTTGCCTCCCCCGCCCCATGGCCACATCCAAGTTAACACTAAATTACAGAACCACCCTCACTGACAACCACGTGAAGATCTGCTGAACAGAAGTCCTACAACTAAGGATATAAAGAAGCCACGACTGGGAGGAGAGGTGGAAGCTCAGAATGGGCAGGTCCCACACCCACGTGTGGCAGTTAAGAATCAGGACAGCGATCTCAGCTGCAGAGATACTCCCTGAGGAGCAAGGGGTCCCAGCCTGGAGCATCAGAGCTGGGAAAAGGGGTCCCCACAAATGTTGGCTGTGAAAATCATCAGGGACTCAGTGTGGGTGAGACGGAGGGCTACTGTAGACCTAGATGTCCTCTTAAAGGGCCCAAGCACTTGCTCACACTTGCCCTAAGCTCCAGCAAGGGGAAAGCAGTTCAAAACATCAGGAACATACAAGGAGGAAGTAAGATCGCTGCAGGGAGAAGGCTGGAGGAGAAGGGGTTGAGACAGTTCACTCTGGGGACGGAGGTGCTAACACCACTATTCCTTTGTTGAACCCTCCCACAACTCAGGGGTCAAATGAGCTCCCCTTTAACCTGGCTAACACTGTTCACCCACCCTGGGTGTTCATTGAGACCTACCAAACGATCAGGGGCAGAACCTCTTCTAGCAGTTCCTCCACACAAGGAGCCTGCCTCAGACGTTCCTAAAATCTCAAAAGTCCACAAACCTCAAACAAGCAGCAGCTGGACTTGATGTGCACTATATCTCTTGCTAAGCTACCCAAGCCTGGCATAAGCAGGGACCAGTAGCCTCAATTAAGTGGCCATAAACTTGGCATAAGTGGTAGTTGGCCTCGGCTCACATCGTGGTACCCACCAGAGGGTACCAAGCCCAACACTAGTGGTAGCCAGCCTTGGTTCGCGGAATAGCCTCTCTCAAGTACCTCCAAGCCCAGCACAAATGGCAGATAACTTTGTAGCTCCTATCAGACAGCCCCAAGCCAGGCACAAGCAGTAGCTGAGCTTGACCTGCACCAGAGCCCTCCCCAGGAGGCCTCAGAACCAACACACCCAGTGGTTGGCTTCAAACCACATCAGAACACCATCCAACCATCTCCACAACTGACAGGCCCAAAGGGCAGGCTCACTAGACGCCCACTAAAGCAACTCCCACACAACAGCTCATTCACTGTAGTCACAGTCAGCCCTCAGTCAGCCAGCCTGAGTGTCAATCCCACCAACTGATGTGACAACAGCAAGCAAGGCTCAACTACAACAGAGGGTACACAGAACCCAAATAAGGGACACCCTTGAGCACCCAACTAAGATGACTGGGGAGACTGTGCCACTGGGCCCCACAGGACACCTACAAAAGGCCACTCTTTCAAGACCAAGAGATGTAGCAGCCCTACCTAATACATAGAAATAAACACAAGAAGGCAACCAAACTGAGGAGACAAAGAAACATGTTACAAATAAGATATAGAATTTAAAACACTGGTTGTAAAAAATTGCCAGTTATAAAAATAGTCACAGGGATGTAAATTATAGCATAGGGAACACAGTCAATAACATTGTAATAACTATGTATAGTGTCAGATGGGCGCTAGACTTATTAAAATGATCACTTCATAAGTAATATAAATGTCTAATCACTATATGTACACCTGAAACTAATATAATGTATGTCAACTAACTGAAAAATAAAATTATTAAAAAATAGTCACGGGGATGTAAAGTACAGCATAGGGAATATAGTCAATAATGTAATAACTTGTATGGTGTCAGATGGGTACTAGGCTTATCAGGGAGATCACTTCAAAAGTTATATCTAATCACTATGTTGTACACCTGAAACTAATATAGTATTGTATGTCAACTGTAATTGAAAAATAAAAATTATTAAAATTTTTAAAAAGTATAATAAAATGTTAATGATAGAATCTAGATGGTAACTGTAAAATTCTTTCAGCTTCATTGTATAAAAATTTCACAATAAAATATTGGGAAAACAGTAACTGGTAATATTAACAAGAAGATAATAAATTCTAGCAGCAGGCCTATTAAATCAGAAACAAGGCAACAGAGCCCACTATCTCCAATACAACTTTTTCTCTTGCTACAATTTAACATTCTTCTGAAAGTCCTAGTTAATACAATAAGACATGAAACAGAATTAAGAAATGAAGTGGGAAAGAGGGCCACAAAACTACCATTTGCATATTACACTGTATCAAGAAAAACAAGGGATAAATTGAAAATACCTCAGAAATAATCAGTGGTTCAGTAACATATACACAAACAAAAATGTCAAAATTTTCCCATGTGTAAGTAATAATCAGTTTGACAAAAGAAAAAAGGTATATATTCATGAGAGAGAAAAAAAAAGAGAACTAAAAACACCTAACAAGAAATCTGACAGGTATAAAAAAGATGTAAGAAATGAAGAGGCATCTAACACATTACTAGGTAACAGTGAGTAATAGGACAATGTCATTTCTTCCCAGATGAATTGTTAGGTTTAATGTATTTCAATCGAATTAAAACACACTTTTTCTCTTTTTTCTAGTGGGAGTGGTATGAGTCAACAATATAATTCTAAAGTTCACCTGGAAAACCAGATAAAAATGGACAAGAACACTGTGAAAATAAATAGTAATAAATGGGCCCTATCTTGTCAAATATAACAAAACTATAAAGTTATAATAATCAGAACTGCGGTTTAAGAACTGATAAGATCAATAGAACCAACATATAAAATAGTTTTATATGCAAGAAAGAATCTTAAATCTAAGGAGGAAGGGAAAATTGGCTACCTGGAAAAGACCAATTAGATCCTAACCTTATGAACCCAATATATTAGGGTTAAACGTAAAAGTGAAATCATTAAAATAAAAACAAACTACATGAAAATATCTGAACGAGGCAGAATAAGTGATGGAGGCAGTCACAAAGAATAGAGCAATGGATTTATCTACATTTAAATAAAAGAAATTGCAAATACATGCAAATGTACAGCAGAATGAGTTAATGATTTCATTCCATAAGAGGTTAATCTAGATGTAAGAAAACATGACTATACAATAGAAAAATGGGTAAGGAAAAAGAATAAATACCAGAAGATGAAGTATGAATGGTTAATAAATGTGTAAAAATGTTTAGCCTCACTAGAAAGAGAGAAACTTTTATGTGGACAAAAATAAAACACTGCTTCTCACCTACAAAGCTGATTTTCCCTCACCAAAAAGATTACAGTAGGCATGGGAGGTGCAGGCTCTGGTGATAGGAGGAGTGTATGCTCAAGGCCACCATTAGTCATGTGGATAAATTCAGCTTTTTGGAGGGAGGTGGTAGTAATATGGACAAACATATCATTGTTCTTAAGAAAAATAAGTGCCAGGGTGTTCATGTCAGTACTTTTTAATAGGGCAAAACTGGGAAGAATTTAAATGCCTAATAGCCCGGCCGGGCGTGGCTCAGCGGTTGAGCATCGACCTAGGATCCAGGCGACCGGGGTTCGATTCCCGGTCAGGGCACATGCCCAGTTGCAGGCTTGATCAATGACTCATCATTGATGTTTCTATCTCTCTCTCTCCCCTCCTTTCCTCTCTCTGAAATCAATAAAGATATATTAAAAAAAAAAAAGTCTAATAAAGTAATAATGGTAAAATAAATTATGGTATAGTCATTTGAAGAAGAGAGAGGGAGCCATTAAAAAAATCATATTTTCAAAGAACACTTCAAGACATGTGAAAATGTCAGTGAAAAAAGCAGGTTAGAAAACCATATATGAGTTATGCTAATTATGTTTAAAACATAGAGATGTATATAAATAGATAGAAACACTGAAGTATACCAAAATATTTTCAGTGGTTATTTATGAATGAAAGTAGTTTATACACTATGTTTTCTAAATAGTTTACAATGTGTTACCATTAACTTTCTAATAAAAATATTACCCAAAATAAAACTGAATTGGGTTATGTAATATTACAAAAACCTACCTCTAATTAATTTTATAACTGCTTTTCAAAATACATTTCTCTCTTTCACCATTCCTGTATCTGTCTACAAACTGGCAACATAATGTCACAAAATTAGAACCTGAAGTAAATACAGTTGTCAACCTAAATGTCCCACTGCAGGGTTCTGGGTAATAAATTATAGTACATTCTTAAAATGGATTTAATTATTAAAAACTATGTTTTCAAAGAGCATATAAATAATATTAAATACAAAACTACATGTTCAGTATAACCTTTTGTTTAAAAATATATATAGCCTGGCCGGGTGTGGCTCAGCGGTTGAGCGTCGACCTGGGATCCAGGCGATCGGGGTTCGATTCTCTGTCAGGGCACATGCCCAGGTTGCGGGCTCTATCAATGACTCTCTCATCATTGATACTTCTATCTCTCTCTCTCCCTCTCCTTTCCTTTATCTGAAATCAATAAAGATATATATTTTAAAAAAATATATATATATATAGATGTGTACTTAACACAGAAAAATGACTGAAAATAAGTACACGAAAATGTTAATAACTATCTCTAAAGAGTGGTGTGAAGAGGTTTTTGAAATTTCTTCTTTATATATATTTTTGCATTATACCATATTTACGTATCTGCTAATTATGTAATTAAAAAAGCATTATTTGAACATAACGTTTGCTGTCTCAAAGCATGAGTGAAATAGAATTGCATAAATTTATTTTTTTTAAATAAATTCTTTTTTATCTTAATGCTTCTGGCAACAAATTTATACTTTAAAAGTTTGTTTTGCAAACACGCAATAGTACAATGAACAAAAGATGTTCTACACTAATGTATTTTTTTTTTCTATAAATAAGCATTCATTTTTAATTCTACAGACTTAAATAATGGCTCTCTCCAAATCAGTTTTTTGGAAGGTTCACATGACTATAAGAAAAAGCTAAAATACAAATGTGTTCCATTACAGAAGCAGCTGTAAGTTTTCATGGCTTTGTAGCTTCTTAAATGTTTTAGAATAAAAAAGCCTGTGAAAAGAGAAGACTTTTAAGTGGAAAAATTAGTACTGGCCTATGAACAGATAAAAAGGATTCAGATATGAGAAATCGAATTTTGGAATCCTAATTCATAAATGCAATGGAATCCCATAACATAGCTCATTACACATGGATTTAGATAAACCACAAAGTAGATCCTGACAAAGAATCAAAGAACTTGGAGACAACCACAAAGGGATAGGCCAACATACAGCCAAAAAATCCTGTGACAGCTTGGGAATAACTCATTTCATTCATGGTGGAAACCCCACTGTCCAGTGTGTAGGTATTGATGAGGTAGGCCAGCGAGTCACAGAGCCACGAAGAAATGACGTCACCTAGGAGGCGAGGAATAAGACCCGAAAAATCGTAGTATGTCCTCTTCCCCATAGACCAGGGGTGGGGAACGTCGGCCCACGAAATCATTTGGTCTGGCCCTGCCAAGGCCTCAACAAAGAGAAGCAGTTTCAGCCATCACATTAGGGGTGAGTTAATTAAATGTCTGACCAAATATAGCAGGCTAATTTTTAAGTTGATAATTTTGTATGGGCCGAGAATGATGTTATAAATATCCAAATGGCCCTTGGCAGAAAAAAGGTTCCCCACTCCTGCCACAGGTGGTTCCTATGGAGTCAGAGAGTCCACAGTACCTGGATTCTCTGCCGAAGAATTGTACCATGGATGTGAGTGGTCACGTGGAAGGGGTGTGTGTGATGAGGGTAGCAGCAGAAGGAGCCATCATCTCTCTTGTTGTCTTCTAGGTAACTTGGTGGAAGGAAAATGAGACTCTATTTCCAGGACCTACCTAACTCCTCAACTTTGTCACACTCCTGGTAATGCTGTAAAACTCTACTATGGCCCACAGTCCCAAGAACTCCTGAACAGTCTTAGCGTTAAGCCTGTGAACAACTCACACTTCCCATCAATGCTTGCACTGTGCTGAGCATAACAAAAGAGACCAGGAAGCTGACATACTTGCTGCCCCCAAATATTCTGTCCTATTGTGATTCATATCCCACCTGGATGGGCACCTTCAAAGACATGAATGGCTGGGACAAGATTGTAAGACTGGAGCCCAGAAGCATCTGACTGGACGTGTCCGCATGGCATCCTCAGACAGACAGACAGAGCCACCAAAGGGCTGAGCTAGGATGTTGCCAAGTAAGTAAGCATTCAATTTGCTGCTTCTCAGGTTTCTCTATCAAAGCAGCAGCCCCCACAATATCAGAGTGAGCATCAGGAGTCTCCCCCTTCCCTCAGGGTTAGGAATACAGCCTGAAGCTCACAAGTAGCTTACCTTAAAACGTCTTTGATGTCTCTTACTTTGTCTCATAAACTAGTATGTTTTATATTCTATTCAATATTATATGCATTTGTTTTAATATAAAAATGTTTTTCATTACCCATCTTTTCCTCCCCCAAAGTCTTCAAGTAAAGATGATCTAGGAAAATGTAAAAAAAAAAGGAAAAAAGAACTTTAAACTTACCAAGTCTGACCCTTTATTTTTCAGATGAGGACATGAACTTCATGGACGAAAAGCCAGGAGTCTTGATTTGTTCAAGGTCATACCACCTAGAACTCAGGTTTCCTGACTCAGTTCATTGGCTCGAAGGCCTCATAGGAATAGCCATTATTCAGCTAAAACATGATATTGTTTCAGACTTCAAGATGCAAATTTTTGTTCACAGGCTTTGCATCAACAATAAAAATAAATTTTAAAAAAAGATGTAAATCTTTGTAGCAATGAATCATTTAAACTAAACTCTGCTTCCAGAAGCTCTTGTGAATTTACCAAAGATGTGGCAGCATTGTTGAGAAATCTATGATAGCCCCAAAACCACAGCTACATCTCACCTAGGGGCATTTTCCTCCTGAGAAAGGAAATCTAATTGCTCTGGAGACAGCCATAACGCTGGCCGACCCTTCTTCCCTGGGCAGAGGAAAATTAAACAAACCCTGGGGCTTTTCTCTCAAAACATATCAATACATAGTTAAAATCTGTGTATATAGTACAGTTAACCTATGGTGGAAAAGTTAGTGGCACTCCTCAGACACTAGCACCAAAAAAAAGGCTTCCAAATTCTAATCTGGATGGAAAGATGCCTTTCTTCACACATTTAAAAAAGAAAAATCCATACATGAGAGAATTATGGACACAATGTCTGAAATGTGGCCTCACAAAATTTTCACTTCCCAAGGTTCTTCATTGCAAAGATTCTATGTTTAAATACTTGATTTACTCACAGCATGATAACTGCCACTACAGACCCTTGCTATTTGACCAACAGGTTTCAAGGATAACAATGAATTCAGGAGCTGAGTTTTTAAGCACATTTTAGAAAACAACACAGGCTTATTATCACTTGTCCAGTAACATGCAACCCTAAATGAAGCCCGGCCATAGGAGGGATTGTTGTGCGTTTTATTACTACATAGACAATTGTAGAGCAAGTTTCCTTATAATATGTATTACCTTTTTAGTCATCAGTGTTTCTATGAAGACCATGAAAAGAAGACGGCAGATAATTTTCTGGAGTTGTCGGGCAAAGCCTGGCGGAGGTGTGTGTGTGTGTGTGCGCTGAGCAGAGGTGGGCAAAGGGGGAGGGAATATGGGAACATCTATAATAGTGTCAACAGTTTAAAAAAAACAACTGAGAAACATTTCTTTTGAAACGTGTCTCAAACGTGCATGCCACTGAATTCATTAAATGTTTGTTCGACCTTCCATTTTGTTTTAATGAGGAGGAAAAATAAGGAAGAAAAAGAACATGCACAAGAGGGCAGTGTTTGGTTTTGCTGGTCCGTGGACTCCCTGTTTCCCACTGAAACCACCAAATGTGAGTGACAATCATGTGAGGCTCATCCCAAGGAGACAGCGGCAGCTTGGAGACTGAATGGCACCTACTGGATCGCACTCTGTCAAGGCGCTGAAGCTGTCTCTGCCTTGCTTCACTCTGGCTGGGGAGCAGCTCTTCCCAACTCTGTTTTGTCAGCCTTTGCTGGTAGCAACTAGGTTTACAAGAGATGATCTAGAATTGTTAAGTTTCTTATACTTAGTGTTCAAGTTGTCCTGAGGCAGGGAGCCTATTTTTAAATATAAAGTGCTAAATTATAAACTGGCCACTTACTGATCTGACACTACTGACCAAAAATTTACTATAATGTGAAGATCAACAGAACAGGTTTGATAAAAATCAATCTATTGTCTCCCGTATGGTTTTTCCTATGATCAATACTATACTCTGAAAAATGACTCCCTCTTGGCTAAAAGAGTATATATTCTGTATCTAAAATGAGAACTCGTCCTCCCAGAGGGAAGTCTCAACAAACAGTAAACCAACCACACTCAACAGCATAGGTTCTGTGAAAACCAGAGGTGCACTGGTTGGGGAGTATCCTGATACCTCCCTGAGAAGGGAACACACAATGCCTTGCACTTAGGAATACTTACTACTTTCTCTTAAAGCTGCCTTTTACTTCCTGTGTCTTGGGCTTGCTGCTATATATAGTGGGAGTCGATCAAACTACCCAGGATATGGATAAATGACCCTTTAATTGCTTTTAAAAAGCCAAAATTCTGATAACACTTGACAAACAACATGATACTTGCATAATATTGTCAAAGCTGAAAGGTTATCTTACTATTATATGCAAATTAAATAAATTTCTTCACAGTGATACTACAGAGCAAATCTGGGGTATAGTCATGTTATAAGGACAGTATTTTGATGTCAAACTAAGGCATCTATTCCCCCAAAGATGAGAATTATAGGACAGTCTTAAAATAGTTAGAGCTATAGGTGAGTTTGGCCTTTTAGTTGGGTAACATGTCAAAGTTGAAACAAAAAACCCCCCAGAATATCTGGATGAGGCACTATTACGATAGGGATTTCTATGTACATAAGTTTTCAAAATATAAAGGCCAAAGTATAATCTAAAGTATAGATTCTTTAACTGAAATTACACAGTCTGTTCAGGCTTTCTCAACCAAAAGGCAACTATACCTACAAGTTTACATTCTACTAACTCGAGATCTTCAAACATCAAGCACATACGCAGACCTTGGTCATGCTGTGAGTATTTAGTCATTGATAATGGTCTCCTATTGCATTACTACAAGGACCAGAACCACATCTGTCTTGTTAATTACTGTATCCTGCAGTGTCTAGCACAATGAGTGGTACAGAGTAGAAACTCAATTAAGATTTGTTGAGTTTAAAAAAGAAAAGCTCTCTAGTTTTCTGTGAAGGTTTTCTAGTTAGGTCTGTAAGTTGGTCTGTCAGTATTCATGTTTATAATATGATGCTTATAATTCTGCTTCTGGGGTAAATCATATCTTCACTGGTGACTCCTTATATACACCAATATTTACCAAACTGTACTTCATTTCTTTGGAAGCTCTGGCCACAGAACAGCATGAGGAACATAGGGTCTTTAGTACTGTTTAATTGGCTCAGGAACTACAGAAATAAGGGGGTCTGTTGTTTGTACAAAATGAAACTGCTGGCAGATCTTCTCTAAGAGGATGGGGAGAATTTTTAATCTGCCTCAAAAACATTGTGATAATTTCTCTTTCGGCTATTTCTGTTTGACCAAAAAGGAACCAGAAGTATAATCTGCCAATTTAAAAATGCATTTAAAGACAGTTCGTCTTCTTACTGGCTATGAGAAATGGATTGGGATAACTTTACCTGTCGATAAGTGGGGAAGTTTTGTTGTTTTTCCCCTCAAATAGTCTAATGGATTGAGATGAGGTCATGTTCAGGCTCCTGGTGTCTTATATGAATGCTAAGAATTTGTCCTATTTGCAGAGGTACAGGAGAGAGTTCATTGTGTTCTACCCGAGTCGTTCCACAAGGAGTACAAGAGGACAAACCCTTTAAACTCAACTGCCAGCATCCATTAATTCCAAACTTATAGTGTCTTCTTGTGGCATGTTCTATCTTGAAACAGCAATGACATCAGAAGAAAGGGAAAGGAAGACCAGCCTGCCAGGGGCTGCAGTGATAGCAAAACAATATAAGGGAGGGAAGAGTGCATCTATTTTAGGTCACCATTCCTTACAGACCAGGACAAACATCAGATTTTACAGGACTCAACTCTACTCCTACAAAGTGTTTTTTTTGTTTGTGTGGTGTTTTTTGGGGGGGAGGGAGGATGATGACAAAATGATCAGGCCAAGGAAAAATACTGAGGCACTTGAAAGTCACTTTTCTGCTGTTTTTGAGTCATTTTTACTGGATCACTTTAAATCATCAAATTGTTTATCACTGAATTGAAGGTCTTACAACTTCAACAAAATTAGAAAATACTGTTATCACTCTACCACCAACCCTAAGTCTAATATGTCTGGTAGGGAAGACAGGGTATAGCATTTTTAATTTTGCTAACACTGTGGTCTTCTTAAATATTCAATTTACTAAAGTTCAAGCAATACTCACTGATGTCAGACTTTATGTCCAGTACAATGCTAGCCTATGGGCCACCTGAGTATAACCAAACTCCAGCCTGCAGAAGCACATAAACTATACCACTGAAGTATAAGGTAAATTTACTTAACAGATGGTAAAACAGTCCACTCTGGTGAAGGTATGACTCAATTTTTCTTCCTAACAATGCACTGCTACAATAATAGAAGCCAGTAGGAAAACTGGATTTGACTATAACCCACCTTTATAATATAAGAAAGCAAGAAAAATGGATCAAAAGATTTTAAAAAAATTGAAAACAGTTGAAATTTCAACATATTTCCCTGAACACATAGAAAGGGGAATATTATTTAGGCTCTTGTCTTCAAAAAGAAAGGCTGAGATTTTTCAAAACAGTTCCAATTTTTAATTCCCAGGGCTTTCACAAAGTCCATCCCCAAAATGACTCCCTATCATAAAAGTTATTATCAATGAGTTATATGTAGGAGGAAAGTGGCACAAGCATGGATGTAAATACAGATGTTTTAAGAAAGAGACAATGTTGCAACTGTGGCAATACAGGGTTTTCTACAATCTGGGTAACCTACTTCCCCAGCCTCATTTCCTGCCTGACTGACCATACACTGGTTACCCAATTTTCATGCCTCTGTGCCTTTGCATACACTGCTTCCACTGCCAATAATGCTTTCCTTCCTCTTCCCAACTCATCAAAATCATCCCTGCTCCTCAGGGCCCAGTTCCAATGTCACCTCAGTGTTGCCTTTCCTCTCACCACTCTCCTCTGTGTCCCACTGCACTTGGGATCTATGAGGGGTTTTTAACCGGAGTCCTCAGACAGACTGAGACCTCATGGAGTAAACCTGATCTTTAAATATGCTTCAGCACTGGGGATGAATGACTTTCTTTTGAGTGAAAAAATGCTAAGTACACTTTCATTGGCTGAGGCTTAGGAATCCAAAAAATAACTCTTCAGAAAATTCCATTTGAAGAAATCACAGCATTCTTTTTGAAAGTTCTTATTTCATCTTTTTGTACTGACTGTTTAGTAGTAGGAGGAATATATTTATTAAACACCACAATTTGAGTCATATATCATGCTTACTTTGCATGTCGTTTAATATTAAGTCATAGTATATCTTTTATAGCAAGTAATTTGCCTGAGGATACATAGCTCGTAGGACAGTTGAGACTGAAACCCCAGACTTTCTAACTTAAAAATCTATGTTCTTAACAACTATATTATCAGAAAGAAACAAAAAGACAAAAAGTAACATAAAAATGTACTAACCAACAAATCATTTATTCTAAAATTATTAGCTCTCCCAATCTTTATCTTTGTATGCTTATAACTTTTTACATTATTGTAATAATCCATCTTTTCTTCTTTCACTTAACACTTTCTCATTCACGGTTCTTCAAATTAGGTTACACCTGTCATTTTACCAAGACATCCCACTTAATAGACTCACCATCACTGACTTAGCCTCTTGCTAAAAAGTAGCATAGGCAAATGTAAAGAAACTGGGAAAAAATTCACTGAATTTCCTATCCAAACAAAATTACTATCCTGGTCAGATGGTTTCTTTGATCCTACATGTGAAAAAAAGATTTTTTTTTTCAACTAGTCTATTCAATTCAGCAGCAACAAAGAAGAAAATGAGATGTAAGTTTCTTTGCGATTGTAAAGTACTGAAGAAAGTTTTATGTTTAGAAATAAAATGAAAAATAAGCAAATTTCTTTTAAGCAGTAAGAATGTTTTTAGTTTTCTTATTTTATAAGGAATAAGGAAGTAATTCTCACAACCTAGGACTGATAAAAGGTAGGTGAACAATGATTTCTTTGCATTTCCAGGTATTTCAATACTTAAGGTATTTCATTACTATAATATGTATATTAACATAGAAACTGCAGGATCAGAATACAAGCAGATTGCCAAACAAGGTCCTGAGACAGATGACATGGATAAACATAGAGCCCGAGATAACTGGTCTTCTGGTAGAATTTAGTTATTGTGGAGCTCATTTTGTTCTTTGAATTTAGTCTATTCGTGTTGTTATGCTAAGCACTAATTGTTCCCCAAAGATTTAATTCTAGGGTGGAAAGTATTTTTCCTATCAAAAGTCTAACGGGGAACAAAGGCTCCACACAAACAAGAACCAGGATTCTTTAGAATCATGGCACAATACAATGTTGAGAACTTGAAGGACCCTTGGAAATTATATGACGTTTAGTAATTCTAACAAACAGTTATACTGACTAATTTGCTTTTTTAAATAAAATGGGAGCATATTTTATTCATAGTATAAGAAATACTAAGAAGTACACTTCAGTTTACATTATGATCAACTAATAAGTAACTGAGAAGAACAGGGGTGGTGGGGTAGGTGGCGTGCTTAAAGGAAAGTGTGAGCAGGAAGGAGAAAGAGATGGATATTAGTTTGTTTGGCAAATTAAAGAACATTAACTGAGGAAGATATAGGAGAGAAAAAGACTAAGGGGGTTTGAAAGGAGTAAGAGACACATAAAGAAACACAGGAAAGAAGGAATTCAGTGAAATACAATAAGGACTTCTGTCTTCTTCATCTTTGAATCCCAATTCTCAGCATATAGCTTAACACACAGCACACAGTCAATAAACGTTTAATGATAAAAATTCAAGAAGATAAAAAGGGCTGAGAAGTTCAACAAATACACTCTAAAAAAATCATATTCTGTGGTTCACATGGCTATAGATTAAAAATAAGCAACTCAATCTTACTTCTTCTGTGAGGTTAGTCAAGTTAATTAACCTCCTGGGTATAGGTTCTTGGTCTTAAAAACAA
Source organism: Miniopterus schreibersii (assembly GCF_964146895.1). Taxonomy (NCBI): domain Eukaryota; kingdom Metazoa; phylum Chordata; class Mammalia; order Chiroptera; family Miniopteridae; genus Miniopterus; species Miniopterus schreibersii. The sequence continues at coordinate 61,524,398 of NC_138105.1, forward strand.
ACAGTTTGAACTAGATGATGTTTAAGGTCTCTCTTATTCTCTGCAGAAGTGGTGACCAAATATAGGTAAATGAAATCAAAAGGAGATTCTTAGCTTAAATGCTTCAACTTCAATCTGTTGTCAGCAGATGCAATTTATGTCTTTTTGCACAAGGAAGGCAAATCAAGCCCTTTTATTGTTCACATGATACAAGTTGTCATTCAAAGAAACATCTGGATAGGTCTCAATCTCTCAGAATAATAATGTAAGGAAAGCATTTATAAGCATTTCTGCTCAAAGGCATAATCTTACTGAAATGAGCAGGGTCTCTCTCTTCATGGAGTTCTGCTTAGCATGAATGACACCAAATAATATTGGGACACTATACAGAACAACACTCAAGAATGCTGCTAGGAAGATAAAGGTGATCATTTCTCCATTTGACAAACTAACAGGGTTCTCTTCAAAAGACAGTGGGTTTTTTTTTTAAAGGGGGGGGGGGAATCTTACTAGGAAAACAAACAGTTATTTCTCTACTTTTATGGTAATTAAGAAAGTAAATATTATTTTATCAAACTAATAAAGCAAAACAAGGACAAAATATTAAAAGAAAACATGGTTTCACGAAATGGGAGCTAAAGTGAAGAGATTTCTTGTGTAAAAAATTTTTTAATTGCACAGTGGTAATTAAAGGTAATAAAAGGCCCTGGCCAGGTGGCTCAGTTGGTTGGAGCGTTGTCCCTTGCACCAAAGGATTCGATTCCTGGTTGGGCTGCGTGCAGGAGGCAACAGATCGATGTTTTTCTTTCTCTCCCTCTCTTTTCCTCTTTCTCTAAAATAAAGAGGGGGGAAAATTTTTTTAAAGGTAAAAGAATTATAGGAAGGAGCGCTATGAAAATAGGGCAGGTTAATATCACTCAGAGATTACTACAGAAGAACACAAAAGAAACAGATCCTCCAGAGCCACTTCAAGCTTGAACCTATGTGACTCTTTTTGTCTTTATTTTATTTCCACAAAAGTGTACACCATATATCACCACATCATCATAATTCAGCACATTTCAGAGACAGAAGACTAGGAAAAGAAATGTTCGCTGCAGGTCAGGGTTTTGATGACTGGCAAAACACTAGCAAGCTTGCATTGCAGTTGTCTGAACCACACCCAGTCTGCAGTTAAATATAGAATTTAGTTTCTGGAACTATTGGTTTTCTTAACCTTCACAGTCCAAGTATTCACTGAAAAAAAAAAATTAAAAGTAAAAAGGAGAAAGGAAAGAAACTGAAACCAAAATCAAAGTACTAATAAACTGTCCTGGGAAGAATTCCAAAATGCAGAAAATACCAAGAGAATTAAATTACAGGAACCTCAAGCAACATTCTAGAAACACTCTACAAACTGATCTGTCTCTTCCATGTTGATTCTCCAGGATGTGTAACAAAATGCATTTGTGCACTAGACCCATGTCTCTAATTCAGATGAGATATTCAGACTGTATAACATGTCAGGTTAACAGCAGTGATACTAAATTTAGAGCTACGATTTAATTTTGGTTTGTTATAATATCATGGTTGTGATGCTATTTTTCTTCATGAAGAGGCACTTTTATCCTAAGAAACTATTTTTAGATGCTTAAATTTGGGGGGGGAAGAGACACTCTCACGCTGAAATTTTTAATGCTGATTCTTTGCGTGTTGGAGGAGGTAAGAGGAGAATATTTTGAGTTAATTTTTAAAGTTGTTTTGAAGATTGACAAAGGTAAAATCAACAACAAAAACTGTTTCCTTATAATTTCATGGGGTTCCAGGCTTCAGTAATGATTTTGTTTTATATTGTTCACTGAAGATGAACATGAAAAAAATCTAAGAGCACAAATAAATTACGGATGTACTGGTCCAAAAAAACAAACACGCAATCGTTTTAATTACAAACACACAGAGGTATTCATTTGCTTTCATTTCCCCCCACACACCCAGACACAGACTCATCACTCAGCGACTTTGATGAAAAATAAGAGCAATAAATTATCTATACACAAATCTGGCGCCAAAGAGGGGACTCTTAACCAATATCTTCTCTTGCTTCTGCCTGTCACAGCTAGGTACTCTTAGATTTATTCCTATATCTAGTTAAAGCCCTTTTTCCAAGTTGTTGCTTCTCTATCTATCTTGCTTAATTGGAACTGAAAACCTGAACAGGGAGATGTGAAGGTTTCTTTTACCTTTCTGTCCTGATAATTACAGGAGACACACTGGTTTCCAAAACTGAAAGACTATCCAGGCCAAAATGCTGAATGGTTAAAAAGGAGCGAGCACATTTGAAGATGGACCTTGAGGATGTTATGCTAAGCGAAGTAAGTCAGTCAGAAAAAGCTAAGAACCATATGATTTCACTCATATGTGGGATATAAAACGGAAACTCACAGACACAGACAACAGTATGGTGGTTACCAAGAGGGAAGGGGGGTACGGAGGTAGTAAAGGGGGTCAAATATATGGTCATGGAAGTGATTTTATTCTGGATGGTGGGCACACAATGCAACATACAGATCATGTGTCATAGAAATGTACACTTGAAACCTATATGATCTTATTAACCCATGTCACCTAATAAATTTAATTAAAAAAGCAGCTTTGCTCCTAGGCCACAAAGTATCCAAAACTTCTGACCATACACTCTTAACGACTTTTCAGGCCTACTAGGTTCATTCCTTTACTCCTTTTACTCTAAACTGTATTCTCTCCATCCTTAGCACTTTGTCTCATACCTAGTAAGTACACTTGTAGGAATGAACAAAGGGACACAGGTTTGCTAAATAAAAATCACATTTGGATCTTACATTATTTGCACATGCAGATATTTCAGACATACGATATAGATACTTTTTTCCTCTTGCGAATATGTAAACTACTTGAAGTCAGCTTAGCTTGGTGCTAGCACACAGCAGATGCTCTATAAATAAATGACTGAATGAATAAATATCAGTCAATTATCTAAATCTATTTTACTCATTAAAATCTAGTCAGGCCCTCTTTAAACAATGACAAAAATATTTTTAATTATGGGAAATTTCAAATCTTCAAAGTATAATAAACCCACGAGTCTCCTTGTACCTATTATCCAGCTTCAATGATCATGAGTAGACATGCCATTCTTGTTCCATCTTTCCCCCATTACAACCTTAATATGCTCTTAATCAGACAAGGTTGTGACACAAGGTTGCAACACATGTTCATCTAGTGGCATCAGGCTTGAGAGTTAACAAAGGCCAAGTCCATATATTAAAAACAATCAGCATACACCCAAATAAAAAGAACACTTTTTAGTTGGTAAGTGGAGCTCAAATGTATGGTTAACATTATCTAAAGGTCTACACATGGCTGGGCCACTTATTAGGTTTGTGGCCCTGGGAATTTATTCCACCTCATAAAGCTTTGATTGCCTCATTAGAAAAAGGAGAAACCAGGCCTGCAGTGAGAAGTAAATGCAAAGGATACAGGGTGAGAAAAAGTAGGTTTACAGCTGTGAGTATACAAAACACAGAGCTTATTCTTGTGTTATTATTTATTATTGTATTATTTTCCATATGAACAACTGTAAACCTACTTTTGTCCTACCCTGTTATGTGAAGCTCCTAATAGTGCACCGTTTCTTTTTAATAAAAACAGCTATATTGATATATAATTCACACACCAAAAAATTCACCCCTTTAAAGCGTACAATTCAATAGCTTTTAGTATATTCATAGAGTTGTGTGAGCATCACCACAATCAATTTTGGAAATTTTCATCACCACAAAAAGAAACTCAATACTTCTTAGCCTCCCCCGCCCCCCAAAAATACTTCTATCCTCCAGCCCCAGGCAACCACATATCTACTTTCTGTCTCTATAGATTTGGCTATTCTGGATATTTCACATAAACAGAATCATATAATATTGTCCTTTGTGACAATAAATGTTTTGGCAACTAGATATTTTAGAAGTCAAATATGAAATACACATAATGTGATGAGGTCAAAGAAGTGAAAAAGGCCAAAAAAAGGGGGGATATATATATCCCCATATATATATATGGAAGGAGAGAGGGAGAGGGGAGAGAAAATATCTACTGTAACGCCAGGCACTAAGACACATGGTAGGGAATTTTTTTTTCAGGTAGGGAATATTACTGAAGCGCTTTGGGGATGGTAAGAGGCAGGAACAAGGAGCACGTGTGTTACTTGCTAGTTAGAATTCTTCCCCAGTGCTTCACTTTCCTCCTTTAAACAGGAAGCAAGGTCATCATGAGAACAAAAATGGGGAGTATGCAGAGAGAACAGAGTGGAAATAATTGTTTTTGAAAGTGAGAAAGAATGAACCAGGAAGGTTGAGTATGATTGTCTGGCAGAACTAAAGACCCACCCACTCGAGGTTCATTGTCATGAATTTAAAATGAGATCAGTCAGCAGGGTTTTAAGTTTTCCTCCAGCCATATATAGCTGCAACAATGAAGAAAAAATATAAGAAAAAAAGAAAAGCAGAGTGTGAAAAGGCTACCCACAGAATGGAAGAAAATATTTGCAAACCATATTATCTAATAAGGGACTTGTATTGCACCTGGATACATAAAGAAAACTTATAATTCAATATAAAAAGACAACCCAATTTTTAAAATAGTCAAAAAATCTGAACAGATATTTTTCCAAAGAAAAATATATAAATAGCCAATAAACATATGAAAAGATGCTTAACATAATTAGGGAAATGCAAGTCAATGAGAAGGTATTATGCTAAATGCAATAAGTAGAGAGAGACAAATACTATATGATTTCACTTATATGTGAAATCTATAAAACAAAATAAGCAAACAAAACAGAAACAAACCCATCCACTCAGAGAACAAACTGACGGTCGGCAGATGAGAGGGGGTTTGAGGAAATGAATTAAAAAAGTACAGGAATTAAGAAATACAAATTGAAGTTATAAAAATAATCACAGGGACGTAAAGTAAGCATAGGGAATATAGTCAATAATACTGTAATAACTGTGTGTGGTGTCAGATGGGTACGAGGCTTATGGGGGAATCATTTTGAAAGTTATATAAATGTCTCATCACTAAGTTGTTCACCTGAAACTAGTATTGTATGTCAACTGTAACTGAAAATTTTTTTAATTACAAAAAATTCTCAGTGGCCTCCTATACAATTATTCAATTATTTTGTTGAAAATAAGACAGCAAAGAGCTTTTCCAAAATATAATAAAAGATTTAAATTAAAAAACAAATTCTTCTAAAGTTTCTTAAATTACTGAGGACACTATTAAATTATATTGATAGATGTTAACTTCAGTTTTACGAATTCTCAACAGTAAGAACATCTTATTTCTATAATACAGCATTTATAATACTCCAAAGTATTTTAGAGATAGAGCCTAGATCCCAAATTACTTGTTTGAAATGAAAACTGTCCAAATCTATTCAAAGTGTCTCTCTTTGGAGGCTGCTCATAGGAAAAAGAGATGTACCTTTCCATGACAGCCAGGCACTCCTTTCTCCAGGTAAATCGACTCCCTCGTCTTAGTCGGAAAGTGCCAGATGTAGCAGAGACTGGGGGAGGCGTTTGTCTCCATTCTGGATCTTCTATTGGAATGGGGGCTGGTCTCATACTTAGCGTAGCCCCTGAAATAAACAAGATATTTTTAGCAAATATATTCTAATTTATTAAAACCAATATAATAAATATATCATGAAATCAACAATAAACTTTTGCCTCTACACTGAAACTTGCAGGCCCAATACATTTGATATTTACAATTTTTAGAAAATAAAAATTATTTTACCAAAATAAAAATCCAAAGAAACAAAAACTCTTCCTTAAAAAGTCATCATTAATTATATTAAAATGTCTTTTTTCCTCGAGTTTGTCATTTATCTTTGTTATTTTTTGAAACAAAGCTCAAAATCTATCTCTTTTGGGGAATAAGAAGTATGCTATTTTGCCCAGTGACAATCAGACTATCTTCCTCTGAAAAATCTCTCTTAAAAATCCTATTTGAAAGTTATAATCTTTTTCAACAATATTTCCCATCTATGTTCAGAAACTTTCATTACCATTCAAAGGACTTTTGTTATTGAGAAAATGGAGCCCTTAAAGTATGTATGCAGGCAGGTGGTGAATTTAAAATAACCCTAATAGTTGTAAACTCTTAAAAAAAGTCACAGCATAAAAGAAAATAGGATGATAGTTGATATGCTTTTAGTGTATTAACAAAATCAGATCTCCATAGGTCTCCTATCTGTTAATGCTATATACCATTTTTTGTTACTTCTGTTACATAATTAAAACAAATGAGAAAATATTTAATTGAGATATTGTACTAATTCAGGCTAGCCTTTTCTCAAATAACCTGAACTGGTGAGGATGCATGTATTCATTCATTTACCATCTACCCAATCTTTTGGCTTGTTCTAGGCTAGAAGCAATGAATAAAACAAAAAAAGCAACATTGTCTCTGACTTCCATAGACTTCATTCAAAGAATTTAAATGTGACTTGGTATGCTGTCATAGAATACACTCCCGGCTCTCCCATAGTTCTTTCTCTTTAAAACAATTTTTCTTCAGTTACAGTTTACATTCAATATTATTTTGTATTTCAGGTGTGCAGCATAGTAGTTAGACAATCATATATTTCACAAAGTATTCCCCTCAATATTTCCAATACCCACCTGGCACTATACACAGTTAATTACAATATTATTGGCTATAGTTCCTATTCTCCCACTGTTTTTTCATTCTTTACACTGTGAAATTCATCTTCCCAAAGCATAATTATGATCATATCACTCTGCTGATCAAAAACCTTCAAAAAGTTCCCTCTGCCTATGGAATAAAATCTAAACTCTTCCTATGGAATAACAACCTAAACTTTTAATATAGCACTAGAAAAACAGGTTAGAACTTGTTAGAATTATGTGAAATAATAATATACATATTAATAAGTATATATTTCTTTCTCTATAACAGAAATCATACTTTATTGTACCTTGCAATTAATACCATAGGTAATATTTCTGCATTACTACACATAGATCTCTTTATAGATTCCCTCTTAAAGGGCTACATAATCATATTAATTCTTTTATACAGATGCTCAATATTTTAACCCATCCTGATTTTCCTCTCCAAACCCGTTGTCCTCAGTCTTTCCCATTTGAGTAAATGGCATCACCATTCTTCAAATTGCTCAGGTCTGAAATCTCAGATTCATCTTTGACTTAGGCTCTTTTTCTCCAACATACTATATATCCAGTTTATAGGCAAATCCTGTCAATTTTATCTTCAAAATATATCCATAATCAAACCAATTTGTATTACTTTTACTTCTACCAATTTAGAACAAGGCAGCCATCTCTCTTAAGCATAACTTCCTGGGATAGGTTCCAAAGATGGCCCTTCGCAGTAAGCTCTACCTCCTGGTAATCGTACCCTTGAATCTGGGCTGGACCTGTGACACATTTTGACAGCCAAAAATGGAAACAGTTCAAGGCTAGGTCATAAGCAGCTTTCAGCTTCTAACCAGATCTCCTTGTTGCTGGTTCTGGGGGAAGCCCGACTAACCTGAGACCACAATGTTGTATAGAAGTCCAAGCTAGACAAGTGGAATGAAAGATGCCCAGCCAAACCAAGGTGCTCCTGCCAAACTGACAGGTGCCAGACATTTGAGAAGAAAAGCCATTTGGGGCATTGTAGCTGCAGGACACACCATGCAGACAACTACAGAACCCAGATGACAGAAAAAAAGCCCTCGGCATTACTTAGTCCCAACACAAGCTGTGTGGTAGTGAGCCTCCAAGATGGTTCCTAAGGATCCCTGCCTCCTGCTACTCACTGCCCCCCTCATACCAGAATTAGTCTGTGTGACCAATAACACATGGTATAAGTGATGGTATGTTACTCCCAATATTAAATTACAGCATACACTATGAAGTCTGTCTTGCTTGCCCGTCTCTTGGATCAATGGCTCAGGGGAAACTAGCTGCCATGTTGTAAGGACACTCAGGGAGCCAATGGTGAGGCCCACATGGAGAGAACTTGATGTCTCTGGCCAACATGCAGTAAGGAACTGGGATCTGCCAACACTCATGTACATCACCTTGACAGTACACCGTCCAGCCCAATGACTGCAGCCCTGGCTGACAGCTGGACCGCGACCTCAGGGGAACGCTGAGCCAGAACCACCCTTGCTAAGCCATGCCTCGACTCCTGACCCTTAGAAATTTTGAGATGATCAATTTTTGTTGTTTTGGCCGCTAAGTGGTGGGGTAACTCTCCAGTTGTTTATTTCCCCATGTTCCTCAGTACACTGAGTATTAGAAGTATTACTAATTATTCACAATTATAAACTTAGCAGGCCAGAAATTTCCCTCTAATACAGATCTCACTGTTAGTAAGAATGAACATCTTCTCCTGTGAGCCTCTACCTTATGTCCTTTTCTGAGTTATTCGCCTTATTGGTGTAGAAACCTCACCAATTGCCGGTCATACAGACTACAACTGTTTTTTCCAGTTCATCATCTGTCTTTTATCTTTATTAATGGTGTGCTTTATGGTCCAAATTTTTATGCATTCAAACCTGTCAATCTGTTCATTTACGGTCAATGCATTTTATATCATTCAGAATATTTTTATAGTTTTTCATTTTTGTATAAACCCTCGGTACATGATTTCCTCAAATGGACATGTCATCATACAATAATCTAGAGATTCACAGCTTAAAACGTATGGCAAACTATGGTGTGTTGCCATAGTTTAAATGAAGTTTTACTTGAACACAGCCATACTCATTCATATACAAGTTGTCTTTTCCCCCCCCGCACTACAATGGCAGAGTTGAGTAGCTGAGACAGAGACCACATAGCCAACAAAGCTTGACGTATTTACTATCTGGCTTTTCACAGGAAGTTTGCTGCTGGCCCCTGGTTAAAAAAATTCCTGGCCTACACACTATGAAACTCTAAACTGAAACTCTTTTCTGGACATTTCAAGAAAGAGGGATCCGTGCTGCCAAGATAACTTGGCAATTAGGTCTGGGCCTAATTCAAAGTTAACAAAGTTTAGGCGTAAAAGGGAACTACAGAGCTGGAAGGCTTAAAAATCTTTGTTTTGGTACTTTTCTGAACACAAACAGAAATTACAGCTGGACAAGGGCACTGGAATCTAAGTAAGACTATATAAATATTGTTCTATAGCCATGATAAAAGATCTGAAACAGCCAAGCTGTTACCATGGTTGATCAAGACAGAGGTAGAAACAGACTCTAATAAAAGAAGAGAGAGATTCAGGGCTTCAGTGGGTGGAGGACAGGAAATATGCCAGTGAATTCCAAGTAGAGGGCCACAACTATATTTACAGCATGCTTTCTTAGGTAAGTAGGTGATAAATGGGTACAAATAAAACAAAGAATACAAAGGCTCTTAACTCAATCATGAGGTTGAAGGAAATAAGTCAACTGATAATAATGTTTCTTTCTTGGTATTGGGGTTATTGGTAATATTACTATGCTTCTTTATAATATAATGTATTGTCCAGATTTTTTAATAAAAAATTTAGATGAAATAAAATTGGTCAGGAAGTAAAAGAAAGGGGGAGAGAAGGAAGGAGAGAAAAAAAGAAAAGAGAAAGAAGTGAGTAGTGGTCTAATTACTTTAAAAGAAATCAAGAGCCCGGCCGGGCATGGCTCAGAGGTTGAGCATTTGCCTAGGATCCAGGAGATTGGGGTTCGATTCCCATCAGGGCACATGCCTGGGTTGCGGGCTCGATCCCCAGTCAGGGGCTGTGCAGGAGGCAGCCGATCCATGACTCTCTCATCACTGATGTTTCTGTCTCTCTCTCTTTCCTCTTCCTTCCTCTCTCTGAAGTCAATAAAGATATATATAAAAAAATTAAATAAATAAAATAAATCAAGATAATTTATGCACAGAAGGAAGAAATTCTGAATAATTTCAAACTTGTAAACATACTTCATTTGAAACTTAGTATTATCACTTTACTTCTGACTGAGGGTTTTTTCTTGCTCCTTTTTCTTTTTCAATGTAGCAATATTTAAAAATGGCACAAGAAGCACTCTGGAATCACTCCAATAAACAGAAATTTGTTCTAGAAAACTTGGTTTATCTTGCTTTGGTCAAAATGGGTAAAGAGCAATGAATAACCCAAAAATGGGTACAAAAATCATTGACTTTGACAAAAAAATACAAAGATACTAGAATGCAGGAATAATGTATATAAGACTTAAAACTCCTCTGAAATAAAGCATAGGAGTTCTGGGTTTTTTAAACAACCCATTTTTTTTCCTTAGAGGAAGTGTGTTACTATTTTCTTTACAGAAACATTTCCCCCCTCACATTATATCTGGGCTCCCATTAGGACAAAATTTGGGGCATTTATACAGCTACTCTAAACCTAAGAGGAAAAAAATAACCTCTTCCTAATTTGCTGATAGAGTTAAAAATTTTAATAAATGTTTTCTTTGTATATATAATTTTCTTAGCAGGGTTATTTCTAGGTGAGCCTTATCAGGGTTATTTCTGGGTGCGCCTTTCCCAATCAGCTAATAAAAGAATGACTACAAGCATGTCATTACTACTCCATTCATAGAAGCTAGCTTCTCACAAAAGTAATTTCTCATCTTCCCCGGTGACCACGCACATGACTTCCCTGAGGCTCTGACACTGTGCATCAGTGAAGGAGGAGGCATTACTTCCGTTCACCAAATTTACTTCATGTGCTTGCTGCATAAGCCTCTTGGCAAACCTTATTTAATTGTTTAGTTTAGAAATATGCAGAATCTGTGCCACAGGCCAAGAGGAACTCAGCAAATCCTGTCTGCTGTAGTAATGTTTAAATTAGACAAGGGAAAAGACTGTTGAGACTAATTTGATTAAATAAAGGGGCTTTTTATGTCAACCATGCTGAATTTAGTACTCACTCCTTTTAAAAAATAGGCATTTTCTTGTAAATGTATTCATAAGAAACAAGATTAAATGTTTTTGATCAGTTTCCATCAGACTGTTTTTATTAATATGCCTTGGCAGGCTTTGGGTTATGCTGGGAAATTATGATGATGATTCTTTTTATCAGAGAACTACACTATATCTATATATATTGGATTATCAGTAACAATAACCTAAATATCCATCCTATTATTTTTCTTGCTGAGTCCACTTAAAGAGATACCAAAAAACAAAAACAAAAAACAGAACAAACAAAAAAACCCACCACCACCACCACCAAAAACCCTTATCTGAGCTCCAAATGGATCCAAAGTAGAAGAGGTTGAAAAAGAGAACTTCAATCAAGGTATATAGAAATATTCTGAGCCCAGAAACAGAGAATCTACATTTTTTGTTTGTTTTGAAATGTCTGAATTTACACAAATGAGACAAAGTACGTTTTCATTTTGTGATTTTTCCTTAATTTTGAATTTTTTTTCTCAGAATATATGCAAAGGGATGCTACCATTTACATTTTTTTTTTTTTGGTGAGCTGTCTATCCTGACCAGAGAAAAATTTATGAAATAAAAGAAGGACCTACCAATAAAAATCACTGACACCTTATTTTTTACCTAACAGCCTCTCAAAAGCAGATCTGGACTATGTGAACCTAGGTTCTCGAGTCTTTATATCTTGAAAGCTGTTAACAAGGCAGATTAATTTCTTTCTGTCTCCATCCCTGTTTGCCTTCCTCCCTCCTTCCTTTTCATTATACCTTGTATTTATAATGTGAATATATAGTACAGGCATACCAACATTCCCATCATAGAGAAGCTGGGAGGAGAAGAGAGAGCACACAAGAAATTGAAAACCTATTTTTAAAAATAATGATGGGGTCAGGAATCCAGGCATGGCTTAGCTAGGATGGTGAAGGAAACAGACATACAAGTCCAGGAAGTGCAGAGTCCCAAATAAGATGAACCCAAAGAGGCCCACACCAAGACACATCATAAATAAAATGCAAAAGATTAAAGACAAAGAGAGAATCTTAAAAGCAGCAAGAGAAAAGCAGTTAGTTACCTACAAGGGAGCACCCATATGACTGTCAGCTGATTTCTCAACAGAAACTTTGCATGCCAGAAGGGAGTGGCATAAAATATTCAAAGTGATGAAAAGCAAGGACCTACAACCAAGATTACTCTACCCAGCAAAGCTATCATTTAGAATTGAAGGACAGATAAAGAGCTTACCAGACAAGAAAAAGCTAAAGGAGTTACCACCACCAAACCAGTTTTACATGAAGTATTAAAGAGAAGAAGAAGAAGAAAAGATTAAAAATGTGAACAATAAAATGGCAATAAATACATCTCTATCAACAATAGAATCTATAAAACAAAATAAATGAACAAGGAGAACAGAAACAGACTCACAGATACAGGCAACATTTTGATGGTTGCCAGACAGAGGGGGTGTTGGGTGAAACGATGAAGGGGTTAAGAAGTACAAATCGTAATAAGAAGAACAGTCACGGGGATGTCAAGTACAGCATAGGGAAGATAGTCAATAATATTCTGATAACTATGTATGGTATCAGATGGGTATGAGATTTATCAGGATGATCACTTAGTAAGGTATATAATTTCTAATCACCTGAAACTAATGTCAACCATAATTGAAAATTAAAAAATGATTTTTAAAAAAGTTAAAAGTACACAAAATAAAATTGCACTTATCTAGGAAGAATTCTATACTATATTAGCTCTTATAATAAAGGGTAAAATAAAAATAAAATCTTTAAAAATTAAATTTTAATTACAAACATCCAATTACTGTTTATGCAATGAAAACTACCAACTGAATTATTAACTTATCTTTCAAATTATGTCCTGCAGAAACCTTGAGAACTCAGAACCAGTATAGATTTGATTTTCAAATTAAAAAACAAACAGAAAAAAGGAGATAGTTCATAATGCAACTTTATTGAACAGCAAATACAATTTAAAAAAAAAACCAAAAACAGCTTCAGAAGAACACAGTATCACCTCAGTGTTGAAATCTGAATTCTAACAATAGTATTCCGCAGTGGGCAGTGCTATCAGATCAGCTGCAAAAATGCTGCACCTTGGTCCATCCCTTCCTGTTTCTAGTGAATTCACTTTCCTGGTATCTGAGTCCCTGCTTGAGACTGGAGCCCAGCCCTGAAATCCCAGAGTGGGAATTTAACCCCACCAACTGTGTTAAGATTATATATTAGGCATTGTTCTAAGTGCCAAATACAAGTGACAAAAATCCCTTCTCTTATGGAGCCTGAGACACAGATGAGTAGTGTTTGCCCTCCAAATTCTTCATTTTGGAACATCCTGATAATCCCTCTGGTGCTCCCTGGTAACCAATTTCTGGAATGTGACCAGGCTCATGAAATCCCTAAACACAGTTCCTTATTTACTTAGCTGAACCCTTCCTATCAGCCAGCCTAAGCTGCTCTACTAAACAAACAAATGCCAAGTTTGTGTCCCTGTTCATGTGATTTGCTTTGCTGTGAATCATGAAAGAAGTGCTGTCTTCGGGAAGACTGTTTTGAGCTGAGTTTGAAGTGTTGCTTCAACTGTGATATATCTTAAGATTGTGCTGTCCTACGTGGCAGCCACTAGCCACATGTGGCTATTCAACACCTGAAAAGTGGCTGATTGGACATAGGTGCTTTAAGTGTAAAACACATATTGTATTTCAAAGAATCAGTACAAAGAGAAAGAAAGATTAAATGTTGAATAATACATATTTGTTAAATAAAATATTAAGTTTAGCTATATCTTCTCACCTTTAAAATGTGGTTACTAGATAATTTAAAACTGCTCATGTCATTTGCATTATGTTTCCACTGAACTATGCTAATTCCTAACATTTAACTAATGGCAGCAACAAGAGTCATTATTCTGAGAGGTTTGTTATGTCTAGATATCATTAGAAAAATATTTAAAAGTAAAACTCCTTTGCAGAAAAACTGCGAGCTAATAAATGCTGAAGGAATGTTAGATTAGATTATCACCATTTTGCAATCTCCACTGGAGTAACTGATTCAGATGAGCATCATCAATGGATGCTAAGACGACTGGCAAATGGTCGAAGAGGACATTCATCCAGTGGCAAAATTACACCCTGTAGATTATTTATAAAGTGCAACAAGAAGACCTGGTCCTCACCGCTTCTAACAAACGATCAAACTTAGCACATGAATAATGTTACAATTTGCCATTACGTACCTCTTGATATGTGGTAAATTGAGATAAGCATTATCTACAAAGCGTTTTGCCCCAATGTTTTATTGAAAAATTTCAAACATACAGCACAATGACAGAATTTATGGCAAAACTCTGCACTCATACTATCTAATATTTTACCACACAATACTGACTTTATAACATTTCTTTCCATCTCCCTATCCATTTTACTTTGATGCATTTCAAAGTAAATTACAGCCATTAGTACATGCCCTCCCTAAATAATCTATGAAGTATTCTTGCCAAAAATGTTTAAACTGAATCTAATCAAGCCTCTAATCCTAACTACCACTTTACGGGAAATATAGAGGGATAAGTTAATTGACACTGAGAAAAAATTAAAAATCCAAAACATGGGACATTCTGTAATATTAAATGGTTTAAAAAGTTTGTCATGAAAAAAGTTTGAGTGACTAGATTTGAGTCTTAAAACACATAACAACAAATTCCAACTTCTCAACCTAAATCAGATACTATTCAATTTTTAAAAAGCTACAAAAGACATTCCTACAACAACTAGAGAAATATGAATGTGGACTAGATATTAGACAATATTAAGGAGTTATTAATTTTCTTAGATGTGATCACAGGGACTGCGGTATATAGGCGAATACCCTTTTTTTTGGAGATGAACACTAAAGAGTGTGTGTGTATGCATGCACACATAAATATTTAATTTATTCATTTATTTTATAGGAATAAAGCAAGTATAGCAAAATCTTAATTATTGTATAGAAGAAGAGGGTAAAGAGATGTTCACTGTGTTGGTCTTTCAACTTTTCTGTACATTGCAATATTTCAAAATAGAAATTGGTGGGCAGGTAGCCTGGCTGGTATTGCTCAGTGGTTGAGCACTGACCCATGAACCAGCAGGTCATTTTCAATTCTAGGTCAGGGCAATTCTAGGTCGGGTTGCAGGCTCAATCCCCAGTAGGGGCCATGCCAGAGGAAGCCAACTGATGATTCTCTCTCATCACTGATGTTTGTATCTCCTTCTCCCTCTCTCTGAAATAAAAACATACCAAAAAAAAGGGAATTGGGGGGGCAAGTAGATTAAAAACTCACTGCTTTGGCCTGCTTGGGTTTTTTGGGTGAAGAATGTGATCTCTGAAAAAATACCTTACCACAGACTCACAGAAAATAAGTCTCTATAACATTCTTTATTTCTGCCTCAGAGCCAATGCTATTATTAGCTAAGAGTCTTCAATATGCAGTATTACAACTGGTAATTTAGTCTGTAAGCAAAGGCTTTTAATGCTGTAGTATTACAGAAGACAGCTCAATCACAAGGTCACTTAACTTGAGATCAGGCTCACTGCCACCAGTCTGTGTTACGCACAGAGACAGTCTGTCATACAACTTCAGATTTTGCTTTATATACCACTTGTTAAAAAGTATCCTGCAATAGAATTTGCCTATTCCTGGCAACCTTAGACACAAAGGTTTCTGTGATCTTTTCCCTTAAGATTTTATTCTACTTTCCAACCTATTGCTGCTCCTAAATTCATCAGTACAGCTTCACCCTTAAGTCCAAAGACACACTCATCAGCCAGGTAATTAGAATTAGAAAAGCATTAGCAGAGATCATTGGATATGGTATAACATGAACTAAATGAAAGAATAAGTTTATACTACTAATTAAAACAAGATTTACAAAAAAACCCCAAAACACTAGACATGGAATGTTATGTGTTTACCTATAGTTGAGGAAAACAAAAACTGCCCACTGACAACCAAGACCTTTCTTTCAAACTTTGGTTAGAAATATCATATAAACTGGGAACAGAGGCACCTTGGAGGAAGGAGTGAAAAAGACTAGACGATATTAGACACTAAATTAAAAATTGGTACAATTAGGGCTTAGGGTTTTATAGTTAAGAGCATTCTTTGGCTTAAAGGAAAAACAGTAAAGTTTGAAACTACCTTGGTGAAGAAAAGGCAGCACATGGATTCAATAAAATAATTCATTACATACATTTCATTTCACATGCAATGAAAGAAAATGATATTTACCAGGGTTTGTCTTCTCAAGCTGATACCATCGGTAAAATGCCCTTTTCTTCTGTTCACTCAGGTCTGATCCCTGTTGCAACAGCCAGTGAGAGATCCGGCTCTGACTGATACCTATGTAGAAAGAGAAATCGCTGTTGCAAGTACTGAAGTTAACAAGAAGTTATGGAGGGTTCTGTTGGTTCTGGGTTACTGGGTTCTTTGTTTTCTTCTCTATAAGGAAGCTGCAACTTGAACAAACTTTTATATTGGGCTTCTTTGTAAAGGCTGACTACACAGGGTAGGATACATTCAGAATTATCTACTAGAGGTCATAGCCTTTTATTAACCAACATTTGAAAGTGGTCTCTAATATCTATCTCTAAACTGGTCCATAACTATGAAGCACATGAAGAGATTCCTAAGAGTCATTTGTCAAAAGTTGATTAGATTTGTGCTCCTTCAACCACAACCACCTCCACTCCAATCCTGGTTTAGAATATTAGAACTTTTACTAGATATTGAGAAGAAAAAAAATCAAACCGGCAAGTTTGCTACTCATTACTGATACTGATAAAATGACTTAGGGGCTGGGGAAAAAGAGGTAATTGAAAATACTCTTCAATAAGGTTTCTGGCTTACTTGTTAATTCATTTAGGCATTTTAGATTCATTACCATTAGTACAGAGAATTAAGAATTGGAAGACTTAGAGTTCTGCTACGATATGACCTCTTAAGAAATCTCAAGAGGTAAAGACAGTCTTCTAACACAGACTTTTCAAAAAACTGAATAGAATATAAAGCAGTAGTTTTCAGCTTAACTAAGAAGCTCTTGACAGCAATTAATTAGAAATGGGGAAAACCTCCACATGTGAAAGTAAAAAAGCACGTCTGAAACTGACGAGTATGAGAATTACATGCTCCTTCTGGTCATTATAGTTATTCCAAAAATGAATAATTTAACACACAACTGGCAAAAGCAAAGAATAATAGGCAAGATTAAACTGTCTTATATGTCCATAAGGCACTTTCTAAAGGGCTGGTCAGCAATCAGAGAGGGTTAACAGTATCTTAACTCTCCCAAGGAATTACTTATGGTAACTGGATAGTACTGAATACCACTTGTGCCACCTGTTTAAACACCTGTTTAAAACTATAATGCACAACAGGAAGAGTGGTTATCATGAAGAAATCACACCCCCTAACATGAGAAGCAGCAGAAGGGATGGTGATCACATTTAACTCAGTAAAAACAAGCCCCTAGGGTTTCATACTTTTAAAAACCTATGTCAGAAGAGAATCTGAGGAAACGGGGGAGGGGAGTTTTGTTAAAAGACAAGTTGGGCTGTAAAGCAAGATTCTCTGATTGGAATCACCTTTCACTTTCAAAGGGTGAAATTCAGTTTTCCAAAACCTAAGTGATTACATCCTCAAATAATTCACACAGCACTTTTCCAATGAATTGAACATCTATGTGAGGCAGATGCTGGCAGCTAGCACTCTATGCTTGTTCTAAGAGAATGCAAATTATTTAACATTGGCTGTGTTTAGCAATGCCTTCTTCACCACAAGTCCAGATTCAGACATTACACTACTTTTAAAGAAGAGTGAAGAAAACAACGATTTTCCACCATGAAATCAAATATGATTTTCATGTTAACAAAATAAAACATTTTTATATGGATTCTTCACATTGGTACCATACTACTCAAAAACAAAGAGAATTTAAGGAATCAACTGTTCTGTTACTTTCAGCACTGAATCTCCCTCACACAGTCAGATCACACAGAACAAACACAGAGCCCACTAGATTTTAGTGCTGTCCAGGTTCTGGCTGTGCTACAGTAAAAGAGGGCAAAAGCCCATCAAAAGAAGATTGGTTTAAATTATGGTATACTCACATAATAAAAAACTGGGCAGACTTTTAAAAGTAATGTTCTAAATCAACCGCCAAAAACAACCAACCAAAACCAAAACCAACCAACCCAAAAGCCATCAACACCAAGTTTTGGCAAGGACAGAGTATATGGAATTCTCATAATGCTGGTAGAAAGGTAAAATGTCAGAGTCATTTTGAGAAACAACTGGGCAGTATCCACTATTGCTGACCATATGCATTCCATATGACCTAGCAGTTTATTTATTTATTTTTTTATTGATTTTAGAGAGAGGGCGAGGGGAGAGAGACAGAGAAAGAGAGTGATTGGTTGCCTCCTGCATGCTCCCCGACCAGGGCTTGAACCCACAAGTTGGGTATGTGCCCTGACCAGTAATCAAACCCACCACCTTTTGATATACAGGACAATACTCCAACCAACTGAGCCAAACTAGCTAGGGCAACCTAGCAAGTTTCTTCCCTCAGTATATGGCACACAGAAATGTATACGTGCTCAGTAGAAATGTTTTCAAAAGACATGTATATAAGGCTTATATGAGCATTATTCATAATAGCCCCCAATTTGAAACAACTCAAACACCCATCAACAGGAAAATGCATAAATGTGATACTTATGCATTCTACCATAGACTACTGTATCAAAGAGAGAAAGGACAAACTACCGCCATATGCAACCACATGGATAAATCTTAAAGACAATGTTGGCCCAAAACAGTCAGATACACATAAAAAAGCCACACACAGCTATATGATTCAACTTATATAAAACTAAGAGACACAATTATCTATATGAATGGCAATCAGAATAGTGGTTACCTATGGCTAGGAGGGAGGTAATTACTGAGAGGCAGTGTGAGGAAGACTTATGTAGTGATTAGTACTATTCTTGATCCTGATCTAGATGGTGGTTACATGCATGTCTTTACTTTGTAAAAGTCACTAAGCTAGACACTTTCCTCTGTAAATAGTTCAATTAAAAAAAATAAAAGATTCCCCAAAAACAATTTTAAAATTCTATCTAGTATTTAGAAAATATATATGTATCAATATGAAAAGATGCCCATGATATAAATGAAAAAGTATATAGTTTTAAAAATATATATTTACATAATCTTCATTCTGTTTTGTATCGTAACAAAAACTTATATATGGCCAAAAATAGTAGAGTGGGAGACTTCCTACACTGCATACCTCTACATTGCTTTTTTAATCATTCTACAAATATGTATTAATTTATTTTATATTTAGCCTTCCCTTATAAACACTACATACTTTACCAGTTGTTTTATAAACACTGCAATTAAGTTAAACAACAAAGAAGTACAAAAAAAGAAGTTAATTTCAACCTTCCCTCAGCAATTCCACTCTGAGGTAAACAATGTTATCTGTTACTATATGTTGCTCCACGATTTTCTCTATGCATAATTATTAATTTAATAAAATAAATGGAGGTAATAAAGAATATCCTTCTGTCTAGTCTTTTGTGTGAGAGGAAATAAAAAAACTTCCCTGTAAATTTAATGTTTTCATATAATATAGAAAATGAAGTAATAAAGCAGGTAGTTCTTCCAGAAGTACTATGAAAATTAAATATGAATCACAGCGCATTTTTCCAAAGATTTTTCTCGGTTAGCAGCTTACTGATAGGTCAATCTCTCTAACTCATCCTTCTGGGGCTGCTCCATGCCTTTGGAACTTTGGGTGTGCTTGTTGTCAAAAGGCCCTGCAGCTTCTCTTTACTACCAGTTTTTGTGGTTCTCCTTGGGAAAAAAGTTTCCCTAACTCTCCTACTTCCCACTGCTGAAGAAAATACTATTCTCCACAAGTTTTAGCTCCTCAAAGCCTCTTTTCTACCTTTCACAGGGCAGAAGAAAAATTTACATATAATCTTCATATACTGAGACTAAAACTAACCTTTGATTAATTTCTTTCTAAGAAAGTGATCACATTGTATTCAAAGGACAAAAAAGCCTTTTGCAGGCCTCATTCAGATTCTTTTCTGGGCTTCAGCTCTAGCACACTTCTGGTTCCTCACATGCCATGTTCCCTTCCACTAGAGGGCTCTGCACCACTGCCCATTCTGGTCACAGCCTCTAAGTGCAGATTTCAATGCACCCTCTTCCTTCCGCTTCCTGTGAACGGGACACTGCTGACACATCATCTTCATCCTTGCAATGCTGGATACGGCTCTCCAATGCCACTTCAGGGTTTGCTTTGCTAGCGCCCTTACATGTTAGTGTCCCTAGGGTTACATCTTTAAGCATCTTCTCTCTATACACACTCTTCTTTGGTTGCCTCAACTATCATGATTTAAAATAACATCTAAATGCCAGAGCACCAGACTGTTTTTTCAAACCGGTTGCTAGTTAGCTTTAGAATTTCACAGCGGTGTTTAACACAGTAAACTTAATTCATTATCCTCTTCCTTTTAATCTGCTCTTCTCCTGGTGTCCCCATCTCAATTTTATCTTCTACTCTACACTTTCCCCCAACTCTTAAATGCTTACTAAATCGAAACTTTCTCTTCCTAAAATTCTCTTCATGTTCTCTCTCCACCCCTCATTCCTGCAGCTTGGAATCTCAGCCTCTTTTGCTTGGACAACTGAATTAACTGACAAAAAAAACAACGAACAATTTAAGATTCAAAATTCTAATGATAAGATCCTTTTGAACTGGAAGATCATTTCATAGTTGAAAAAGTGAAACGTGCTTCTTCAAGCAATTTTCTACTTGAGAAATGCAGTCATCTCTACAATTCTCCTTCCACAATTTTTAACACATGCACGCATTCGCCACAAAAATAACTCACAAACATGCAGGGGGGAAAAAAGTCCTTCATCCCAACCCTTCTCTTATTCCCTATCCTAAAGGTATTATTGTTTATTTAGTGTGAATCCTTCCAGACTCTCTCCTATGCATTTGATACATAAAAATGTACACACACACAAACACACACACCCCTAGTTGTTTTTTAAACACACATTTGAAGTTACTCTCTACATAAATAACTTGCATTTCTTACATAATGTCTTAGAATTTTCTCATGCAGTACATTATGAATCTTCATCATTCTAATGGCCACATGGTATTCTATACAATAACCCATTTAAATATTTATCAATTTTGGTCATTTCAGTTGGTGCTAATGTTTTACTATTATAAATGATGATGCAATGAACATTCTATGCATATCTTTGTACATATGAATAAATAATTTAGAGTCGATTCACAGGAATAGAATTTTTAATCTGCACCATATGAGCAGCATTACAATTTGTTATAGGTACTACCAGGCTTTCCCCCATAAGCTGTACCCAATTTTATACTCTAACCAATAGTCATGAGACATTCTCACCATAGCTAAATATTATAAAACTTATTTTGAAAGTTGGACTTTCTCTTTGTAAACACAATACATGTTCATAATAAAAAGGAATTCTAAGCAATTCAAAGTAGAAAAATTCGAAATGAAGCTAATTTTAAAAAAACCCATCTTACCACTTAGAAATACCCATTATAAAATCACTCCAAGCATAAAAGTAAACACAGAATAGGCAGATATAATTATTAAAATGAGATCATACTATAGACAGAACTTTAAAATTAAAAACATTAAATTTAGTTTGATCTGATTTTAACTCAAGAAAAAAAATTTAAAATAGAGTGAAATGAAAGATCTCAAGTTTAGTAAATGCTTCTATATGGGAAATGAGGTTACTAAAAAAGTACACTAAAGCAAGGAAAAAGAATTATACAAAAGCATTAGGAAGTTGGAAGCATTAGTGTCTAACTTGTGGGCAGTATCTAATGACTCCTGGCTAAAAAAAACGGGAAAGCAGCAGACTGAGGTAGCCAGCCTCCAAGATGACCTCTAATAATCCTCTTGGTCTTTCTACCTTCATGTCATCCCTTCCAACACTACTTCAGGGGTGGTCTCTACAACCAGTAGAATACAGCAGAAATGATAGTCTCTGACTTCTGAGACTAGGCCACAAAAAACATTACAATTTCTGCCTTGCTCGCTCTCAGAGATACTTGGTTCTAAGGGAAGCTAGCTGTCATGTTGTAAGACCAAGTAGATCTATGGAGAAATACATGTGGCAAAGAACTGAGGCATTCTAACAACTGTGCAAGTAAGCCACCTTGGAAGCAAGTTCGCTAGCCTTAGTTAAGCCTGCCAATGACTGCAACCTCCTGAGACACCCTGAATCACAAAACCTGTCTAAGCTGCTCCTGGATTCCTGACCCTTAGAAACTGAGTGAGATAATAAAGAGTTAGGTTTCAGTTGCTACGGTCTGATGTAAATTTTTATGTAGCAATAGATAACTAATACACAAAATAGACTTATACTTTCCCCATCTCCGTTCCCAGCCTTCACACCCAACTCCTGATACTTGGAAGATATTTTTGCGTGGTCAACATTTACATTCTGTTCCGGATTCATAATTCCCATAGTTGTTACTCATGTTCTACATGTAAATGAATTCAAGATTTATTATACAGTTTCCCAGTTTTCCCATTCCTAAGCTCTGTATTTTTGTTTTTGAGACATATTTTACATATATATAGTGAAGCGCACTACTCTTTAAATGTATACTTTAACGAGTTTTGACATATGTATAGACACGTGACTGTTGCTCAAATAAAAATATTTTCATGCCCCTAGAAGGTCCCTCTTATCCCTTTTAGTTAATAGCTAAATTCTATATTTTCAATTTAATTTTTGACTGGTAAGCTTTCTTTATCAAGCAGTTTTTATTACTACAGTCATGTGCCACATAATGACGTTTCAGTCAACAACAGACCGCATGCACAATTATGACATACCATATAGCATAGGTATGTAGTATGCTATACCATCTAGGTTTCTATAATGTTTGCACAATGATGAAATCACCCAATAACGTATTTTTCAGAACGCACTGCCATTGTTAAGCAGTACATGACTGCCCAGGTTTATTGGTGCTGTATTCCCCAGTTCTTGAATGCTTGTGTTTGTCTTCCATGTTTATACTTTGAGGACAACTTTATACTAGAAATTTTTATGGATTACACTTTACTTCAAAATCCATTAAATTGGAGTGATGTCAGTGAAAATAGCAGAGTAAGGAGCTCTGAAAAATCAGTCCTCCATAAAAGCAATGAGCGTAAAAGCTGCTATACCATAAAAGTGCTGGCAAAATGATTAGAATCAACTTTTTCATAACTCTGGAAATTAACCAAAGGCTTTTAACAATCCAAGGAGTGCTTTTTTTAATTTTTTTTTAAAGCTGAATTTTAGTAAGAACAGCTTTATGACATTTTGAACTTGACCTACACCCATTCCCCTCATCCCAGCATCAGAGTAGATTTGAAAACCAACATTCCTGCAATCATAGTGAAAACCATAGTAGTGTCCTTGTAGCCACTAGAGGGGGTATAACAGGTTTGGAGTTCCCCAAAACACTATTCTAAGAGAGCTGTCATTATTTGACCTGTCTGGGGATCCCTTAAAAATCCCCATTTATAAGGCCTGTCCTTATTTGGCCAGAGTCAGACTTCATTCAGTGTGAACAATATTCTTCCTGGGAGAAGCAAAGGAAGGGAGGTGACCTGTTGAAAATGATCAATGGCAATCATTTAACACTGCAGGTGCCTGAGATGGTGATAACAACTGGATCAAAAAAATTTTAAAAGCTGAGGAATGAGATTAATCTATGGGAGTCTTTGAAAAGCTTTGTCATATTTCTAAGAATCTAGAAGGCCAGGCTCATGGGAGGGCTGTGCATATGCCTAGGCCTATGTACATGACCAGAGCAATATGCATGCACAATAAAAAACTGTGAAAGCCCTAAGTTCTTACCTTGAAAAATGGTGCAAAGAGAAAATGAAGGCTAAGGCAGAATTATTAACTGCCCTCCTGAGCACTAAAGGTATGCCCCAATACACTTACAGAGTCCCTCAGCAAGCTGGGAAACTTACTTGTTCCAGCCATTTAAGGAAATCTGTCTAATAATTAGCTGACCACTAAGCTAATAAGAAAGAGACATCAGTAGCCATACACCACAAAGAATACTGACCTTACAGAATTAGTTCAGGAAAGTCACTAAAAAGACAAAGAGCAACAACAATAAACAGCAATAACAAATCAAGGGGTCGGGAGGAATATGATTTCCAGAATTTCCCCATTATATTCTTCAAACTGTCCAGTTTAAAAAACAAACAAACAAAAAACATGCAAAGAAACAAGAAAGTATGACACATAAATAGTAAAAGGAACAGTCAATAAGAAGTGTCTTTGAAGAAACCCAGATGTTGGACTTGCAAGACAAAGTATTAATCAGCCATCTTAAAGATATTCAAAGAACTAAAGAGAACATGTCTAAAAATCTAAAGGAGCCCAGCCGGACGTAGCTCAGTGGTTGAGCGTTGACCTAGGATCCAGACAATCAGGGTTTGATTCCCGGCCAGGGCACATGCCCCGGCTGTGGGCTCAATCCCCAGTCAGGGGCGTGCAGGAGGCAGCCGATCAATAACAACTCTCTCATCATTGATGTTTCTCTCTCTCTCCCTCTTCCTTCCTCTCTCTGAAATCAATAAAGATATATATTTTTTAAAAACACAAAAAACAAAAACTAAAGTATGAGAAAATGCAAACTGAATGCAACAACATATAAAAAGGATTATACACCACAACCAAGTGGAATTTATCTCAGGAAAGCAAGGTTCATTCAACATATGGAAATCAATCAAATACCCCACCCACATTAATAAGTGACAAAACCCATTAAATTATTTTAATAGACACAGAAAAAGCATTTGATAATTCAACATCCTTTCATGACATAGAACACTCAGCAAACCAGAAATGGAAACAAACCTCCTTATCTTGATAGAGGACATCCATGCAAAACCCACAGCTGACATAATTCTTAGTGGTTAAAGATTGAGAGCTTTGCCACTAAGAACAGGAACAACACAAGAATGTTCACTCTCCCTACTTCTATTCAAAATAGTACTGGAGGTTCTAGCCAGGTAAATAAGGCAAGATAAATAAAAGGCATCCAGATTGCAAAGAAGTAAAACTACCTCTCTTTGTAGATGACATGATCTCCTATGTGGAAAATCTAAAGGAATCCACATGAGCATGCACGTACAGAAAATGATTAGACCTAATAAACATTCTGCAAGGTTGCAGGATACACAATCAACAGATGAAATTAAATTTTATTTCTATCCACTAGCAATGAACAATCTAAAACTGAAATTCAGAATGCAATTCCACTTACAGTAGCTTCAAAAGGCTAATGAAATATTTAGGAATAAATCTAACAAAAGTAGTGCAAATCTTATACAACAAAAACTATAAAATATTGTTTAAAGAAACTGAAGAACACCTAAATAAATGGAAAGACATCTCATAGTCATAGACTGGAAGATTTAATGTTGTTAAGATGACAATACTCCCTGAATTGATCTACAGATTCAATGTAATTCGTATTAAAAATCCAACTGGACTTCTTGCAGAAATTGACAAAGTGATCCTAAAATTCCTATGGAAATGTAAGAGACCCAGAACAGCCAAAACAATCTTTAAAAAGATAAACGAAGTTCAAAGATTCACACTTTTTGATTTCAAAACTTACTGTCAAACTACAGTAATCAAGACTGTGTGGTACTGGCATAAGGACAGACATACTGATCAATGGAATAGAACTGAGAATCAAGAACACTTTGTAAAGTATGACTGTCTAACCATTATGCTGTAACCTGAAACCAATAGAAAATAATATTGAATGTAAGCTGTTAAGTAAAAAGTTTTTTTAAACAATAAAAAATAAATAAACCCATATATTTATGGCCAATTGATTTTTGACAAGGGTCACAAAATTAAATAATGAAAGAACAGTCTTCTCAACAAATGGTGCTGAAACAACTAGATAGCCTCAAACAAAACACTGCCCTGCTCGATGTGACTCGGTTGGTGCGTTGCCTCGTACACCAAAAGGTGGTATACTCAATTCCTGGTCAGGGCACATACCTAGGTTGAGGGTCTGATACCTGGTTGGGGCGAGTATGAGAGGTAACATATCAATGTTTCGCTCTCACATTGATACCCCCCGCTTTTCCTCTCTCAAATCAATAAAAATGTCCTCAGTGAGGATTTAAAAAAACGATGTGGACTACTACCTCCTATCATACACAAAAATTTAAAAATTTAGGACTGAAGACCTAAACATAAGAGCTAAAATTATAAAACTCGCAGAAGAAAACATAAACATAAATCAATTAACAAACACATTATTTTATATACCAATAAGAGAACAAAGCCGCCACACACACACACAAAAGTGAAAATACTCTTTATGTACTGATGTGGGATATTGCCAATTAGAAAAGCTTGATGCACAACAGTGTATACAGCATACCACCTATTTGGCAAAACATATTTGCTTATAAATGCATAAAATACCTCTGCAGAAAATAACATTAGCCTCTTCTGGAAATGGGACTATAGCTGAGAGACAGAGGTAGGACAGAGATTTAGCACTGTATATCCTTATGTACTTCTGCAGTTTGAACCACATTAATGTATTTCCTAATATAAAAAAAGTAAACATGTATTTTATTTCATTTTTTAAGTTTTAGTTTAATTATAGGCTTTTATATCAGTAATAAGAATACAATGAAAATTTAAAAATTCAATTTTAGGGAATTAATTCTGTTCAGAAGATATTTTAGAATAATATTTTTATTGCCTCCTTTTTAAAAGAACTGCTTTATTGAGATATACATAATTCACATACAATTCACCCATATATAGTGTACAATTCCATGTTTTGTAGAACCTTGAAAGAGTTGTGTAATCATCACCACAACTGACTTCTTTTCCTTTTGAATAATAAAATGAGGATACTAGACAAAATCCTGGTAAGGTCAGCGTAGAGAGTTTATGGGGCAGAGAGAAGCAAGACTTTGCCACAGGGGAGCTGGAATTTCCCCTCCCCACTTCCCAACTCTGCTCAGGATATTAGGCTGTAATTATATAAATAACATTTTTTAGGCAATTTTGTACATGTCAAATTGTGGAAGGACAGTCATGGTAAAGAAAGTGTCCTATACTTACGTCAAAATGAAATTTAGACAGTTATTTTTTTAGATGAAAAATGAAAGAGTATTTGAATAGCTTTTCCAATAATTGTGGATATTCTCTGATACTACACTAAAACCTGACAGGTGATATATTCTTAAAGGTTAGAAGTGATGTTGAATCTCAAATCAACTCATTACCCTTTTTTATACTGTTACATTAAAATCCACTGATCTATCTTGAAATTTTTTATTATGTTAGTTGTAGGTATACATATGTAGATATTGTGAAATGATTACCACAATAAGTTTGTATGTCAATCACCACACAGTTACAATTTTTCTGAGATGTGAACTTTTAAGATATAGTCTCTTAAGCATCTTTCAAATATAAAATCCAGCATTGTTAATTAAAGTCACCATGCTGTACATTACATCCCCAGGACTTAACTGGAAGTTTGTACCTTTTGGCTACCTTCACCCATTTGGCCCACTCCCCACCCTCCATCTCTCACAACCACCAATTTCTTCCATGTATTTATGAGTTTGGGGTATAAAATTTTTTTTCTATTCCACATATAAATGATATCACACAGTATTTGTCTTTCTTTGTCTGACTTACTTCACTTAACATAATGCTCTCAAGGTCCATCCTAGTTGTTACAAATGACAGGATTTCCTTCTTTTTAATGCTGAATAACATTCCATTATATATATACATACATATATGTACGTACACACACACAACTTATATACACACACATGCCACATTTTCTTCATCCCTTCATACATCAATGGATACTTTTGGTTATTTCCATGTTTCAGCTATAGTAAACATGCTGCTATGAACATGGGGTGCTATATATTTTTAAACATCCATTATTAAATTAAATGGTCCAAGGGTAGAAATATTATAGTTAACATATTTAGTCTCAGGAAGCTTAGCCTCAGAAAGTCAATTTTTGGAGAGAGATGAAGGAGAAATTATTGCTGGCCAAACATTAAGCAGTATAATGGTTAATAATGATAATTTAAAAACCTCTATGGCATTTACAGTGTGCCAGACACTTTACATAAATGAACTCATTTAATCTACTCAAGAACCCTGATAAGCAGTAATTATTATTCTCATTTTTGAAAACAGGAAACTGAGGCTTAAAACACTGAGTAACTTGCTCAAAATTACATAACTAGAAAGTGATAGAAATCACATTTTGAATGTTCAGAGTTACGGTCTTGACCACTGCACTATACTGTCTCTATAGACTAAAATGCTACATCGAGAATAATGGCTTTGCAGCAAGACAAACAGTAATTAGCTATGTGGCTACCGGCAAATTGCTGAATCTCATTTAGCCTTAGCTTTCTTGTCTGTAACTGAAGAAGTTAACACTTGACTCTCAAATATATAAAACAGTTAGCACATCATCTAGCACTTGGTAAGTGTTATAATAAATTATAGCTAAAAATAAAAAACCCTCCAAAAAGGGAGGTTTAGAGCTAGCAAGGTGCACAGTAGTAAAAAGCAGTGCCACTGGTCGTCCAACAACTCATTTAGAGGGCTATATGCTGTCCCCATAGATACTCAGCACAATGATAAAGCTGAGCTACACACTAAAACTACTAACATGGCTGACAGAAAATAAAGAAGAGCTAAACAAATTTCAAGACTTACTATAAGACTACAATTTAAAGTTTGTATTGGTATAAGGTTAGACATAAAGACTAATGGAACACAACAGAGAACCCAAAATATACCCAACATACATATTCAATTGATTTTTTATAAAGGTGCCAATGTAACTGAATGGAAAAAGACTAGTCTCTTGACCACCGCTGACCATTTCAACAAATGGTGCTCCAACAATTGGACATCCACATGAAAAAAAAATACATTCTAACCTTTACCTCACACATATACAAAAGTTAACTTGAAATGATTCATAGACCTAAATGTATGAGCTGAAAGTAGAAAGTATTTTTAAAAAAACATAAAAAATTCTTTGAGACTTTATTTAGACAAATTTTCTTAAGACACATAAAGCATGAGCCATAAAGGAAAAAAAAAAGATAAATATAACTTAATCAAAATTAAAAACATTTGCTTTTTCAAAGA
Organism: Miniopterus schreibersii; assembly: GCF_964146895.1. Taxonomy (NCBI): domain Eukaryota; kingdom Metazoa; phylum Chordata; class Mammalia; order Chiroptera; family Miniopteridae; genus Miniopterus; species Miniopterus schreibersii. The sequence goes on from NC_138105.1 coordinate 61,553,698, forward strand.
CAATTATTAAGAAAACAAAAATGCAAGCCTCAGATTAGGATATGTGTATATTCACATATTTAAGGGTTTGTACCCAGAATATACATACAACTCTTGTAATCAATAAGAAGACAAACAACCTTATTAAAAAACAATGGGCAAAAGATTTGATAGGCATTTCACTTAAGAAGATACATGAATAGCAAATAAGCACCTGAAAAGATGCTCAGCATAATCAGTCATTAGAAAATTGCAAAATAAAACTAGAGTGAGATGCCATTACATATGCACTTGAATGGATAAACTTAAAGAAAAGCACAAATACCGAGTGCTAAAGAGAATACAAAGTAATTAGAAATCTCATATTGCTGGTGGGAATGCAAAATGGTATAGCCACTTTGGAAAACAGTTTGGTAGTTTCTAAAAATGTTAAACATGTACTTACCAATAACCACACAATCACACTTGTAGGTATGAGAACAGCTTAATTCATAAGAGCTAAAACAACTCAAATGTCCCTCAATTGATTAATGGATAAACAAATTTTGTTATATCCATTCAATGGACAGATATTCAGCATTTAAAAGTTAAAAAACTACTGATACATGTAACAACACTAATGAATCTCAAAAGCATCATGCTAAGTGAAAAAGTCAGACACAAAAAGGTATATATGTATGATTCTAGTCACATGACATTCTAGAAAATGCAACACTACACTGACAGAATGCAGATTAGTGGTTGCCAGGCACTTGCAGTGGAAAGAGGTATCTGACTGCAGAGAGGCATGAAGGAACCTGTTGAAATACTGAAAATTTTCTATATCTTGATTTTGGTAATGGTTATACCATAGTATAAATTTGATAAAACTCAGAGAACTATACTCTTATGCAAATTTTATCTCCATAAAGGTGATTAAAAACAAAGAAAAAGACACATTCCCCCTGCATATCTCAAGTTAATTCTGTGAGGATCAAATGATATAGTCAAATTTATCTGAAGTTGACACAGGCTGATATTAAAAGCTTTCTTAAGGGCAAAAGAGTTTGAACAATTGTTTCAAAATTTTATAGGGCTCTCAGATATCAAGGTCCTCAAGTTTGGTTTGTTTGGTGAGTTCTAGCTCAGTTCCTTACCTAACTAAAGTTAGTAACTACACATTACTAAATTTAGTACATCTTCCTGACAGAACAAGTTATCCGTAGCAAATGATATCAAATCCTTTAAGATCTAGCTCTTAGTAAATTTCAAGAGTGAACAGGATTAACTGATCAATGCATAAAAGACCATATTTATAGTTTATAAAAAATAGTATGTATTCCCTTGAAAGCCTTCTTCTGCAGGAAATTATAATATTGTCTGATGACTCATATAGACTACAGCTGAACTTTAGGTTTTGCTATTTTATCAGACATAGATACCTTCTTTCTATCATTTATCCCCGTCCCATTATTTTTTATATATAAGGGAATATTTCATAAAACTGTAAAAGGAAAATTAAACCTAAGTACAGACTTTTCTCCACAATCTTAGAAAACAGTAATTGGGGGAAACAAAAATAAAAATTACTGAAGGGGGGAAAAGCACACCTGTGCCTAATCTTTAAAAGTCATTTTTGTCAAAGCTTATGGTAGAATAAAAAAAATTTAAATTATAAATTATACTTTAAATACAGGTTAAAGAGAAATCTTGTTTCATATTTGAAAACGGTGAATTTTACACTAAAAATGTACATCTCAAATCCTTTACACTGCATTTGAGATAATAAAAGTCCTGACAAAACAATGAATTTCAGGAATTGTAGAAAACTTCTAACAATGAAAAAGTATATTCTGAAATTATTTTCACTTCAATTTTTCAGAACCATCACCAAAGTGAGAAAATATGTGTATTCAGATTTAGAGACTGGATGTTTTCCTATGGGGGGAAAAAAAGTAACCTTATGTGTTGTGTTTATAAGAAAATAGTCTGCCTACAAACTGCAGAAGATAGAAAAAAAAAATGAAATAAAAAGTAAGACATTTTGAACCACAGAACACCATCTGTTCTTATTCTCCATAGGCTGCAAAACAAGAGAAAATCCTAAAGTGTACTGTGCAAAAACATTTATATTGTTGGTAACTGAACTCCATTCAAAGATTTGAATAGTTTTCTCCTAATAGAAACAAACATTCTAAACCTTTTCATTTGGAGATAAAAGTTACAACTCATATGTAAAAATCTACCTATTTTGTAGATAGATAATAGCCTTCAAATTGGAGATCTACATAAAACTAGTAAAATTCATTAGGTCGGAATTGATAAAATCAATGAGCATAATTTTATTTGGTTGTATTATAAGAGGACAATTCCATAGTCTGTGATTTATGCCCTACCAACATTGCTTTTGTAATGTAGATATAAATTCGACTTGTTTATAGTAACTTTATTCATAATTGCCAAAACTTGGAAGCAACCAAGATGACTTTCAGTAGGTGAATGGATGAAAAAACTGCGGTATATCTAGGCAATGAAATATTATTTAGCATTAAAAAGAAATGAGCCACCAAGACATTAAGGAACCTTAAAAGCAGATTACTACGTGAATAAACTTCTTGTTTATCTTATTAGAGAAATCCTCTGAATCTATAAAAAGCAGCCAACCGGAAAAGACTACATACTGTGTAACATTCTTGAAAAAGCAGGGCTATGGAGATAGTAAAAAGATCAGTGGTTCCCACGGGTTGGTGGGAGGGAGGGATGAACAGAAGGAGCACAAAGGATTTTTAGGTAGTGAAACTACGGTCTCATCTTGTGATACTATGAATTAGGGATAGTTGTTACTGTATACTTTTCAAAACCCTCTGGAATGTACAAAATCATTTATACCTAATGTAAACTATGGACTTCCGGTGATAACGATGTGTCAGTGTAGGTTCACAGATTATAACAAAGGTACCACTCTGGTGCCATATGCTGATAATAGGGGAGGCTGTGCATGTGTGGGGGACAGGAGGTATATGGGAACTCTCTGTACTTTCACTGTGAACCTAAAACTGCTCTAAAAAATAAATTCTATTTCTAAAAAAGGTATAGTAACACTTTAGTTGGTTTTCAACATCTAGTCTGAAACTGTCTGCTTAGGGAAAGGATTAATATATACCCATCGCTATAAAGAAAGTATTACAGCTAAATTGAATATGCAGTGGCTTTATCCTTCCTTTTTTTCTTTTCTTCTTTTTTTATATCTTTATTGATTTCAGAGAGAGGAAGGGAGAGGGAGAGAAAGAGAGAGAGAAACATCAATGATGAGAGTCATTGATCGGCTGCCTCCTGCACACCCCCGACTGGGGATCGAGCCCGCAACCCGGGCATGTGCCCTGACAGGGAATCGAACCCCGATCTCCTGGATCCTAGGTTGACGCTCAACCACTGAGCCACGCCCGGCCGGGCTATCCTTCATTTTAAAGATAAATAAAAAAGGGAAATACAAGTAGTCTCAGTACAGTTGGAACATTTCTAAAACTCGCTCAGAGCTCTATTCATACAAATTCTTATATTTGGGAGTGAGTCATTAGATACAGGTATGATGCACAGTTGTTAAATGTACTCAAAAGTTTAAGAACAGAGTAGAATATGACAATTAGAAATGATACTTAGAATGTATTTGATCAAAGCCCCTTGTTTATAAGGAGACTGAGAAAAAGAACTGCAGGCTTGCCCTGGCCCCACACTGTTTCAATGGCAGGACTGGAACCCTGGTGGTCTCAAGTTAATGGCTGCTTCTCCATTACATAACTACCCTTCAAGAAAACAAAGCTGCGATAAAGTTCTCAAAATTCAGAGATGCTATTATTTTCTTCTCCATTTATTTATTTCTTCAAAAGGACATGAATCCAATTAGTATATTTCTTTGGCTGATAAGCCTCACTCAGGCTCTGCCCATTTACTCACTTATTCTGCCCACTTGGTTTTTCCCAGAGGTCATTTAAAAAGAAAATCATGTTTTAAGAATGCAAACAGCCAAAGGAAATGTTTTTCTCCCCCCTGAAAGTGAACATAAAACACACGTGTTTATTACTAAGCGAAAGCTATGCTCCCCACCCCACCACTGTAAGTGAGAATTTAGACTCTTGTTCAGCCTCTTAGAGGTAAAAAATCTGCCCTTGGTGGGAGCAGCTATGACTCTTGAAAGAAGCTACAAATAACATGCTGGGAAATTCAGCAGGCACTGCTATTATATCCTGTTTATACTGTCATTTTTCCTATCAGTAGGATATTATTTATACAGACCCCACCCATGAACTTCTTGTTTATCTTATTATAGATATCCTCTGAAACTATAAAAAGAAGCCTCTGCATTTGTTTCTGGAACATGCACATGGGTTATAATTTTGCACCTCAATACACTTTTTTATTTAGCATTTTCTTTTGTTATGTACCACTTTTTCTCCTTTTTATCTCAGGGTTGACTTATTTCATATATTAGAGTTGAACTTTACTGACGAAGAGACTCTGTTACAGGACAGAGATTCCAGACAACCACATCCTTAACTTTATTTGGGGGTAGATTCTACCACACAGAGTCTTCAAAGATACAATTGAGTTATTTGTTTAAAGACAGAAAAATGTGCCTATGTACTGACCAAGTTCCCTAGTAAGTAAGTCCTGCATGCCTAGAAGGCTGCCTCACTCAGGCTACTCTATCCCAGGTGGGCCAATTACAAGGGGCAAGCTTTACATTAATTCTCAATTACTCCATCTCTTTTCTGGAATGAAAAGCCCTGCCCCTGAGTCCAGCTTGATGACTAGATGGTCTGGAAGAAAATGTAGCACAATAGCACATGAGGAATACATGAATTCAGAAAGTTGACCAATGAGACAATAAACCACCTGGTTATAAATAATCCTCACTTCCTGGCCTTATGTAAATAATTGAACTAAAGTAGATAAAAGAAAATTGTGAGTTCCTTAAGGGCAGAAATTCATGCAGCGTTTGTTGAGAAAATGATTATTTCTGGAAAGGGAACATCACTGTACAAAGTTATACTGGATAAACTTTCGCATGTACAGCTGTGTTAGCTTCACCAATACTCGCTTTGCCCTATAAGGCAGCACTACAGGCAGCTAGGTAAACATGAAATCTTCAGAGAGCACATACAAGGCTAGACTCTTTGGGGATATGTAAGACAGATCGCTGCTTTTAAAGAACATTACTCTAAAATGTGTAACTGAAATGAGGCTTAGTATCTCAGGGTAGTGAACTAAGTCTAATTAATTTCAGAATAAGAGAGGTCCATAAGGGCTAAAGTGACCAAAGAAGGCAGAATAAGGATAGTGACTGAGGTCATCTGATAAAGGAGGAATTGATAAGGCTGAGGTGAGATGGTGAAAGGCATCCTAGTCTCCACCAACGATCTGGGAGTAGCCAGGTAAGCAGAATTCTGGAAATTGCGAGTAGTTAATTCAGCTAGGGAGTATACTGAATAGAAGATGACAATAAAAAGAAGGCTGGAGTCAAATTATGAGTTTCATTTTTCAATCAAAGATCTCTGATCAAGGGAAAATGAACCCAAGCTTTCAAACTATGAATGAAGAGGAGGAAGAATAAGTTGGGGTGAGGCTGAAATGGGGGAAGATTTTAACAGTACCAGATCCTATAATTACAGCAGCCTAAGAAAGGTCCAAGTGATATAACAGATAATAAATGTGTAAAAATATTATCAATTCTTGCTTTCATAAGCAGAAGATGGCATCATGATGACTATTACTGAGTGAGGCGATGCTAAACAATGCCAATCCATTGAAGTAATGTCAGGAAAGCTTACCAGTCTCCTAAAACAGTACTTCTCAAACCCTAATCACCTGGGGATCTAGTTAAAATGTAAATTCTGATTCACGTTTAGGGTGGTGCTCTCAATCTTTGCATTTCTAACAAGCTCCCAATACTGCTGTTCCACAGACTACATTTTAGGTAGCAAGATGCTAAAACCTCTGTTTCCCTTTCCAAAAAGGCAATATTTGATATACTATGTTTAATCCATTATGGTTTATCTAATGCTTTTACATATGCCTAGAAAATTCCTTTTAAAGGTATTTTATTATAATTTGCATCAATGCTGAATTGGTTTCCAAAGCTACTATTTTAAAAGTCCAAGATGACTCAAGATTCAGGGTATTTAAGATACTTGGAAATATTTCCATCTGGACAAAATCAACTTTACAATGCTGTTCTATAACACTGTAATTTTGTCATTCTTTTCAGTCTGGCAAACTAGAAGATGCTATTGCCTCTAATTTGGGGGCTAATGTAAAAGCCCTGAAAGATAGTTACTCCATCTTTTCATAGTGCACAGCACTGGGCTTTGGCAAAACTCACTTAACTTGCCCTTAGTCTGCCCTTACCACCATTTCTTAATCCTTGAAAATAAAGATAACAACTTATTTTAAATATCCTACTGAAAAACACCTGAAGATTACAAAAATCAAATTCACACACCATCCTTCTGTTTAAGATTTCTATGCAAAAGGATATGCCTTTAATTAAAGTATTTTACAATAAACTGTCATTTTAAAAACTATGTTACTAGTGTAATATATTACACAAGCATGCGCGCGCGCACACGTACTAAAATTGGCTGACCTTAGGTTCTTGGGACAAAATTTAAGACTTCTAAAATCTCGTTTCATTTTTAACCAAATTAATGTTCAATAACAATCTTTTAGATAAATTGTCTTCAATATGTATCAATGTCAGAGTACATAATATCTTAAAATTGGAAGGTATTGTTGAAAATCACATCCATCTATTTCATTGAAGAGGTAAGAAACTGAGGCACAGAGGCTAAAAAGGCCAAAGTCATGTAGCTGCTACTGGCATGTTAAAAAAAGAAGGGGGAGGAACAAATTAATTTTCACATCTGTCAATGTACAAGGCATAACGATGAATTAACTACAAAATGTAGTTGAAAGAGTTTCTGGTTCCTCTAATGACTAAGGCATAGTTGGTTTTATAAATCACTGATACTGAAGAAAGGAACACTTCATACCAACAAAGACATGCTACCCAAATTTAATAACTTTATAAAAAATGCAAACTGAATAGAGAATGACACATATACACCATATACTTGGGATGGGGCTGCGGTGGGGTGGGTAATGGGATGGGATATAAACAAAGAGAAGACAATGGTAACTCATCTTCTCAGTAATGGTTTGAGAAAAGCTTTCACATACAGAAAAGTGGTTTAAAAAACACAACTTCCTTTTCTCTCATGGGTCGTTTTTTAATTGGTAAAATCGAGGATTAGATTTGGAGGACTGCAAAGCTTTTAAATATATCAAATGTAGGTAGCAGTTGGATGTGCATGTGTCATGAGCTCTGTCACAGTTACAAGAAAACCAGAGAACCCTTTTTTAGCAATAAAATATGGAATTTTGTGCTTTTTACAAATGCTATTAAAATTTACTAGCGCAAGCTTTTAAAAAAATCACTGGTGAAGTTCCATGATGTCGGAGACAATGGGTTTTAAATCACTGGCATACATTATTATGCCTAAGTTGACAGATCTGCACTGCAATGCAGAAATGCGAGCAATAATCCAACATCTGCACCAGAAGGCAGAGACCAGACATGATTCCAGAATAAAGGGCTCTTCAGCTCTTACCTGTTACCTGTGCAACAACTGCTTGGGAAATCCTCCGATTGGCAAGAAAGGCTTTGATTTCCTCTTTTATCACACTGCTGTCCCTCCTAACAAAAACAGAAGACAAGACCAACAATGTATGTTGAAGGTAGAAATCCTCATCTTTGCTAAGAAAGGTGAAGCAGAGAGGTGGGGAGAACATAGAAAGAAAGGACACAAAAATAAAGGTAAATGGACCAAGTTTGTGTGAAACATGAAATTAAAAGAAACCAAGAAACGCCAAATATTCAAGTCCTAAAACACCACACCACGAGACAGACGCTTTTGTGAATGCCACAGCAGATACAAGTTTCGTACCAGAGGATGGCTAATCGCATGCTGTGAATAATTCACATTAGGAACAAGGCTGCCATATGGTAGACACTAAGTCTCATTACTGTGGGATGAATCTATCCTACAGATAGAAAATCCTAGAAAAATAAAAAGCAACAACAACAGCAAAAATCAGTTGTGAGTAGATTGTGGGTTCGCATGTTAACTATGCAACTGCATAAATAAGGTGCAGTTCATTCTAAAAGCTTTGCTAAAGAATAGAAATCATCATCATTCTCACAACTGCTAAAATATTAGCCATTTTAAGAAAGGCTTTGCATTTTAATTTGCATTCTTTTCCTGTATAAACCAAAAAAATTTTAAGTGGCATGGGTTGCATATAGAATTTTAATATAAAAAGGCACTTAATTTCCTATTACATGTATTATACAGGACACTTAATACTTAAACCTTCATTATTTCCTGCATCCTTAGGATCACAAATTATAGATCTAATTTTTCCTCCACTAAGATGCCTTAACAATTTTTACTTATTTAAAAATTCAACAAATTCTCAAAAGACTACACATTCACTGGAGTAACAATGAATGGCAAGACTTCTTTTTCTCCGCCAGATCAGAGTATGTAAATAAAAATTATACTTAAAACTGACCAATTTCTCTCTGAAAGTTTTGTGTACAAGAAGATAACATAAGTAGAGCACTGATTTTTGTTGAAGGCCCAAAGTAACATAGAACAGTGGTAACTTCTCATCTAATACAGGAGTCAGCAAACTATGGCCTCTGGGCTAAGTATGGCCTCCCACCTTTTTTCATACAACCTATAAACTAAAAATGGTTTACATAGATGAACATTTGTAATCAATTTAATGGCAGGAAAACACTATCTTTAAACTTGAATTAAGGCAAAATATTATCCCCTCCCCAATTCTATTTTTCTCACTAGTAGGCTTGAATTTTTAAAATTGTATTTAATTATTATCCCATGTTGAGTTTTGTCAATAAGAATGTATGCCCATTTGTTTTCTCTCTTTTGTGTAAGTTATCTATATTATATCCTCAATTTTGCCTCCTGTCCACTAAGTCTAAATGTTTACCATCTAGCTCTTACAGAAAGTTTGCTCTCTTGATAAGACAAAGGGATCATGACAACTTTACAAATCATTTTGTGAATGAATCACAAACCCTGCATAGGAGCTCAAGTCTTTCTACACATTATTTGGAGAAACAAAAGTACCCTTTCCAAAAAGAATCAGGTGTGATTTAATTTAGAGCAGATATTTCAGCCCCTTGGTGAGGAGGGGCTGTACACTCTATTAGCGGATTCCATGCTCCCTTTCAGGAATTCTGGAAAAGAACAGAGAAGTGACAGTGGAGACGGCTTCCAATCTGGAGCTGTACTGTATATTCCTGATCTACTGGTTGGAAATCCTAATCAAAGATTCCTAAAGGAAGACAATAAAGAGTCAGCCACCTAATCCAATATCGAAAATTTCTCATACTGATTGAGATAATGACTAGACTCCTTCCAAAATGCTTGTTTATATTTGAAATATTTCCTTGAAAAATGTGCATTCTCATTTTATTTGAAAATTGTGCAGTTGACAGAAAAGGCACAAATAAATAATTTTAAGTCAAACAGGACAACAAACTGCTAAGTAAAATACAGATAATGTAGAATAAGCAGCTCTCAAATATCCACCAATAATCAGGTGAGCAAGAGATAACTTCAGCAGTATCTATTTCAACTGGCTGATGTATATAAAACCACCAAATCATTTGGTTTTTGCAAAATTAATGTAAAATTTTTTTAAATAAAGCTTTGCATTTCAATGTATAGAGTGTCCTTCTTGTAAAATAAAACCTGAGTTTAAGAAAATATTAAGGTAAATTTTTTAAAATGAGCTTTTGTGGGGAAAAACGACTAAATAAGATTTTCTTGACCACTGATTTAAACTGGAATTTAAATAGATTTATTTTAAATCTAACTAACTTAGAGTAAACACTAAATTATATAGAGGAGATAACACTCAATTATTCCAATGGGGACTATCCAGTTTGTGACTTATTCACAGTCTTGCAGTATATTATCAAGAACGGCAGCAAGACAGCAGCAATTCACTTACACCCTCAAAGGCTATACTTTTAGGCAATTGGCAAGTTTCTAAGTACCCACAATGAGTCTTTAAAAATCTCTTTATTCAACTGCTTTACCAGAGAGAATCTTTTTTGAATTGAAAAACAATTTAAGACTTGAAAGATAAGGGTGTGCTTGGGCAAGTCACTTAATAAACCTGGGCCCGGGTTTCATTATCCTGTAAAAGGAGAACATTAATACACTCGTCACAAAGCTTTTAAAATTTTTCTCCAAACACTGAAATTAAACTTAAATGAAATTTAATACTAAATGTATAACATGAAATAAAAATTTTTTCAATGTAAACATTTTTGAAACTGTAAACATACTACATGAACAATGACTATTAATTTATAAAACCTCAGAAAGAATCCCAGGAAGAGAACAAATGATCTGCTCTAACTATATAAGACTGAATCAAACATCTGCATTAAGTACTTTAAGGCACCGTGGAAAGTTTTCTAGAAAGTCACATTAGACACAAGCAGTGATATGGCATTCAGTTAGTTTTACTAGGTACCTTCAAAATAGCAACAGCATTCAATTTTCTGTGTGTCCAATTCTCTTAAGTATTTCAAAGACTTCCCTTCTACTGGGTTGCCTTTGCTCTTTAAACTTTCGCATATTCCCCTTCATTTCCTCCTCATTCGGCCTTCTTTAACAATCTGCCTCTCTTACTGTACACATTTGTACCCTGTGAAATCACCAGTCTCTTGGTGTAAAAACTCATTTACTCCAAATCTAATTCTTTCATTTTCTCCTCCTTATCTCCCCTCTTCATCTGAAATTTGACATCCTCTTTAAAGAGAATAAATCCCTTTTCCTCCCTTGTCTTATAAAATCTCACTCCTCATGATTTCTACTCCTCATGATTTTCTATTCCTTGTGGAATTAAAGTCAAATGTAGGCTGAGCTTTCTTTGATTCCATAGTTTACTTCCAAGAGGAGCTACCACTCTATTTGCATCTAACCACTTGAGATCCCTGTCATCTCCTCCTACTGCCTTTTCCAAACACAGTCAAGTTGGATTCATCTATCTGGGTGATTTCCCACATGTTAATAAAATTATTCCTGTCCACCCTCCATTGCCATTATTTTTATAACTTGCTAAACTTTCCATTGTTATCTAGAGACCTTAATATCTGAATGAATTCATCAGTAATGCCTCTTTGAAATCACCCTATTTAAAGACACAATTTGATTGTTATCTATTCAGAGTTCTCCCTGACCTTCAGAGCAAAAAAAGATCCTTTCTTCCAAAAGCATGTTAATATTTCAATTATACTACCTACCTGTTAATATGTTACATGCCATTCTGTATTAAGGTTGTTTCTGAGCTGGTCTTCTCTCTCTTACTAGCCTGTAAAGTCCTTTAGCACAAAGATTGTCTTATTCACCATAGGGTTTGCCTATAATAGAGCTCAATTTGTTCAATGAATGAACAAATCTGTAGCTGAAGATAAAAGGCTATAAAATGGAAAACCTGACCTAGATAATTTATAAAACAGTTTTAAATTCTTATTCTTATATATGCTTCAACTTCCAAACCAGAATGGAAAAAGAGTTATTTATGTTAGCTCAAAATGACAATAATTTCTTTTCTAGAACAAAGAATATTAAAGAATGCATGTTTAACAGTGGAATGCTTTGAGATCTTCCATAGTCTCTTGTTTGATATACACTACACATTCTTTAGGACCTACCTCTTAAAAGTCATCGTTTTAAATTTTTTACTGAATTTATTGGGGTGACACTGGTTAATATTATAGGTAGTCTTTTATCTCAAAGATTTCCAGAGATGGAAGACAAACTATTCCACAGGTAGAAAAATATAATTGCATACAAATTCTTTCATGTTTAAATAAAAACCCATTCCCTTTCATTTCCATCCATGGAGATAAACAAAGCATATTTTAAAGTGTTTTAAAGATAACTTTGAAAGAAAAGCTACTCTATACATATAAACAATATGGTAAGTGATTATGACTTATGGTACATAAGTACCCTACCTACACAAGTAAATACCCCAGTTAGGGCTATCGGTAAACAACTCGGAAGAAAGTCTCAGAATCTTGTATAAAATGCTAACATACATTATTATAACACTAAACTCATTTCAATTGTTATTTTAAAATATATAGACAACAGAACAGATATTTTAATAGATGTACACTGATATTAAAAGATATACACCTACATATAAATATATATATTAATAGATACATTTAAAAAATATTAACATGTGAAATGGGTCGTCAATCTAAAGCTAAGAGCTTTAAAGTCCTTCCTAAAACGTTATATTCAATGCTCTGCTGAGAATTCTAGTTTTCCTTTCAAGTTTTCTACCCTGATCAATTCAAAAATGGAAAAAGTTCCTTTCTTTTTTATTTTTTAACAAGTTGATCAGGCGTTGCTATAATTTACTCAATTTCTACAAAAAAAATTCCTTTATGTACCTTAAAATTATTAAAAGTGTTGACGCAATGGGTTATGAAATTTGAAAAATATATCTTATAATCGAGTGCTATGGAAGTTGGGCAATGTTGAATGTGCAAGAAGTGAATTATACAGGGTGGGGCAAAGTAGGTTTACAGTTGTTTGTATGGAAAGTAATACAATTAATAAATAATACTATAAGAATAAATTCCGTGTTTCCCGTAATCAACAACTGTAAACCTACTTTTGTCCAACCCCGTACATAATATATGTAGAAATGGAGGCAGGAAGGCATTCGGGTACCGAGTACCTATTCTCCCCACCTACAGACGACCACCAAATTCAATCCACTATAATATCAACACAGTGTTGAGAGATCAGCAAGGGCAGTGTACCCCTACATGAGCACAGGACACTCAGAAAGATCCACTGCTTAAAAATTTCTCTAACATTCTACCAAATAAAAATTCATTTGGTTAGGAAGTAGCAAATGTCACAGGAGTTGAGAGGGAGGACTTAGCCCATTAAGGCATTTGCACTTTGTCTTAAGTTACATCAACCACTGTTCCTAAAATCTTGTTGAAATCAACAGACATAAAAAATTTATTTACAGAGGCAACAGATAAAAGTGGCACATTGGTAATAAAGACATGAATTAGAATTCACGCTCTACCACCTAAAATTTACATTTTCTTGATCCAATTATTTAATTTTTGTGGATCTCAACTTCTCTGCTCCACCTCACAGCATGGTTGTAATGATTAAAGTGAGAACAGTCATGCAATAAACTTCTCCCTCCAACCTAAGGATTGTTATTATCATCAAACTTAAGAAAAATGAGGGGTGGGCACAAAAGAAGAATGTAGGTGTGGGTAAGGGTACAATGGCAGAGGACCACAGAGAGCCAGAAGGTCCAATGAAACGCCAAAATGATTAGAGGACACCAAAATAGCTAGTTCTAAGAAACTGAAGCAAAGATAAGGAAGAAGATAGTGTCCTAACTATGCAACAAAGTGGCAGTATGTAAATTAAATATTAATAACAATATATAAACATGTATGTATCTACTGATGAAAATTGAATGTATGTAATTGCAGGATTTAAGTACAAATCCTTGTCATTGCTAAATAGGTTTTCTGTTTATTTTAAAGACATAGTTGAACTACAGTATTATGTCAACCTAAGAGCTAATAATGAAGTTTAGACCTTGGCCAATCTTCCAGAGTCTTTTGTTAAAAAGAAAGTTTTCCCAAACTTCTTGTTAGTTTAATACACGTTTGGGAATTAAATGTTATGTCAAAAGTTTATTCAAAACAATTAACAGCAGCAGCAACATAAAGCAGGCTAGCATCCTCACAAATAAACTTTATTGCTGATATCCTCTCTACTCAGGAATAAAAGCTAACCTCCTTATATTTCAATGACTGAAGCAATTTTATTTGCCCAAATGATTATCTCTCTTAATCTTAACAACAATATATGTTAAATTCGAAAAGAACATGTGAACTTTGGCTTGCTGTTTTAATAAGTGAAAATGAACCCAAAGTCAAACTGATCTCATATAAAGTTTCAAAAGCCTAAATAATAGGGTCATATATTCTATGAAACTATTCATTAGAGGAATTACGTTGGAATCTAGATACAATAGTCTATTTAATCCAGTATTCCACGTAGGCAGTTCCATCTTGAAAATAAGTTCAGGACAGTTTGTTTAAAAGATACTACACCATTGTGGTACCACCCGACAGAGATTCCATATGGCAATATTAAGTCATCATTATACTATCTTCAGGTCTTAAAATCTTTAGGGAGAACTGTAACTCACAATTACAGGCTTTAATTTTATTTCTGACAAAGTCCTGTAGAGCTTCTTTCATTATGTACTGTACTATTCTATCTGCAGTACAGGCATACCTCAGAGATATTGTGGGTTCAGTTCCTGACCACCACAACAAAGCAAATATCGCAATAAAGTGAGTCTCATGAATGTTTTGGTTTCCCAGTACATATAAAAGTTTACACTATACTGCAGTCTATTAAGTGCACATACCTTAATTTAAAAATGCTTTACTGGCCGGCCAGGCGTGGCTCAGCAGCTGAGCATCGGCCTAGGATCCAGGAGATTGCAGTTTGATTCCCGGTCAGGGCGCATACCCAGCTTGCGGGCTCGATCCCCAATGACCGACTCATCATTGATGTTTCTATCTCCCTCTCCCTCTTTCTCTCCCTCTCCCTTCCTCTCTCTGAAATCAATAAAGATATTTTTTTTTTTAAAAAAAGAACCCTTAAAAAATAAAATAAATAAATAAAATAAAAATGCTTTACTGCTAAAATATGCTAACCATCATCTGAGCCTTCGGTCACTCATAATCTTTTTGCTGGTGGAAGGTCCTGCCTGGATGTTGATGAAAATACAGTATCTGCTAAGTGCAATAAAACGAGGAGGTATGCCTGTAGCAATAATCTACTTAAAACAATGCTTTTATCATCTCTATTCCTAAATATCTATAAAAATACCTTAACTCCAACCAAATTAGCCATATTTGTATGGAATCCAAATCTTCCAAAACCTGTACTGCCAAATATCCTACTCCTATTACCAAAGTTGAACTCACCTACAGTCCTTTTAAGACAAAACACATCTTGCCTATTCTACCTTTTATTATTCCCTTAACTTTAAGGTTAGTATATTTCAAAAGAGAGGCTAACTTTTAAGGTTTAGCTCAAATTCATCCATTCACTTAACATGTTATGCCCTTACCACGTGACAAGGACAGTTCAGATCCCAGAGACACAACAATTGAAAACACATGGTTGCTGTCCTCAAAGTGTCCCAGGTCCAGTGTGAAGCCAACCCTAACTGCCTCTGTTGAAAGTGAACTACTTCTTTTCTCAAGTATTTAAACCCTAAGTGCTTAATAAAAGATAACACTAAACATATACATGTGGCAACTATTGCTAAAACTAGAACTTTAGCTTCTTAGGCATAGAAACCATCTTTTTCTTCCTAAGAACACAACTTTTTATACAAGAGGTGCTTAAAATTATTTTCTTGATTGGTATGTTGGAGGGAATAATTGAAACTACATTTATCATGATAAAATCACCTTATCTCTTAGAAAAAGTACTTACAATAAATTAAGGAATAGAATGTGCCTGTTAGCAATGCTGAAAATTCAGATATTAGCAATTACAGCCATAAAGACAAGGCTAACCTTTGCTTTGATAAACAGAATGGAAAAGGCTTATTAAGCAGCAAAGTGAAAGGGCTGAAGTGGAAAAGAGAAAATTTGAATTAAAAACATAAAATTTGAATTTTTCTTTCATCTCCAAAGTGGGCAGGGGGAAATCACAGTTCTTATAAGTAAGTAGCTGAAATACAGTTTATTACTCAAAAACAATCTAAGAACACAGACATTTTGGGGACTCTGAATAAGCAAAGGAACCAACCTCATTAATTCCTCCACTTTATCATCTACATCTAGGTCCTCTTCTGAGGCTTCAAAACTGTATGACCTCTGACCCATGCTGTTTGCATGGTAGCGAGTTGGTGACATCTTTCCATTGGATGTGGACAATCTCTCGTTATTCTCCCTCCCATTCTGATTGGTAGTGCAAGGCTGTGGGGAGGTATCATAACTGTTGCTAGGTGATGGGGACATTCCCGAATGCTGGGTCTGTGTGGAAGCTGTAGCTGTAGAGGAAGATGCTGGAACATTGTTGGTACTATTCCCATATGAACTTCCTCCATAGCTGGACCTCCTTCCAAACTTGTCACTATGCTCTTGATCAAGACGGTCCAAAGTTTCCAAGGCATGGAGGATTTCATGTTTAGTCATTCCAGTACGCCGAAGGCGCTGAAGGAGATCTATTTGTTCTATGGTAAATCTGGGTTCATCTGTATAGTGAGACATGGTTTCCAACAAACTAAAAAAATAAAAATTAAAAATAAATAAGAAATAGTTCCTTTATTTACAATATCCATCAAAAAACATATCACTATAGAGAATGCCCAGCAGAAGATGCTGGGCTTCTTCATGTAAAGTGTTTAGGACGTTACTATTATAATGACCCAAAATTTCAGTTATGGCAGTAATACCTAAACAACAGATTACGTAAATACACTATTAAATCCAGGCTATGAAATTATTCATAGGTGGTTTTTCCATCTCAAATTTATTATTCTACATTACAGTATTAATAGAAATTTGCTGAAAAAATACTTTATATTATCTTGTTTAACTAAGTATCAACAAAACAGACCTAAGGACTCTAAAACTTCATTTATTGCAAACAATTTGATAAGCTAAACCCAAGAAAATACTAATAACCAGCAAAAATATTTAAATAGAAAAAAGAGGTACACAAAAAGACTTACTAAGCACCATTTCACCCCTCACTTAGTAATAGGCTTAATAATGAAGCTACGCATTACTGTCATGAAGCAATGCATTACTCCTGTGTTTGTAGTGATAGTTATCATCATTTTAGAGCATACTCTTTCTACGTACAAAAATGTTTACTGTAAAACAGTATGCAGTATTATCATAGCAGCAGCCTCATACATCTCAAGTTTACCATGTCTCTCGACTGCAACATTTTCTCTTGTGCTGTTTTGTACAGTAACATGCTGTACAGACTTATAACCTAGGAGTACAGGCTATACCATAAAGCCTAGGCATGTAGTAGGCTATACCATCTAGGTTTGTGTAAGTGCACTCTACAATGTTCATATAACAATGGAATCGCCTAACGACAAATTTCTCAGAATGTATCTCCATAGTTGGCACGTGACTGTTACAAGTTTAAGGGAGTTGTTGTATATCATTAAAAAACCCAACTTTCCTATTTAACATTTTTTAAGTGGTGATTTCTTGTATTTATATAGTTCTAGTGCCAAACAGTATACATAGGCTCTCAACTAAATGTTTGCTGATGGAAATAAATGTCAAGACATTTTCTCCCAGGTAAACATATACTCTGGGCCAGTTCTCCTAAGCTACTGGAGATGTTTCTTCAACCCTTTACATTAAAAATGTATGTAGTTGGGGACGTGCAGGAGGCAGCTGATCAAGGACATCTTCATCATTGATGTTCCTGTCTCTCTCCCGCCCTCTTCCTTCCTCTCTTTGAAATCAATATATATTTTTTAAAAATTTTTCTAATTACTTAAACATTCACATCTAAGAAGGCATTGGACAAAAGTTTCATATAATGCAATCTCACCTAATCCTCACAACAACCTTCTGTGATAGATTTTCTTCAATTTTATACTGACTGACTGAGTGGTTTTGTACCTTGTAAAATTCTGATTAAGCAGCAGAAAAAAGACTTAAACATAGATCTTACTGACTCCAAAGTCATACATTGGTCTGCTTTCCAATATAGGTAGGACTTACTGGAATCATGTGATTTGGGATATAAGTCTTCAGTTAAAAACACTTAGAGAAAACCACTCTACTAATAGACTAGGGGTTCTAGTAATAGTTTTTTATATTTAAACTCTTTGTTTCATCTAGAATTTATATTTACTTAATGATGTGAAAAGATTTGAGCTTTATTTCCCCAAAAGGATAGCTGGTTGTATCAATATGCTTTATTGAGTAATATGGCTCTTTTCTTGTGATCTGAAATACCACTTTTTTCATATACAATATTTCCACATAAACTGTATCTAACATTTAGATTCTCTATTTTATTCCACTGGTTATTTTGTCTTTCAAATACTTTTTAAAATAAGCAGGCAGAAATCTAGAATTTTTATGTGAAACCACTCTAATTTTAGAGACAGGCTCATTAAAAATAAAAACATACACATTTTGTGGATCCAAAAGAACATATTTCAAGGCCACAGTATCTGCCTTATATCTATACACATTATCTTCTGCTTTCTTCAATACTCATTTCTGACCAACTATCTATCATAAAAGTCCTTATTTTCATAATTATTTTTCTCGATGACCTAAGTTTTTTCCTCCAACTATTTTATAATAAAAAATTGTAAATATACAGACAAGTTGAAATATATTTACAGTGAACCCATATACTAACCACTTAGATTTTACCATTAACACTTTATCATATATCTATCCATTTCCTTATGCATCCATCCCACTATTCGTCTTATTTTTTGATGCATTTCAAAATCAGTTCTAGACATCTGTACGCTTCCCCATAAATATTTCCGCATGCATATCATTGACTAGAGTTCGGTTTGTTCAGGTGTTTTTTCTTTTGAGGTTGACTGTACATAAAAGAAAACACACAATCTGTGTTAACCTTTCTATGAGTTTTGAGAAGTAGGTACATGTGAAATTCAAATCCCTATGGAGATATAGCATATTCCCATCACCCCAGGAAGTTCCCTCATTTTTCTTCCATGTCCCTTTCCTTCAGTGGCAACCACTGGTCAAATTTCCCCACCACCACCATCAATTAGTTTGGTCTGTTCTAGAAAATCATATAAATGGAATTTCTATGTACTCCTTCATGTAAGGCTACTTTCACTGAGCATAAAGTTTTTGAGATTCACATATAATGTTGTATGCATCAGTAGTTTGTTCCCTTTTATTGTTGAGTCCACTCTACTTTAGACATTTGGACAATTTCCAATTATTAGCTAATCTAAATGCTTTGGCTATTATAATTGTATTCTACTAATTTTCTTAACTTAATATATCATCCCTATAATATACCATCACCTACCTGGTTGAGGGAGAAAACTTTCAACCAGAGTAACTAATTTACTTTTTCTTCTGACCAATTTCAAAAGAACAGTACACCTTGCTTAACACAAATGATCTGTTATTAAAATGTTCTGTGTTCTATGCTAGTTACATTACACAGGTGCATTCACTGTGAACGTTCACCAAGCTGTACACTACCGACCTATGCATTTTTCATTAGATACATTATACTTAAAGTTTCGTGAAAAAACTATTAACATTTTCCTAATGGCTTATAAGAGACACTGAACACTTTAGATTCTATTTGTCTGCTCTATCAAGTGCTTAGGAGTACAGTAGTCCTCCTTTACCCATGGTTTTGCCTTCTGCTGTTTCAGTTACCCATGGTCAACCAATGCCTCAAATATTAAATGAAAAATACCATAAACAAACAATTCCTAAGTTTTAACCTATGCGTCATGAGTAGCATGATGAAATATTGCACAATCCTGCCCCATCCTGCCTGGGATGTGAATCATCCCTTTGTCCAGCATCTCCACACTTATAGGCTACCTACTTATTAGTCACTTAGTATCCATCTTAATTATCAGATGGACTGTCAGGTACTGCAGTGCTTGTATTCAGTTAACACTTATTTTACTTACTAATGGCCCCAAAGCTCAAGAGTAGTGATGCTGACACTTGGGAGATATCAAAAAAGCTGTAAAGTGCTTCCTTGAAGTGAAAAGGTGGTTGTCAACTTAATAGGAAAAAAGATTGTATGCTGAGGTTGCTACGATCTAGAGTAACAACCAATCTATCCATGAAACTGAAAGTAAAAGAAATTCGTGCTAATCCACTAAGAGAGACTACATTCACATAACTTCCACTATATTGTTACAAGTGTTTTACTTTATTTGCTTTGGTGCTAATCTCTTATTATACCTAATTTATAAATTAATCTTTTTCATAGGTATGTATATATAGGAAAAAAGAGTGTATATATATGTATTATCCGTAGTTTAGTACTACCCATAGTTTCAGGCATCCACTGGGGAACTTGGACCATATCCTTGTGGATAAAGGGGGAATGCTGTTTATTGATCCTTAATCCTAGTTATTTTAAAAAGTAGCTGCCAAATCCCTCTAGCAATCCAAATAATTTACCCCTTAATTTATTAATTTAGTAAAATGAGGTATCTATAAATTACTCTTTTCCCTTAAAAATGAAGGCTTGTCCATTGCTAACTTCAGTCTTCATGCTTTCAAAATACTTCATAAGGTGACCTGCCCTTACTTTCAAGAACTATTTTATATATACCAAAAAAAACCCCACCAATCATAATACTGAAGGGGATCAAAGTTTTGCCACCTCAAAATGTACCTTTTGAGATACTGATTTTAAGGTGGTTACGAAGAAACAAAGACTCAGCAAGAACCTTCGACCCTCCCCCTTTCCTGCCTAAGGAAAGTCAGAGAGAAGTCCTGCTTCAGGAAGTAAACCTTAACATACTCACTCTAGAATTTTCACCTTAGCCTAACATGAATTATATATGGTAGACAGGAAAGATGCATGCAAAGGCCTGTTCTGCTGGATTCGCCCCTTAGTCCCATTGTTTTGGGGTTGCCTAGTAGGACTTTGTTTGCCATGTGTTCCACTCTTTCTTGGCTACCTATGAATTGCCTATTGCCCTTAGAAATCCCCAGACCCATGTCCCCCTTTCCTCCTTTATCCAAAATGGCATATAAACCTCAACTGCTGAATGATTCTTAGGATCTCATTATGATACCACGAATGTACATGTGTATAATAAACTTTGAACATTTTGTCCTGTTAATCTGTCTCTTAATTTAATTATAAGCCCAGCTAGAAGAATTCAGAAGATGTGAGGAGAAAAAATTTTTATGCTCCACAATATTTTCCCATCCTATTTATGTCAGAACAGATAGTAATTTGTATATCTCTCTGTATCGAGCAGCACTTTATATTAGCATGAAACTAAAATTATACGAATTTAATCTGTAACTAAAAAGTATTCATGTGAAAGCGGGAATTAGAACTAAAGATTCTACAGTATCTGAAACAATGTAATATTTAATATCATTTCAGATCGATTGATGGTGGGACACACTTCTATTCCAAAAGTCACAAAAGAAGATAAAAGAAAGGACCTATTAATTTTGTCTGCCTAGAATACCTCATTGTTTCCAACTACATGTTCTTGGGGCTGCTACTCACAATACTCTACTTCCTGGCCAATGGAGTGGGCACACAGCCTTGCTCTCTTCAAAATATTCAGGGTAGACTAGTGGACAGTCACTATAACTACGTACAGTTGCAGGAAGATGCTAATCTGGTACATTCCTCACCATGTGGAAGAAGTCAGTTTGTAGGAGACTAAAGCAGCCAAGAAAAGAAATACAGAGGAAAGGAGAAAACAGTGTTCATATCTCTTATTCTAGTAATTCCTAAGCCCCTGCTACATTCCTGCTCTTCTTGCTGTATTATTATGTAAGAGAATAAATTTCCCTTTATGCTTCACCTTGTTTAAATTAGATGTCTGTGCCTTGCACCAAGAGAGGCCTCTGATACTAAAAGATACATCTGAAGTAAAAAGATCTAAAATTGCTGGAATGGAATGTATGATCACTATCAAGTAGAATGATAATGGCATAACAAGCAGATCAAATCATATATATATGACGCTGGAGGTATAATGTTTTACTGAGAAAATGCCAAGATTAGAAGCTTTCTTGGATATTGAGAATAATATTCCGAAGTGCATTATTATAAACAGACACACATTCTGTAATTTCCAAATTTTATTTCTCATAATTTACCTAGTTTCAGCACATAATCATGCAATTATGGCAGTATATGACCTACAAAGGTCATCTAAGTCCATGACACCAGCAATTCTTTCATAACAGAAAAAGATAACATATGTGAACTGAAGTAATTTTCGTATGTAGCACAAGGACTGTTCATAGGATGAGAAACATTTTCCACTTTAAATTACTAATCTGAATGCAAACTCAGGCCAACAATAATTGAAAATGTGAGAAGAATTTCAACACTGCAATAACAGACAATGTTTAAAGCATAGAAGAAACAATTAAATTCAGGAATTATGGCTCAGATCTAATCAGACCATAATACTAAATCTGTTCTACAATAAATTTTATCCTTACTTGTATATGTACATAAAACCTTCTTGGATAAGGCATGAGGTCCAGAACACACTTTCTTAAACTAAATTCTACACACATGTAGAGGAAAAAAAGTTTAAGTATTCACAAATAATTCACCTTGAAATCATATGCATAAAAATGACATTATTTTCTTACTTGTAAAGCATCAACACTTACTGGGATTTTATTGGATACACAGCATTTTCTTCAGCTTGATTCTGCTGTCTTTATTTTTTTTTAATCTAGAATGACTAGGTAAAAAATGGCCTAGCCATAAGTTAGTTTTGTTTTGATTACACAGAATTTACTGCATGATGATTTAACACATTCTAGAGTCAATCACAATATTCATCGACTAAAGATGTATTCAGGTCCTTTTCACTATTTATAGCACATTACCCTCTTTCACAATTAATATTACCATCAAAGGAGTGGCAAAGTAAGAAAATGCCAAGAAGTGAGAGAATAAGTAAGAAATGAAGATTTACTAGGGACTGAGCTTGAAAGTTTGGTAAAATGATTCCATAATTCAAATCAATACGAGAACTGATAAAAGCATAAGAATAGAGGCTATGACAGTAGATATAAGAATGTTCTTTTCATAATAAAAAGACTTGGAGAAAAACAGGATTACACTCTAATGTGTCAATCACACTTTAATAGTTACTTCTAAATCACCACTAAGATAGAGATTTCTTTGTAGTCACCTTATGCATGTTTTGGGGGAAAAATCCAAGTAAAAACACACAAGTTTACAGAGGGGAAGATATAAATTAAGTGTGGAATCAGAGAACTGGAGACCATATAGAAACAAATAATTAATTCAGCTAAGATTTACTAGGTACTTCCTATGTCAGACCTTGTATGAGACACAGAGGATGCAACAAGAAACAAGGAAAAAATTTCCTGGTCTCATGATGCTTACATTCTAATGACGATATTTAGCCCGGCCAGGTGTGGCTCAGTGGTTGAGCATCGGCCTAGGATCCAGGAAATTGAGGTTCGATTCCCAGTCAGGGCACATGCCCGGGTTGTGGGCTCCCTCCCCAGTCTAGGGTGTGCACGAGGCAGCTGATCAATGATTCTCTCATCACTGATGTTTCTATCTTTCTCTCTCCCTCTCTCTGAAATCAATAAAGATATATTTTTTAAAAAAGAATAGTCATTTAAAGTAAATTGTTAAAAAAATAAAAAATGAGGGGTGAGGGGAACCACAGCCCAAAGCCATGCAGTGCCTTCCCACTTGCCAAGGACACAGCTACTTAGCATAAACTCAGGCTGCAATTCACTTCTTCTGGGCCTATTCCAGAGACTTTTCAATATATGACAGAGGGGGAAAAACTTGAATAAAAAACCTAAATGATAAGGAAAACCTATCTTAATGTCTACTTACTGGAATACAGAACTGTCAACCAAAACAGAAGGAATTTAATTGAAACAGAGACTGCACCAAATTTTAGAAAATACTTATGCTAAAGGCACTCTGCATTAGACTCTAAAGATGCACTTAATGAGCTAATAGATACTTTATCTTCTCTAATATCTGAAATTCCCGGAATACTTTTATTCAGAGGCCTATTTAATATGAACTAGTGGTTACAGTTCATATCCTAGCACACAAAAAACCCTCTCAACATAATACCACTATCTCAATTTGTATTTTTTGCCTGACTCCAAAGAAAGGCTAGTAACTACATTAGCTAACAGGCTTAACTACAGTATTATCCTCAGTAGATAAAGAAAAATGGCTAAGGTGCTAGGAGTTCGCACATAAAAGGCAGTATTAAGATGCTTCCAGTATCTTGCTTGTCACAAGGAATCTAACACTAGCTCTCTCAAATGGCTAAACATCAATTTCACATGTTTCTAGGCTATTAAGCAGTTTAAAGTAATACATAATTTCATGTTCAATGAAAAATTAATGCCAGACTTCAAAGTTGAAAACAGAAATGGTGAAAGAGAAAGTTGATAGATTTGAAAATTCATCAAAGAAATTACCACATTATGAAATTCTTCCCACTCTACAAATGTCTGCTATCATTTTTTAATCATAATCATAATGATTTAACTTTATTAAAAACAACTGAGAAAGACTAGATACTTACACCACTGGGAAGGAACTGAGCATACTTTACATGAGGTGAATCAATATCCTTTCTAGAGATGATCAACGTTATTTACCATTCTGTAGAACAAAGACAAAAAAATCCAGAAATATTTGTTAATCAAATAATGAACACAAATTTTAATTATATAACTCAAGGATATTAACGTTTAACATCAGCTTAATCATGTCTTTAAAATTATTTTGTAATTTTGAAATGAAACACTGGCTTGAAGTACAATTTCAAAAACAGAAAAATACTAGTGATAGCTTTCAAAATTATTCACTTGGGAAAAGTAATGAAAATCAGACCCTTGAATGTTTTAATCTGTTATCAGACATCACCCTAGAAAGAGCTTTACACACACCCAGACGCACGCATGCACTGTAGTGACATTCGAGATAATTCTTTGATAATAACATCAGTGCATTTACGTAGAATCCTATAAACAAAAAACACCACAGCATGATTGCAGCTAAAAGTTTTAACTGTGTGGTAAATTCTGGTGTCTTGTTCCAAGAATATTACTTATTTTACTGCTAGCCAAATGTTCAATGACTTAATATCTTTAAGTTTCAATTTCCCCAACAATCAAACAGGGATAACAGATAACTATTTCAATAAGCTACAAAAAGTTAAAACATTTTCAAAATGGTGGTGATGAAATACTTCACAAACTATCGAGTAGCAGGGGTTATTACCACCAATTTTAAAAATGATGAATACCTACATTCCATTTAGATTACTGAACACAGCACAAGTTAATAATGGAGGAATTGAGTCTAGTACTTTCCATTTCTGCTTAGCATTCTACTACTTTATTCTCCATTCAGACATTGTGACCCCTTTCAATTCAGACATAGATCTTAACAAAAAATGAAATCTATTCATGGTTTAGGAGCTAAAGATCATGTATCACTGACTGAACTTATTAGCAGTTTCAAACCACAATCTACAGAGGCAAATATTTCCATTAACTCCAAGTTAAGATTATAAATTAGATGAAAGTTAAAAATGTTGATGTCAAAAACTCTGACATTAAAATACACATTCAGCACTGAATTACATTAAGCAAGATCAAAGTGTCTAACGGTGACTAATGATATATGTGAAATATACAGGATAAAGTTAGAAACCGTTCACATTTGTGTATCTTAAATTGTAGCTTTAATGAAGTTCCTGTTGTACTTAATTTTCTTGCTGACTTAAGAAATACCTGTCCTAAAAAAGTAGATACAAAGGACAAAGAAATCTACTGATTTCCTAGACAAAACAGCAACACTAAGCCACAAAACTGATTACTGGTCAATACACATTTTTCAGTCCTGCTCAAATTCAGTTAAAACAGTATGGGTAGGTAAGTAGCTACCTACCCTTACATTGGCACAAGGTAATGAGTAAGATATGATCCCAGCAGTGTAGGAGCTTATTACACTATGGGGAAAGATCAAATAAAAAGTAGACACACACACCCCTCTAATAAAAGGCATAACATGAATAGACTAAAAATATGAAGTTTATGAGAGTAACAATTTAGAAATTAATTTAGGTTACAGAGAACTGGGAAAACTTCTCAGAGTGAGATCTCAGCTGTTATCTGAAGATTAGAGTAAGACTTGCACCAAACCAAGGTGTGAAGGAAGATGAGAATCACTGGAAGAAAAATTCCAGAGAGAAAGAACAGTTAAAGGACATTATGGCACATGTTTACAAAATAAAGTAGAACCAAATACCATAAATTAAAGGTAATTAAAAAACTACTATACAAAAATACATTAAGACCAGCTGGGTTCTCAGCAGATTCTTAATCTTTAAAAAAACATAATTCAAATAATATTGAATCATAGAAAAATACAGAAAATGCTCCAATTTATTCTATGAAGTCAAAATAATACCAAATCTCAGAAAGGTAGTACATGAAACATACCATACACCAGTTTCACTTAAATGTAAAAATTCTAAGTGAAAAAAAAAATCAAAAAATCAAATTAGACAATAAAGTCCAGCCACGTATCAAAAATACAGTAACACACTACCATAATTTATTGCAGAAATGGAAGAGTGGTTCAACATAAGCCAATATACCAACATAGTAAAGAGAAAAAAATCATATGATTAATATCAGGTGCTAAAAAGGCATTTGGTAAAATTCAGAGACCATTTTCAATAAAAGCTCTATGGAAAATAATAGAGAGAAAAAAATTAAACATTTTTGGAAAAAAAGAACAATAGCCAACTACCCTGAACAGAAAAACACTAGGACTATTTCAAATAAAATTATGATTGTATGCACACACGATAAATATATGTGTTTATAGTAATATGTATGTTATGTATATATCTATATCAAGAACTTGCTTCTATATGGAAATCTGATGATCTATGGAAGGGATCCAACAAGAGTGGTTATGCTGAAAACAGTGTAAAATGGACAGATAAGGGCAGGATAGGAAGGAGACTATTCACAGGAAACTTTTAAAATGATTTTAACCATATAAATGTTATTACTCATTCAATAAATCAAATGAACAAAATTAGAAACTAGAGCAGGAAGTCCACTAAGCAGTTTATAATTCAACACTGACTTGACGATTATAGTAAACATAAATACTGTAATGAAAGAGAAAAAATACCTTTTGCTAATGATTTCACCTAGATTTTACTAAATCTAGGTGATATTGCTAAAATACCTTTTGCTAATTGTTTCACCTAGAAAACTGAAACAATTCTAGTAAAAGAAAACTAAAATTAAAAACATAAATTGAGAGGTGTAATATCATACACTTAAAATTAATAAAAATTTCCCCTAGTTTAGCAGGAAACACCTAAAAAACAATGGGGAAAATATTTCATTCCTGGTAGCTTTTCCCCATATGTACAAATAACTGCATTGAGAAATAAGCCCAATAGATTTTAAAAATTTTAATATAAGATCTTAAAGCTATAAAGGAGAAAGTCAAAGAAGCACCAAGAAAATTGAAAAGGAGTAAAGTGGAGACTTTACTTACTGGATACTGAAATATATTCAAATCAATATGACACTTACATAGGAAGACAGACACAGATGAGTGGAACAGAATAACTTCAATATACAGGGTGGGGCAGAAGTAGGTTTACAATTCTGAGTACACAAAACACAGTTTATTCTTGTTTTATTATTTATTAATTATTCTATTATTTTCCATATGAACAACTGTAAGCCTACTTTTGACCCACCCTGTATATTCCAGCGCATATGAGAAAATGTACAAGTCAAAGGTAAAATTTTATTTCAGCAGAAAAAGATAATTTATTTTCTAAAATGATCATCACAAAACTAGGTATTATCTAGTAAAAAAAAAAATTAGATTTTTATCCTACATTATACATAAAAAATAAACCCCAAGTAGAATAAAAACAAGTGTAAAAAGTAACAGCAATACATTCTATAACAAAATTTAGATGACATATCTTCTCAACATTCTTAAGGAGCAGAAACTTTAAAATATAGACATAAGAAGTTTAAAATTTCCTATTACAGAAAAAACTATAAATCAATTAAGCAATTAAATCAGAAAAAATATATTTGACATATAGAGAAATAGCAGATCCAAGTTGTCAAGTTTGTAAAAACAGTGAAACTTACTTAAAATCAGTGAAACAGCAATTAGTTTAACAATGAAATACATATCACTTCAGCAAAAATTTAGAAGACTGATAATATCTCAATAGGGCACTGCTGTATTTCACTGATCTAAATGTTAATTATGACATTCTTTTGAAAAGCAATCTGGCAACATATAGGGTGTCCCCAAAAATGTATACACACACTTTGAATAATTATAAAGGCAGCATTTATTAAAATACATTTCTTTTTCAAAATTGAGCTATCAGCTGTTAAAATATGTATACATGTTTTTGGGACACCAGATATACCTATCTCTAAATATGTACATACACATACATAAATACATATCTAAATATATGAGCATGGAGAGAAAACGGGTGTCCAAAAAGTAATGAAGTTGGGGTGAAGGGTGAGTATATATGAGAGATATAGGTAAGAAAGGATAAATGTGCTCTGGCTGCTGTAGCTCAGTTGGCTGGGCGTCATCCAGGGTACAGAACAGTTGCTGGTTGAATTCTGGATGAGGGCACATGCCGGGGTTTCAGGTTCAATCCCCAGTAGGGAAAGTGCAGGAAGCAGCCGAATGATGTTTTATTCTCACATTGATGTTTCTCTTTCTGTCTCTCTCTCTCTCTCTTTCTCTCTTTTCCTCTCTCTCTAAAAAAATAAATAAATAAAAACGTTTTGTTTTGAAAAGAAAGGATGAATGCATCTATTAAATGGGTAAGTCCATACATTTATTAAATGAAATTATAAAAGTTCCTACTATCGGAAATGGAAACAGTTATCAAATTATTAGTTTAGGGTTGTCAAAATCCTACACAAAGTCAGCTTGAGCAATGAAGCAGCCTACTATCAGCATTGTTAACCCTTGAAGAAAAAAATAACACAGAAAATTCATTGGGAATAAGAACCTGTAAATGCTGTGTTGCCCACAGGTGGTAAGAAGGTTCTTTTTACCCTAGTTTTTCTCTTTAACATTAAACATACTTAACTGTATAAGGTAAAAGAAAAAGGTGAATTTCAAAAGACATACAATAAAATGTGTCTGCCTCCCACTCCGAAATCTATTTTTCTCTTCCACCCAGACACCAGCCACAAGTTCTTCATACATCTTTGTACACGTGAGTATAACTTTGGGATAAATTCCCAGCAAAGGAATTGTTATGACAGAGAGTATATACATTTTAAATTACGATAGATTTTATCAAATTGCCTCCTAAAGAGGCACCAATTTATACTCCCACCTTCGGGAAATGCTTAATTGTGAATCCAGTATGTCAGTGATGATTTACAATTGAATTTACATTGTGCAGTTGAGCATTTATCTGTTTCACTCAATAATGGTAAACACAGAAAGGGCAGAATATTTAACTCAAAGAATAAAGATATAGAAACAAGGAGTGTAAGGCTTTAGGAAAAAAGTAAAGCATAAGAGAGTGAAGAGTTAGCTCAGCAAGCAAGCCATCAGTGCAAACACCAATTAGTGAGATCTGTAAACCCAGATTTGGATTCCAAAAGGAATTCTCAGAAAGTTGGAACAGCTATTACAGAGTCTCTTTCACTTTTAGCACCTCACACAGAACCCAGTGTTATCCATCTGAAATATCTATTTAAAATAAAACAAAAAGTATGTTAAAATACAGGTATGCAAGACTCATGATCCCATGAGTTAGATACTATTAGTACTTCCAGTTACAGATGGGGAAGTGAACCTTCTTCCGGACAAGACACACATTAAAAAAAATACACACAAATATATAAACAAACATAATATATGGAGGTTAAAAAAATTCATAAAACTCCACCATAACAAATAAAAAGTGAACATTCCTACCCCTTACCTCTGAGTCCTTCTGTCTAAAGAGATATACTATTAAGCTTCCTGTGAATCCTTACAAAGAAAAGAAATACAAACAGACCTGCATATATCTAACATAAAATTTTAATGTGGTTTTTAGAAACTCTTTATTATGAAAATTTACAAACATGTACAAAGGCAGAAAGAACAGAGTAATAAACACATATGTACCCATTATCCAGCCTGAATAATTAATAAATCCCCTCCCTGCTCTCTTGTTCCCCTGGATATTTCCAAGCAAATTCCACACATCTTATCATTCTAAACATAAAATTATTAGAAAGCTTTAATAGCTGGTTTCTAAATCCACAGTACATTAGACATAAAAATTTAGAAAGTGGTTGGTAATGTATAAAAAGGCTTTACCAAAGGAAAAAATGACAGCTGCCTGAAAAGTAAAAAGTAAATGACAACAATTATTTAATTATAAATACAGGGTGGGGCAAAAGTAGGCTTACAGTTGTGAGTATGTGAAACAGAGTTTATTCTTGTATTATTTATTAGTTATTGTAATATTTTCCATATGAACAACTGTAAACCTACTTTTGCCCCAACCTGTACATATACATAACACTGACACATAAAAAAGAGTCATGTTTAGGACTTTTGTTTCAAAAAGGCAGGAAAATATGTGATACATTTGTTTTTAAAACTTGAAATAGTTAAAAGTTTACATTTTAGAAAGTTAACCAGAAGTTGTTTTCAATTATGTCAAACATTTTTTCTTTCCCTTGAACAATGCCAGATAAATGGGGCCTTAACACATTTAGCTGTGATTTGAGAGGACACAGAGTAAAAGCTTATGGTAAAGAACGGTTGGTGACATGTAAAGAAAACAAAACAACCAATATTTGGAATTTAAAACTCAGATTAAAATACTAATCTCTCAAATAATGCCTGTAGGAAGTTTAAAACGATAAATAACAGCCAGTAACACTATTTAATGAATATTTCTCTGGGCCAGACATTCACTGGGTAACTGCTTTAGACATACAAATTCATTTAATCTCACAATCCCCTGAGGTAGGTAATTAAGACAAGACACTACTTGCCCAAGGTCAATCAGCTAATGAACTTCTTTTTCTTATTAGAACTGTAGTTGTAGCTGAAGTACTTATGTTAGGCTTCACCTTTCTTCAAAATACAAGATTAGGTATACTATTTATTTTCATTCTCTGGAGCAAATGTCTAATTGTGACAGGTACTGTGCAACAAACTGAGCAACAGACATACTTCTAAAATATCGGATGCTTTTTAAAAAGTATCTAATAATGCTTGCATTAAGTTTTACTCATTATGATTCATGATTAAAGGTAAGGATGTCACATATCATGAAGATTTCTATCCCAAAAGAGCTATTACATATACTACTTGTTAAATTTCTAAATCTATGGATACTCATATAGCTTTCCCTACATTTCCAGTGACAGGGAAGTTTAATGGAGAGTTTTATTGATAAAGATCTTCCTTTTATGATTCTAAAACTGTTTCTTGTAACTTCAACCCACTCATCTGGCTGAATCAATAAAGACTAAATTTCTTCTTTTCTCTCCCACAAGGCAGCCTTTTAATATCTGCATAACCTTTGCAGAGAGTCTCCATGCTAAATATTCCCAGTCCTGATTCTAGTTTGACATGGTTTCATTTGTCATTCTTTTCTTTTCTTAAAATGTCACACCCCAAATTCAACACAAGACTCCTCCAGAGTGCCTAACCAGAGCAGGAAACAGGGAACTATTAGTTCTCCTGTCTTGGACCTAAAATTATATTATTTTCTCCCACCACCAAGTCATTTTTGTGTGTATTAAACTTGCAGATAAAAAAGTCTTTCGCATATTAATTGAAGAAGCAGTGATGAAACATCTAAGATGTAACTGAACCTGGCTTTCCTTTCCCAGGCTACCCTTCCCTAAACCCACTTTTTTTGGGGGGGGGGAGGGGAGCAGGGAGAGGAGCGAGCAAAATAGTTTCATTTTTGCTTTTTCTTCTAAGCAAACATTACTATTTGACATATTATATGTTTATTTTATGTGTCTCTAACCTGTGTCATTGTCTATGATCAGTACCATAGTATCTGGAAAGTATTCCTAACGTAGTATCTGGAAAATATATTTGTTGAACTAACTCATGAATAGCTAGAAAAGGGTGGAACATTAACATACTTTACGGCTTCTGGAAAGGAGTCTCTAGACGACTATATTTCACTACTAGATGATCTTGAAGCTTTATCAATAAACGCAATTAATCAGAAGAGCCACATGACTGACTGCCACATGCTCTCCAGAATTTACTATTATAGTCTAATACAGGAATTCTAGGTTTTGACTATTTTAAGATATGTAGTGATTTTTGATGTTTCCTCAGTATGTTCCTTATTTTTTTCCATTCTAAAATAATTATATGACCTGAAAATAAAAATATACATTTCCCTATTAATAGCAGGTCACTGGTAAACTTTATTGAACTATGTTGTGAAATGTTAGGGAAGGCTTACCCTTAGGGCTGAGGCTGAGCCACAATCTCGATCTCTATAGGTGGCCTCAAATGTACATGACAACAACCATTAGCACCGTTATACCTTAGTTCAGAAGTCACTTCCCCTCTGGCTTCGTATTTCTGAAAGAGTTGTATTTGTATACTCTGTGGTTTGATTTCACATTTTTTTATTCATTTAAGTTCAAAACACATCTATGGAGGAGCTGCTGTTTATACTACAGTATTTAGCATTCCCTGTTAAAGTCTCAGGGTGTTCTATTCCCATGGGGTTGTTTACTGTTAAATTACACATGACCCTACTCCATTCTTACTGAATTACAGTTCAAATATATTATAGCAAGCAGCACTTTCTCTCCAGGCCAGCTCAGGATAGTTGTTCCCAAACTGTACCGTACTGTGCCTCAGAATCACAAGGATTTCTGGTTGACGCTATTACTGATGTCCCTCATTCTCCCCTCCCTTTGCCCATCTCCACCCAGCTCCCACACCCCCCTTTTGGCCTTCACCACACTACTGTCTGTCCATGGGCTATGCATATATATAATCTTTGGCTAATCTCTTCACCTTCATTTATCCAGTCTCTCCCACACCCCTCGCCTGAGATCTCTCTGGGAATATATCTTAAGAATCTCGAAACACCAATCAGAAAGAATATATGCACCTCTATGTCCAAAGCAGTGTTATTTTATTTACAATAGCCAACCAAGATCTGGCAACAGCCCAAGTGACCATCAGTAGATGAATGGGTAAAAAAGCTGTGGTACATTTCAACATGGAATACTATGCGGCCATTAAAAAGAAGGAACTGTTACCCTTTGAGACAGCATGAATGGACTTAGAGATTATGTTAAATGAAACAAGCCAGTCAGAGAAAGACAAGTACCATATGATCTCACCTATATGTGGAATCTAATGAACAAAACAGACTAACAAAATAGAACCAGAGGCATGGACATATGGATGTCTTCTAAAAGCACAGAATCCCTATCCAACTCTGGACCTACTGAATCCAAATAACTGGAGATGGAAGTCCAAATATATTTTTAAATAGCTCCTGAGGTAATTCTACTTGGGTAATGCAAATTTAGAGAACAAGAAAGAACTCTAATAACGCAATGCCATATCTCTTGTGTAAATACAATGTTTAGGCATAAATACAATTTTGAGCATAACACCACCCAAAATAACTCCTATTTTTTCCCATACCAACATTCCAACCTAAATAACTGTAATTAGTTGTTCATAACTGAAAGTAAATTTGATAGCACTTAAGATATGTCTACTTCAAGGAAATTTATGTAAGAGTCATTGGTGAAAGCCACTCATAAATATTACCAAACTAGTCTCTCTAACCTCTATTCACCTTACATTATAAGTACTTGCCCCAAACAAGGACTTCTCTTAGCCCTTTAGAAATGAAATGCCTTCTTCCCCCTTTCATTTCTACCAGCCTCAGTGACTCATACTAGTAAGACAGCAACCCTCCCTCTACAAACTCTCTGCTAGTAGAGTACAATAAATATATTTGCTGTACTATATGATAATTCATACACAAATCTGTCTCTATCCTAGAATGTGAGCTTCTTAAGAGCAGGGATTGTTTCTTATCAATTGCAGTTCCAGCTCCTACCAATATGCTAGCAACAATGTAAGCAGTAAATAAATCTTTGTTTAGTGAAGAAATAAAATGCCTATATTCAAGTCTCATTCAACTAAGGTAATCTTTAGGGTCCTGATACTAAAAATTAACACCAAAAGATTCTATGCTACTAAATTTTAAAATAATGCAATTGGAACATTTTCTAAGACAATTGATAAGCATTTATTAAGAATCTCCTATAAGCTAAATGTTGTGCAAGTTCTAAGGATTAAAAAAAAAAAAAGAAAAAAGAATTTTGTACTTGATAGTTGGGTAAGTAATATGAGTGTTCCCAAGACCAAGGAGATATCCTGTCATTGGTTTACAATCTACATCACAGAGCCCTTGGAGCCAAACTCTATTAGGACTTTTGATGCCCCTCAGGCAGCTAAAATTACTAGACTGAGAATTCGTGAGTTCAACAACTCCATGTTGCTTAACCTATGACAGTTTTCCAGAGTTCACTACAACAGGAAAACTTAAAATTTGAATAGCAGTCTCCTATCATTATTAAAAATAATTTTAAAAGTCTGTGACTGCCCTGGCTAGTGTAGCTCAGTGGCTAGGGCATCGGCCCTCGCACTGAAGGGTCAAGGGAGTTCAATTCCCAGTCAAGGGCATGTACCGGGTTCCAGGTTCCATCCCCAGCCCAATCGGGGAGTGTTGGGGGAGGCAACCAATCGAAGTGTCTCTCTCACATTAATATTTCTGTCTCTCTCTGCCCTCCCCCTCACTCCCTTCCACTCTCTAAAATTCAACAGAAAAGATATCCTCAGGTGAGGATAACAAAACAGAACAAAAAACTTCAAAAAAAAAAGTCTGTGGGACTGTCTATTCAAAAAAGGAACTATTCCTTGGACTAAAACACACACACACAAAAACTATTCCTATTGGCATACATCTAGAATATTCTGGTGTAAAAATAGACTCAGAACCAATCCAGATGCCCTGATCTAGTGCTCATTCATGTGGCTTTTGAAGCCTCTACTCTCTTTGCAGGCAAAGTATATAATACACTAATAAGCAATTTCCAGAACAAAACTTGTGCTTCTGCACTTCTGGAACAGCCAATAACTTCCTCCTCATTTTGCATTCCCCCTATTCCAGAAGTTTCCCAATGCATAATAAATGAAATAATTGTAGAATTAGAGTATGAGATTTCATTAAGCTAGACTAAAGTGAATCATAAAATCTTATATTAAGCTAGAATTAATGTTAACAATGTTTTCCAATCACCTCAGCTTTATAAGATGAAAAAAAAATCTGATAATAGGAGCCAGAAACCCTGACTCCCAGGTTAGTGCTTATACTAATTTACCTATGAATAAAAGCAAAAATTGCAGTTAGTCATTCAAAAACTTAGGGTCTACTAATACATGTCATTTAAAGGTTTTGTTAAAAGTTCAGAAAAGTTATAAATGTACAGACAGAAGCTATCCATAGCTGAATCTAGGCAAGTTATTTCCTGCAGGGGGAGAAATAAAATTTAACATATACCATTTTAAGGAAAACTATACAATGAGATAATTTTTAGGTATCCATTTTCTCTATAGGCATTTCTTTTTATGCCTCAATCCTGCATAATCTTGTATGTTTTCATTTATGCTTTCAACAAATATTCATTGAGCGCCTGTTACATGCTAAGTCCTGGCAAATACAGCAATGACAAAACAAAGCCCCTGTTCACATAAAGCTTACATTCTTGTGATCATGACAGGTACAATAGAAACAAAATAAAGCTGAGAAAGAATTTAGAGACTGTGGGTGGTGGGGTTACAATTTTACATAAGGTGCTCAGAGAAAGCCTCAGTGAGAGATAAATCAGAGTAAAGACATGAATAAAGTTAGGAGGCAAGCCATGTAGAGACAGGGGAAAGAGTATTCAAGATCAAGACCTTGAAGCAGAAATTGTCTATCATGTTGGAAGAATAGCACTGAGAACAATGTAGCTAGAGTTGCATGAGCAAAGGGTAACATATTAGAACATGAAATCAGAGAAGTGAGGACTACTGGGAAGGACCAGATCAGAGAGGAACCTATAGCTGAAAATTTCTACTAACAAATACTAAATATTATCTTAGCTAGACAGGGATTAAATCAAGGGCCTTACGTGCAATGACCCAATTTAACAGGAAACAGCATGAACTGCTAATGGTAGAATTTATGATATCAGCAGGTTAGTAGAGATGTTATTTTTGGACATTCCCAGCATCCATTAAGTTGTACTTCAGAGAGCATTATCAACTACTCTTAAGACTAGCTTTGAAGCATCGCCTTGTCAATTACTAGAAGGTGAGTGCTGAAAGGAGGATTAGAAGGCAGAAGATGAGGGAATCCATATGCTCTCCACTGAAAGAGAAGTGGAGAAGTGTTTTACCTCCCGTATCCCAGGAGGATATGCTAATATATAATTCAAAATCAGGAGGCAGCCAATCAGATAATGTTCTACAACTAAAAGTTGAATACAAATTCCAGGGAGCCAACCTATGCTTTACCCCAATACTCATAATACTGTAAGCATCCCAAGGACAACAATAGTTTCTTTTATTTTCCACATTCCCTAGTCTACTACAGTCATTTTAGGGCCTCACATTTTGCACTGCCTGACTGAACAGACAAAAGTATCTTAAGTCATGAGAAAAGGCTCTCCTGAGCTCTCCCAACCTGAGTTAGGGAACACACAGCTTTCTCACATGCCTGTCTTTAAAACCTGGGGGTGCAGATAACCATCACATTTTTTCTATTTCTTTTGTTCCTTTATATCTCCCATGACCTGCCCATTCCCAGCAAGATCATGTATTGTACTCCAGAATCATAATGGCTTACCTCAATTTTATCTGCTGAAGTCTCCATATATTACAGATCCCTTATTCTAAATTATTTTTGTCAGATATCTCCTGACAAGCTCATGAGTTCTCAGACTATAATCACAATTATAAAGTATAATGCACCATACAAATGCACAGTGTTAATATTTTAAATTGCTTATTGTATGCTACCAAATACAACTAGCTATCAAAAGCATCCTCTGTACTATAGATTTATATCTAATTATAGGTAGCAAGATTTTTTCCACCTTTGGAATAATTTCTAGACTCAAGTCAGTTTCAATTTTTTTAAATATACTGTCTAACCAGCATGAGAAAAAAATGCTAAATCTATACTCCAGGCTCTTTGTTACTTCTTTTATATGAGTTAATATATAAATAAAAGTAAAGATTTAAAAATACCTATCAAGCTCATTCAGGTTAAAGACGATCCCTATCAAAGGCAGAGTGATTCAGTCTCAAGATTCTGAGTTTATACTTTATGCCACATCCTCAAATACTGATAACTTCAACATATAATAAGTTTTCACTTTAAAGTGAAATTTATAGCTAGAAAATTGCACTTTTTATATGTTGAACTAAAACAAAATGCAAGTATATACAAATCAAGTGCCAATTACACTCCTGGTAGGTTCTTTTATGTGTGACCTCTATCTTGCATAAGACCTCTTTCTGCCACTGTACAAAGCCATGGTTTCCAACTGCCTTCCCTACCTCCATTCTTACTCATGTTACGCATAGTTAACCAAACAATCTTTCTAAAATGCAAAGCTGGGAGTAGGACTGAATAATACAAATAAGGGACTTGAAGCAAGACTGCTTTGTGCTTGAAAAATCAGGTTCTACCACTTGTTAGCAGTTTCATCTTATACAAATGTCTTAATCTTGCTAAGCCCTGGTTTCCGCCTCTGCCAACAGTAGACAATATCTACCTCAAGGGATCACTATGAGGACTAAATAAGATAAAGTAAAAAAGCCTCCTAAAGTGGGCACCCAGAAATGTCTAGCTCCCTTGCTCTTTTGTTTTTGTTTTTAATATATCTTTATTGATTTCAGAGAGAGGAACGGAGAGGGAGAGAAAGAGATAGAAACATCAATGACCTCCTGCACACCCCCGACTGGGGATCCAGCCCACAACCAGGGCATGTGCCCTGACCGGGAATCAAACCCGGATTGCCTGGATTCTAGGTCGATGCTCAACCGCTGAGAGACACCTGCCCAGGCTCCCTTGCTCTTTTGTAAGTTTGAATCACCAATCTTTCAAAAAGACTGGAATGTAATGGTTGGGATTGAGAATATTTGCTTTCTAGCAATGATATCATTGTAATTAACCTAGTTTATTAATAACTAAAAAGGAACAAAAGGCAGGCCAATTTTTATAGGCATGCCATTTGTGCAACTCTACCACAAAGCCGCAGTCTAACACTCCCCAACACCATTCCCTGAAGATCAATGGGGGAAGGGACTGGACAGGGGCAGTTTTGACACATGCCCAGTAAACTCTGAAAGAAATAGGGAAGGTACTTGTCTGTCAGTCACAACTGGGAACAGGTCACTGGCCAGAGTAGGCATGGCAACTGCAAGTGTGGGAAGATCTGAGATACTTAAGCTCCTAAACTAAGAAGTTTGCTCTCTTGCCTCTGGGTTCACGCTCCAGGCTTGCACGGCTCTCAAGCTCCTGCATTTGTTCACATGGCTCACAGCCATGTGGACCCCACACACAATGGACTAATGGACTGCAATTACCTTTATGCTAAACCGGACCCAGCTCCACCATGGAAGGAAAACTCTGGACACTGGCTTAGCTTCTAACTCTGCTGAATCCCCGGCTGCACATCTCCCAGGTCTGCATTAAGGGAAATGAGACTTTGCAAACTGAGGGATAGTAACTCCACACAAATGAAAGTTACTTATCCTCCCATGCAAGTCTCGGAAAATTCTTTTTCTTGAGATATCGTAAGGACCTGCAGCCCCAGCACCCAGTGGGCAGAGGGATACCCCACTCCCATGAGCAATGGAGAAAGACCATTCCATGCATTTCTCTGATGACAGTAGGGGAGTTTATTTGGAAGACTAAACTATGATGAGAAAGTAGTTTCATGAGGATGCAGAAATCCAGAGTTAAGCAGATAGCTCTCAGCCAAGAACTGCTTGGACAAGGCTTGCTCCCCACCCCCAACACCCAG
The DNA here is from genome assembly GCF_964146895.1 of Miniopterus schreibersii. NCBI lineage: Eukaryota > Metazoa > Chordata > Mammalia > Chiroptera > Miniopteridae > Miniopterus > Miniopterus schreibersii. The sequence goes on from NC_138105.1 coordinate 61,592,786, forward strand.
TTAACTGCAAGCACTCATTGTCCCAAGTTTCTTTCCCAAAATTCAGTTTTTTAACTAACTAACCTTTTAATTACTCTAATTATGAATAAATGACTGTGACTATTTGAGAAAAAGCCTCTAAGGCAGTAGTTTCTAGCCATCTTGAAGGAATTATTTTCATCTCCCAAAAGCTGTGTGGATTGGAGTGGGGGCAATGCAAGTCTCTGACATGGGAGAAGGAAGAGGTGATACTGACAACTGCATACCCAGTGAGAAATTCTGGGGGGGAAAAATGGAATAAAGAAACATGCAGTAGTAGAAATCTAGCAGGTAAGAGTTTTTGATCTAATGGGAACAGTAATCCAATGTTTGGAGACTTTGGCTCAAGCTTTAATTCATTTTCCAATACCTCATAGAAAAAACCATATTCAAAGAATGCTATGAATGAATTCAGACAGAAAAACCTTCCTTGCTGAGCTTTATATTAATACTTATAATATCTATGATTGCGTTCCCCTTGACCCTTCAAACAGTGACCAAAATCTAGAAAGAATCCTGGTAGAGTTCATGGAACACGAGTATAGAAACATGAGTATCAGTATTTTCAGTGCCTGGCTGCTAAACTTCTAAGAGTCTACATCTCTAAAACACAAAATGCTTGTTGGAGGCATAGCATATGGTGACTAAATGAATAGAAATGTGAAATTAGAATCTCATCATTCTATACATTCTTACTGGAAAACATCAAGGTGAAGGAAATTCCAAAGAAATATTTAAGAAGATGAACAATGATGATATGCAGAACTAAATATTTAAGAATCAATGGGACATCAAGAGTCAATATCTAGCTGATAGTAGATAATGAAGAACTAGAATATGTGGAAGTCAGAGCTAAAGTAATAGACCAAGGAGCTGAGCTGCCTCTGCATGTACAATAGCAGAGAGCATAAATTAAAGGGTTAGGGAGTTGGATCAATCTCATGGATGTATTTTGCTTGGTCTACAAGGTATTTAAAAGTCAGGAGACTAAATATAAATGTGAAGGCTTTTGTTTTTATTTTAAAAATTGCATCTCTCCACCGGCTGAGTCTGTAATCCCTCATGTGCCAGCAATTGGATGGAAATGAACTGTACTTCCCCCTTTATATGAGAGGCATGTGCCCTCTAGTTCACCACAGTCCCTACCATCTCTAGACACTATCAACTGCTATTTATCACTGAGCTTATACTGTGGTTTGTTCCATGATGGAGAAATAATTCTTTATACTTAAGTCTTTGTGAAAACAAAAACTAAATATATTTCCCCCCTTACACCTGGCCCACTTATTCATGTAGCTGGGCACTGCCTGAGCAATCAACAAATAAAATGAGGTGGTGATAAAGCTAGTTTATTTGCTGAAAAGAGTCTAGAATATACACTAGACATCAAAAACAAAACAAAACAAACAAAACTTTCTCAGAATTTAGTAACTGAAAATGTAGCGGTTTCCAAATTATATAACATTTAACCTAGCAATTTCAGTTCTGGGGATTTACTCTATAGATATACACAAGCAAAATAACTTCCGTTCAATCTTATTGTTTGCAGCAGCATTTTAAAGAGGAAAATATTAGAAACAATCTAAATGTCCACCATTAAGGGGACTAGACAAATAAGTTATGGTATAATCTAACCATACAATGCAGCCACAAAAATAAGGAAATTCCTTATTTGCTAATATGAAACAGACTTGCAATGAAAAGAACAAGGAAGAGCAGAGCATGTATCAGTTGTGAGGGGAGGAGGAAGGAGGAGGAAAGTAGGGAAAAATACATAAATAACTATATATAGATTTGTTTATACACACATAAAGTATTTCTGGAGGGATACAGAAGCTGGTAATAATGATTCCCTCAGGGAGGAGAACTTGGTTAACTGAGGGATGGTGGTACTAGGAAACTTCACAAGACATATTTCTGTATCTTCTGAATTCCGTAGCAGATAAATAGGTATACATATTTTAAAATCATTTAAAAAAAAAAAGTAACAGATTGGCTGAGCTGATCCCAACTAAGATTAAGAATTCAGCAACTATAAGAATTAGTGAGCCTGGCCAGGGATGGCTCAGCGGTTGAGCGTCAACCTAGGATCCAGGAGATCACAGTTCGATTCCTGGTCGGGGCACATGCCCGGGTTGCAGGCTCAATCCCCCAGTGGGGGACATGCAAGAGGCAGCCAATCAATGACTCTCACCACTCATGTTTCAACTCTCTCTCCCTCTCACACTCTCTCTCTGAAATGAATAAAGATATATATTTTAAAAATAATAACAATAAAGAATTAGTGAGCCAGTGGCCCCTCTCCACATATATGGTATTCTGCCTTTTAGTTCACAGATGATGGAAATTTCAGCAGGAACCTAAAGGAAGCTGAGGGGGTAAGTAGGAGAGTGAGATGAAATAAGAATAATGGAAGAAATGACATGGTGTCTTTTTCCATCTAGCTCTCTGAACTGGTTTTGAGCCCAGAAGGACTAAAAGAGTAGATTTAAAAGATAAGAAACCTTTTCAAGAGATTGTGAAACTGTAAGCACAAACTCTGCTTCTTTGGGACTACAGAGACCCAGAGGGTATGTGTGTGGAGGGGGGGAGCGGGTGACAGAGGACTCTCTTAACTCAGCCCTGTACCTCCTGGGTACCCTGAAGACTGGCAGCTTTGAAAGCACTAAAGACAGCATTCCTGGCACGACTTCCATCCCTCACAGAGAATTCAGCAGCAGCGGCAGTGATAAGGCACCATACTGGGGTGGCTTGAAGGGGACGGAATTCCCAAGGAGGATATAGGAAGATATTCATTTCTGTTCCTGAATACATGTTACATCCCACTCAAGGACTCCCAGAAATACTTAAGGGAACTCTGAAGAGGGCTGGAGGTTTGTGTGAAGAGGAGGGAACAAAAAAGTATACTCCATCTTTAGATAGGTGATGAAGCCTAGAAACAAGTATGCTACAAAAACATAAAAGTACTGTATTATGTAGAGAAGTGAAAGAACAGAAAACAATACTCTGCCAAGACAGCCAAAAGGAAAGGATTATTGGATTTAAAAAAAAAATTTTTTTAAGTTAGGAGATTGCTCACTGAACAGGACGTAAAAGAGAAAAAACATGAGGATGGCTGGAAAGAGGTTACTCAAGGCTCTGCTGGGAACACACTTAGTTATGCAGTACCTACTTTCCAAAGTGAAATCTTTCAACTGCTTTAAAATGTTTCTTTTCTAAGCCATTGAAAGCAATGAGATCATGTTCTTGATTAAGTGCCAGGTTTTTCCCCTGCAACCCAGACTGAAGTTAAAAAGACAAAAAATTAGAGGAATGAAAAGGGTAAAAGTAGGAAGAATTGGGTACAGAAAACAGAGGAAAAGCATAAACATATTTTAATAGGTCAGGGGTAGAAAATTATGAAATAACCAAATATAGAGCTAGCTTTGAAAGATGTTCCAAAAATACAAAATATCAATTCAATGTATTTAACTGATGTTTTTCTATTCCATTTTTATCCAGAGTTAAGGTAACATATACAATTCTTTTATACCTCCCAGCACAGTGTTAAGTAATTATAAATATATAGATACATTAGTAGTGAAAGATGGGATTATATGTACATAATACCTCAGGGCTTGCTTAACAATAAAATGAAAGGAATCTGAAGTCTAGAGATAGGCAATTTTGGTTCATCTGTTTTTCAGATGAGGAAATGATATTCACTACCTTAAACAATGCAGAGTGAGAGATAATTTCTAAGAAAAGAAGTCAAATGTACAAGAACCAGAGGTTAAACCCCCCATCCTAAAATGCAACTCCTATGGTTTATAGAATAAGTAACAATAACATGGACCATGTAACCATGTATTATACAGTTGACTCTTGAACAAACACAGGTTTGAACTCTGCAGGTCCACTTATATGTGATTTTTCCAATAAATACTATAAATGTATTTTCTCTTCCATATGATTTTCTTAACATTTTTTTCCCTCTAGCTTACTGTATTGTAAGAATATAGTATATGACACATAAAACATACAAAATATGTGGTAATCCATTATCTACATTATTGGTAAGGCTTCTGGTCAACATCAGGCTATTAGCAGTTAAGTTTTGGGGGAGTCAAAAATTATACACAGATTTCTGACAGTGCAGGGGTAGGCTCCCCTAATCCCTGCATTACATCCATGACAGTACTTTATATCCATGACAGTCTCTTCCACTTATATCATTAGCTTTTCAATGTAGTTTTATATTTCAATAGCACTTTATTCTTTTCAAAGTATCTCTATATTTCTCATTTAATGTTCACAACACCCTGTGAGGTAGGTAGGACAGGTTTCATTCATCGTTTTAGACACCAAAACATCCACAGAAAGATTAAGAGAGAACTTAAAAGTCAGTTACAAGGATCCAATGTAACGGTCCAGAACTTCTGGTCCCAAGTTTGTCAGTGATGTTTGTGTACTACTATTCATCTACTCACTCAAAACATATTAAGTGACAACTGTGGTCCAGTTATCACCAGGCACATATATAATAGAGACCAAGAACATACACAGTTTCTAACCTCACTAAGCTTTGTTTAGTCAGAGTCACTATTCAAATAATTATACAAATAAATGACAAAGCTTCACTTGTGGTAAGTCCCGTGATGGGGTACTCAGTGCTGTGAGAACAGAGAGTTGAGCTAGGGCAGTATTCACTAGCAATTAGTGATAACCTAGGAAAGGATTCTCTTAGGAATTAATGATAAAGCTCAGATCTGACGACAGCATCATACAGACAAAGAAAGGAAGGAAACACTAATTCAAGGTGAAGGCAACAACATGTACAAACGGCCTACTGTGGGAGGGGCCATGTAAAACACAAGAGACTGAAGAAAGAGCAGTGTGGTTGAAGGAGGCATGACTCCAACAACTTCCAAGGTGAGATCAGGATTCCTCATGTGACCTTAGACAACATTACGGTTTGAATGTCTACTGTTCTAGTCTAATAATTGTGTTATGATATCTAGATGTTTCACTCAGGAACAAGGGGTAGATTAAAAAGAATGGAAAAATAAGGGAACTGCTATGTCTATTAAAAACAGCCCAATTATCTGAATTCTAGGGAATTATATAACTTAACTTAGGGCATAACGAGAATTTATGAAGGTGGTGATATCTGCTCTGGGCATTTAGAGGTGGATTAAATTTCTATACATAGGGGATAAAGAGGCTACTACAGAGAAAGAAATGAAGAAACTGAAAAGATACCCCTTGCTGCTTCGTAAGAGTGTGGGTATTTTAATGTAGCCTTTCCTAAGTGGTACTTTAGAAATATTATCGCCATAGTATCTTGAAGTTGCAGACCTTACAAAGCTTTGTTTAACTTTATACTCAAAACAAATTCTATTAGGTTCAAGGGCACACATTAATTCTCTTGATTTTGCAGATAAAGAAAGCCAGCTGAATGAGGTTGACTTGTGCAAGGTCACATTTCAACACTGCTCTTTCCTTTTAACATTACAGATTCATGACCATCAGGATGTGGAACTCGTATCAAAGTCTGTTATCTGAAATATAGGTAACTGACTAGGCGTGGGATACTAGACACATAAGAATTCTACTATGATAATTTCAGGCAAAAGCCAGTTATCCTGGCTTTATTTAAATTAAGGTCATGGGATAGGCAGGTGGTTTTCTCAGTGAGATAGTAAGAGAAAATGACAGAGACAGAGCCTCAAATGAGGCAACCCTGATGATATGTAATAACTGAAGTATTAAAAAAATAACTGTGGATAAGGAGCTGAATGGGGGGGGGAATAAAACAACACTAAGCAGCACAATCTACTGAAGGACAAATGAACAGATATGGGAGACATGTTTCACCTTCAAACAGCACTTTCTGATGTTTTAAAGTAATTTTTTAGTTTTCTCCCAGGTTGCCTTCAAAAAAACTCTTGATCACACTGAAAATCTATGCTGTTCTAACACATAGAGGACTCTACATGATGTAAATAATACTCTTCCTTTTATTAATAAATATTAAGCCTCTACTGGACACAAAATATCATGGAAGATACAAAGACAAGGTCTTCAGTCTCAAAGGTTTATATTTTGGCAACACAAGTAGGTACAATCACTAGATTGTATTCAAGAAAATCTGTTGGGCTTTACTCTATTTTCATAAACAGAAAGGACTTTTTTGTTTTCCAAAGAAGAACAGAAACTTTCCAAGTCATGAATAAGCCAATTCTATGTCACATAGAGACTGATCAAAAGATTGGGTGCCTTTGGGCTTATGAATCTATTTGGTAAGTACGCTATGAAGTGATCATGTACATATAAGACTAATTTTCCTTAGAGTTAAAGGAAACAGTAATAACTTATTACCACAATCCAAAGGACTTAAGATATCTGAATAGAAATACTGATCCCCACTTCAAATCCTTCAGAACCAGTTTATAAATCTCCTTTTCGATCTCAGCTATACCACCCTCATTACCAATCTTACATCCTTCTTCTTGCCCATCCCTCTCACCTGGTCCCAATAAGATAGTTTGGCTGACTGAAAACATGGTAGACCAACAACTGAAAAAAGGAATACCGAAAGAAAACATGCTTTTTTTCTTTTGAACTTGTCAGTACTATTGTCTCATAACCTATCTTACCCACCTTAATATAAAATGAGGAACAATATTAAACTTTAAAAGTAGAATGATGGTAATGATTCCTATTTTTCTTGCCCTCAAATCCCTTAAGTTGGCTTTTTTGAAAGTGGCCTTGGTTGTTGTTATTTTTTAACCCTCTGGTTCAGTGGTCCTTAAGAGAAAAAGGGTTCTTCACCCCAGTAATAGTTTAAATTTATAATGGAATGAGTCATGGATGAGTCTCTACAATCTAACTTTCAGATGTTAAAAAACTCATTTTCTCTGTGCCAAACACAAGTGGATTTGTGAAGCAATAGAGTTTTTCTCATCTGATATGAAATCATCCTCCTTTTAGCTCAAAGTGCCTAATATGTTCTTGGGAACCACTTAACTATCTTTCATTCATCACAGCGGATTATATGTTTTAGAGTACAGCTAGCTGAATTTTGCTACACTAAAAAAGTACATGGAGGAAGTTTCCAGGCAAAAGTACACCAATGACCAATGAGTTCTATTAGCATTATAGTTCAAATATATAACACACGGTATATCTTTATAGTGTTATGGTATCTATTTATATAATAATTAATGATTATTACTTATTATCTCTATGCCTCTAAAGAATGTTTTTTCAATTGCTCCTAAGAGTAATGCTAGTTAAAAGGATTGGCGTGGCATAAAACCCGACAGGGAGCAGTTATTGCCTTAAGAAAAAAATGGAAGGAAAAAAGTGACTACACTGACTTTTGATTTTTATAGTCAACAAGGATCAGAAGGATAAATTGGAATTGACAAATCTGTTCACAAATCTATTGAAACACTAAAAAATTTCAGTGTCTCCTTAAGAGAAAATTATACTTGGTTATGTGAAAAAGAGAGGTACTTTCATAGTTACCATTTTTCAAGAGGAGAAATTGAGGATCAATTACCTATAATAAAAAATAATAACAATGACCATGATGATGATACATTAAGTAAAAATAGCAATAACACTATATTTTTCATATCTATTTTTTATTTGACCATCATTATAATCCTATAAAGTAGGTATAAATAGTATCATTTCACAAAAAAGAGAAGACCAAGGCTAAAAAAATGTAACAAAACACTAAATAATTTAGTAAACAGTATCTCTGACAAGTGCCAGAGTTAGGATTACATATGAGAAGTTCCTCACTCTAAACTCAGCACTCTCTCACCTACACTATACTGAAGTGATGGACTGCAAAACAAGGCTACAAATTACTCCCATCTCAGGATACATGTCTCTTTGGATTGTGACCTTGTTGCTTTCTTACCATGTCTTTCAAAGAAAGTTTTTAATTTCAATGAGGTAAAATTTATCAATATTCATTTTATCATTCCTGCCTTCTAGGTTTTCTCTAAGAAACTTTGCCTTAATAAAGTCACATTTTCTCCTGTTTCTTCTAGAAGTTTTAAAATACAGTTCAGCTCTTAGGTTTAGGACTATAATCCACTCAACTTAATTTCTGGATATGGTGTAAAATAAGGGTCAAGGTTCCCACCCCTTCTTCCACCCTACTCCATAAGAATATACAATTCCTTCAGCACCATTTGCTCAATGAGTTGCCTTGGTACCTTTGACAAAAATCAATTGACCATAAATATGTGAGTCTTTCTAGACTATTTTCTGTTCAATAGAGTGACCTACCCTTATGCTAACACCACACAGTCCTGATTACTACAACTTTATGGTAAGTCTTAAAATCAAATAGTCTAATTTCTCCAATTTGGGTTTTTTAATGGGTTATTCTAGGTCTCCTGAATTTCCATATAAATTATAGACTCAGCTTATCAAGTTCCGTAAGAAAAGCCTCCAAGGTTTTGATTGAGATTGTGTTGACTCTACAGATCAATTTGGGAAGAACTGAAAATTTTAAATCATTGAGTCTTCTGATCCATGAACATAGTATACACCTCCATTTATTTAGGTCTTCTTTAATTTACATCAGCAGTGTTTGGTGCTTTTCAGAATTAGGTAATGTACACATTTATTATTTATTCTTAAGTATTTCATTTTTTATGTTATTGTGTATGGCATTGTTAATTAAACTTCCACTTTGCAGCTGTTCATTGCTAGTATGAGATAAAGGTATACAGAACTAAAAATGATTTCTGTATATTGACCATATAGCCTCTAATTTTACTAAATAAGCTAACTTAAAAGTTCTAGGGGCTTTAAAAACAAGCAAACAAGACTCCTTAGGATTTTCTACAAACACATTCAGGTTGTGTGTGAATAGTGACAGTTTTGCTCATTTCCCCCCCCAGTCTATATGCCTTTTACTTATTTTCCTACCTTACTACACTGGCTAGGAGCTCCAGTACATTTTTGAACAGAAGTGTTAAGGACCAAAATTCTTGCTTTGCTCTCGATCATAAGTGCAAAGGATTCAATCTTTCACCATTAAGTATGTTAGTTTTAGGTTTTTGGTAGATAGCCTTTATCAGTTTAAGGAAGTTATTTTTTATTCCCAGTTTGCTGGGTTTTTGTTGTTTTTTTTTGTTTTTAAGTCATGGTGTTTTTCTGCATGTATTGAAATAATTGCAGCTTTTCTTTCCATCTTTCAGTAAATGATCATAGTTTCTTATCATGTGATGGTGAATCACATTGATTGATTTTGGAATGTTAAGCTAACCTTACATTTTTTTTACATTATAGTAGTTATGATGTAGTAAATTATTATTATTGCTGGATTCAATCTGTTACTTTATCATTACCTAATATTTTAATAAGAACCTCTGTATATATTCCTGAGAAATACTGGTTTATAGATTTCTTTTCCTGTAATGTCTTTGCCTTGGTATTAGAGTAATACTGGCTTCATAAAATGAATTGAAAGGTGTTCCTCTTCTTTTCTATTTTCTGAAAGAGCTTATGTGGAATTGGCACTATTTCTTCCTTAAATGTTGGGGAGAATTCACTGTGATGCTATCTGACTTGGAGTTTTCTTTGTGGGAAGGGTTTAAACAAATCTAACTTCTTTAATAGACACAGGAATTTTCAGGTTATCTATTTTTACTTGAGTGAGCATTGACAGTTTATGTCTAACACAGGATCTGATTATTTATTGAACTTTCAAATGTACTGGCATGAAGTTGTTCATAATATTCTTTTACTATTTTAATGTTTGTAAGATTTGAAGTGATACTCTATTTTTTATAACAGAAATTGGTAATTTTGTCTTTTCTTTCTTTTCTGATTTATCTGTCTAGAGGTCTGTCAATTTTATGGATCTTTTCAAAGAACCGGCTATTAGCTTCATTACTTTTCTTGCTTGTTTTCTCTTTCATTGATTATTGTTCTTGATTATTTCTTTCCTTATGTTTACTTTTAGTTTAATTTGCTCATCTTTATCTAGTTTCTTAAGCTAGAAACTTAGACCACTGATTTGGTATTCTTTTCAGTTCATAGCTCTCTGAATCAAGAGTTCCTGCACCAGAGGAAATGAACTTGAGCCTTATTCACATCTGGACCTGATGCAGATCAAGAGATCCTGGGCTTGGAGAGTAAGGCTGTAACTGGGAATTTGGGGAGAGGATGAGTATATTTTACACGTGAAAGGAACATAAATTGTGTCCAGAGAGTGGACTGTGGTACATTACTTTCATGGATGGTCATAACTGCTCCTCTGTAAGGTGACTTTGTCCCTATTCCTGTCAAGAGAAAGGACTGGAATCTTACTGAACTCTGACTTGTTTTGCCAAAAGAATGTGATGAAAGTGAGGTTAAACAGCTTCTGAAACTAAACCCTGAGCCTCTGGAAACTTCTGCTTTTCACTTTCTAGGAGAGCTGCCCTGAGATTACCATGTAAAGAAGATCATTTAGTTTATTGGAAGTTGAGAGGCCACACATAGGAGAACCAAGCCACGCCAACAGAGTCAGGTATGCAGGTAAGGCCACCTTGGACTTTAGCTTTAGCCAAACCTCCACCTAAATGGAGTCACACGAGTAAGCCCAGGCAAAACCAACAGAGGAGCAGCCCGGCCAAACCTTGAAATCATGAGAAATAATAAATCCTTGTTGTTTTGAGTAACTAGGTTTTGAAGTGGCTAGTTAGTCTGTAATTAAACTACTGAGTACTGATTAAAAAAAATAGATGAAAAGATTGTCTCTTTAAGAAGCTGAGAATAAGGGGAAAACATAAGAGGATTAAAGTCAATTGAAATACTGCTAACCTACTTTTTAAAAACCACAAAAGTAAAAATATGAAAAGGAGCACGAGGAAGAAAAACCTAAATAAGAGCTTCCCATAATTTATACATTAGCTTTACATTGTCTCAGTGTCTGCTAATCTCTGCTCCCTTTAGAACACAGAGTTTACAACCCATTCTCAATGGTTGTAAGAGTGATCTTTTAAAATTATAATTCAAATCATGTCACATTCCCTACTGAAAATCCTGCAGTGGCTTCCTAGTGTATATAGGATACAATTTAAACTCATTATTATCTACACTGCCTTACAAGAGTTGGCCTCTGCCCTTCACTCCCCACGCCCTAGGCACAAGACAGTTCTTTCTTTCTGATCCTTGAATACCCTAAGCTTATTACTGTTTAGTCTTAAACTGCACTCTGCCTAAAATATTCTTTTCACAGCTGATTTCTTATTCAAGTACTAATTCAAGTGTCACCTCAGAAAGACCTTTCCTAACCAACCAATTTAAAATACTATTCATTATCATAACCTTGACTTAAGTTCTTCTAGAATGTACTGTCTAGAGTTATTTACTTATGTATTTATATATCTGTCCTCCCAGATCTGTCAAAAGATTGCTTCAGGCTAGTTCACCATTATATCCCGACCTTAAAAAGTGTCTGGCACATAGGTGGTACTTAAATATTTGTTTCCTTAATGAATGAATTATGTAAAAATAAGGTATTAATTAGTTTGGGACTCTCAACCCACTACCACGGGTGAAAGGATGAGAAAGATCAAACTCCACATTAATGAAGAACTAAGTATTTTGAAAATCACAAGTATTAGATTTTATTAAGTTGTCACCCTTAACTATATAGAGTATATGCCAGCACAACCCCCACACTATGCTACAGACCAGGGCTATGTGTGAGCACATAAACTAACTAGGGTCTCCTAATTAGCTCCTATGACAGAGTTCAGACTGTAACTTTCTTCCTAGGAGAACTGGAAACACAATTTAAACCTAAAAGCCAAGTTTCAAGCTTCCTGGAGAAAATGAAGTAAGATACCCTGAGATGCCCCTAAGAATCGTAAAGGACTCTTTAAAACTGAGGTCTCATTTTTGTTGAAAACTGAGTCTGATATGGTAACTCTCCCTATTTTGGTGGAAAGCAAGAGAAACTTATGTATGTCCATCAGTCTAATAAATCCTTGACTATATTCTCACTTTTGTTTATGTGATTTCTCCCACTGGAAATGTTACAAGCAGAATTTTTCAACTTTTCAAAATCAATCCCACCTCTTCAAGTTTCACCAATATGCTTTCAGCAGCACCATTCAAAATGGCTTAAACTACAAGGACATTTACTTTTGCATATAACAAGTCCAGAAGATAAGGTAGCTCTGGAAAAAGTTAACTGAGAAGATCAATGGTCTTTATAAAAAAAAAATTTCAATTCTTTCCCTGCCCCCTCACAACTCTGCCATTCCCAGTGAGAAATAATGGCTTAGTGTTTTTAAGCTATAGAAAGAGTGATATGTAGATACACCAACCTACACACACACACACACACACACACACACACACACACACACACACACACACACACACACACACCAGACCTCTGAAAGGAGGGAAAGAGACCCACTAACTAGGCAACCAATAGTAAGTAATTACACAAAGGCCAAATCACAAATACTCACATTTTAAAAGCCTTTCATGAGTACTCCAGTCTTCAGGGACATCACATGTATACATTATATAATTTTATGGCAATTTTATTCTTGTTTTTTTTGTTTTGTTTTGTTTTATTTTTTCTTTTTTTTTTTTTTTTTTTTGCATTTTAAGTTATCCTTCTGACACAAGATTATCAATTACTTTTACTGAAATCTATACTGGAGGGCATACTAAAACAGTGTGTGTGTGTGTGTGTGTGTATATATATATATATATATATATATATATATGAAGGCAGGGGTAGAGCAAATATTAAAATAAAATTATATATTTATATGAAAGTCTTTCAAATTTGGTATATATCTATATCTATATATCTATTTATATCTGTATAGAGGGTGCCAATATTTAGCTACAATACTGCTTAGGATAATTAAATACTGTGAACAATTCACATGTCCAACAATAGATGATTGATAAATAAATACACTATGACACAGTTACAGAATTCATTAATAAACACTCTTAAGGAAAAAATTTGGAAATCAATACCTAATGACATGGAAAATGTTCATGATAATGTTAAATGAAAAGGAGACTACAAAATTGTATGTAGAGCCTTTTTTTCCTAGAAATTTTGAACAACGCAACAGAATAATTGTGCCACATTAGGTAAAAAAGTCACTCAAACATTTCGGTATTTTAAAGTATACTAACTTGTCTTAGCACAGAAAGGGCATCTGCAAATCAAGGTTAGATAAAAGTGGGTGCACTGTTACTATTAGCTGATTAATAAATATCAGGATGTAGAAGAGTGAGAGGGCTATTGTGGCTTTCTGGTTTGGTTCTTGAGTCCCAAATGCTTTGGGATTATTGAACAAGTACAAATGAGTAATACATAAAAGATGAAAAACAGATTAGTTATAGGTCAACTGCTAAATTTTAGGAGTAAAAGCATTAACTTTGTTATATTTACAGACTACTGCTATAATGCTAGGTATATGACTGTTAAGAAAATAATCTACACGGTACTCTTGAACTGATTTTTGCACAGACATAATATTTTGTAATTCTGAATGGTCTTTCTAATGATGTGTAAACTCATTTCACATGAAAACGACATTGCTGATAATAAACTCATCTAAAAAACCCCATTAAATATGAATTTCTCAGTAATATTCAACCTTTCAATAAAAAATAGTGCAAACAGTTCACAGTAATTAAAGGGATCACAATTGTATACCAACATACTTTTTTTGGTAAGAAAGGTGTGCCTTCATTAGATAACGTCAACTAGCTTAACTATTTAAAAAAAACAACAACAAAAAATGTCCACAATAGCCAAGATATAGAAGCAACCTAGGTGTTCACCAATTCCATCGATAGATAAATGGATAAAGATGCAGGGTGTGTGTGTGTAATGGAATATTACTCAGCAATAAAGAAGAATGAAGTCTTGCCATTTGTTACAGCATCGATGGAACCTGTGGATATTATGCTAAATAAAATAAGTCAGGCAGAGAAATACAGATACCATATGATTTCACTTACATGTGGAATCTTTAAAAAAAAACCACCACAAAACAAATAAGACAAAACAAAACCAGACTCATAGAAATAGAGATCAAACTGATGAATGCGAGAGAGGGGCTTGCGGGATGGGCAGAAAACGTGAAGAGGGATAGTCAATAATATTGTGATAACTTTGCATGGTGACAGATGCGAGTGTGGTGATCACACTGTAAGGTATATAAATGTCAAATCACTATATTGTATACCTGAAACTCATACAATATCATATGCAACTATACTTAAACTAAAAAACAAACACAGCTCTGGCCGGGTAGCTCAGTTGGTTAGAGCATCATCCCAATACACCAAGGTTGTGGGTTCAATCTCCGGTCAGGGCACATAGAAGACTCAACCAATGAATGCATAAGTAAGTGGGACAATAAATTGGTGTGTGTGTGTCTCTCTCTACACTCACTCCTCTCTAAAAAACAAAATGAAAACAAAAAACCCAAAAATTTCCTGGTACATTCCTTATTTGAAACCCAAATCTAAACTGCTGGGTCTCAAAAGCAAAGCAACCGTGTCAACTCTTTGAGGTCATTTTAGAAGGCTCCTAGGAATAGGTCAAATCAAAGGGTCGCTAGGAAATCCGTCTGATTAAAAGACACAGTTCTGTTTATTTATTAAGATAAGAAGTAGGTGGCATAATCAAAGGGAGCTTTCTCCAAAGAAAGCCAGTATCAGGAATTCGGATTAATTCTGCAGGAGCTCTCCAGCACCACTGGGAAAGAAGATCCACTCCATTTCCTGGGTCAGGGAGCCTAAGTGAATTTGGTCCCTAAGGAAGGATTTCCACCTATGCCCACAGGGAGCACCAGGAACATCTTTATTATATAATGGAAGAAGAGGCAAATGGACTCTCTAATGAAAGATGTTCCATTCTCATGGGGGTACACTGAATGTGATGACAATCAGAGGTAGAAAATCACTGAACAACTCTGCTGTAAAGATGGCACATCTGAAGTTGTACTGTGTAACTTCTATAACACTATGTGCTGTTTACAACATTTCCAGGTAGGGAGAAGTTTCATGCTGCAACCTCAAGTAATTGTTGTGAATAGTGAAGGCTGTCTGAAATGTGACATCCTAGATTTATGACTTCTATTTAAGTTCACAGGGTAGCACAGCACTGTATTTCTTTTCTATGTCTTACTACAGTACTAATCACAAAGTGGAACTGAATATTATTTAATGGCCAAACAAATGCATGCATAAAACTTCACATAATTAGATAGTTCTGGGGAGGCAGGTTAGCAGCTGGATGCAGAATGGAATCCAGGTTCACAGGCATTTAGTAAATGAAACTTACTACTTTGAACACAAAAATGTAATAATCACTACATGCAAATATATGAAATTAAGTAAGTTTTAAAAGTAAAGGGAAACTATGGGTAGCTAAGCTAAACACAATTACCCAGGATTCAATGCTCAATAAGAAAAATCAAGCTTAAAGTTATCATTTCAAGTCTTTCATGTGACCACATCAACAATTTAGAGTAAATTATAATGGGCCTTACTAAACACCCTGGTTACTTAAAAATTAACTTTAAAGCAACAATATTTCATGGTAGCAATACTGACCACTGACTATCCTTTATGTCAATATACTTACACTCAGTAAGAATATTGTAATCTAGATCACTTAAATATTTAGGTACTTGCTATTGTGTGTATTTTCAGAAATAGGAAAAACTGTATCAATTCCTGGACACTCCCTTGAAAACTCTTTCTCAGTTTGCTTCCATTTTCCCAGTGATTCCTAGTTTATCTGAATTTTCTGACTAGTTAATCCTAGTCTCAGTTTGCTGTGTTAGCCCACCCACAAAACTTTTTTTGGTCACCTCAGTAACCATCTTAGTTCTCCCTCTCTGTTGCATCCTTCCTTCCTTTCCTACCTCTGGTTTCCCTCTTCTTCACAGTTTGCAGAAACTTGGTTTACACACCAATCAGAGAGCTACTTTAAATTCGAGATCTTCTCAGTTGGAGCCCCTAATACACAACTAAAAACTTCTGCTCTTCTCCACATCTTGCACACTATGACCTGCCATTCAAAACAATACTGCTTATTAGGAGCTTTTAATTACTTGGGACCCAGTAGGGGATTTGCTACACTTCTTGTTTTAGAGTTTCTCATGACTAAACTCAAACCAATTTCCTGAAGCAATTCATGAAACATTCTCCACTTAATATGATCAACAAGCCTTCCATGTTATTTTTCACCAGAGAAAAGAGAAATTCGAATTTTAGATACATATGTCAGATTCAAAGATTTTCATTTCTAAAAAGTTCTAACTTTTGAGAATAAACACTTTACAGTATTTAGCAGGCATTCAACACATGATTTTTCTTGAGTTTCATTTAAATCTGCTATGGCAAGTGCATAAAAAACACAAATTCGATGGTCATTGTTATTTCCTCTATTGCTATCACCTTGATTATGGCTCTTTTAAGTAATTAAAAGCACAACTCTAGAAGAATGTGGTGTTATCTTCATCATAGCCAAATCTTAATGGAATGAGCAATATGGGACTGCTTAAACAATGTGTAATACATCCACACAATGCAATACTTTACAAATGTAAGAAAGATTGGGGGAGGGCTCTATTAGGAACAGATATGAAAAAACTTCCATTACAAACTTGTCTAATAAGATGAAGAAAGCATATGTAATGTGCTACCTTTGTCAAAAAAGAAGTGAAAATAAGAGTATATATTTGTATGGAGAAATTCTGTAAGGATATACAACAATCTAAAACTAGTGTTAGATACAAATGGGTGTAGGAAGGAACTTTGATGAGGGACAAATTTAGAGACCTTGTGTCACTATATAACTTCCTACATTTGTTCATTTTTAATCATATGGAATACATTAGGTATTGAAAAATAATCTAACTAGCTTTAAGCCTTCTCACCTAAAATAAGATGTATAAATTAATATTAAGTTCAATGGAAGAAAATCACTTTTAGTTAAAATATCATGCTGAAAATCAATGTGCTAATAAAAAACAAACAAACAAAAAAAGGGGTTCAGGAGAAAGGGCAGCTAAATATTTCCGAAAGGATTTCTGGTGACTCTCTCAATACTATATTATATCATAATCATGAATCATTTGCCAACAATTTATATCCAGAATACCCAGGTAGGTACTGAGTTACATGTTCTTACCCTCAAAACTTACATCCTAACTGTCAAGGTAATTAAAATAGTTAAAAACAAATAAACAATAACAAGGCAGAAGAGCCTAATGCCAAATGAACAGTACAAATAATGTATGTTCCAACTGATTCAAATAAGCACATGATCATCAAGACTTAAATAAATGAAGACTTCATAAAGGAGGCAGGAATTAGGTAAGTGGAATTACTGTAACAAAGATGCTGAGGGAGAAAAAACACACAAAGTATGCTCAAGGATACTGACTAGACCAGTTACAGTGAGGGAAACAGATGAAGTCTAATACTTGATATTTGTACAATAGTTCACTTCTATTATCTCATTTGATCACCAAAACCACCATCTGAGAATGGGTGGACTATGGAGTGCCCCGAGCACAGGTTATATAAACGTCTAGCAGCTAAGAAGGACTACTCCATCATTAGAGGACAAAGACACTGGAGGCAGGGACACTTGCTATGCCAGTTCATGTATAAGCTAATAAGGACCCAGGTTAAAGTGACTGCAGCAGGAGTAGAAAGGACAGAAGAAATTTGTAAGACTATGGTGATAACAGTGGAAGAAGGTAAAAAGGCTGCCAGGGCTTATACCTCAGTGACTAGAATGATGGCATAATTGAGAGAAATATGTAAGTCCAGGTGAAAAGGAGCTGTTTTTAGTAATAGAGTCTGGTTTCAGAAATATGTGGGTTTGAAGCAACAGCAGCACATCCAGTTTCTAGAGCCTCTATCACACATTCCAACAAGTGTGTTCTAAGTCCACCATCAACTAGCCAAGTGAGACATGTTTCTCTGCCATTTGGCCCATTGCCCATCACCCTGAGACAGATTGCTGATATGGGAGGCAGGAATACAGAGTGACTGTTTAATGGGTACAGGTCTCCTTTTGGAATGATGGTAATGTTTTGGAACTAGATAGGGGTGATGGCTGTGCAACACTGTGTAAATGCCACCAAATTAATTGTACATTTTTAAATGGTCAATTTACGTTACATGAATTTCACTTTAATTTTTTAAAAAGGTAGCTGAAACTAAGACCACAGTGCCTTTCCTTATGTTGTGAAAGGTCTATGCCCAGAATTTCCTTTACTTTTCTGCCAATTCACTCTACCTATCTCTCCACCTCCCAAACCATTCCAATGTGCCTCTGACAATGTCTTCAGCAATAACCAGGAAATTTTATCTTCCAGCTTTTCTCTGATTCTATCTCCTTACTTTAAAACAAAGTTGGCCGCCCTGCCCAGTGTGGCTCAGTTGGTTGGAGCGTTGACCCGTACACCAAAAGGTCACGGTTCGATTCCCGGTCAGAGCACATACCAGGTTGCAGGTTTGATCCCTGGTCAGGGTGTGGTTGGTGTTTCTCTCTCCCCCCTCCCTTCCTCTCTCTCTGAAATAATTAAGAACATATCCTCGAGTGAGAATTAAAAAAAAACAAAAAAAACATGCACCAAGTTGGCTCTCCCCAGAGTACAAATACTTCCTTGCAGCGTATTCACAAGGTGACTGCTTTTGTGTGCTTTTTGCTATTTTTTTCCTCATATGGTAGTTACCTCAGGGTGGGGGGGGGGGGGTAGGTTTCCCTGGTCCCAATGTAACCTCCAGAAACTACTACCATCACATTAAAAAAAATAAACCAACCAATTTCTTTAGTGCTCTCCTCACTGCTATCATTTCCCAACCGCCTGGTCATTCTTTCTTCATTTGCCCAAGTCTTTGGCACCCAGCTTATAGTCTCCCTCCCCTAAGCCTTATTATCAATAACTTTCAGATAATTGTCAATAATTATCATTATCAATAACTTTCAGATCCAAGAGAACTACCTTCCCCACACTATGTTCTCAGGTGAACTCCAATGAAACCCTTCATGCCACTTTAGCCATCTGTTGCTGAGGTAAAATCTTGGACCCTGATCATCAGTGAAAATGCTTTTTTACCAAAATTAATAACTCATATGTCCTATTATTACCCACTTCCTCCATGCATGATTGCACCCAAGCAGACAAGCAACTAGTAGAGAAAGTTCTCCAAAGGACAAGTTGGTTCCATTATTAACTCATCTTTACTGATCTCAAAAGCGCCCTCCACACAAGGGAATAACCCTACATTCCTCTGGTTAGTGCGTTCTTCCACACTTTACCATGGGTACTGCAATTCTCTTTGATCCTCTGACCAATACTCCTCTCCCTTGCTGTGAAATAATGACCTTTTCTGCAACATTAAAGAAAGTTAACAATCAGGCAAGAACTCCAACATCTTTCCATTAAATGCAAAAACATACCTGTAACTACACACATTCTTTCTTCCTAGCTCTTAAAAACAATGAAATATCCCTCTTCCTATCTCAAGCTAATCCTATCTTATTCCTTCCATCCATCCATCCATCCAACATTCAACAAATATTTATTGAAGGCCTACTAAGTGCCAGGTACTGATCTCCACATGGGAAACACAGTGAACAGAAAAAAATTCTTGCCCTCCTGGAGCTTACCTCTTGGGATTTAGGGAAGGATATAAACAATATACAATAAAGACAGACAATATGTGACATATGTATGTATTATTTGACATGGTACGTTGGAAACTAAGTGCTGCGAGGGGGAAAAGGCTCTGTAGGAGAATCAAAGTGTGTTGGGCAGGGATGGCAGTGTTTCACTATAAAGTGGGTAGTCACACCTCATAAATTTATTTCTCCATCTCAGATCCCTCTTCTGAGCTCCAGACATAAATACCCAGTAGCTCATGAAACTCTGATAGGTCCAAAGGGAATGAATGAATGTTCCCCCTCACCAATCTCCCTATCCTAAACAAGCCAAATAAAAATAACTATAAATGGTATTACCAAGTAAATGGTAATTCTGTACCTTCCATGAAAACTGTAAAAGCCAGCCCTTGAAGTTATCCTTGATACCCTACACTCTTTTATTCCCCCAAAGTCCTGTCAGTTTAATCTCCTACATATTTCTGGAATCTTTCACTAATCTCCATCAATTGCCATCATCATCACCATCACTACCATCTAGGTGCTGGCTACCATCACCTCTATTTGTATTCAAGCCTGCCTCCTCACTTCTTTTCCCACAATTCTTCACAGAACTAGAGTGAGATTTTTCAAAACATACCATTCAGCTTCTTTTAAAACACTTACTCTTAGGATAAAAACCAATTTCCTTCAGATGTGTTATCAAGGTCATGGTTAACCTGACCCCATCCTATCCTTCCAGCCTTATTTTGCATCACACACATCAGATATTTTGCTTCTAATCAAACTGGCTGATCCTAATTCTCCAAATTACACAGTTTCTGCTTTAAAGGATGCTCTCTCCTCTCATATATTGGTTAGCTTCTACTCATCTTTCAGATCTCAGCTCAAGGGAAGTCTTTGTTGACTTCCCAGACTAAGTCAAACTGGCAGTGCAGAGCACCATGCAGCTCTCCTTTATAGCAGCTGTAGCAGTAGTTCTTTATAGTACTTGTTTTAATGGCAATGGTAAATTTTTTTGTATGGGTTATCTTATTAAAGACTGTCTCTACTTCGCAAAAACTACTACTGAAAAATTTAAAATAGGTTGCTGAATTCATAGTAATAAAGCCTTATCTTACAACGCCTACTCCAGGAAATTAAGTATTACCTCTTAAACTAGATCTGGAATAAGTCATGAGGTTGCTAGAAGAATTATAATTTTATGACAGACATATTCTCTTAAAGGCAAAAGGTGGAATTCAAACATCAGAAATTTAATATATTTAATCCATCAACCTTTTAAATGAATTTGTATGTATGTGTGGGGTGGGTGTAGGTATGTGTGTACAGTCACCAATAAAGTCACAAAATTCTTCCATATTTAAAAACAAATTCTTTAAGTGTGTTACCAAATTTTTTAAAAGACGAGTAACAATTTGAGTTTCATTTTATTATAACCAAAAAGATCAACAGCAAAACACTAAAGCTCATGAAATGCTTATGCTTCATCTGAATAAGTAAACATCATTTTTACCATCTGCACCCTAGGCTTTAATTGCTTTCAACCTTTCATTTATCTTAAGTGTCTAAAAGTAGTTGATTCAAGGTCACCAAAAATAACAGTTGAGAAAAAAGCATTCAGCTACATGTAGTTTATTTTTAAAATTATATTTGTTTGAAAGATGTAGAAAAATTGACTTTAAAAGGATAAAATTAAAAGATTTTTTGAAATAAAAGATGTCTCTCAAAAAAAAAAAAAAAAGATGCCTCTCACTAAAAAGACAAAAAAAAGCAACATAATAAGGAAGAAACAGCATATATGGATGACTTGTGAAATGAGAGATTTTCACAAATGATTGTTAGGGTTATAGGTACTTTGAGTAAAACCTTCGAGGATGAGTCAGTATTTCTGACTGGATCAAGTTGCTTTACCTGCAGAACTTTACTAAGAAGCATTTAATTTTCACCTATGGAACTCCACATGCTTTCAAAACATTTTTCCCATCACAATCACATATCTTAGAGCAGACAATAATACTTATGCTGTTGGCCAATAAAGAAACAAAAGAAAGGATTAACAGTAACTGTATAGCTCTAGTTTAAAAAGAACAAAATCAGGACTAAGAAAGTCTTCTGTGCAAACCAGTTTAATCAGATATAAATCTTGGCTTATTTGTTCTTCAAGGTACCCTTACTCAGGCTCAGTTCTTAGTCACTGATGCAAACTCCTAATATACTCTGCAGCCATCAACAATACATAAACAAATGAGCAGGGTTGCGTTCCATTAAAATTGTATTTTGGACAAAATTTTAACATTACAAAATATTATTTTGTTATTTTTTTTTTTCAAATCACTTTCAGGATAGATGAGATGACCTGCTCTCTTATTTATACGTGATCCATGACTTCATTTTCTTTAACTATCAAAAAAAAAAGGAACACCATATACAAAAATTACCTTAAAACAAACCAAGTACCTAAGCATAAAGATGCTCAAACTATAAAATGTTTAAGAAGAAAACATGTAAGAAAATCTTTATGATGCTGGATTTGGCAAGGATTTCTTAGGTATGACATCAAAAGCATAAGCAACAAATAAAAAACAGGTAAATTGGACTTCAAAATTAAAAACTTTTGTGTGTCAAAGGGCACCATCATGAGAGTGATAAAACAACTCACAGAAAGAAAAAAATATACTTGCAAATCATATATCTAATAAGGGATTAATGTTCAAATTATATAAAGAACTAAAACTCGTTGGCAAAAAAACAACAACCAAATACTAAAATGGCAAAGGACTTGAATAGACGTTTCTCCAAGACAACATCAAAATTAATAACAAGCATGTGAAAAGATGCTCAACAGCAGTCACCAGGAAAATGCAAGTCAAAACCACAAGATACCAACTTTATACCCACAACTGTAGCTAGAATTTTTTAAAAACAGAAAATAAGTGTGAGTGAAGATGTGGAGAAATTGGACCCCTTGTACATTGCTGGAGGGAATATAAAATGGTACAGTAGCTGTGGAGAGTTTGGTGGTTCCTCAAGAAGTTAAACATAAAATTACCAAAACATAGAATTACCATGACATAATAATTCGGCCTCTAGGTATAAACCTAAAAGAACTGAAAACAGGTGTTCACACAAACATCTGTACAGAAATGTACACAGTGGCATTATTCATAATAGACAAAAGTAAAAACTACCTAAATGTCTCTGAATTGATGAATGGACAAACAAAATGTGACATATCCATATAACTGAATATTATTCAGCTATAAAAAGGAACGAAGTACTGATTCATGCTACAGCATGGATGAATCTTGAAAGAAGCCAGACATAAAAGGCCATTTAAGTATATGGTTCCATTTACATGAAATGTCCAAAATAGGCAAATCCATAGAGACTGGAAATAAATCAGTCCTTGCCAGGGGCTAGGAGGAGGGGAGACTTGGGAGTAACTGCTTAATGGAAACAGGGTTTCCTTCTGAAGTGATGAAAATGTTCTGGAATTAGTGGTGGTGATTGCACAACATTATGAATGTACTTCATGTCACTGAATTGTATGCATTAAAATGGTTAAAATCATCAATTTTATATGTATTTACTGCAATAAAAAAATAATTTAGAAAATAAAAAAAACAAGAAAAAAAAGAAGTAACGCCTGCCTACCTACAGGCCTTTATACATCATTACTCCATGTGTAAAATGAAATTGGGTACATGGCATCACTTTCTAAATTAAACATTATTATTATTCCAGGAAATAATTATTCCAGAAAGTGCAGTTGCTACCAAAACACACTCTGGATAAAAGAGATTTCATAGTAGTTGACACGATATATTAGTAGTAATATATTGTTACTTCTCTTCAAACAACTTGATGATTTCAAAGTCTCCACTATGGAGTAAGAACAATTTAAGCAAGCAACTACAGGAGTAATGCCTGGTGAGTTCTTAATCAGAGGTCTGAGAACTGATTGAAATTACATGAAAATTGTGTATGTCTATTATTATGAGTACAAAATTCATAAGTTTTAGATATAAGTGGTACAGCCAGCCTAACAACTACTTATAAACCAAATTGAACAAAAGACTGATGTGTTTGATTTCCCAAAGTATAGATGGTCTCTTCAAAGATAAAGTACTTGAAAAAGTAGAAATCAGAATATAAAATCCTGCCAGGTAATGCTCTATTATATCAAGACTAAGCTTAGGTCCAGTCTCTTCCCTGAAGTTTTCCCGAAACCTTAGTTCATAATGATTTCTCTTTTCATCACTCCTTTTCTAAGTATTACTTTTATACCTCTCATTTGTTAATTTAGTAGAATTCAATAATTTGATGTTTTGCCTGGATCACTAACAGTTTTGTGGAGGTCTTCTCCATAAATCACAAACTATCCAAAGATAGAGGTTTTTTACGCATTTAGTAAGTCCTTGAATATGAAAGGTAACATTTAATCATTTTTATAAGCTCCATATATGTCCTTTAAAATTAAGTATAAGCATGTTTTATTATATTACATTTTCTATATTTCATGAGGTATAAATTTTGCAGTAATAATACTGAATAATGAATGAAACATATCCAGTTATCAAAGGCATCATTTAAGTAACCCCTACCATGTTGTTTCATTTGGTCAAACATATTTACTAATGCTTCATCACACTCTATTAGTATTGCACTGTATTAGTATTATCCATGAATGCCTATTTTACTATAGGTAGGGAAGTATATTAAAATCTTTCCAGACTTTTTCAGGTTTCCTTTACACAACACCATTCACTGTGTGACAAACTAAGAATGAAATGTCATAATCCATCATTTTGACATCAAATGATGACAAAGGAACTATGAAAATATATTTGATTTAAATGTTTACAGAATGTTCATTTTAAAGGTGTTTGTTTGTTTTTGGCATCACAATGTTATAAAGTATTCAGAACCCCTTGTTATAAATTACACCAGAATCCATAAACAGTTTTCTTCTATGTTTAGTCTAGTTTACATAACACTAAGTTATCCTTAACTCAATATATGAAGTGAAATAAATCTCCAGTTAGGTCATCAATTTCATTTACCTCAGATTACCCACTATTACTATTTCATCTACTCATTATTTTATAGAACTTGCTAGTCTTTTCAAAATATAGACACGTGAAGCCTCTTCTGAGACTCTTCTCTCAAAAATTAAAGCAGAACAAAAGCTTTCCTTCTCTTTGCTTCTAATACCACCTTGGGCATAATTCTATTATGGCAATAATCACCTCATTCACTTCATTTATATTCCTATCTTATCAGACAGTAAACCTTATAAGGTTAGGGAACTGTGTTTCATTCATATTTTTTTCCCTAAAATCTAAGCACAATTTCTAGAATACTATGTAATCAATACATGTTTGTTCATTAATTCCTTTGAGGAAATACTTAGGTGTGGGGGCATGAATACATGCCTACAAAGAATCATTAAATTAGATAAAGCTCATAACAATCCAACCATACAATATCTTGTCTTAACAGATATGTCATCTTCCATTATGTAAGCATAAAATAGTGATGGGATAAATTTCAACTTAGTCCCTGACACACATTTCAAGTACAAAAAATAAGGTGTACTTAAACCATCCTCCCACTCCAGAAATAAAGAGCCTAAGTTAAAATTTCATTAGATCAAGGACATCTAATATCTAGAATGAAGTAGCTATCAATCTTCATTTATAACATCACTATGTCATTTAAAGGGTACATAAAGATGGTATATGGTATACCATATACATATAAAAATATTAAATTACTTCCAACACTCTTATTTTGTATCAATCCTTTATTGTTTTGCTTAGAAAGGAAATTCCTGATATGAGCTATAAAAACAAGAGAAAGAAAATGATTTTATCAAAAATAATTATGGCAGACTTTGCCAACTGAGTGTTGAAAAAATTTTTTTTAAGTAACAAAACCCTGATTTTTTTCATGGTGGTTATGGGAGTCATCAGACAACCTTTAGAGTAGAGAAGGACATATAATATAGTTCTGGCCTATGAGATGGAGATAGACAGCTTGTTAAGTCAGAATTGGAGAGAAAAGTCCAAACATAACTATGACAGTTAACATATGAAAACAGCATAGAGAATTCCCAGGCTTTATTCCAATTTTTTCAAATTAATAAACAAAAATCACTTATTTTCTGACAAATGTAAGTTTTGGTCAACATAATAACTGATAACACTAATAGCGCACTAAGTATTTAACAGGCACTAAATCTATGAGCTTTATACCAAGTAACTCTTTTCATCCAACCCTATGAAGCAGGTGACAGTATTAACCAGTTAAAAGACCATACAGTTTATAAGGAGCAGATCCATTATTCAAATTCAGACATCCAATTCCAAAATCTATGCTGTCAACCAGTATGCTCTGCTAATTACATTCCAAACACAGCCAATACATATATGTCCGTATGTATGGGTGCAAACAAATATGAGAATAAACAAACATGTGTATATCACCAACTAATACTGAATTTGAACACCAAAAATTCTCATAACAATGAAAATGATTATTTATCCAAACTTTAAGTAGATATTGCCTAGGGTTTTAATCTAAAGGGCTTATCCGTTTGGTGTGAACAATCTGTCTTATTCACAATGTATTACAAGCCCTGATCACAGGTGCTTTTGTTCATAGTAGGAACATATAGATTTGATGAATGACTGAATAAACAATATAAATAAAAGGTTAACATATAGATTGGAAACTAGAGCTGCTGTCAAGTTTACTTGGCTAATCCTGGAAGAAATATTTTTTAAATGCTGTATTTGTCACAATAAACATAACTTTATTCATAGGCCAATTTTGTATGCAATACATCTCTAGGCCTAGCTATTGAAAAAACACTGTGTTCTTTATAATATTTAACATTTGAAAGATCTTGTTTACTAATGCTTTCATTTTCAAATTAAGGTAATGTTAACTTTCACTTAAAATTAATATTTACAGTTACCTTTAGACTTTAAAAGGGATAAACAAAGACTAAATTTTTCTAACAATGATCTGTGAGTTAAAACAGGATTTAAAAAAAAATCTTTACCTGTTTTCCCTTAGGGTATTTGCAAAAAAAACAGGTATATAAAAATTCAAATTATTTACTACCTTTCAAAAATATGTTTTCTGCCAAAAGAAAGTTAAACAGGTGTGTGTATTACTTTGAGATCCAAAAATATTCACAGCCCATTCAGGTTGTGGATATCCTACACATCTTTCTTTTGTATATATCTTCTATCAGGGACAAGCCATCACCATAAAAGTAAAGTTAAGTGATGACAGGAACATTTAGCAACCAATATTCTGTCTGTCACTTACCTCTTTGTTGGTATTTTGACCAAGAAAAATAACTTTCTCTTTTTTTAATTGCCTAATTTTTCAATTTAGAATTGACAGTATAAGAAATGCTTTAAAAGTCTGGTTAATGTCTTCAGAAGAAGCTCCTGCTGTTTAAAACTGGATTATGACTTTAGAAGTCTTCAGTGAATTCAGGTGCATAAATGACTGAGGAAAACCATCAGCAGACTATTTTTTAGTTCTTCATTCACTCATGTCCTAAAAAAATGACTATGTTTTTGAATTACCTCGATTCTACTACTTTTACACATTTATGCTACGTGAAAGATTGGAAGCATTTAAACTTGGTGTGCTAGTGGTAAAATGATGCTTATACACTCAAATGAAGCACATTTAATCAATTATGGGTTTTGGTAATGAAAGAGAGACCACTAGAGACCCCAGAGAGACAAAAAGAATAAAGTAAAAACAATTCTATGTCCATAAATTCAGCAACTCAGATGAAATAGACCAACTTCTTGAAATAAACTAGCGAAAGAAATAACCAGAATAGTCCAACAGCTACTACAGAAATTGCATTCATAGTTTAAAAATACCCCAACAAAGAAAACTCCAGGCCTGGATGGTTTCACTGACTCTAGGCCACCAACTTGAGGAAACAGGGAGAAAGGCAGCATTAAGACAAAGCAGAAACTTTACAATCCTACTGTTTATTATAGTAACCCCTAGCCATGTGTGGTTATTGAGCCCTTGAAATGTGGTTAATCCCAACTGAGATGTGTCGTAGTGTAGATAGAACATAAAATGATTTTGAAGACTTAGTATGAAAACGAATTAAAATATCTCATTAATAACTTTTATACTGATTATATGTTGAAATGGCAATATTTTGGGCATACAGAGTTAAATGAAAGACATTAAAACTGTCATCTCTTTTTACCTTTTGAAACATAGTTACTAGAATATTTAAATTTACAAATGTGACTTGCATTTTATTTCTATTGGACAGGGCTTCTCCAGGAAATTGAGAATGGAAAGTCAAACAACACAACACCAAAAAGATTACTGATGATATCGTGGAATCTCTGGATCAACTTTTGCCCAAAGCCTGTCTTGACTTGGGATTTTTCAGATACAGTCACGAATAAATTCCTTTTATAGTTAT
Organism: Miniopterus schreibersii; assembly: GCF_964146895.1. NCBI lineage: Eukaryota > Metazoa > Chordata > Mammalia > Chiroptera > Miniopteridae > Miniopterus > Miniopterus schreibersii. Next base: position 61,620,973 of record NC_138105.1, read on the forward strand.
AAGTTAGTTTCTGTAGATTTTGTAATTTTGCACCTTAAGTATCCTAACTGATAGTCTAATCTGGCAGTATTTTTCTATTGCCACTTTTGAAAAAATACAAATACATCCTGAAATTTTCTTTGTAGTTCTTTTATTCTATTGATATGTGTTTATAATGCACCCACTGGCATTTATAAAGCACTTCTTCCATTACAGGTATTAAAAGCATAAAATTGTTTTCAACTAAAGTGGAATAAATTCTAAGCAAATAAGTAGGATATCACAGAAATAATAATGGAGAAAAAAGAAATTCTCACTGAAATGAAAACCACATATTCATTTATTAATTCAAACACTACAGAGGCCCTACTTGGGCTAGAGATGTCATCTGTCATGATGCTATAGTTCAAAGGATGCTAGCTGAATTTATACAGATATTTGTTCTGATAAAGGAGAGTGAAGACATATGTTCAGATATTTGCCTCTCCTGCATAGTTAAAAGTAGGGAAAGGTGATTTTGATGGGAGTTAATTTTTTTAACCTTTAGTAAGTTAAAATTCCTATTGACCATTCTTTAATAGGTAGGTTATATATTGATCCCACAATTAGAAACTCACTCTTAAGTTCTTAAACATAGATTTTACTATATAAGTTCCAATAATTTTCTCATATCCACTTGGGCAATTTAGGTTTATAAAATTCTAGGTATTTTTAAATAGATTAATCCAGGTCTAGGACATTAAACTCAGCTATCCCAAGAGTCAATGATATGGCAGAAAAACAGGTCCTCCAACACACAGACCAGGATCTATGGTTTTAAATAGTGACTCAATTATTTAGCATCACTCAGCAAGCAAAGTCTAGGATTATAAAAGTACTTTCTGAAATAGGGCTGATGAACAGAGTAAGGTACCCAACCACTGGTCTCCTATTTCATTAGTCCTTGTGAGTCTTTAAGATGATTCTTTTACCAAGAATTGAAAGACTCCTACTTCAAAACACATGAGTCAGAGAATGAAAACACAAGACAAGGATTAGGAGAAAACCACATAGCTGATATGATATATCTCATAAAAGATGTACATCTAAAATATGAACATGCAAAGTTTAAAAATCCAATTTAATTATTTCCTAAATAATTCTAATAACATTTAAATTTTTTTCTAGTCATTTCTATTGTATTTTACAAACACATCATTAAGCCAATAACTGAAAACTTAAAAAATCAATGTGTTGCTACAGATAGTTTGAGGAAACTATTTAGATAGCATTTCCACTATCCTCACAATTGACAACCATACCTACGGGTGTAGGTCAAACTAATTTTTTTAAAAACATGCTCTCAGCCCTGGCCAGTGTGGCCATTGGTTGGGCATCAGCCCATGCACTGAAAGGCTGCAGGTTCAACTCCTGGTCAGGACACATACAAGGTTGTGGGCTCAATCCCCTGTAGGGGGTGTACAGGAGGCAGCAGAGCAATCTCACGTCGATATTTCTCTCTCCCTCTCCCTTCCCCCTCTCTAAAAATCAATAAACTATTCTTTTAAAAAAATGCTCTCAAATGTTGCAATTACTCTGGTGGTATAATTATCAACACCAAATTTTAAGGACTTCTACATAACCCAGATTTTAATAGATGTTCATCTACTTTTCTGTTTTTATAAGTAGATTTTTAAGTTTATAACTTAAAGACAAAAATTCATATTATATAAAATTTGAACTTGAATAAAAATAAATCTAGTCTTTGAACTCAGGTAAATTATGATCCTAGAAAAAATCTTGTAAATCAAAACAAGGCAACCTGATTATATTTTTACTTTAAAGTACAAACCAAACAACACATGTTCCTATGCTCATTTGGAAATTAATGCAAAAAAATATATTTAAATCATTATAAACCATTATCTACACATAATACAACATGATGTCCCAAATGTGTGTCAATGAATAAAATCAGGTAATATAATAACCAAGCATACATGTATTACTTAAGAGATCTCTAAGAGAGGAGCTTCATAATCTAACAGCCAGCAAATGCCTGCAACACTCAAGATAAAAGCAGAAGAGAACCTGCCTAAGATCCCAGAGAGAATGTTAAGCAGCCTATAAGGCCTCCTAAAACAGAAAAGTTTTTTCTACGAATCTCTACTTATGCCAATATGCTTGAAAACACAGAGGAAATAGATATACAAAGTTTAAAATGTTCAGATACTGTGTATTTTATAAATATATTTCATAATTGTCATCTAAGACTACTACATAAATACACAAAATAACTTATACAGTGAATTTTGTCTTTATGTAAGCTTGAATAGAAGGAATGGTTATTTTTAAAAACCTCCCAGTCATACTGCCCTAAGTAAACTCTTCCTTTTCTTACAGTTTCTCTAGATAAAGAAATCACCAGCTATCCCTCTTTTGGGTATCTATCCCCAAAATTTTATAAACATTAATTCATAAAGATATACTCCTGCCCGGCCAGCATGGCTCAGCGGTTGGGCATCGACCTAGGATCCAGGAGATCATGGTTTGATTCCCGGTCATGGTACATGCTCAGGTTGTGGGCTTGATCCCCAGTAAGGGGTATACAGGAGGCAATGGATCAATGACTCCCTCACCATTGATGTTTCTATCTAGCTCTCTCTCTCCCTCTCCCTTCCTCTCTCTGAAATCAATAAAGATATATTAAAAAGATATATGTACTCCTATATTCACTGCAGTATTATTCACAATGGCCAAGACATGGAAACAATCAAAGTGTCCTTTGACAGATGATTGGTTAAAGATGACCATATACATATGTATATACAATATATACAATGGAATACTACTCAGCCGTTAAGATGAAATACTACCATTTGTGACAACATGGATGGATCTTGAGAGTATCATGCTAAGCCAAATTAAGTCAGAAAAAGTACCATATGATTTCACTCATATGTGGGCTACAAAACTAGGAACAAATGAACTAACAAGACAGACAAAAACTCAGAGACACTGACAACAGTATGGTGGTTACCAGAGGGGAAGGGGGGTTTGGGATGGTGCTAGCAAAGGGTAATGGGAGTAAAACACGGTGACAAAAGATTTGACTACGGGTGGTAAACACATAATACAATATACAGATGATGTATTATAGAACTGTACATTTGAAAGCTATATAATTTTATTAACCAATGTCATCCCAGTAAGTTTAATAATAATAAAATTATTTTAAAAGAAAAAAAAAAAAATCACATCATTAACAGAAAGTTCAGGGGAGAAGAGCTAACATTTTCCCCCAACAACTACAGAAATAGTAATTAACAACTTTAACAATCCTGTGCTAATTCAGCTTAATTCTCTAGCTCTGAGAAGATTAATCATCTATTCAGGTTATATTTCCCACTGGGTGTTGGTTACTAGATAATTCATTAAGCTATCTAAATTGCCAGCCAGTTTCTGGATTTCTCTGACTAATCTCTAAGTTCTAAACAACACCATTTTTATTAGGCAATGAGTCAGCTTGCACAAATTCATGTAGCCAAAATTATACATATGAATTTCTGAAAATTCACATAAAGCTGAAAAAAATATGCTAGTAATACAAAGATTGGAAATGTGTTAGAATCAAGTCTTTAATTAGTGAAAACTGAGGAGCTGCGTTTAAGTATTTTAAAGAAGTATAAGAAATGTTTTGGTAAAAGGAAAGAGACTGGTAATGGGGTTTAATATGCAAAGGTTCAGATGAAGGTAATCCTGAAATTACAGAGGACAATCATGGAAGTTAGCCTACTTAAAATAGAGTCAAATAGGATAACACCAGCTGGTAGCAGTCTTTGAAGCACACACAAAAATGATTAAATATATTCATGAGAGTAACTGGAACCCAGCAAAATGAATGAATAACTTCTAGATAGAAGGGGCTTCCTGATCATCACAATTAATCAAAGGTCACTAAACTCCTATCACCAAAGCATGTAAATCAAGAGTGATTATTATTATTCTCTTTCTAAGGCCACCCCCAGCATCGTCTCTGTCCTTTCTTCATCATGTCCTCACGAATCCTACCAATACAGGACAAGACAAACACAGTTGTAATATAACATTTTCTAATGCTTGCAGGTTTTTTAATTTGTCTGCTTTTGCTTTTAGGGTATGTGGGTTTTTTTCTTTTTTGCTTGTTCATTTATTTAAGAAATAGTTTTCAGTGAATTTACTTTTAGAACAATTATTTTTAATAACAAAAAGCACCCTTCAATTCCTTATTGCTCAGATAGAAGCTCTTAGCCAACTTCTACCTAATCAACTATCACAATCAACCGGGAGAGGCAGGGGCCTGGGTGGGATAGAGGCAGCGCAATAGGGGCTCCCAGTATCTATAGGAGAGGGGCTGGAAGTAGGCCGCAGAGTTCATCCTCAGGCCTGGATGGGGAATTGGATTCAGGATCCCATCTTCTTGGAACTAACGGTTAAGATAGATGTGAACTGTTGTGTCCCCAAAACCCCTTATCTGAAGCTCCGCACCTGGGTTGGAAATCGAGGCAGGTCGTCGTCATCAGTGTGACAGGGATGCTCCAGGCAAGACCGAAATAGTCCATTCTTGATGATATGACGACAACAAGCAGTTTGTGATTTTAGAGAACAAAGTTTCTCAGTGGGGAAAGGAACAGTAACAACTCCAAGAAGGGGGGTCATTACAACCCTTGAGAGCTACAACATCACCTTGGGAGAAGTGTTTCCTGGTAACTCGGCACCTAACTATGTCTGGGTCACTTAGCCCAGCTTGATGGAGAGCAGGGCAGGTTTTTTCTTCTTGGAGTCTCAGCAGCTGATGGAGACAGGCCTGGGCCATGGCTAGGGCACTCCTGGGGATCTGGTGGGACAGTCGTGGGTAGTGACAGGGGTTCCCTTCTAAAACAAAGTGACATGGGATGTTAAAGACTTTTAGTTCATATACTCTACTGTGTGACAACTAAGTATAGATTGGTTTGTTCCCTGTTTACAAATGTTTTTGCTGTCGTGGACTTAATTATATATTATTATATTATCTAAACCAACAAAACATCAGTATGAAGAACTGTTTCTATAAAAATTAAGTTGAAAAAAATAGATGGAATTTTCCCTGGCCAGTTGGCTCAGTTGGTTGTGCATCATCCCATGCACCAGAAGGTTGCCAGTTTTCGATTCCTGGTCAGGGCACCTGCCTGGGTTGTGGACTTGATCCCCAGTAGGGGGTGTGCAGGAGGCAGCCAATCGATATTCTGCTCTCACATTGATGTTCCTCTCTCCCCCTCTCCCTCTCTCCCTTCCTCTTTCTATAAAAATAAAAAATAAAGATGGAATTTTTTGTTATTAGAGGTTTACTTTAAAAAGAAAATAATACTGGCTGGCGTGGCTCAGTGGTTGAGCGTTGATCTATGATCCAGGAGGTCACTGTTCAATTCCCAGTCAGGGCACATGCCCGAGTTTCCGGCTCTATCCTCAGGAGGCAGCTGATCAATGACTCTCATCATTGATGTTTCTCTCTCTTTCCCCCTCTCCCTTCCTCTTTCTGAAATCAATAAAAAACACAAAAAAGAAAGAAAACAAAAAGAAAATACTAAATGAATTGGATGTAGAGAGTACTCTGCAAAAGACTTGGAGAAAATAAATATTAAGATTTGACCCACAGATTATATAATAAATGTCTTTTAAGTTCTCCCGCCATTTTAAAGACATCAAAAAGAAATCATAAATAATACATTATGGGTATGGTTTATGCATGAAACTCTGATGCAGAACGCGTCTGTAGATTCATACACCAAGAAAAGGCCTTGGTCCTAGATCATGGTTTCCTGACCCTGGCACTATAAACATTAGGACTGGAGAATTCTTTCTTGGGGGTGGGATGGGGGTGCGGGGGTAGGAGCAATATTGTCCTGTGAATTGAAAGGTATTTTACTGCATCTCTGGCTTCTCTACTACTCCCTAGAGGGCAACAGAATCACCACCCTGCTGTGACAATCAAAACGGTCTTGAAACACTGCCAAATATACCTCAAGGGGTAAAATCATTTAACTGACAACCACTGCCCTGTATCAAATAACTGATGAATATATGTATATTTATATATTTTCATTAAAGTAAAATGCTTCAGTAATCTATTTTTAATGATTTTTGCTATAACCAATTTTTTTGATTAATTGGTCGACTACTAGTTCAAATTAAGTTATTTAAGATGGCTTTTCTATACTTAACAGGAAGAAAGGGAAAAAAACAAACACCTTAATCTGGCAAAGTGCCAAATAAGATACTTTTACTTTATATGTGATGATATTCCCATTTCTTCCACATTTTTCTGAGATCAAGACAGAAGCACAGGATTACTGAGTGGGTGAGAGCAGGGAGAGAAGAAAGCAGCAGCAAAAGGAAAAGTAAATTTAAGAAACAATTCCCAGATAGTTGCAACATAAGAAGAAAAAACTATCTCTCGCCTACATAGTCCTATTCACTGCAACATTTACTGCAGGCCCATTCAACATCAGTATGAGAGGTTTCTACACATAAACTCCAGAAAGCTTAAATGTCTACTATCAGATGAATGTTTATAACAAATTATGATTCACTCATTTAAGATGCTTAAAAAAAAAACAAAAATAAAAAGGCGAGTCTTTATGTACTGACACCATTATTGTTAAATAAAAATGTAATTTGGAGTGTGATACCATAAAATAAATAGGCATTGGGAATATGATTTATACATGCAAAGAAAAAGATTAGATAGTAAACTAACTTATTAATAGCACTTATCCCTGGAGTGTCAGAAGTTATTTTCCATAATTGCCACAACAATATTTCCTTCATACATGCTTTTCTCTTCTAGAGCCCTGCCACTTCCTCTATCAGGGGTAGAGTCCGTGATCCCTGCGTTTGGGAAGGCCAGCATGACTGCCTCAATAAATAGAATGCAAGCAGAAGTAACACTGTGGTTTCCAAGGCTAGGTCATAAAAGTGGTATGCCTGACTTTCTTTCTCTTTGGGGACACCTTCCTTTGGAGCCCTGAGGTACCATGAAGAAGTCCAGCTATCTTTAAGCCACCATACTAGTGACCACACACAAAAAAAGAGAGAGGTACCTAAGAAGTTGCAGCTGACCCAGCCCTCAGTTGTTTGAGCTCTCCCAACTTGGGCATCAGACACACAAGTGAGCTAGCCTTCAGATAACTCCAGATAACAGATCCCAAGTGAGAACCTCTTAATGGAGCCAACCCTCAGAACCCTGAGACAGAATAAAATGATTGTTGCCTTAGTCTACTAACTTTGGGGGTAGTTTGTTATGAGCAATGAACAACAACACGGGTAAAACGTGACAGGAAGTGGAGAGGGGAACTACACTTATTTTATATATACTTCTTTATTGTTTGAATTCTTTTCTCTGTAATAACTTTATACTTGCAGTTTTTAAGTCCCTAGATTTCCAGCTGTCATGGTAAACAAGAAAAAACTGAGCTTATCCTTAGAACACAATGAACCTAAAATTTCTACCTATTATCTACACTGACCATTCTTAACCACTGTCGTTGGTACCAGAGTTTTACAGTAAAAAATATTTGTTAGGAACTTAGACTTGGCAATCTATCTAGTTCTAAGTACTGCTTTTTGATGGTGGATCAGAGGAATTACAAAACCAAGAATAACTGGTATATAGTACTGAGATCTATACCTCAGGGTGGAGTCCTTTTTCCGATCCTATCAAAACCAAACTGTGAGCGTCTTAAAGTGTAGGCCTATGTTTTACTCATATACTATGTAGTCAATATTGGTTAGATGAATGAAAATTAATAAGTGAGCTCTGAAAATTACAGGGAGGCGGGGATAAAAAACACAGAGGGGGATAAGCCAAAAGGAGACTCAAGGACATTACACATGAAATGAAAACTAAAATATTTAAAATGTGATATACCTTCCAAGTAAATTTTTTAAAAATTACATATACTTGTAACTGAGTACATAAATGCAGCCTATATATGAAGTAAATGACTGGTCCAAATGTGACAGGGTATGCTGGAAAATATCTCCTCAGAGAGAGATAAGACTTTAAATAGGTTTTATTAAGAAGGTTTTAACTGGTAAGATAATGATATGCAAACATAAAATGGGGAAAGTAGCAATAAATAAAGGCTGAAAACATACAACAGGAAAAAAGGTAATTTACCTGAATGTATTAGAGAAAACATCTTTACAATAAGAAAATAGGATGTTAGGTAAGGGAGGAAAAAATGTTAGAGAAACTTATACAGGAATTAAAAACTGGAATATAATACAATTCAAACTAAAGTACAGGACCTTCTTGAATGACTTGATGAAAAGTGTTGATGAAAATTATTCTAACAGTACTATGCACTACCGAATAGAGTAGGAAAGAGGCAGGAAGGCCAGTTTTACTGCTGCAATCATCTTGGCAAGAAGTGATGAGGATGGCAACTACAGATGTAAAAATGAAGACTAGTACCTAAGAGGTGTGATGGTGAAAGAATCAGCAGAACACTGATGATGAATTAGATGGGGATAGAGGGAGAGAAGTACAAAAGGAAAGTACTAAAAGGGTAATTTAAAGGTTTTAAATCTCAGAACTTCAATACCAGAGGTAATTCTTAGTAAGAAATCAAAAGGATAATGGAAAGGAGGCATGGATAGAAAAGAATTTTAACTAAGAGGAAATAGGCATTTGCATCAAATGCAAAAGGCCTACAAAAGTAAAACGGGGGGGGGGGGGATCAACAAACAGAAAAGTAGCTAGGAAAGGATTGCTTGCAATGTATAAAAATTCTAATGATTCAGCAGGGGAGTAAACACCTTAGAAACAGAAGGACAGGCCAACTAATAAGTAAGATTAAAAGGTGTGACTTAATCTGTTGCCAACCACTATTTTAAGCACTTTGCTAATACTGCCTCATATTCTCACAACAATCCTATGAGTACTACTATTTATCTCCAATTTATAGATGGAGAAACTGAGGCACAGGAAAGTTTACCCAAAATTACAGAGTAAGTTATGGAGGTCAGATTTACACCTAGACAATCTGGCTCCAAATTCCATGTTCTTCTCAACCAACCAATTCAGTAGTCTAGGATTAATTAAGACTCTGAAAAGAATGAAAACAGACCTGAAAAAGAGGAATTAATTTGTGAGGGCAAAGATTCAAAAGATGGTTGAATACCAAAAGTGCAAACAGTGAAAAAGAATCTTCCTCAATAGATCCAGAAAACTAGAATAACAGAGAATTTACTGACAAAGGGGTGGGAAGGACTGCTTAAGAGTCAGTATGTAAAATACAAAAGCTTAAGAAAATTAACTAATGATAAACCATTAAAAACTAGATGTTTGGTGCATAATACCAACCATTAAGTATAACATCTAGAAAAATAGCCATGCTTAACCAAAACATAGCTCACTGCACAATTTAGTGGCATGACCAATTATACAGTATGTTTAGCATAAGGCAGGTATATGTCAAGGAGGAAATATTCCAAGTTACAAATAAATATTTAAGATTACCAAGCCCTCTACCATAGAACCAAGCACATAGTAGTGTCAGTAGGTATTATGCTATGTCTGTGCACTTTCCAAATGTTCTGAGACATCAATTACCTAGTATTCTTATCAAAGATGCCTCTCTCTCAGCCCATCTAAGATTTTAAGAATCTGAGGGTGGAGCTCAGGAAACTAAACTTTTAATATTTTTCCAGGCAATTCTTTTGCACAAAAGTTGAGATGCACTGCCTTCCTCTGTTGCGACCTAAGTGTTAGAATTCTGTGACTCCCTGTTTATTTCATCTCCTGTGGCTTTGTAATCTTACTCGGGTCTTCTAGCTTCTTTAGTTGCCTGTGCTTTACTTGTGCTTATTTCTAAAATCTCAGTCCTGATTTGGTAACCTAATCCAGACCCAGCTTTGGAGTTTTTAGCCCAGAAACCCGTATCAACTCCAACACTGACACAGAGGGAAAAAAGTTCCAGTTCCTTTCCCCTACATCATGGAGCTTCTGTTAAATACATATGGTGTTGACTGGACACTGTACTGACGCCAAATGTCAATTCTTATGTTGCCAGATCTGTGGAGAACTTGTCCAGGATGAAAGACATTTTCTAGGAAAATAGTTATCATCATAGACAGTGTCTATGAGAATCTTCCAGTTTCTGGACTAGTGAAGGAATGAGTTTTTCTAAGATGTCTTTTTTTTTTTTTTTTAATTGATTTAGAGAGAGAGAGAGAGAGAGAGAGACATCAATTTGTTGTTCCACTTATCTATGCACTGAATGGTTGATTCTTATATGTGCCCTGACTGGGGCTCAAACCTGCAACCTTGGCATATTGGGACAATGCTCTAACCAATTGTGCTACCTGGCCAAAGCTCTAAGATGTCTCTTTGACTCCAACAATGAAGCAAATGGTGACAAAAAGGTTGTCTACTTGATAGGAAGTAGAACAAAAAAGAAGTCTTTTCATTCAACCAGGGATGCTCCTTGATAGCAACAACTACGGCCCTAAAAGAATGGCTTCTACGTTCTTTCACGCTTTAGCAGATCTGTGAGTCACTTGTAGGGTGTCTCTAATGTTACCTACATCTGGTTCTCTTTTCTTAATCCTGGCTAGTTCTACAGTCCCACTCTGCCATCTTTCTGGTTTGCCTGATATGACTAATGATAATATAAGAAACCTTCAAACCTGTTAAGAATTTTTGTGAGTTAAAGCCAAACTGTTGGCATATGCCGGGGAGATCTCGATGGATGGAAATAATGCTCCAGAGAATGGCAGTTTTGCATCCTGCTTATTAGATTACAAAGGAGAAGAGGCAAGCTGGGTTACATGAAATCCACTGGTGATAGATTAGGGAGGTGGGAGAAAGCAAAAAGAGAGGAAACCTCTGGGACTGGATGTAAAGTAAAATGACAAACACATACTTCTTTTACACAGGTGAGCACAGGACAGTTAACAGTCAACAGTCAACAAGATATCAATAACAATGAAAGGATTCCTGGTCTTTACCCTGGTGCATTGAGGGCCCGGAAAAGGGGGAAATTACTTTGTTTTGCAAAGGCACGTGTTAATCAGGTATGTTACCTCAGGTGCAAAAGACTAGAGACAGACTTAGTTAAAGTGAAAATTAACCTTTGTTAGGGAAAAATACTGGCTCAGAACATGGCCACCAACCGTAAACTGCTTATGTTCAAAAACTTTTAATTTCAGACCATCCTTTGTGGTTATTTTAGGTCTCAGAGTTTGCAAGGCCGCCACACAGGCCTGCCCTGAGCTTTTCGGGTTTAGTATGTGGCCCCTTTTCGTCCACAATAACCTAACAACTAATAATAAATTACGCTGGGAGACTTTTGCCATATCCTGCAAATTATTCAATCCTTCAAGAAAAGGATCAAATCCAACTCACCTCTGTACCCCGGAGTACCCAAACACGCACTGCTGGACCTGACGTGTTTAACTGACCATCACGTTCAACCCCTGCAACAGAAACCTCCTCATGAGAGCACCCAAAAGCATTAGCTTTATGTAAAAGATGGCTTGCCCCTGTGCCTTACTTGCCAAGGTCATAAAATAGGAATAGACATCTAACTCGCAGTCATGCCATGCATTCAGATTTCTCTCTGGGCAACTGAACCAAAGGAAGCACACAGTCACCACGTAGAGATAAGCTTTAGTTGAAAGAGCAGTTCCAAATCCACCTGTGAGTCAAAGTTATGGGGAAACAAGCTATTAAAAAAAAAACTATAGCAAGGCAAATAGAAGTGGAAGGGAGACGTGAGAAAGTTAGATGAAACAGGTATGGAAAAACAAGACAAGAAACCATATATCCCTAAAATGAGAGACAGACAGAACTAGCTTCTCAGATTCCTGACAGTTCTCCCATTTGCACAAGGTCTAGTTGTTCTTTATCAACCCCAAACAGCTGGATCCCTACAGCAACCTCTCCTTGAAGCTAAACAATTCCTGATTAAAGCACTTAAAAAAAAAAATGTACACCAAGATAAATAAAAAGAACAGATAAAGAGAAAAAAATTGTGCCTCAAAGAAAGTAAAATCCCAAGTAGCCACAAAAGCTTTCTATATATGAATATGACTTATCAAGAAATACCACCAATATTTATCAGATTCTGATCAGTGAAACAAATTAGAATTTAATTGATCTTTTCAAAGTAAATTATCAGTGTTGACAAATAAAAAATTGTTTCAAACCCACAAGAGACAAAACCACAATATACCTTTTCTGTTGATATATTTGAAAATATTCTGTTACCTGTCTGAAGCAGACCTTTGTTGTTTGATGTCTGTAATAATCAGCAGTATGTTAGATTTACAGCCTCATCTTTGACAGGCTTTATTAACTTATACAGCTGATAGAAGACAAAGTATAACCAGTCCTGGAACTAGCCTTTCTTGTACCTAGACTAACAATAGTTTCAAGATACCCTTTTTTTCCCTCTAAAGATCCTTTCTCTGAAAATAATCTTTGAACTGACTTTGAAGAGAGTTTTCTTACAACAAATCCAAAATAGAACCCAACATGAGCTCACAATTAATTAATCTGACAGGTTTGCTTCAACACTGTCAAAGACCAAATTAATGTCAGAATAATTAATTCCGGTTATCTAATACAGATGCTAGCATACTTCCTCTCTGGCAAGAAATCTATTATTTAAGTCTTGAATTCATTTAAGTCTTTCACATTTTATTTACAGAAATTTCCAATATTACTGTTAACTTATCCTAAAAAAGCTTATTGGGTACTAATAAGTCCTCAACTAAACATTGCCAATTTTTAAATTCTCAGAAACAGAAAAGTTTAATTGGAATTTTCCATAAAAACTTGCATGATGTGTCAAAAGAATTCCTGAACTACTACAAAAGGCAAAAGAGTGAAATTATTGATTCAATAATTGGATTTTTCTCCTTAGTTATACTGACAAAACAGAATTATGAATAAGAGGGGAATTAATCTCTGTGGTGACAGAACAGTTCTGTATTTTTATTGTGGTGGTAGTTACAGAATCCACACGTGATAAAATGGCAGAGAATTATACACACCGTACCAATGTCAATTTCCTGACTTTAATATAGTACTCAAGTTATGTAAGATATAACCATTAGGGGAAACTGGGTGAAAAGTTCAGAGTCCTCTCTACTATTTTTGTAACTTCCTATGAATTTATAATTATCTCAAAATTAAAAGTAAACAAGTAAGCAAACAAACAATTCATGAGTTTACTTAATAATAACAAAAAATACCATATAAAAAGCAAAGTAACCTAAATACCTTCCCTGATTAGCAAACTAGAAAACTGAAACCCAACCAGGTAATACAAACTTACATGGTCAATAACAGAGTGAAGACACCTAACTGACATGCTGTCATGCTGTCAATTAAACATTCTATTTCAGAAAATGGAACTTAAAATTGGAGTCACCAGTAACTTGTGGTCTTTAAACAATTCCTCATTTTTAGGGAAGAAGGCCAGGTCATTTGATGCCTATAGTGCATTGAAAAGCAAGCAATACATATATATTTTTTTAATTACTCTATGTAAAGGAAGGATCCTTTTTCCATTGATTTTTAGAGAGTGGAAGGGAAATAGGGAGGGGGAGAGGGAGAGAGGGAAGGAGAAAGAGAGAGAGAAACATCAATGGGAGAGTGACACAATGATGGGTTACCTCACCTAACAGGGACTGGGGCTCAAACCTGCAACCCAAGTAAATGCCCTTGACCGGAACTGAACCCAAGACCCTTTGGTGTGTGGGCGGACGCTCTAAAACACTGAGCAACACCGGCAGGACAAGGAAGGAACTTTTTTGAGGGGGGGAAAAACCTTGAAGAAATTTATATTTAACCTATCACCTTTGGAGGGAAATGACATCTTATTGAAAAGTATGATACAGTATTCTAAATAAGATTATGCCATCTTTTCAGAGAGGTCTTCCTTAGAAAAGAGTGTAACAGCAACTATTCTTGTCCTGCGTGGTTCTAAAACTGCTACTATGTAAAACTAAACACAGGCTATCTTTGACTCCAAAAAATGCATTTTCAACCAAATAAAGAAAATATTCAGAATAGCTATTTTCAAGTTCTCCAAAATGAACAATTATGTTCCATGAAGGCAAATGCTGGCTAAATTAGTGGTTGCAAACCACAGTCATAATATAGCATCCTATAAAAATTACACTCTGAAGTCTGAACTTACACCTTAGCTATCATCCCACTACCCCTATACAATAGTTTAGGTAACTTTTATCCTTGTGAGGCTCAGTTTAGTAAAAGCAGGACACTCTTTCTCCTTGAGAGGAATGAGACACAGATATAAATCACCATATGTGTACCACCTACCACTCTGGAAAAACAACTGAAGCAGTGTATAAACATCAAGTATAAACATTAGTATGTAAATAAAACAGATGTCTGTCTAAAGTGGCTTCCAGATCATATAATGCAACTACTCAATTGTCCCAATAGCAACTTAGAGAAAACACATTATTTGAAATGGAGTGAGAATTCAAATTTGTGGGGAAGAAAGCAAAAGAAACTACACAAAGTTAATAATCTTTAGTGAAATTAGGTGAGAAGATATGAAAAACTGGAGTATCAAGGGGAAATCTAGGTTAGAAACCTAGAAAAATGTATTAACAGGGCTAGGAAAGTGATTTTTTACATCATAACCTGAATTAATCAATATGCTAAGTAGTATTACTCTTCATTTTGGGAGAGGAAAAAATATACTATCATCCTTTATATAGAAATGTGCTTTAAAGTTCACAATTACTTCTTTACTTTTGAAGATACTAGTAACAAATGCAACCCTCACAGGCTAATGTCCAAGCCTCCTTACCCATGCTACAGAGTATCTGGTTTGATCCACCAGTAGTTTGGCAAGACTAAGGGTCTGAGATTGATAATGATAAAATGTAAGGCAAGAACCAGAACATAAAATTATCTGGTGTAACACAATAATTATAATAGTTAATATTTATGATATGCCAGAAGCATTCTAAGGACTTAAGAGCATTCTAAGGGCACACAACAGTTCTATGAAGGAGTATTTATTCCCATTCTATAGATGAGGTAATTGAGGCAGAGACATATTAAATGACTTGCCAAAGGTCACATAGCTAGTAAGTGGCAGCGCCAGGATCTGGACCCAGGTGGAATGACAGTTTGGATTTAATACAAAAGGCTAGAGAGCCATTGAAGGATTACAGGAAAAGCATGGCTGAAAACCAAATTCACATTTTACTTTAGCAACATCCCTCAGGTAGAGCTGAAGAATGACTATGGAAAAACACTGGAAGCAGGAAGATTAGTTAAGAGATGGTGTGGCAAGCCAGAAATGAAGGCCTGAATTAGGAGAATAGCAAAAGAATGAAAATAAATGAATAAACACAAAGGATACAAAACCAACTTGACTTTTCAAGACTGGACGGAGAGAGTGAAAATTATTCCACAGATGGACTGACTAGGCCCAACCCAACAGTAGCTTCATATTTTACTCATATGATTTACTTTATCAAAATCTTAAAGCAGGTAAGTTCAGTCTTAAGTCATGTTCACTTCAGCAATGGCCACAGCATTTGACTTCCCCTCTTTCAAAAAAGTGATTAGATATATTAAAACTACTGCCACGTGGCCATTCCATACTACATAATTGTTAAATATGCACACAGTAAAGAGAGCTATTAAATGTTTTCAATAAACCACATGGAGACCGAGGATAAACCACCAAACAAGAGATAGACAGAGAAGCTACAGAGAATATATCCAGTATGTGAAATTTAGTAAACATTCTGATCACAATCAGCAATCTAGGTGTAAGAAAAAAATCTAAATACCCTTTGAATAGATTTTATTCTAATTTTATCACTTATAAGGAGGGGTCTGTGACCACCTATTTTAGGATTCCAAAGAAGTAAAATAACATAATTTCAAAGCTAAATCAACTATTGTTCTTCCTTCTCCTTGTTTGTAAATGTAAAAAACAACAGAAAACGATCTTTACAACCCAAGTCAAAGATCTGTAAAATATTGCATTAACATTATAATAACCACTGGAAAAAACTTACTCTAACTTCAACCTTATTACCACTGTAAAGGGTAAAAAAACTATGCTAATGCCAGGAACTTCCAGTAACTAAATGCTCTTGGAAAGTGTCCAAGACAATGTTATAGTAAATTTCCAACTTGTTTCATCTAAGATCAAGAAAAACAAGTTATCTAAAGCACTGGATTATGTTAAAAAAGACTAAAAGTTTTATGTCAAATAATCACTTGGAAAAATCTTTGCGCTGTACTTACAGGCCTTAAGTCAAGTAAGGGTGAACTTGGGGGATAGCTGCACTTAGGAATCTAAGTCACATATTAGTTAATATTATTTTGAGAAAAATCTCAATACCAATAGCTCCCATTTTGAGAGAACTAGATTGTGGCAGAATCTGTTAAAGTAATGGTTTACAATGATATTGCAAATCTCCATTGCTTCTATATAGTGGACAGCATGTGGTGATGGTTACACTTCGGTTTCTAGCTTGAGCCCCTCTTTAAGTCTCCTATTATTGTGGTTCAGATTCCTTTTCATTGCTTGCATGTCTGATAGGTATATACCAATTTCATAGAGAAGCAAACATAAATGTGTTTTATACATGTGAGTGTATATGTGAACATACATATATAACACTCCAGACAAGCTGAGATTTCCACTCATAACTGATTTAGAAATTAAAGTTCTACTAAATTGAGAAGTAAAAACCAGAGGTTATAAGAAAAATCTAGCCAAATAGCAAAGGGAGCTATAAAATTAACTGTGGAGCCAAAAAATCTAAATAAAGCAGATTCATCAAACAAACAAATCCAACACATTTTCACTGAGCATCTTTAAATTTATCTGTAAATGTTCACATTTCTTAAAAGTTAAGTGGTACACCAACTTATATTTATGAAAAATGACATCATAGGATAAATTTCTAATTCCCAAAAGTAATAATTCAAATTTAAAGATCTGCATATAAAAATAATAGAAGCAAGAGCTGCAATGAAATGAACAGAAAAAGCAAACATGGTGTTACAGGAAACATTAAAAGTGGGATAGACTAAGTATAATATATAAAAGACCCAAAATGAAGAAATTAGGCATAAATATTCCTAATGTGTTCAATATCTACTAAAACGAGCAATGCCATTCCAATTAATACTTGCCGCAAAAGTTGGCA
Organism: Miniopterus schreibersii; assembly: GCF_964146895.1. Lineage (NCBI taxonomy): Eukaryota > Metazoa > Chordata > Mammalia > Chiroptera > Miniopteridae > Miniopterus > Miniopterus schreibersii. The sequence continues at coordinate 61,638,175 of NC_138105.1, forward strand.
TAAATTAGCTACTTCTATTTTTTAAAAATGATGAACCAAGGAGAGATTTGTTACAATGTATTTTTTAACTTACCTATACTGTGCTATTAAATTTATCTTAGTAGTGCTTCAGCCAAGGATTTGTGTTAAGAAGATTGAAATCTGTTAGAACAACAGTGAAAATGAAGCCTCACTAGACATTCAACATAAAGCTGACCCCTAAAGGCTCCTTGATGCACATCTGCAACCACAGTATTCACCATACGGTATGCTAAGCTAGCAACAGATTGGTTAAAAACAGTTTGGATTTTCAACTTCCATAAAGCAGGCAACATTTTTAGAAGCAATCATATTAAAATAAACGTGTCTTTCACAGTTACAGGATGAAATCTTAAACTGGACAGGCACCAATGCCCTGATTTGCTACTTTTTTCGTAAACCATATGACTTCCACATGCTGAGAATGTTTTATGCTTTAACCTGCAGTAAAAGCTTTACATCATTTTCATGCTCAGTGCTTAAAATGCAACAGAATCCCCAATGAATGCAAGGAATATATCTGGTTTACTTTTTAATGATTTCAACCAGACTACTAGTCAGAGGAAATTCAATGAAAGCTTTCCCAGTAACTTTGCATTTCCACAGAACAAACAAAAAGAAAATCTGAGGTAAGGGTGGGTGGAAGAGCAAATACTCTCATATTGTTTCAACTCTCAGCAAACATTTCAGTTTTTATTTCTAAAACAATTACTTAACATTTTAATACTCTATGTCTAACAGAATATCTTTCAGCAAATAAATAAATAAATAAAATCACTCTATTATGTGGTGATTTAGGATTTTCTCCAGTTTTTACAAAGTAATGTTTCAGGTTAAGATAAAAGGTTAAAACAAAAAGAATTCTGGAAATCCTAGTCTATAACAAACTAAAGGCTCAGCTTTGTATCAACATATTCTGTATTCTAAACTCGAGATTTAGAAGACACATCAATTTTGTTTCTATTCAGGTCAATCTAAATATATACGCTACCTCATGCATACAGTCAGCTTATCTGTGTGAATGACCAACTGCAGGAATTTCAAATAGAAGGTTATAAAATTACATACTGTATCTATGTGGCTTTCAGTTTTATAGAATCTAAGGTCCTTTACTGATAGGTTCAAGAATTGGTAAGTTTGCAGCCAAATATGTAAATACACTAAATTCTCAACAGTCTAAAGAGCAATTATGCCAATTCCTTTAGTTATTTAAAAGTCTGTCACACTAAAAATATGCCACATGAGAAAGCTTATTGATAAACTTATATTTCATACTGAGGGAGTACAAAATATATGATCTTAAGTTCTCCTGGTGTGATGTTATTAAATATTAAAGACTGTGAGAAACAAGATGTAGCAATCCCCTTCCCTTTATAACTCTAATTGAAACTTGGGGCGGGGGGGAATCAGAATTCCAATTTTCCAAACTTGACTTATATACATATAATTCAGCTAGATCTAACAACTTAGTTGTACAGTTTTAAAATAAGTTTAATGCAAAGCACTGTAACCTTGATGTGACAATTACCTGTGGCTAAATGCAAAATAAAAAACAAATGCAGGTCGTTTTCATGGGAAGACGTACTTTACACACAAAACCACAAAAAGCACAACCTTATTACACAAACTAAGTAAACAGGCACAGGAGGCATTAGGTCCATCCAGGAAAAGTACCATGCCAAGAAAGAAAGGAAGGACGACGGGCTGAAGGAAGGAAGGAAGAAGGGAAGGGAGGAAGGAAGGAAGGTGGGAGGGAGGGAGGGAGGGAAGGCAGGCAGAGGTCTTTAGAGCTGCAGGATCCCAAAGAAATGAACTGGTCACATCACTCCACCCTATATGAAACACGAGGGTTTCTAAAGCTTCAGGGTAAATTTATAAAGCAATCCCATCACACCATTCAACTTTACATAGTATCTTTAACGCCAACTGCATCCTCCCTTCCACTCACCCAATGCCTCCTCCATCGTCCGTACACCGGCTTTCAGACGAATGCGAGACACAACAGGGTGGGGTAGACGAAAAATACAAACAGCGCCTTTCAGCTACTCCCCGCGCCTCCAAAGAATTTCCAACAGTTTTTCCTACCACGGAAATAAGTCGCCCTATCTCAAGATACACAAGTCATTCTGTGTCTCTAGCAGCCAGAGATGCAGCATACACACACGCCGGCACTCCCGACCCCACGCCCCCGAATCTTAAGTAACGTTTAATGTGTTTAACACGAGGACGCTGAGATACCCCTACCTGCGGTTTCGGGGTGAGGGTGGGCGGAGGACTCCTTTCCAAGTAGCCCCAATAGTGTAACCAAAACACGGTTCCGGAACAAAATATTCAGAACTCTTTTCCTTTCCCACCTTATCTATCGACTTAAGGATGCAGAAATCCCTCTCCACACACACAGACAGACACGCGCACACGCGCACACACACACTCCCCGGCACAGTTCTCCCGCCCGGAGTTTGGGGTGGAGATGAGTCCCCGGGAGCGGGCGGGGGCGGGGAGGACGGGCCACGGGACGCGGGCGAGTTGCTAAGCCCGGCGACCCCGCAGCACGGCGCCAGCCCGAAGGTCCGGGGCGCGGACCGCACGCCCGCCGCTCTGCCCAGGCCCAGTTCACAGCTACGGCTCCAGCTACCTAAACTTCCTACCGCTAGACCTTTATTCGAGACTAACACATTACACGAGTACACGTCACACAGTTTAAAACACAGTTACACGCCCCAAGCAAACCCACACGCCTCCAATTCACCTTACAGTTTCCCAAACTCCAAACGGGAGACCCCACCTCCAGGATTCAAACCTTCCGCCCATAGTGGAGGAGACGAGGAGAAAAGGAGTTGGGGAGCAGCCGACGCCTTTCAATGACCGCCCCCCACAAACTGCCCCACCCCATACCCTGTGTCCCGGTCACCCACTCGGAAGCTCCCCGCTTTCCTCCCTCGTCTCAATCGGGCCGTTTAAGAGACCCATCCCCAGCCCCACTCACTTTCTCCCCAAAACCCCGCAAAAAAAAAAAAAAAGAAAGAAAGAAAAGAAAGTGAAGAGAAAGAAGTGAGGAAAGAGACTTGAGGCAGTCCGGCTTGAAAACCGCTCGACTCACCTCGGAATCGTTGCTGAGTTCTCTCCGCGCGGCACAGCCCCCTCCCCAACGTCCCAGTACGAAGGGCTGAGATCGCGAGGAGGGGAAAGAGGGAGGGGGAGGGGTGTCTTCCGTGTGGGGCGCCAGTCGGGAGGGGACTGGGGAGGGGTGGAGGTCCGCGCAGGAAGAGGAGGAGGGGGAGGGGAGGCCCCTATCTCCCAGTCTCCCCCTGAAAACCTCCCTTGTCTCAATCACATCAGACTGACTGTCTTTGTCTGGCTGACAACCGCCATATTGATATCAACAGCCCCGCTCCCACCTGCTGCAGCCTGGCGGCCCTGGGAGTTGTAGTTCCTGCCTCCCCTGAGTAAAAGCGCGGACTCAGCGTCCAGAGACTCCAGGGAACTACAACTCCCAGCAAGGCCCGCGCCCGTCGGCCTTCCCACAAGGAGGAGGGGAAAGGGGCGCTAGAACTGTAGGGACTACACATCCCAGAACACCATGGGCACCAGGCCCAGACTGAGGACATGATATCGTGCTAGGGTGGAGAGGCAGGATGAATTGGCGGCTGGGATGACTTTGAGCTGACCAAAGGAGGTATTTAGAGAGGAAAGGGAGGAAAAGGGAAGATAACTGCAGTTCCCATGATGTATGGAGGGAAGACTACATTTCCCATGATGCCCCGGAAGAGGACGCAGGGAAGAAAGACTGCATGTCCCGGGATGCTCTCCTCCCGCGAGCGGCGGAGCTTGAACCGGAAGACTCTTTCAAGGCTTGAGGAGTCCAGTGGCTGGTGTTGAACATCCAAAAGTCCAATAATATGAAACTGGTGAGTCTCCGCTCCTAGGTCACAGGGCGACTGTTATGCCATATCCTTTGGGCTTAGTCGTTTCCACCTTGTGAAGGGGACCGTCTCTAAAGGGGTGGCAATTAGGGTACTAGAAAGTGGGGTGGACTAAGGAAAGCTGCTGTTTGTTGTTGAGGGGGTTAGACGCACACCTCCCTACCCCACCCCACACGCAACTGCCCCCTTTGGTTAGGTAAGAGGTTGACAGTAACATTTCTTCACCGACTAACCAATATTGGGCTTTGTGAACCAGGTTTGACTTGTTTCTCAGCTGCCACGTGCGTGTTATAATAGGTTGTTACCCTCTTTCCACGCAGTTGGCACTTGATTAGCTTTTCTCTCTGGTTGAGAAGGCTTTGGTACTTATGAGTAGAGGGTAGAAAATATTGGACAGAGGGTAATTATTAAATTTCCAATTTTGGACTCCTAATTGCACTTGGAATTCAGAGAAGGACAAGGGCAGGGTGTGTTCTTGGAGGTGTTGAGGCTTAAACCCTGTATAGGATATGGATGGGTTGAGAGGAGGTGTTATGACGTTACAGTTGGGAGCGCCCTTCTAGTTGCTAGATGAAATGATGCCTGTTCATGAATCGCTTCATAAAGCCAATTCTGTCTTCAAATTAAAATTAAAAAGACATTACAGTCTAAGGCTGTAGGGACTTAAGGAACCAAGGTTAGATGGAACATGCCAGTATACCCAAAGTCTGCATCACAAAACACAAAACACCTGGCTTATACGAAAATTTCTCACACCTTTATTTTGAGGCATTGTTCTGTCAATGTGCACACAGACCTAACTAGCGTATTTCACCTGTGTGGGATTAATAGCGTAATTAGGAGAGTAGAAAAGCATGTGTGAAATGCTGTACCTTTTAAAATCATGTACCTGTAGCCAAATACTGTCAAGCTTTCCTTTCTGTAATTTTTATACAAGAACAAATTATTTCCCCCCCATTTATGTAATTATTTGAACATGCTTTTCCAAAGCACACCCTCATCCTCTCTTTGGTAATTACCATTCTGCAGGTATATACTTACTTGCTCAGCAATGTGTCAGCTGTTTTCTGAGAAGTCAAAGAAAGTATTAAAAGTAGATTCAACTCCAAAACTGTCTCCATTTAAAGCTGTTTGTGTAAGGGGAGGGCACAAATCAGTAAACCTTGAGAATATCAGTTGCTTCTGGGTCAGTGTGCTAGACGCTTAAGAATGCAGAATTGAAAGTCACCATCCTAGCCCTAAAGAATCGTGCAGTATAATGAAGGTAGAAAAGTAAGCCAAAATTATAATTCACTATATTCATGATAACACAGAGGCATGTGCAGGGCTTGGAGAATTGAGAGAATGATTGAGAGATAGCTTCCTGGAAAGGTGACTGAAATTGATGAGAAGGATGAGTAGGCTAGGGCCTTCCATGAAGAGGGTTCAGCTTAGAAGCAAAAGAGCTTGGGACTAAATGGTTGCATTGTCTTCAATAAAGGATAAATTACATTGGATGTGCTTGGTGAAAAGGCGTGCAACTGTGAAACCCATTTTCCATAAAAAACCCCTTTGCTGAGGTTATCAGAGAGCCATGGTTTACTTCACAGGTGTGAGTTTATTCTTGTATTATTTATTCATTAGTAATAATCATCACCTGCATGCCTTTTTCCATACGAACAATTGTAGACCTGCTTTTGGCCACCCCTGTACTTTGGTTTGCTCACAATATCCTCCTGCTTAATTTGTTTAAGAGATGGGGGGGGGGGGGAGTAGAAACTTTTTTTTTTTCTCGAAGAACCAAAAGATGCCTCAGAGGAAGTGTTAAAACTCATTTGGTAGTTAATAGATGATCTGTAATGCAGAATTTCTATCAACATAGCAAAGTGGTTTCAAAAACCTTGACACAGCGAATTAGACTTCTTTTGTGTGACATACCTCCCATAGAGTTGGAATAAGTCCTCCATGGGCCTAAAATATTTAATTTTGTGTACTGCTTCAAGAATATGTAGTAAGCCATGTTTTACGTTAATATAATGAAACACAGAAATACATTTTATTGAGCATGTTCTTGCATTTGAGATTATGACTTGCCAAATACGCTTCCCATGCAGTCTGTGACTGCATTTTACTCAGTCTACTGTTCCTCAACAGGTCTATTTCTCTCCAGTCCTTCTAATACTGTCTTGTAGAGGCTCTTTTAATTTGACATTTGGAATTCAAAACACCTATCTGATCTGCCTCCATTCAGTCTTACCCCCCTCCAATCCATTTTCTACTTGAAGGATAGCACTCCCATTTTAGCACTCCCATTTTCTACTTTTACAACCACTACTGTGAAGCTAAGCAAGAGCAACACAATTTGGTAGAAAACAATGACCTCTTCCCCTCCCCTGGCTCTTTGTAAACTTTGTAAAAGTTTCCTCCTGTAAAAATTCCAGGGAATAGTTAACCAGGAAGGTTAATGAACGCTTATCTTAGTTTGTATATACCACTTCACTAGTCCCCCACTTGCCCCCCCTTAGCCAAATAGAATGTAGTGTTTGCCTTTATATTCTCCCTGCCAAGACTGTTCGGGCTGCGAGTTTGTTTAGGACAGGAGGCCGCTCACAGTCGCTGGCTAATAAAATCTCCAGACGGTCAGTTTGGTCTCTGTGTGAATTGACCTTGCGTAAGAGGGATATAACATACTCTACATCCCAGAAGTTTTAAGCTTCAGAGTTAAAGGAAACCCTTTGCCCTTAGGATAAAGTTTTATAATTCTTCACTTGACTTATTTGGTCTGCCTCCCTCTTTAGGCTCACGTCTAGCCCTCATCTCCCTTGTGCTCTTTTTCCCAGTGATTTTGCTCATCTTCCAGTTCCTTGAACTTACCCTGCTCTCTTTTGCCTCTGGGACTTTACATATGCTCCATTGCCTACAACATTTTTCTCCTTGCCTAATTTCTTTATACATTTCATGTGTCTGTTTAAATAGCCCTTAAGGTTTCCTTGAATTCGGTACCCCTCTCACATGCTTCCATGGCACACTTCCTTTTGTAGCATTTGTGATTATTCGTTTTATTTCTGCCCTCCCTCTTGTAGACTTTGTGTATTCCCAAGGCCCAACACAGTGCGACACCGCTAAATAGTAGTTGAATAAATAGTCTATGAAGACTTACCATGGTCTATGAATATCATTGAGAAAAGAGTAAGAGGTAAAGTTAAAACAGTACAATAAGCTAGATAACACTGGAGTAAAAAAAAAAAAGTACTGCCCTTTATGGAACAATTACTGCGTGCCAGGCACTGAGTTAAGATAGGTGCTATTCAGTGACCCATTTAATCTTTTGGTCTAGGGGATAGTATTTCTATTTTACAGATAAAACAAATATCTCAGCCCCTGGAAAGTGATGTGGCTCAAAGTTACACAAAGGAAAAAAGTGGTGTAGCCAAGGTCTGAACCCAAGATTTCTTCCTCAAGGGTCTGTTGCTTAATGAGGGCAAGGAATCCAGCACCTTGCACAGTGCCAGACATGTTCTAGGTTCTCTCTTAAAGAAAGGAAGCCAGAGTGCATACTGAGAGACAGTTTATTCCAGGCAATTTTTTTTTTCTTAATAATTATAGTTTGGCCCTGGCCGGTTTGGCTTAGTGGTTAGAGCGTCAGCCTGAAGACTGAAATGTCCCCTATTAGATTCCGGCCAAGGGCATGTACCTTGGTTGTAGGCTCTATCCCTGGCCCTGGTTGGGGCACTTAGGGGTGGCAACCAATCAGTGTGTCTCTCTCAGATTAACATTTCTCTCTCCCTCCCTCCCTCTCCCCCTTACGCACTCTCTGAAAAGCAATGGAAAAAATATGGTTGGGTGAGGATTTTTTTTTTTTAATTTTTAATTGGAAAAAAAAAGAAAAGAAATGGATTCACAGAAGCAATGAATTCATGGACTACTCCTTGTGGAGTAAAACACCAAGTAGATTTGTAGTTTATATAGAAGATCTTTCTTTGAAAGGGGCAAATCCTGCCCCAAGGTCAATTTAACAAATCTTTAGAAAGGGGTGTGGTTAATCCTTACGTTGGATCTGAGAGGGATGGACTGTTTCTCCAGTTGGCAGAATTGCAGAATCTTTTTAGCTTTTTAGAATTTGGATTAAGAACAGAAAATCTCTTGCTGTAAATTGCAAACACAATTTGACCAGTGCTTAATTCACCTATTGCAGTATGATCATTAAAATGTCAACCTGATTTCACTATCTTTTCTGTGTTTTTCTTTGCTGGTTGATTAGAGTGCCCTCCTGTGTCTTTATGGTGTAATATCATTTCAAGCTTTACAATGTTCTCAGTATGATAGATAGGTTTTTCTCCTTTCAAATGATTTCCTTAAACTCTAAAAAGCCATGTGTGACATAAGGCCAAGTCACTTACCTTGTTCAGTAGTGTATTGGGATAAAAATGGATAACTTAGTCTTGGGCATTTCAAAGCCCTAATGGTTGCTGTGAAGATTAAATATTTTATACTTATTAAGGCAAAAACGAAAGTATACTAATGATAGGTTTGGGGGGGGTAATAGTTGAGTTGAAGAAAAAATATATATATACATGTGTATGTATGTATGTATGTATGTATGACTTACCAAACAAGCATGACAACATTGCTGTTGCTTATAACTGCAGAAGCACATTTGTTTTGTAACTGGTTTGCTCTGAGTATGCAAATCCCTCTGCCATTTGCTGTGATGATCAGCAAAGTATACTTGACAGACAGGGTCAAGAGTGCAGCATATTCATGGAACTCAGTAAAGCCTAGCATTCCTAATGAAAAATTCACTTTTTGCTTGCTAGATACCAACAGAGGGCTAAGCATGAACTGCCCCTCATATCTCCATCACCTGTTTACTCATTCAACAAATCTTCCTGAACATTGGCTTCCTCTGTGCTAGGCGTTGCTCAAGGAACTGGATATATTGCAGTGAGCAAAACATATTTACTCTCCACCTTTATGAAACTAAAGTCTAGTGGGCCTACTGTGCAATTCAAACAATATTACAGTGAACATCCTGATGTAGAGAGATCGTTGGACACTGGCTCAGTATTTTTTTAACGCAATTGTGGACAAAAAGGGACCACATGCTAACTTGACTAGCTCCAGGAAGGCCTGCATGGTGGCCTTGCAAACTCAGAGACCTAAAGTAACCACAAAGGATGGCCTGAAATTAAAACTTGTTTAACTAAAAGCAGTCTGTGGTGGGTAGTCATGTCCTAAGGCAGTATTTTTCCCTAACAAAGGTTAATCCTTCACCTTAACTAAGCAAGTCCTGTTTGTCTTTGTGCATCTGAATAGCATACCTGATTAACATGTCTTTGCAAAAACAAAGTAATTTTCCTTTTTCTGTACCCCTCAAAGCATAAACACAAGCTCCTGGGAGACCACAAATCCCCTCATTATCATTATTATCATGTTAATTGTTGACTGCTAACTATCCTGCATGCACCTCAGTAGAGAAGTGTGTGTCTTATCATTTTATTTTTTATCCAATCCCAGAGGTCCCCCCCCCACTTTGCTTTCTCCCTAACCTATCACCAGTGGATTTCATGTAACCCACTTAGTCTCCACTTTTGATTGTAATGTATAAAACAAGGTGCAAAACTGCCAGTCTCCAGAACTCTGTCTCAATCCATTGAGATTCTTCTTCCAGGCATGTGTAGACAGTTTGGCTCAAATAAACTCACAGTTCTTCACAGGTTTCTTAAGTTAACACAATGGTCAAAAATGTATTTAATTGTATCCAAGAATATGCCTTCTTAAAATTTTAACAGGTATGACCAGTTTGCCCACTAGTTTACCATTGTACCAGTAGTGTACAAGTATTCATATCCCTGTCCTGCTGTTTCTTTACTCTTACTGTTGTCTTACTAATGTAACTTTTTTCTTTTATCAATCCTTACACCTGCTTGTCTGTAAAACTTCAGCCATATTTAGTAAAATAGGAATGTACTAGAAAACGGAGCAAATTTCTTCAGATTAAAAAATAAGTTTTACAAAAAGAATCTATGGTGTTACTTTGAAAATGCTGATACATGGGTGTAGTCATTAAAATGATGGTATTTTGTTACCAAGCAAATTGGAGAGGTAGCTGGGCCAAGTATGTAAATAGCAAAGGAGATTTCCCCATACCCCCAGAAAAGGGAAAACCAGCGAGATGAAGCTAGGAGTTAACGTATCAAGAAGGCTAGAATTTTTAGATATCTTGAGAAAAGGCAAGGATGCAAACAAGTGGCTGAATGGGTAATAAGAAAGACTTGGGGCTTGAAAGCCCACAGGGGTTTGCACTTCTCTTCCCCAACCCAAGGGTAAATAGCTTAAATGACACTATTCAGGGAGTCAGATATAGAAATCCAATTAGAGTCATTTGCCAACCACACTCAAGGACAGACAAATTAAGAATAAACCTCATTTTGGTACATCAGCATAAAGCTATTGAATATTCCATTGATCCACCCTTAAGACCTCCCCTCGACACTAGCCTTTAAAACCCCTGAAAATGAACATCCCAATGCTTGCTACCGCACCACCACCAGGGGAACACTCCAGCACCATCTCCTCCCCTCTGAGGGGACCCTATGCGTCTTACAACTAGGGGAGCAATGGGCAGTGGCAGCGCGTCCCAGGCTTACTCCCTGAACCTATCTCCAAGGTCCCTGAACCTGTCTCCAAGGCCCCCTTCTCTCTCTCTGACTTCTCAGCCAAAGCAGCCCAGCCTAGGCTCTCCTGTTACTACTTCTATGCACCTTCCTTTGTTTCACTGTCCTAAGTATATTTTTGCTGCGGCCAATAAATTCTTGCTTTCTTTTCTACGCTTCTTAATTGAAATCTTTCCCTCAAGAAGACAAGAACTAAGGTCTCCCCATCTCCCAGGCAACAATACCACATTTTGTTTATCCACACGCTGGTTGATAGACACATTTGGATTTTTACACTTTGTGGCTACTCTTATTGTGTAGATATAAGTTTTTATTTCTAATATCTGCATGTTTTTATTTCTTGCATAACTGCACTGGTTAGGTCCTCCAGGATTATATTGAATAAAAGTGGTGCAGGCAGACATCCTTGTCATCTCTTTCCCTTTCCCAATCTTAGGGGGAAAGCATCCCGTCTTTCACTACTGAATATGATGTGAGCTGTAGGTTTTTCATAGATGCCCTTTATCAAGTTGAGGATGTTCCCTTCCATCCCTAGTTTGTTAAGCATTTTTATCACGAATGGGTCTTGGATTTTATCAAATGTTTTTCCTTCAGATATTAAGATGATCATATGGTTTTTGTCTTATATTGTATTAATATGGTATATTACTTTAATTGAATTTTGAATGGTAAATCAAGCTTGCATTCTAGGGATGTTGCTGGATGTGGTTTGCTAATATTTTATTGAGGATTTTTGCAGATACATTCATGATATGTTGGCCTGTAGTTTTCTTAGGATATCTTTGGTTTTAGTATCAGAGAAATATTGTTTTCATAGAATGAGTTGGGAAATGTTCCTGAAACCAGACAACAATGGGTCCGGGCTGCCTGTCACCACTTGAGCCAATTAAATGGAGACAGGGTTGAATTGTATATGAGTGTTTATTCCAATATTGCCAGCAATATGGGAGAGCAGTAAGGATTATCCACAGAAATTTGCTCTGCCCCCTCCCATAAGCCAGCTGCTTATATTGGGTGGAAGGACAAAGATTATATGGGAAAGTAGGAATTATAGGCATGGGAAAGTAGACAAAGTACACTCGGGGTCACAGAGGGCAGGCACCTCCAGGATTCCATTGTTAATCTTTCCATGGTGATAGGCAGTTTTCGGAAAAGGAGAATGGACCCCATTCCAAGGGTAATTCCCATGTCCTGGGGCTTACAACTCTCAGCCAGGTTAGAAAGTGTTTTTTTAAGTTGGAACAGAACAATCACAGTTAATAGAACGTGATTAATATTTCTTATAACTATAGCTAACAATTGCTGTTAACAGAGCATGATCAGCATCTCTGCCCCTAATATTTCCTCCTCCTGAATATTCTGGAAGTTGTATGAAGAATTTATATTATTCCTTCTTTAAATGTTTGATAGAATTCATCAATGAAGCCATCTAGGCCTGGGCTTTTCTTTGTGGGAAGATTTTTTAATTGACTAATTGAAATTTTTTTTTAACCCTCACTCAAGGATATGTTTATTGATTTTAGAGATTGGGGGGGTAGAAACATCAATCAGTTTCCTCCTATACACACGCCAACCAGGGATGGGACCCGCAACCTAGGTATGTGCCCTGACCGGGAATTGAACCCGAAACCTTTTTGATGTATGGGATGACATTCCAACTGACTGAGCCACACAGCTGGGGCACTAATTTAACTTTTTTACTTGCTGTAGGTCTCTTCAGATTTTCTACTTCTGCATTACAGTTTTTTAAAATTGCAGTAAAATATGCACAACATAAAATTTAATATTTTAACCATTTTTAAATGTATAAAATGCAGTGCTATTAAGTACTTTCACACTGTCGTGCAGCCATCACCACCATCCATTCTCCAGATGTCACTTAGCATAATATCTTCAAGGTTCATCCATGTTGTAGCATGGGTCATAATTCTTTTTAAGGCTGAATAATACTCCATTTTCTGTAGATACCACATTTTGTTTAGCCATTCATCTGTTGATGGACATCTACCTGGGCTGTCTCCACCTTTTGGCTATTGTGAATAAAGCTGCTATGAGCATGGGTGTACAGACATCTGTTCAAGTCTCTGCTTCAATTCTTTTGGATATACAGTAGCCCCATGGTTTTGCTTTCTGTGGTTTCAGTTACCCACAGTCAGCCATGATCTGAAAATATTAAATAGAAAATTCCAGAAATAAACAGTTCCTAAGTTTTAAATTGTGCACCATTCTGAGTAGAATGATGAAATCTTCTGCTGTCCCACTCTGTCCCATTCAGGATGTGAATTATCCCTTTGTCCAGTGTCTCCCTGCTGTATATTCTCCCTGCCCGACAGTCACTCAGTAGCCATCTCAGTTATCAGATTGACTGTCATGGTATCATAATGCTTGTTTCAAGTAACCCTTATTTTACTTAATGCCAGATTCCATATAACTTTTATTACAGTATAGTTATAACTTTTATTATTAGTTATTGTCATTAATCTCTTACTATGCCTAATTTATGAAACGAACTTTATCATACATATGTATGTATAGGAAAAAAACAGCTTATATAGGGTTTGGTACTATCCACAATTTCAGGCATCCACTTGGGGGTCTTGGAAGGTATCCCCTGAAGGTAAGGAGGAACTATTGTATACCCAGAAATAAAATTGCTAGATCACATAGTAATTCTCAGTTTAACTTTTTGAGGAACGAACATACTATTTTCCACAGCATCTGCACCTGCACCATTTTACATTCCCACCAGCAATGCACAGGGGTTCTGATTTCTCCACATCAACACCACTCTCCCTCTCTCCCCCTTACTCTCAAATCAATAAAAAAAAAATAAGAAAGAAATGTTACAGGAAAGAAGTGAGCCGGGGGGGGGGGGGGGGGGGGGGCTGTTAGCTCATTGAGAAGTAAAAGTTATAGTGACAGAGGCGAACTAAGGTGGGGCTGCTTTTAGCTCACTGGAAAGTCAAAGAAAAAGGAGGCCTTGGAGACAAGATCAGGAGGTAAACCGCCGGACGAGCTGCTGCTGCCCGCTGCTGCCTGGTTGCAAGTCCCATGGGGACCTTTAGAGTTTAGGAGACCGAAAGTAAAAAGTTCATGCCCAACAAGGGGCATGGGCATGCTCTACAGAGAGCCTGCACTGGTGTCCTTTGTCTTGAGGGTTTTATCTCTTTTCTGTGGACCGGAGTCTTTAGGGGAGAGTTTCACCAGAATATTCATCAGCTTTCTAGGTATGTTTTCAATGTGCTAATGCGTCAAAATGACTATATAAGAGAGTTGGGATTATTCTTTGGTCTACTTTACTGCTTAACTTTTATCTTGGGCCTGTCTGGGTCTAATTGGGTTTTTGTTATTTGTTCCCCCGACTTTATCCGTCCTTCGGTTTGACTAGCACAAATGGCATTAATTGGGTCTCTGTCCTCTATCTCGGTTAGGGAGGAACCGTATACACCATTTGTTCTCAAGTGTCCTTGGTTAGGGAAGATAAGGTCTTGCGATTCACTAACTGACTGTAAGTTGTTCAAATTGTTTGGCCTTGTTTAATTATCTTGTCTCAGTTTCCCCATTCCACTTGCCCAGGAATTTTTCTAGCTTCTTACTATCATGCCTCAATACTAACACTGGTTTTGCATATTCCGTTTTTATTTTTCATTAGCAATACATCTCACAGATCATTTCATATCAACATCTATAACCGCTTTTCACTGAAAAGTGAAAAAATGGTGTCATCTTTTATTTTTCTCTTATGTGTAAGATGTGGAACATGTTTTCATATGTTTATAAAAACATCTGTATTTATTTTTCCTTCCCAACTTTCTTCTATGCCATTTGATATATTAATATTACAGCACTAAGCTGTTTTAGGTACCTTTAGAGTATATTCTAATATCTTGTAGCACTTGTTCCCACTTATTGCTCTTCACTTCAGAATTTTCTAGACTGTTCTGAAACATTTATGTTTCATATAAAATTTAGAATTATTAGTTCTCAGTAAAATCCTTTTCATATTTTTATTGTAATCAGGTTAAATTTACAAAATACAAAGAGAGAATAAGCTTATTTCTTTCAACATATCATTGAGTCTATCTTAGAACAAGAAATGTCTTTTCCTTTATTTAAACTTTTTAAAAAACATCTTTATTGGGGTGATAAACACACTACACAATATACAGATGATGTATGGTAGAATTGTATACCTGAAACCTATGTAATTTTATTAACCAGTGTCACCCTGATAAAGTCAATAAAAATAAACTAAATAAATCTTTACCTTTTTTTATTGGCACTGTAATTGGAATCTTTTCCTACCTATTTTATATATAGGAAGGGTATTTCTTTTTATTTTTTTAATCCTCATCTGAAGACATGCTTTTATTTGTTTTGAGAGAGAGAGAAACATCAATGTGAGAGTGAGACATTGATCAGTTGCCTCCTGCACGCTCCCAAACTGGGGATCGAACCCAAAACCTGGGTATGTGCCCTGACTGGAATCAAACCTGTGACCTTTCAGTGTACAGGACAATGCTCCAACCAACTGAGCCACATGGTCCAGGGCAGGTATTTCGTTTTTTTATTCTCTATACAGCCCCTTGTTGAGTTTTATTTTAATTTTCAGTAGTTTTTCCAGTTAATTCTGTCAGGTTTTTCCATGTGTTTAACTTCGCAGATAATATTTTTACACCTCATTTTTATCCCCTGTGGTGTGATTGCATTGGCTTATACTTCCAAAATAGTTTGGACTAGGAGTAGTGGTGGTAGGCATCTCTGTTCTATTTCTGACATGAGTGGACATGCTGCTTGAACTCAACATGTCACTGCTGTATTGACTTTTGGCTTGAAATTTTTGTATATTTTAATTTACCCACTGTAGCTGCTTTCTTGATGCAGAATTTTTAAGTCACTAATAAAGTGAGATTCTTTCACATAGCCCAACAGTAAGTTATTTTTTAGGGAAGATCTATTTATGTTGTATTGTTTATTCTAGGCAGTTAATTATATCTTGCAAGCTTTTTCCAGACTTTTCAGAAAACAATGGTTTTTATAACCTAAAGTCTTAGATGGTGCATAGCATACTCATTGAAGTAAAAGACTTCTGTGACCTTAAAAGAAAATTGCAAGGTTTCCTTGGAAAACAGAACAGCCAGAAATAGTTTCCCTCTCTGTACTTAAGAGACAGGCCTGATAAAGGCAAGAAATGTAAACAAAACAGACTGTTAAAATAAACATAATTACCACACCAAAAATAATCTCTATAGAAACAAAAAGGGTTTCAGAACCCTAGACAGTAGCTTGTTTATTTTAAGCTATATTTGATTCAAGCTATGTTGATCCAATAGAAAGAAACTGTTGATGAACGACTATGTGATAGTTAAAACTAACAGATAAGAGAAAGAATAACAAAAATCTAACAAATGTTATTAAATACCTATCCTGTACAAAACCTCCCTGATGCTGTGGGGCATACAAAAGATAAAAAAACACATAGATCCTACCTGTCAGTAACTCACTATATAACAAACCAGACACAATGTACTATGTATATTATTTATGTATGTGACTAAGTATATATAGTTTTAGTGGTAGACTGTGATAAAGGCAATAGTAAGGTATGTGTGTAAGATTAGAATTATGAAAGATGAATTTCAACCAGAGAATCAGAGCTTCCTAGAGAAGTAAAATTTGAGCTGGTACCTTGGCTGACAAATAAGTCTGAGGACCATTGTATTTTACTGTGGGTAGAAGGAACAGTTAAGTTAAAAAGCTTTTGGCCCTGGCCAGTGTTGCTCAGTGGTTGGAGCAACAGCCCGAGAGGGTTCAATTCCCAGTCTGAAGCATGTACGGGGGTTGCAGGTTCAACCCACAGCCCAGTCAGCGCAGGTGTGGGAGGTAACCAATGGATGTGTGTCTCACATCGATGTTTCTCTCTTTCTCCCCCTCCCTTCCTTCCACTCTCTCTAAAAAAATCAATGGAAAAAATATCTTTGGGTGAGGATTAACAAAACAAAAAAAAGCATTTGGATTATGTTGAGTGTTCTTGACACACACACACACACACACACACACACACACAGAGTGATAATAAAGGAAGGGAAAGGAAACTGAGAGGTGATGGATATGTTTATAGAGAGCCTTGATGGTGGTGATGGTTTCATGGCTGTATACTTATCCCCAAACTCATTAAGTTACGTACACTAAATGTATTTCATTGCACTTTTACGTTAACCTTAATAAAGTGGTTTAAAAAAATTTGGAATTGGAATAAGTTGTTCTATTTCCCCAATGATATGCATATGCACTTTATGTATTTTTGGCTTTATCGTGCTCTGTAGCAGTGTGTACAAAAATGGGCACATTTTTTCCCCCTCATATCCTCCTAATTCATTACTTCAGAATATTAACATCTTCATTTAATACGTGTTATTAGCATGTGAAAGATTTGTACATATGATTGGAGCACTAGATCACTACAGTTGGAACCAGGGGCAGACTTGCTGAATGTATTAGAAGTTAGAAGGGTATACTGAAGCCACAGTGGTGGATTTTAAATATGAGACTTAGTGATTTGGACAGTAACAGAAAGTTTAGGAGTTTAAAGTAAGAATTTTTAAACACCTGGAGCCTTTAAATTCATCCCTTTGGAATCGGACAAAGGAGTTAGGAAATCAAAAAGTACAATTCATTGCAGTTACAGAAAGTATTTTCAAGAAGTAAAATATAATAAAAACAAGAACCATCAGCAAGCTTAGCAAATGCATCAAAGCAAATGCAAAGTCAGATTACCTACTTAGAACAAGATTTTTCTAGGCACTTTATGAGGACCTCATAAGTAGTTACAGAATTCATAAATACATCAGAATGTGAAAGGGATCTGGAGAATCAATGTGACCAGTTGATGGATACCATGTAAGAAGAGTGCCTGGGGGTGGGGGTGAAGGGGTTCCTAATATATGGTGACTGGAGAAGATACGACTTTGAGTAGTTGGTACACAGAGCAGTATACAGATCTTGTAACATAGAAACCCACACCTGAAACCTATATGTTCATATTAACCATTGTCACCCCAATAAATTTAATTTAAAAAAAAACAAAACAAAACAAAAAAGAAGAGTGCCCACATAGAAAAAGAGAGAACAGAGACACTCAATGAATTTCTCGACTTTCATCTTTATTAAAAAGAGTTGGGGACGGTCCCATTTCTGCAGAACTGATAAAATACATAGGATATTCTGTCACATCAACAGGTTGAATATAAATAAATCACTAGAACAGGTGATACCATCCTCAAGGTTTGTATATGTATATAATTTCCATACAGTAAAACTAACATAAATTTCAAGTGTGCAGTTTGATGAATTTTTATCGAGTTATTAACCCATGTATGTACTTGTGTCTGGCTCCTTTAACTCAACGTACTCTTAGCCTGTTCTTAGCCATTTACAAGCTTTATAGCAGTTTGTTAATCTTTTTTCTACTTTCTTGATCATTGTCATTGCTGCAAATTTTCAATATCGTTGTTTGTAAATTGCCTTTACTGTTGTATAATCCATCCCAATATTATACTTATCATTTCCATACCTTTCTCTTTTTAAAATGATCTTTACCTTTATCCATCATAATCATATGTTGCTTTTTACTAGCACTTTTATCAGCCTTAGAGAATTTGTTCTTATAGGAAATAATTGGGTCATTAAACACCTGAAAACCAATCACAAGTAAAACAAACGCTATAGAACAAAAGCGAAAAACAGTGCATAGGTCAATCATATATGACTTTTAATTTAGTTTTTTTGGGGGGGTGGGGGGTGGGTACAGCTTTTGCTCTGGACCATAACTGTATACATAGTTTCTATGAAAGGTTAGGTTAGAGTAGTACTTATTAATTTATTATTCTTAGCTATTTCTACCCTTTTCTTCTACCTCCCACTTCATTACCTTTCCTCCAGATACCATTACCTCTTTCCTCTCAACCTCTTTTAAAATGTTTTGCCAATAGAAGCCTTCTACGGTAATTACTCTTTATTCAAAAAATGGAAATTCTGCTTTAAAAAATAAATCTGGTAATGTTTTTTCGTGAGTACAGAGTATTGAAAGTAAAAAGTGAAGATGCCAATATGATCAACCACCCTCTCCCCAACAGTAACCACTTTTACCAGTTTGGTATATATGTGCTTCAAGTCAATTTTTGGAGGGTTTGGGGTTTTTGTTGTTGTTTTTTTAAAATATATCTTTATTGATTTCAGAGAGAGGAAGTGGGGGGGGGGGAGAGAGAGAGAGAAACATCAGTGATGAGAGAGTCGTCATAGACCGGCTGCCTCCTGCACGTCCCTGACCGGGGATCGAGCCCGCAACCCAGGTATGTGCCCTGACCGGGAACCATAATCTCCTGGATCCTAGGTCGATGCTCAACTGCTGAGCCACACCCGGCTGGGCTCAAGTCAGTTTTTAAAAAATATTTTTATGTCATATACATAGCTCTGTGAACTTTTTAAGTCAACTATGATTACTTTTTAGCATTTTGAAAGTTCCGGTGCCATACAGCCAACAACTTTTGTTCCCAAGTCAGCCCTTGCCTATTTTCCCTCTCTAGTTCTTAATGTTTACTGTCAACATTCCCACACTTTCTGAGCTTCTCTGGGGCTGGGGAGGGGACACTTTTTATGACCACTTTCTGCTTGTTTACTCATTTTTATGAAAAGCCAAGTCAGAGGACAGGATAAGCAGGAGGGAGCAACCATAGAGTCAGTTACCCAGCTGTGGGTGCGTGATATTTAGCTACTCTCCAACCAGAAAGTGACTTCTTTTCTCTGGGTTCACATGCATGCTACAGATTTTCTGCTCAAGTGGAAAATTATCCCTCTTTTTTATCAAGCTGTGTAGTCAGTTTGACAGTGAGTATGATTGACACATTTAACAGCCCTCCTACAAGATAGAATGAAGATATAAAGTGGAAGAAAGTGAAAGATTACCAAATAAAATTGAAATGTATTTATAGAAGTCTCTGAGTGTTTCAGGGCCTGGCCCAAAGTTCTTAACAGGGATAATAGTTCTAAATTAGGCAAATTTGACTCAGTCAAAGCAGTTTAATTCAGGATGGTGTGGAATAAGGCAGGGAGTCTCAGTAGCATGTGCTCCCCTCTTTCCCTGGCACACTAAGAATCTTATACACCCTGTTTAGGCATGGAGTGTCTCCTAGTGAGCTACACTTATTGATGGCAGTGAATGTACATACTCAGGTGTGTTGGTGTAGAGGAAATTTCACAAGCCCTGGAAGAGCTAGATTCTTCATTAAGAGAGATATTTGGACTGGATGACCTTGGAATTCCTTCTAGCTTATAAATTGTATAATTTCTTATACTTTCAAAAAGTTAGTTGTAAAAGAATACAGTGGCACAGACATGTCTTGTTGGCAGATTATATAAAAGACCAAGGAGTTTTGGTTGACCCAGTGAAATAGTGGAATAGTGAGAAACAACGTTTTGTGTTAAAAGAGAGCTTAGAAATATTCTAGTCTTCTCATTTGTCAGATGAAGGAATTTGAGGCCCAAAGAATTTGGGGATTCCTTTGGACTAATACCAACTTGGAGGCACAGTTAGAACTAATACTTTATGCCTAGATTAAAAGAGATGTTGGATGCTGTAGTGCACAGCCCAGCAACAAAATCTGACTGGTTTATTTAAGCTAAAAATAATTGTCTACTTTGGGAAATAGTTTGGGAGTTTCTTATAAAGTTAAACATACATAATCCAGCAATCCCACTCTTTAAGTATTTACCCAAGGAAAATGAAATCATATGCCCCTACAAAAACCTGCATGTGAATTTTTATAGCAGCTTTATTCCTAATCATCAAAAACTGAAAATGATAATCCAAATGTCCATCAGCTTGTGAATGGATAAGCAAATTGTGGTACATCTATACAATGGAATATTTCTTAGTAATAAAAAGGAATGATATTTGCAGAAACAAGGATGAATCTCTAGTAGTGTATGAGATTTCCAACTTGTCAATCTTTAGTTCTGATCCTTCTAGTAAGAGTGTAGTGGTATCTTATTGTGGTTTTAATTTTTATTTCCCCCATGACTTATGTTTAGCTTCTTTTAATTTGCCCATCCATATGTCTTTTTCAGTGAATGCCTATTCAAACATTTTGCCCATTTTTATTTCATTGTTCTTGGGTTGTAAGAATTCTTTTTATTTTCCATATTCAAGTTCTTTATCAGACGTGTTTTGCAGATATTTTCTCCTAATGTGTGAGTTATCTTTCATTCTCTTAAGAGGGTCTTTTGAAAAACAAAAGTTTTAAATTTTGGTAAGTCAGATTTATAGATTTTATTTTATGGTTCTTGTGTTTAGTGTCTAATCTTAGAAATTTTTGCCTAACCCAAGGCACAGAGATTTTCCTGTTTTTCTAGAGTTGCCCTTTCTGATATAGTATCCATGAGTTGCATGTGGCTATTAAACACTCGCAATGTTACTAGTATGACTAAGGAACTGAATTTTAAATTGTATTTTATTTTAACTAATTTATTTTTAAATTAAAAGTTGATAGGCAGTTTTCAGTTATTGAAAATATTTTAAGTATGTTAATAAGAACTGGGGTATGTGGATCTACTTTTTTCAACTGTAAATTCTATGAAATCTAAAGGCATATCAAATATTTCAAATGAAAATTTAGCATCCAAATTGAAATACGCTGCAAATATAAGGTTCATATCAGATTTTGAAGACTTAGTACAAACAAGTGATATAAAAATGTGTTAATATTTTATCTTGATTATATGTTGAAATTATAGTTTAGGTTTAGTGGGTTAGATATATTACTAAAATTAATTTAAACCTATTCCTTTTGCTTTTTTAATTTAGCTACTAGAAAATTTAAAATTGTGTGTGGCATGTATTGTATTTCTGTTGAACAGTGCTTTTCCAAGAGTTTTATTGTTTTAGCTTTTACTTTTAGTTTTATTTTTAATTCAAAGCCTCTTCAACCCTAATAGTTTGATTTTTATGGAAGCTAAGAGTCTGATGAGCATAAAGTAGACCATGAGGGGAGAAACTAAATTTTTTTTAAAAAGCAGTGGATGTTACCATTAGGAAATACCACACTTTAAAAACGTCAGAAAACGCTAGTGTACAGCTTCTCAAGGACATGGAAATGACTGTCAGTAGTCTGAATGGACTAATCAAATGCTCTTCCTTATCAGTCTTTTCCAAGCTGTCTGCCTTAGAAGTAATCTAGCAAGAGTTTGATAGTGCTACAATAGGGAAACAATATTGAGGGAGCAGTTAGAAAAGATGACTAGAAAAAACTATAGTCACTCTTATTTCTAAGATTCTTTGATTTTTTTTGTCCTACCCAACTCTCCTATCCATAATAAACCTGTGATTCTTAATAGTGCACTGTCATAGTTGTTCTTACTCCTATTAGTGGAATGACTTAAGAGAAAGCATTTAGAACGTGTGCTGATTTGAGTGCAAATTCAGCCTGTTATTAACACTGTGATCTTGGGCCTTGAAAGTCGAATTGGTATCAACAATATTTATTTTATTCACTTGTTGGGAATGAGCTAATTAAATATTAGATAAGGAAATATTGGTCAATAATTCTTATTGTTAGTGAAGGTAATTCATATAATGAAATTTCCAATTCCTATTCCTCTCTAACCTAAAGTCCACTTTTATTTTTAGAATTCCTTTTCAAGTGTCAGCATTGATGTGTATTTTTATGAATATGTATATTTAAATATAGCTATCATATTAATATGACATTTCTGGTAATTAGATAATTATTTATATCATTTGAAAAATTTACCATTAAATTATAAAGCTTCCCTGTGTCTTGTTAGAGAAGTATTTTGCCAAATTTTTAAGATTAGAAAGCATCAAGAAGTTCATTAAAAGTACCAACATAACCTCAATAATTTAAAAATCTAGGAGTTACCTTTGTTTCTTTTTCCCCCCAAGACCATATCTTGTTGAATCATCCTTCTCATGAGGTAGCATTTGCACTTTATTCCATTTCATGGCCATGTCAGAAGTTTTAAGTTTGCTCACTTTGCATCAGGATGAGTGAGATATCAAAATGAAAATTATGGACCATTATCACTACTAGCACAGTTCCTTGAAAATTAACAAATACACCTAGCAAATGTTATACTAATACTAAAATATTTATCCATTATGATGTCTTAGATTTCATTTTTGCACCATGAGACCTTTGTCATAAGGAAAATAGCACTACAAATTTTCACAATAGTCAGAAAGGTATAGTTACATAATTCTGATGTCTGCGTAAGTATCTAATCACAGTACAGAAAAGACACCCTGTACTCATTACTAATATTAGATAGATGTTAATAGTTTGCCTGTTTTGAAAGGTGAGGGGGAGAAATCAGATCTCCTTCCTCCCACCCACCCCTTAAAACATGTTATAAACAACCTCCGTTTTTCAAAACTCCCTTGACAGAGGTTACAACTTTCCTCAAGTTGCTGTGTGTCATACCCATGTATGTTTTTATTCGTTTAGTATATGTTAAGGTATGTATATTTGAGCATTATTAGGTATTTCCAGATTGTTCTCCAGAGTGGTTCTACCAGTTTATGCTCTGTTACATTCTTGCCAGTACTTAGTATTAAAGTCTGTTTATTTTTAGCCAACCTGAGGCTTGCTCATTATTGTCCTGTTTTGCATTTCCCTGATTCTATTGATATCAAGCATCTTTTCATATCTTCATTTATTGACCACTCTTGTTTCCTCCTTTATATTTCTCAAGTAATTTTTTTTCAAATGAGTTACAAACTTTTCCAGCACCATAGGTTGGTAATGCTACTTTTATCCTATGTCAAGGTCCTAGATATGTGTGTGCCTCTTTTCTGAACTGCTTATCCCTAGTTAATTGTTCCATTAGCTGTCTCAGTGCAACACCCTACTATTAATTACATTATACTAAGTTGTAATATCAGAAAATTTACATACTCTCTAATAATTGTTTTTTAATTTTCTAATCTTAGCTCTTGACTCTTCCATATGATTCTTAAACTCTATAAAAAAGTAGATTAGTGAAAACTGCTGTTTTTTGCAGCAGTTTATGTTCTGTCCAGTTAACATTATCTTTAAGTAGACTTTTATAATTTTTTTGGTAAATATTTTGCACTTTGCCCGGCCGGGTGTGGCTCAGCGGTTGAGCGTTGACCTAGGATCCAGGCGATCGGGGCACATGCCTGGGTTGTGGGCTTGAGTCGGGGGCATGCAGGAGGCAGCCGATCAGTGACTCTCATCATTGATGTTTCTATCTCTCTCTCCCCCTCTCCTTTCCTCTCTCTGAAATCAATAAAGATATCTTTTAAAAAAAAAAAAAAGATTTTACACTTCTTTTTTTACTTTTATGATACATTTAATTTTTTGCCATATAAATGGTATTCTAATACTTATTGCATTTACTAATTGTTTATTGCTGGCATATAAGAACTCAGTTAATTTTGGTACATTGATTCTTGTGTCCAACAACCTTGATGATGAACTGTCTAATTAATTGTAATAGTGTGTAATCTGAAATAGACATTTCAGAATGTCTTCTAATATTTTCATCTATGAATAATGACAGTTTTATTTCTGTATTTCTAATCATTTTATTTTTCTTACCACATTATATAGCATTTTCAGCCCTAGTGGGTATTATTGTTTTGTTCTTGACTTGAAAGGAACTGTTTCTTATGCTTTATCATTAACTATGATGTAGGATTTGGTTAGGAACCCTTTATCAGATTAAAGAAAATACCCTTCCATTTATAGTTTATTAAGAGTTTTTGCCTTGAATCGGTGTTGGATTTTTTCAAATACATTTTTCTGTCTCTATTAAATTTGTTTTCCCCATGTTCATTTATGTTTTATTATATTAATAGGTTTTTAAATGTTGTACCAGGAGGCAAAACCATTACACAAAAATTATTTTGCTAAAGGTTTTTGTGTGTTTTTTTAATGTTGTATTTGAATCAGGAACAACCTCACTCACTTCTTTTTTTCACTGCCAGAGAGAAAAGCAAACTGATCTTCACTTCTCTGCTCATAGATCTCCACAGTGGATATATGAGTTGGAAAGGGGGAAATTGGTGATGTCATGTACAACTTGCTTCATTAACACTATTGCCTATAAAAAAACAGCTCCCTTATAATGCTGTGCAGTTCTCCCAAACAAGATTAAAGAGTTTTTGGCATTAATTCAACCTAAAGGTTATAGGTTACATTATAGATATTTAAAGGCAGTTTCAGCAGTAAAACTACTTTGTAGTGAGAGAATCCTATCACCTTTTTTTCAATGGAAGGAAAAACCCAACTCATGAAAATTTCTGCTTGTGATGGATTGCAGACCGATTTAATGATTTAACCTACTGGAGACCTTTGCTTTATCTTATGTTAGTCATATAACAAATTTTCATTGTTCACAAGGCTATAAATTCAATCTACATTTTTTACCAACTTAAAGGATAGCCTTTTGGAGGACATAATCTCTGCAGGTCTTTTTGGGGTCTCTGACAATTACTTTCAGTGTAGCATGGCATGGTGTGGTGGTTAAGTGTATACTCTGGATCTCACAGTCCTGAGTTTAAGTCTTGGCACACCCTTACAGCTTTGTACCGTGTGCAATGTCATAATCTCTGTGCCTTATTTTCTTCATCTGTGATGGGAAAATTATTACGATCTCCCTGCATTCTTGGACAGATTAAAGGAACTAAATGCAAAGTTCTTGCAGGGTGCCTGACATTTTATTAACATCATAATAACTAAATATATTAATTTTTTTTTTTAATCCTCACCTGAGGATATTTTTTTCACTGCTTTTCAGAGAGAGTGGGGGGGAGGGAAGAAGAAAGAGAAAAACATCGATGTGAGAGAGAGACATCTATTGGTTGCCTCCCACAAGTGCCCCAGCTGGGGCCGGGGATGGAGCCTGCAACTGAGGTATATGCCCTTAGCTGGAATCGAACCCAAGACCCTTCAGTCCACAGGCCAACGTTCTAGCCACTGAGCCAAACCAGCTAGGGCTATATTAAACTATTTTTAACCAAAACTAGGGAAAAGGGGAACACACAATGTTTTAGTCCATAGTTTTTTTTGCAAAAGACAGACTTCTTCCCCACAGCCAATTTACTAAAATTCAATTTGTCATGTTTAAAAAATGTTCTAATTTGCCAAATTCTTGTGTGTGTTTTTTAAATGAAGTTTACAGTAATTCATATTGCTTTAGAAGATTTCTGTGAGGTTGTTTGCTGGTTGTTATTTTATCTTCGTAGCAGCTTTTTTCAGTATCAGATTTGCTGAAAGCTGAGGTCATAATGTGCGTCTTCTTAGTAGTACATGTGCCTTGGTGGGTTTTGCTCAGTGGGCAGAGCATCAGCCTGGCCACCAAAGGATCTCGAATTTGATTCCCAGGGGCACATACCTCAGTGTAGCCTCAGTCCCCAGCCCCGGTCAGGGTGCATGCAGGAGGCAACCAGTCAATGTGTCTTTCTCACATCGATGTTTCTCTCTGTCTCTGTCTCTCCCCTTCCTCCCTCTCTTCCACTCTCTCTAAAAATCAATGGAAAAATGTCCCCGGATGAGGATTAAAAAAAAAATAGATGTAATATTCAGAAAAGCATATTTTAAAATCAGTAATCAGAAAACTCCAAGGGCTATATACTCAATGAAAGGAGTACTAAAAAAATATCATTCACTTGCACATCAGGTCAATAAGGCAGATCATCTCTTCAAAGAGCTTGGACCAGTGCCTTGAGAGTATTGAAAGTTTTTTCTGTGCACCACTATATAGTGTGGATACTCAACCTGAGAAATCAACATAAAAATTGATTTCAAGATGGTAGTATTTTTTGAGGACCTGCCCCAATTCATTCTGCATAGAATTCCCACAGATACAACCCCACCAAAGATGTGATTACCATTCAAAATTTAAAATAGTAGTAGTGAAATTCACTATGAGTTAGAATCAGCAGACGTTACAAGACTCCCAAGAATTTGAGACAATTGTACAGTCTGATGGAGAGTCTAAAATTAATATTTTAAAGTGGTTAAGACATGTGTGAAGATATCAAACCAATGAAAGGGACTTTCTTTTTTCATGTTTTTATTGATTTCAGAGAGGAAGGGAGAGGGAGAGAGAGAGGTAGAAACATCAGTGATGAGAGAGGGTCATTGATCAGCTGCCTCCTGCCCACCCCCTGCTGGGGATCAAGCCCAAAACCCAGACATGTGCCCTGACCGGGAATCAAACCTCATTCTCCTGGATCACAGGTCAGTGCTTAATCAATGAGCCCCACTGGCCAGGCAAAATGCTACTTTTTCCAAAAAAGAGAGCTTCTAGAAACGCAGACAGTTGTTGAAAAGAAAATTTCATTAGGTGAGTTAAACATCAGATTTGATACCACTAAAGAATTAGCAAACTCTAAGACAGAGCTGAGGAAAGTATCCAGAATGCACTATGCAGAGCTAAACAGCAAAATATGGATGGGTAATTTAGTCATGTAAAATGAAACATTACAACTTACATTATATAGGCATTCCACTAATAGGAGCTAGAAACAATGGGAGACAATATTCAAAATGATAATGGCTGATTTTTTTTTTCACAGTAATGAAAGAGGAGTCCTCATATGTTAGAAGCATTAACCGAAAAAAAGAAAGTCATACCTATGTACATTTTAATGAAAGATCAGGACATTAATGGCAAAGAAGATTTTAATCGAAACCTATAATGAAACAGCAGTTAGGCGGGCAGCAGATTTCTCATCAGCAGTAATATATGCCAGAAGACAGTTGGATTAATATATTTAGTGCTCTGTGGTAATTTGCTACCCTATAATTCCACCACCATCACCATTGAGGAGTAAAGTCAAAATTAAGAAATGTCCAGAGTAATGTCTAAGAGGTGACCTTTTGAACACCATCACTAAAGGTGGTATACTAAAGGAAGAAAGGAGTTGAACCCAAAGGGAAGAAATGAGATACAAGAAGGTATGGTGAGGAAAGAAATTGGTTAAAATGTTGGTAAATAATTATTAACTATAAAAAAAAATAGTGTAAAATAATTCATTGACTTTACATTGCTCTTAAGACACATCTTTCTTTTATTTACATAGCACTAAGTAAAAAACCATAGAATTAAACCAATACACAGTGCTTTAATTGATGGTAATTAATGATCAATACATTCAGAAGTTAATTACACTAACTTCTCTTTCCTTTGAAATTTATCTAGTCCAAGGAATTTGGCAGTTGCCTTCATGTGCCTTTATTTAAACATGATAGGAATCCTTTTGTACATATCTTGATTACAAAACAGAGCAAAAGTGTCATCAACTTGTGGATAGTTTTCATAGTAGAAAAAAATCAATAAATAGTAATAGCTAAAACTTAAGAAATAACAGTATAACCATATTATTGAAAAATATAGAGGTAACTAGGAGAAAAAGCTATAAGAGTCTAAAGTAGTTGCCTCCCTAAGTAAAAAAACAAGAACAAAAAAACCCCAAACTCATAGACATAGACAACATTATCTATATGGTGATTACCAGGGGAATAGGGGGAGGTAGAAGAGAGTAAAGGGGGCTAAATGGTGATAAAAGGAGACTTGACTTGGGGTGGTGAACACACAATACAATATACAGATGATGTATTATAGAATTGTACACCTGAAACCTAATACAATTTTATTATCCAGTGTCACCCCAATAAATTCAATAAAAATAATATTTAAAAAGTAGTTGCTGGAGCATCATCCAGTACACCAAAAAAAAAAAAAAAAAAGGTTGCAGAGGATGCAGTAATTGTGGCTTAATAAACTCAAAGGTATGACTACACCAAAAAAAAAAAAAAAGTGGTGGGTTCGATTCCAGGTCAGGGCATATACCTAGGTTGCTGGTTTGATCCCCTGGTTGGGGTGCATACAGGGGGATGGCAACCAGTCGATGTCGCACTCTCACATTGATGTGTTTTTTTTCTCCCTTCCTCTCTCTCTAAAATAAATTAATACAAACATATCCTTGGCTGAGAATTTTTTAAAAATTTTAAGTAGTTGCCTTTCATATTGGGGCTGTGAGATTTATTATATCATATAAAACTCTGATTCACTTTAACTCTCTTAAGTAGAAATAAAATTAACATGAAAGCATTGCTAATGTGCTTGTTAAGCTCGAAAAAAATTAAAATTGTAAAACCTATGTTGGCTAGAATATTCATTCTGAACGCAGTGGTGACTGTATCTTCCTGGGGGACAAACTAGCAATCGACAGTATTTGTAAAATTGTTCATTTGGTTTACCTGTCTAAGCCACTCTAGAGTAGAATTGCTTCTCTAAAATGCTGTAAATTATTACCCCCCAAATTTAGGTGGCATCTTCAGCCCCTTAGTGATTCTATAACTATAGAAACTAATAGTGAGCCTTGGCCGGTGTGGCTCAGTTGGTTGGGTGTCATCCTGTGCACTGAAAGGTCACTGGTTCGATTCTTAGTCAGAGCACATGCCCAAGTTGCAGGCTCAGTCCCCAGTAAGGGGCGTGCAGGAGGCAGCTGATCGATGTTTCTCTCTCACATTGATGTTTCTCTCTTTCCCTTCCTCTCTTTCTAAAAATAAATCAAAATATTTTTAAAAAAAGAAAAACTAATAGCACAGGCTCTGTGTCGAGTGCCGTATTCATTCATTTAGTCCTCACAACTTTAGGAGGGTAGCTTCTATTAATTAATACATGTTACCTATGAGGAAACTGTGTCTTTGAGGAGTTAACTCTCCCAAAATCACATGGTAATAACAAGCGCCACCAGAATTTGAGCACAGGCAGTCTTCAAACTCCCTGCTTTCAATCATTTCTCCAAACTGCCTCTCAAGTAGTTGACTTTCCTGTTTAGGGCCATTTAATTGCTTCTATACAGCTACTACTAACATTATAGCTGCATTTTAGTGTAGATTCTAGGTGGTTTTGACCATAATGCTGATGGGAATAAGCAGTGAATCAGATCTTCTGATATATTACTGATGACATTGTAAATAGGTACAGCCTTTTTTGGAAAGCATTTTGGCACATATTTCAAGAGTCATAAAATGCTCATATTTTTTGACCTAGTTAATGCCATTTCTGGGAATCCTCTAAAAACATAGTCCGGTATGGAAAAAACCTTAAGCGTTAAAGTGATCACCACAGCTATCTTTGTAATAGAGTGAATGGAAGCAACCCTAAATGTCCAGCAGTAGGGAATGATTAAACAAGCAATGGCATATTTACTTAGGCAGCCAATAAAAATGAAATATGCAACATAGAGAAAGAAAACAGTCATGTATTTTAAAAGCAGCATGCAGAGCAGTATAGGCACTAAAATTACAGCTTTTACAAATATGAAAAAAGACAGAGAATAGGAAAATGATTGTGGGTACAATTTTTCTTTCTGCTATTTTTCAAACTTTTTGTAATGCAGATTTTTTTCTAATTTTAAAATTAAAATCATATGATTGGTTAATACTTCTGTGTACCCATTTCATGGTGATTGCAGGCAGCATATTAGAAATGTGCAGAGAACATCACTGGTGACAGGCAAACTTCGGGAATCTTGCAGGTGCCTCAGTTACTGGTTGTGTGAACCTGGGACAGTCACCATGTCTTAGGAGACTCCATTGACCCACAAAGTGAGCAGTGCAATTTGGGAAAGATGAGTGGGATTTTTAGAGGCAGGGAACTTTGCTGTGTCTTTGGCGTCTCTCAGACAATCCACTCAACTCTGTAAAGCTCAATTTTCTCGTTCTTAAATACAGAACTAGTGCGATCAAGGTTGGCACTCCTTCAGTAGATGCTCTAAAAATCTTCCATTCAGTTATGGCCCTTGTAAATTGCTCCTCACCTTTCTTTATCCTTGTGTGACAGGAGCAAATGTAGTCTTTCAGCTAAATTCTCTTGCCTCCAGTCTTTTGAGCGGCAGCTTTTACATGTCGATCTTCTGTCGTCTTGCATAACTAGTTATTTATAATTTAGAGTTAAAAATGAAGAAAAATTTGGTCATTCACTGTTGCTGACTAGACTTCCAGTTTTGTTTTAATCATATTTTTTCCTAATTATATGAATGTAGTAAATGCTTATTGTAAAACATTTGGAAAATACAGAAAACGGAAAGAAGAAAATTATACCGTATCTTTCCACCCAGAGATAACCATTATATACATTTCATTTTATTTCTTTTTAGGCTTTTCTGAATATCTGGTGTTTTTTTTTAAAGGAGAAATATAGGAAAGCTCCCATCAGAACATTTGACATATTTGGCACAAGTTTAACATGATGCTTTTTGATCATTTTGCGACAGTTTATCTTTAACAATTCTTAGATAGGGATAAGACCAAGCTAGCAATGGGGAACTGGAGGGAGGATAGGGGTAGGGATTAGTTGGGAAATATTTTTCTGTAATTCTGATACAGAAAAAGAATGAACTTATGCAAAGTATAATGGCCCAGATCATGCTCCCTGGACTTTGTAAGGACAATTACAATTTTAAATAATTTGTACTGTTTTCCTTATAAGTATCTTTGTACTCTTTCAGACCATTAGTTGCGAATTTTTGGTTTGGGAAATACAATCATCATACATAAACTGGGAATAAAAAAGCTTGCAAAATACAATTTTTTTGGATCTTGGTCTTATACTTTTTAGAACATGCAGTTTTAAAAAATCAGTCCCTGTAATGTCCTCTGGAGAAAAGTAGGACTTTTATTCTGTGACAGAACCAGCAGAGCAACAAATACCTAGGAAGACAGCCTGAGCTGCTCTGGCCACGTGGGGCCAGGCATTGATGTCACATTACTCTGGCTCGTCCTGGGCTTGTACTTAAATCAGAAAGGAAGAATGTACTTGTCAAAGGATTAAGAACATCGGTCCCTCCATTTTCCTGGCTTTGCTGTACGTGATGACTTTAAAAGTGGAGGAAAAGTCTTTTCCCTCTTCTTTCCTTTTTTTCCTTCAGAGCAGCAACCAAATTACAAAAGGTGACACAGGGCACATCCCATATAAATAATTTTCAGTGTGGCATATCTTTCATCCCCACTACACTGAGGAGGACATGAGAAATGTTTGAGGTCAGTGTATTGTCTTGCCTCATCACTCTCCTTTAAACACTCCACTGTGGCTTGTGTGCCTTTGACTTCTGAGGTCTGCTGCCACCGACAAGAGACTCTTGATTGGCTGGGAGCAGGTATCCCTCTCTCCTGCTTAGTATCTGCACATCAGGGAAGTTGCTTGTCCTTTTGCGTCATTTTTCTTACTAGGCCGAGCCATCACCTCTCACTGATGCTTGTTTGTTAACCCTTCCCAGCCATTCATCTTTGAGGAAAATCACTTGACTTCTTTACAGGAGGAGAAAACTAAACTGGTAGCACAGTTTGAAGATCTGGCTTAGAATTTAATTGGCTTCCGCAGCTTTAGTCAGTACTTAGTTACAGTGAGATTGTGGGAATTTGGAAGTGTCATGTGAGAGTGGACCAGGTAATTATAGTTTGGAAACTTTCTATTTCAAATAATTATAGACCCTCCCAAACTGCGCTTGCTTGAG
Organism: Miniopterus schreibersii; assembly: GCF_964146895.1. NCBI lineage: Eukaryota > Metazoa > Chordata > Mammalia > Chiroptera > Miniopteridae > Miniopterus > Miniopterus schreibersii. The sequence goes on from NC_138105.1 coordinate 61,670,343, forward strand.
ATACAACTTTGTACCCTATAAAAAAATAAGCTGTGATCTGAGACTTTTGAGTATTTGGAACTGCTAGAGGAAGTGGTGTTCAGAGCTGTAAAAGGGAGAAAGCCACATAGAAAGTTACATGAATTTACACACTGTTCTTTTGAGAGAAATCAGTTTTACTTAATTTACTGTACTTTTTAGGCTTTTTTGGTAATTGATTATTGATAAAAGTGGTTTAAATTTTTTTCAGTATTGCCTGTCGGGGCACCCAACCTTACCATGCAATGTGCTCAAATTCAAATCAACCACCATTATGTTGGACTGTGGACTGGACATGACTTCCACCCTCAATTTCCTTCCTTTGCCACTTGTTCAAAGGTACGTGCTGATGCATCTGAGACAAAATGAGCTTTAGTTTGCTGAAAAATGGTACCCATTTATATAAAGGTTACCAGTACCTGTGTGTTGTCCTAAGTTTACTTTGTTCCCTTAAAAATATATTCTTCATCAAAATAATTTCCTTTTGGCTGGGTTGATGGAAAGTGTTGTATTGATTTATTGATTGACTTCTTTATTATAACTTCTGAGCTTCTGTAAAATGTCCCTGCAACTGCTCAGTGCAAGTGAGGTCATGTGTATTTCATATTTCTTGCTAATTCATATAAGAGCTGATAAATGGTCAACTGATGAGCCCAAGAATTGAATTTTAGAATCACTTAACTGCCTTTGCAGGGACTTGACATCACAGAGCCTGACAGTTCTTTTTGATAGGTAGCTATGCACTATTTTTATACTAGTCAGCTGTAAATATCTTAGAATCAGATATAAAGCCAAAGTCCATGTCTTAAAGCAGATAGATTATCCCATGCCTACAGTCAGCACTATTTATTCTAAGACTTTGTCTAGGAAGCTTGCTCTTTAGAAGCAGCAGTTTATAAAAGAATTGGTAACTTTTAAAAGCAAATTGGTCCCAGTAGCAAAAAGTGATACCATATACAAGAGCTATCAGAAAGCTATCTAAAGCAAACTTAAGAGCTCAAAAGCAGGTAGCAAGCTAAGTAAACCATCTGATGCATTTCATTCACTCCTGAAGACATCACTGTATGCAATGATTATTCATAATGATAACCCTATGAACCATCTAGAAAAAATAAAAATCAACCACTGATTCCCCCCCCCCCCAAGCTAAGTGCTATAATAGGTGATGGGGACAAGGTCAAAGATAATTCCAGCTTACATTTTATGCAGAGCTCCTAAAATTCAGTTATAGTCACACCCTGCACTTAGAAACACATTTACCATCCACAGGAAGAAAATATATATATATGTTAATAATTGGTTTAGGCACTGCCTCACATATATTTCTCAATAAAAATGACAGTTTATTTCTTATTAAAGTACCCTGAAATTATTGTCTTTCCCCCTACCCCCAAAGACTAAAACGTTCATTTATTTGGTGTTTATTGAGACTCTGCACTGTGCTAGACAAGGGGATATAGACATGAACAAGACACCTTTCCTTTCCTCATGGAGCTTATAGTCTGTCAAGGGAGAAAGAATTACACAGTTGAAGATTTCATTTAAAAAAAACTATACTCATTGATAATTACTAAGAAAAATAAAATACAAAGTACTGCAAAGGCTTCTAAAAGGGGGCCTGCATTCTCTGTTGGGTCACAAATGACCTCGGTGTTCAAAACCTAAGCTGGGCAGACAGTCCTGGCCGCGTGCTTTCCCTTTCCTGTTTCTCCTTCTCTGCCTAACGCTTGTGTCCTCACAGCCCTGGCTCGGCGTTAGCATCCACTTCTGCCTACCCCTTGTCATTAGTTTTCTCTCAGAGGCAGGTTATTCTAGTGGAGTGATTGGCAGCCCACATAGCTTCTTTCAAAAAGTATCTTTTGCTCAGTTCGGAAACCTTCGAGAAATACGCGGCTAAAACAGTATCCCCAGTTTCTCCCTATCCCCTCACCTCAACTTCATTTTTCTTCACAGTGCTTATCATTGCACTATATATACATATTTGGTTTATATATTGTCTTCTCCGCTACAAGGTAAGTTTCATAAGGGCAGGGATTTTATTTCTCCACTGTATCCTCTGTGCCTAAAACAGTTCTTAGCATGTAGTAGCTTCTCAGTAAATATTTGTCATAGGAATGAATCCCTTTTTCTTCCCTGGATTCCAACCCTTCTCACCTTCTCAGTCATCTCACTATTAATTATAATCTTTCCTTTATCTTTAACTCTTCCATCTTAACTCAGTTTTCCCCATTTAATTATACTCAGTCACTTCTAACATAAAATTTAAGAAAAAAAATTTTTCACCTTCTCTCAACTCTGCTTTTCCCTTCAGCATCCCTAACTCCTCCAGTCTGTGCTTTTCCCCAAACCGCCCCCAGAACACCTCTCCCTGAAGTCACAAATGGTTCCATGTCATTAGCTCTGATGCACCTGTGTCAGTGTTCATCCTATTTGACAGCTCAGCAGCACTCTCCTCCATGGTAATGCATTCCTTTTTCCTCTTACATATCTGACTCTTCCTCTTCTGTCTGTTTTGGAGATTCATCTTTCTCTAACTGCCATCACATATCAAAATTCTTTAATATCCAGTGCTTGGCCATCAGAGTCTCCACCAAAGGAATTTAATAAATGCTCAGGGCTTCCATAACCATCCAAACAATAACTTATAAATGTGCATCTTTAGGTAATAATTCTCTCCTGAGCTCCAGATTCAAATAGCCAAAATATTCATATATCCAAAGTTTCTCTCCTTGATGTGCCTTTGAAGGCTCTTCAGAACTCGGTGTACCTCAAATTGAGTTCATTATTAGACTTGGTCCAGAAGAGGAGAGCAGACACTCCCAGACCTGTTTGGGGAGTACCTATCTTAGTGAATGGTATCCTGTTATAAAATCCAGAAAACTGGGAGTTAACTTAGATATGCCCTCTTCCTTGCTCCTCGTATCAACTCTTTCAGTAAGCCTTGGCATTTCTACCTTCTGAAGAGCTCTAGGATCACTTCCCTTCAGTGCTGCTGTAGTCATGATCCTCTTTTACAGGCATTACTGCTAAAGCCTCCAGACCACTTCCTTCAGTTCTCATCCTGCTCCTGCCTGAATCTAAAGTCATCTTTTTGTGTAACTTTTTACCCTGAAATCACTTCAGATTTACAGAAAAGTTGCAATAACACAAACAAATCCCAGTTTTTCTTATCAGTTGTTAACATCTTTCCCATTTGCTTTGTTGTTTTTTCTGTATGTGCATGCATGTAATTTTTCTGACCCATTTCAAAGATACAGACATGATGCTCCTTTACCGCCTACATAATCGAGTGCCTCTTTTCTAAGACGGACATTCTCTACCTAATCACAGTACAGTAATCAAAATCAGGAAACATTGATATCATACTAGTACCTAAGCTTTATACCTTATTCATACTTCCCAAGTTACACCAATTCATATTTTACTATAATGCCTTTTATAGCAAAAAAGAAAAATAGCAAAGCAGGCCCAGGAACCACTCCAGATCACATTGCATTTAGTTGTCATGTCTCTAGTCTCCTTTAATCTGAGAGTTTCGCCATCTTTCTGTCAGTCTGTTACGACCATCATTTTTAGGAGTACAGGCAGATTATTGTATATAGCATCTCTCAATTTGGGTTTGTCTGATGTTTCTCATGATTAGATTGGGATTATTTTTGGTAGGAATGCCAAACAGATGATGGTATATGTTATCTATCAGAAGAAACATGATGTCAGTTTTCTTCAGAACCATCTTTTAGAATTACAAATCTAATCTTACCTCTCACTTACTTAAAACAATGGTCTTTCATTGCTGTTAGGTTACATCTTGGTGTATTAAGCTTTATGCCTGTCCCTCTAGTATATTGCTCTTTGTTTCCTTTCAGTTTCAAAGAAATCTTATCTCATGCCCAGGAAGTCACACACTGTTTCTTCACCATGAAGGCTCTTCTTCCCCTCCTCCATCCCACCCTCCTTTAGCCTATTTAGCCTGAGCTTATCTCTCAGATCATTTATGACTCCAGTTTCTATACAGAAAGGACATGGAGATGGCATTCTAGTTGGATGAGAGGGAGGTAGTGTATGGGACTCTTCTTGAAATTTCATTTGAACCATCTTTTATGTAAGATGTCCATGCCAGAGTCTGGTGAGAATAAGGGGTGAGGGGGGCAAGTACTGAACCTTGTAGCTGCCTACTTTCTCTGTTCCCTCCAAACCCTGCCCCTTGACCCAGTTTCTCCTGGACTCTACTGTCCTAATCTCACCTCAGTCATCATAGACCCAGGCAAGTCTTTTGATGTTGCCCAGACCATCATTAGCAAATGTGGTGCCTTGTACTATACTGCCTCATCATTTTTAGCAGCTTGTCTCTGTTGATGTGATACTTGATATGTCTGTCCTCCAGAAGGACAGGTATGTTTTGCTTGTGGTCATATCACCAGCACATTCAGGCTTGACACATAAATAAAGATTCATTAACGAATGAGTAAAGCTGAACACCTTGTTCTCCTACAACACCACCAGCAATGAGGCTGGTCCCTCTTTCCCATTTCTGGAAAGACCTCCTCCACCTTTACCTTGCAGCTCCTATTCCCTGCTCTCCACACCACTGCACACTGTCAGAATTGCCCTTCCTGCCTGAGCCCGTAACACCTTCTACTTACCCGTCGTAGCTTTTATTTTCTTCTATTGTAATTGCTGGTTACTATCTCCCTGTACTAGTGTAAACTAAAACTCAAGGATTATTTTATTTACTGTCATGTTCTTGCACATTGCATACTTTGCTCAGAGTAAGTTTTATAAATATTTTTTGATGAATGAATGTAATCATGCCTCTTTCATTATTTTCTGATCATAAAAGTAATGTATTTCAAAGTAGGAAACTGGAAAAATGAAAAGTATAAAGAAAATATGAATTGCATACCATATTTATTCTATGATTCACTATTTTTCTAGGTAATAGATTACTTTTAAGTGCCTGAGGTTATTTATTTACTTATGGGAATATTTTATCAATTTTTAAAAAAATTTATATGCATTTTTTTTTGACTAATATTTTTAGTGGCATCTTTTTTTCCTAAGAAATTATTGTTAAATAGTGGATGCAAAGATGTGTTCATCTAGAATCATAATTTTTCTAATATCTTCACCTCCTATATTTTATTAAAGTAGATTTCTGTGGAGAGGCTCCTTTGTTTCCTTGTTTAAAAAACTTACACAAATTTTGTAATCATTAAGAGCAAAATAATAAGTCCCTTTCCCTTTCATTGCTTAAAGTTTACAAACTCTTTATGGTTTAGTCATTAACTCATTGGAACTCAGTAACCAAATATTTCTATCCCTGTAGTCAATATCCCTTTGCCATTGGGTGACACATTTCTGTGGCTCTTCATCTTGGACGCCATTGTTATAACACGGTCATGCTTTCCGTCCCATCTACTGGCAATTTCTCAAATCCAGAATGACTATAGGTATTTCATAGAAGGCTATGGTATAAAAAAAATGATATAAAAACACAATACCTGAAATTTTTACTTTAAAAAAAAACAACTTTTCTAATAAGCAATGTACCATTTCTAATCATTTGTTGAGGACAACTAACTGAGTCAGTCATCTCTAATATGAAGGCTGATTCATGTGTGTCTGATGGGGAGCAGAGAGAATGCATGTACTTTGACCCAGTTTTCTTTGTAAAGGGAAGTGGATATTTACAACCTTCTTTTAGAGTTAGCATGGGTGAAATGAAAACAGTACACATTGTCTTGTCATTACACTTTTAAACTGATCTGATAGTAAATACATTCTTTAAAAAAGAAGAAGTCTATAAATGAAGAAAGACATATGACTATGAAGTGAGATGGGAATTAAATAGCTAGTGACAATAGAATATTTCTGTGAGAGGTTAGAACAGAAAACTCTCAGATTTTTTTTTAAAGCTTATCAGTTATAATTTATACCAACCAAATTTGATTCTCCTAGTAGTGATTTTTATTCTCAACTATGAAATCCAAAATTCTTACTTTTTTGATTAATAAAAGCAAAATGTAAACCGTGAATCTAGGCAAAGGGTGTGTGGGACTTTATTGTACTTACATCCTTACAACTTTTCTGTAAGTTTGGAATTCTTTCAAAATTACAAGTTACCCCCAAATTTTTTACATTTTTAAAAATTAGATGCATGTATTTCCAGGTTTTTAACCTTTCCTAGAAGATATTTATCTTTCTATTTTACTTTCATACCTATCACTTACTTACAAAATCAGAATCTGATAAAATTATTTTGGCAAGAGGATAAGGGACTATATATTATTTGGTTTCTGATTATAGTCTTTTAGTCCCCCACCCTTACTTTGCCCTTAATTTTTACTTCACAGGCTAGTTTTGTGGTGAATTGCTAAATGCCTTTTGCCATTCAGCTCATACTCCTGATGTGCTCTTTCTTCACACATCACCTTAACCATTAAGTTTTTCTTTTACAGCATTTTTGTGTGTGTGAACTATTTGCATTTTCGCCTACCAACATAATTCCTCTGGTCAACTAATGGCACACAGTTAAACCTGAGGTTACCAGAAGTGATTGATTTCTAAATCCATACTATATTAATGTGTCATATGTATAATGTGAAATTAACCTCACCTTTCAGAAATTATTCACTTAGTTACGGCATCATTTTGTAACACTTAGGAAAACTAGCTTCATTTTCCAGAATTGGAAACTCAAGCCACAGGTGACAAGTGACAAATCCACTTATAAGCAATGAATCCAGAATGTGAATTTGACTAGAACTCAGGGATTTTCCTGTGCAGTGAATTCTGGCTGGTAGGCAGCTAAGAGTTCTTGTCAGAGCCCCTGACCTCTCTCTCTGAGTCTTTCTCACCTACAGATGCTGATCCCACGTGGCCTCCCCCTCAGGTTTGTCATCAAACACAAGCCAGTTGAAGTCGGGGGCAGTGACTGGAAAACTGTAAAATGCTCTAATGCCTTATCTTTCCTTTTTCTTTATTGTTCTGCATAATGTTCTTTCAATTTTCCCAATTTAGTTCTAAATTATTTGGCTTTTTAATGATCCATTGCCACATAGTTCTTAAGCTTGATACAACAGGGTTCTTTTTTATCTTTTTAATTAGTATTTTGGGTGAGCATTGCTGCCAATAATTTCAAGCTGTTTTTAACTTTATGGAGACAATACAGTCACCTTGAAATTACTAAGGATTATAATCTATTTAGGATAATTTAATCTTTTGTTTTGCAGTCCCAGGCTGTCTAATCTTCCTGGCTGGTCCCTAAAGGATGGAAATGTTTTCTTGGACAAGGTAATGATTAACTGAAGTGTCTCTATACCCAGTGGAAAACCCTCTTGTCATACCAGGGCCACCCAACAGTAATATGATTGATGGGCTCATTCCTCCTTCCCCCCAAAGTATTCTTCCTGAAAAATCCCAAGATCCATGTAAGGTCTTTAGTACTTGGTGATTATTGTTTTTAAGAGCCTTTTAGGGAATCCTTGTTCAGTTTCAGGTCCAGTTTTCTCATGTGAAAAAATCTAAGAGCTGCAGCTGCAAATACATTTTATCACCACAAAAAAGAAAACTACTATTTTTACAATTACAATGAGATTTTCAAAGGTGATACTTATTAGAGAATTGCACCTACTCTATGACTGGAAGGAGTAAATTTTTTAAAAAATAACTTTAAAATCCTCTCAAGTATGTGAGTTTTAAACTTCCATCGGGGTGGGGTCAGGTCAGGTGGGGCATTGTAAATCGTATGTCTCTGGGGCTGAGGATAGACCACAGAAGGCTGGGGAGGGCAGTGTCGCAGTCTGATCAGGTCACTTTGGCTGCCATGTGAGGAACATACTGAGGAGCTGGGTGTTTAACTACCCAGGCAGTGGTTTCTGGGGTGGGGTGGGGTAAAAACATGTTCTTAGGTAAATTTGTGTAGAGGCCTTTCAGACTATGATCTCTGATCTTACTCCAGCCTTTCCTGGTAGCCTAGGATGGACACTCTCATAGGCTGTGGAAAAAAGAACATAGTTCTAGAATCTAAGATTTGGGGTCCTATTGACTTTAATCACTGACTAGCAAGGCTTTAAGTAAGTGACTTAAATTGCTTCTTTTTTCTAGCTATTAAGTTTTTGACATTAGATTATCTTCACAGTAATTTCTTCCTTAGATCTTTACTTAGGCAGTTAACTTATATGTGAGAGACCAAGGGTACAAAAAGTGTTAAAACTATAATTTTATACTTAAAAAAAAAAATCAGAGGTAAAAGGTTAAAAGCTTCAGAGCTCATCCATGCCATTTTCAGTCTTCTAAATTTTTTGTTTCCCAAGTCTCACAATTGAAAGACTGAATAAGTTTAAAGATCCTTAAAATGGTTCATCTAAATAAGGCAATTCCTTCTTGTAATAGATATTGTTAAATAAAAAGGTGCTCTTTTTACAGAATTAATTCCTGTGAACTGCACCCCAACCTCAAGTGCAAGCCAAGTGCATAATTGGAAATGAGATTTCCCTCACAGTTAATCCATAAAATTATGTGACATTCAGGAACCTGTGTACCTGAAATCCGCCCACCTCTTCTGCTCCTGTAAATCATTCTCCCTGAGAAGGGTTCAGAAGCATCCCGTTACCAGTGCATTGTGAGCAAAATGACGCACCTGGGTACTGAGAGCATTTCATTAGAAGAGAGTGGTGAATAGAATACAGTGACATTGTAAGTGCGCAGAATGGCAAACGTGCTTCTGCAGCCGGGAGGGAGCGCCTCAGAGGACGTGTTGTCACGTGGGGTAGGCATGCCCTGATATGTAGCCTTGTGGGGAAGAAGATTATGTAGCCAGTTTGAGACCGGGCAGGGCTTTGAAATTTCCCAGGATTTGTCTGCAATCATTTTTAACCTCATCCTAAGGGAGTTGGGAGTCTTTTCCCATTAAACATAATTGCTTATTTATTTTTAGCTGGCACATGCATTGTAATTAAGAACTGTTTGCCATCTCTTTTTGGCTCAGCCTTTCACTGGTTAAATGGTATTCCTGTAAGGAAAGGAACCAGAGTTTACAGTGAAAGGCAAGGGGAGAAAATATTCTATCAGGGTTCTGATATGAGACTTGTAAAATTCTGAAGGAAAAAAACACATATAGTTAATAGCCTACCTTCAGATAAAGGTTGAGAGTAAAATTATTCAGACTCAAATATAAACAGAGATACATTTATGTGAATATATGGAAATATATGTTCAGTAACTAATGAAAACACCGTGGAACAAAATTCTCTTTCTGGAAAGAGCAAACTGTAACCAAACTGTATTTTTTTATGAAGTCATAGATAGCTTTAACCTTGATGGAACAAAAAGTTCTCCATAGATTTCAGTTTCAAGGGTCAGTGAGGGAAGGCAGCAACTCTGGTGGCTTTCTGGAGGCATTGTAGCAGACCCTGTCAGTGGCCCACTCACGTCTCTTCAGTGTGCTCTGCCGTACTTCAGCTGCCAGTACCTGGATGGTTTGCCAGAGAGTTTTTCCGGCAACTGTAAAATGCAGAAGTTGCTATATAAATATCTCAGATTCCATGCCCCTGGGTAGGATAACTCCAAGGTATATGCTGATACACCAGAGTGTCCCCATGGATTTAGTCCCACTTGCCCACAGTGATATATAGCTCAGTAACACATCCATTATCGGCCATCTTCCTTTCCCTTTATCACTTGCCCTTCCTCCCCCTGTTTTCAGCACCTTCCATATAAGCCTGCGCTTGCCCTTTTCTCAGGGATATTTGTGAGGGAGTGCAAACTAAGACAGGCACATCAAATGTGGTAGGTCATGGGCAGGGTGGGGAGTTATACTACAAGTATACTTTTTTTCTTTTGAATGATTACATTTGGTTTATAATCAGTCCCAGATAAATTGTATGATCTGCAAGGACAAAGATTATATTCATGAAGGTGATGGGGGGGTAGTTTAATTCCTACCCTCTATTCTTCATCTCCCTGCTTACTTGCCCCTTGCCCCTTGATTGCAATAGCAAAATTGCTGGAGGTGCTTGTTATAAATACAGGTTCCATGACCACATCCCCAGAGTTTCGATCCCTTGGGTCTTGGGGCCCATTGACTTCATCAGTGTTCCCAGAGTATTCTGATGTTGCTGGTATGGTCTACATAACTGTTATTCGGCAAGCATCGGATCATGAATTATGGAAGCAGCATGTGTAGACACATGGCTTCCTCAAAAGGCATAAAGAAATAGCACTCAGGTCCTGAGCCGGCCACCTACCAGCATTTTTAATCCTGAATGAGACACCTAACCTCCCTGAGCCTAAACTGGAAACAGTTGGCCTACATCACCTTCTAGCTTCCCTCCAACTCTAGCAGTCTGTGATTCTTCATGGAAAGTTTGTTTTGGGGATGAAATTTCTTTGTTGCTGTATCTGTTGGATATTTCGTCCTAGACTTTTTCCTTTTCATTTCTTTTAGGAGCTAAAGGAGTGCTCAGGTCATGTATTTGTGGATTCTGTGCCTGAATTCTGCTTACCAGAGGTAAGATTAAAGTGAATCTCACTGTAGAAACAAAGCATATCTTGTCATCTCTCAAAATGAAGTCAAGAAATAATTTTAAGGGGCTTAGCTGCTTCTTCTCAAGTTGAAATGAATCTGTTGTTTCACTCGCTTTGTTATACAGCTGAAATATCATTTAGGAGTTCTTTCTGTTGTCTGGTAATCATTTGTTACTCTCTTCTTCCTGTTCCTAGCTCTTTCCATAATCCCCAGTGACACTTGTACTAGGGCGTAGTTTTGAGCCAGGTAAGGAAATAACTCAGGCCTTTCAGTTTTGTAATTATACTGCCTGTGACTTAGATTAGCCCTACTTTTCCCAGTCTTGCTTAGAGTGGGTAACTGCAAATCTCTGTTATTCAGCCAGTGCAATAAACTGTAAAAATTCTTGCTACCTGAAAGATCATATTTTGAATATTGCTTGAAATTCACAGATTCTGAACTGAGTTATGGATGTCTGTCATTTATATATTGTTATCATAGTGAGACTTATAAGAGTCGGATGCCAGTTTCATCCTGTAAAGGAAACAAAGATTATTTTCCATTAGTTTTAAAGGAAACTAATCTCAGCTGACAGGCCCAATCCCCGGAGGGTCCTGGGTGGAGCTCGAAGCAGACAGATGAAGTGCAGGGAAGCCAGTAGCTAGTCCAGGGTTCCTGAGGAAATCAATGAGAAGCTACCATTCTGTCTTTTCCTTGCGCCCAGTGGATGATAGCACCCGTAGAAAATATCTTCACAGTCCAGTGCAAAGAGAAAAGAAATTTAGAGTGCTATTTCCCTTATTTTTGTCCTCCCTCCCTCCCTCTCTTTCCATTTCTACACTTTCTTTGATACCCTATAGATAAACATTTTTCTCTTTAAAGGAAGTGTATGTGCCCTTTGGGGTACCAGAGTGAAAGAAAGGAAGGGAAACAAAGAAGGACATGGTCATTGAAGGTAGCAGAAAAGGGAGAGAGTTTGAGGTAAAGTAGTAAGAATAAGGGTGAAGGAAGACAGTTTTCAAGAATCCTGAGCTCGCCCTGGCCAGTTTTGCTCAGTGGTTAGAGTGTCAGCCCGTGGACTGAAGGGTCTCTGGTTCGATTCTGGTCAAGGGCACATAACTCGGTTGCAGGCTCAATCCCTGGCCCCGGTTGGGATGCGTGCGGGAGGCAACCAATCGATGTGTCTGTCACATCGATGTTTCTCTGTCTCTCCCCCTCCTTTCCACTCTCTCTATAAATAAATAAATAAATAAAACTTTTATTCATTTCCCCCAAAAAAAGAATCCTGAGCTCTCCCTACTGGCAATTAGTCTTTTTGCCACCTTCATTTGTCATTGGTGGGGCAGTTCTCCATCTGTTCACAGACTCCTAATCCCAGGTGCTGTGTGAATTTTCAGTTTACTACACATGGCACCGACTGCTACAGCCTTCAGTTTATGGACAACAGCATGGGATCTGTGAATTGGTGTTCTCATGACTTTTACCTGCTCCACAGAATGCTAAACTTTGAAATTAGGCAGTTACCATTTCATAGTTCACCTTTTGGCAAGCTAGAAGAGCATTGATATATTTAGGATTCTAGAGCCATATAAGTCTTTTCAACTTATGTTATAACTTGTGGGTTATAACAAGTTAGTAATAGTTGCTATTTTAAGGTAGAACCAGGGCATTGTATGATCAAGAGAAAGTAGGAGAGTTGAAGAATCAGGAGAAGAGGTACTTACTGCAGTCCACTCTTCACTGACTTGGGTGAGTCGAGCAAACCTAATCCCAGTCCTCATGGAATTTATCGTTTATAATCTTGTACAACTACCTTAAATATCTTAATGTTCCCTAAAGTCTACACCATGGACTGCATATGAGGTCCAGGACAGTATAGTAAGCAACCAGTAAATGAAGGTAGTTTTGACCCAGGTTATGATCTGTAGAACCCAAGTGTCCGTATACAGGAAATTTAAAATTAAAATAATCTTTATTGGATTTCACTGAGTGAAAGTATGTAAGTAAATATATAAGTGTGAGTATATAAATGTGGTTTGGCTATTAAATTTATTTCTCAGAGGAAAAATGTTTAGACACTGTTGAAATATATACAGACAGAATATATATACATGTTTTCTTCTAACTGTCCTCACCAAATTTCTCATCATTCTAGACTCGGCTGATTCTCAGACATTAAGGAGAAATTTCAAATATTCTTACCCAGATCCTATACATGGGAGGGAGGGAAGGTAGAGAAGCTTCTGAGCTTTACTGTTGCTTCAGCTGTCCCTTCCTGTTTTCTTCTGGATCTGTCACTCTGCTACCCTGTCTTCATTTCTTTGTTTGTTTAAAAATGGTCCTAGAGAGGGGGTGGGAACAGGACCAGCAGAATGCTACATGACCTTTCATGATGAGGATATGTCTTGGAAGTGCAGTGTATGGCGTGGAGTGAAGGGTGATGTAAATTGAATATTTTCATTAAGCATTTTATTCACACAGATTGCCATTGCCATTGCCATTGCCCTTGCCCTAAGCAGTACATAGCTTTTAACCTCAAATCTACATGTGGTCCCCAGGAGCTGATTATGCCTTGGCAGCTTTATTAAATTAACTTATTTCATATGTGAAGTCATTCAACCAGAAAATACCCACAGCCAAAGTGGTACATTGGCTCTGTCACTTGCAAAGATGGCACAGGTGTCTTTGTTACTTCTTCTCTGTTGGGGACATATTAGCTCAGTGACCAATTCTTCTGACTTTCTTGCTATCCTTTTGTACCATGCAGTTTCCCAGGGGTGACTTCTGTGAGGGGGGAACTCACTGGTTGAGATGATGTTTCTGAGCCATAGCGCCTCACTTTCCCCCATAGAAGGTGCCACCTGTCACTACATTCCTCCCACAACAGCTGGGAGGGGACAGAGATGAGTCAGCAGGATTCTTGACCTGAGAGACATTTAATGTTTGAGGGGCAAAGTGATACTTTGAGTTGCCATTTTACAGAGTGATAACTGCCATCAGAGGTACATACATGAAGTGCCTTGGTTGTTCTGAGAAAGAAGTGGTTTCATTCATCTGAGCAAATCAGGAAAGCTTAGTGGAGGAAGAGAATTGAGCTTTAAAAGAGGTAGGACTTAAATTTATGGGAAAATTGTTTCCTTCTAAGACAGTTTTCATAAAATTTACTAAACATGGTAGCATTTTTCCCTCTCCTGCCAACCTGTCTTTGCCATTTTTACATGACCTTAATGAGGAAAGAGGTAGATGTAGGGTTAAGACAAGGATAGAGCCCCGCCGGCATAGCTCAGCAGTTGAGCATTGACCTTTGATCCAGGAGATCGAGGTTCAATTCCCTGTCAGGGCACATGCCCGGGTTGCTGGCTCGATTCCCAGCAGGGGGCGTGCAGGAGGCAGCCGATCAATGACTCTGTCTCATCACTGATGTTTCTATCTCTCTCTCTTCCTCTCCTTTTCTCTCTCCGAAATCAATAAAGATTTTTTTTTAAAAAGACTAGGGTAGAATAAGAGAGTATAATTTCCTTTCGGCTCTATATCCAGCACTAGTGGTCAAAAGTTACCTTAAAAATATAAACTAAAGTAAAGTAAAGTAGAGTAAATTAAAAAGTAAAGAGTAAAGAAGTAAAGGAAAAAAGTAAACTGAAGTAAGTAAATAAAATAAAAGTTGGTTCCCACATTTGACTTGAGCTGGTTTCCATGTGCTGCTCCCTCTGTTCCTCAACCCATAGCGGTGGTGTGTTGCATTCTAGTTCCCCTCACAGCTTATATTGTGCTCTCTGCGTCATGGTACCTGGTTTCGCCTGCCAGGAGCAGCAGCTGAAGGGCTGTTATTTATCCTCTTGTCTGACTCAGAACTCTGGTTTAGCAAAATCAGGGTGCTGCTGGTGGACTGGCTGCATTCTCGTTGTTAGCCGTCCTGTCTTACTTAACGTCAATGTTAGGAAATATCCTAAAGTGAGAATAGAAATGTTGCAGGGAGGCCATCATTATTCTGTAGTACAGAACTACTCTGCATTCTGACAGCATCATTTTTCAGTCACATCATGTTGATCTATGTGCTCTGAACAGATATGTATCATCCCCCTCCTTTCTTTTCAGACGGAGCTAATAGATCTGTCTACGGTGGATGTGATCCTCATCTCTAACTACCACTGCATGATGGCACTGCCCTATATCACTGAGCATACCGGCTTCACAGGCACGGTGTATGCCACGGAGCCTACCGTGCAGATTGGCAGGTGAGACTGTTCTTACCCGTTAGTATGACGCTCAGAACTCCTTCCCTCACTGGTGACTGTTTAATGGAGTGTTGTGCCAGGAGTGATTGTTATTGACTCTGAGCAGCTGACCCAGAGAACAGGAATCTCCTAGAGACTGTTGCTGCCAGTAGTCTTCACTGGCCTTTTTTTTTCCTTTTTTTTTGTATCAGAACTGGAAGGAGTTCCCAGAGACAGCTCCTCTGTGCAGATGATAGTAACTAGGGGAGGTAACATTTAGTAAGATGCCACAACATGCACTGCAAAGAGCTTCAGGAGAAAGGAACATAGCATATTTAAGAAAAGAAGAAATTTTATTACTTTGCTTTCAAAATTTCCCCCGTTATGAATTTGTGCAGACTGTAAGTGCAGACAGCATGTAGAAAACAGGATAAGTCATTAGATGGGTAAGTTGTCTGGATGTTACAAGAGTGAAACTCAGAACTCTAAGGAATAAAACCTCAGGCCTGCCTTTGACCTGGAACACTCTGCTGTGTCTTTTCTCTACCCCTCCTGAGCCTTCCTGGTTGCTGCAAGTAACCATAGCATCAGTTAGTGAGAAGAAAATTACCCCAGGAAAAAGAATTGTGTGGAAGCAAACTCACAAATGTAGTATAGGTGCAACTATCAAGACCGAAAATACGGTTTCTAGTGTCAAATCACATTACCTGCAATGAGTACAGAAAAACATAAGGGATCTGAGGAAGAGATAGATGGATCAGTCAGTGAGAGGAGAAGCTGAATACATTGGCCTCTAGTCTGAAAAAGTTAAAGCAAGAGAATGGACAAACCCGCGACTGTTCTGAAAGCTACAACCAGAATGGTAATGAGCCTGGATCCCAGATCTTAGAATACTGGAACTTCTGCTCCTTCGAGATGAAAGGAGGGGATGGTATTAGGAATAAATAGACAAATGGAAATGAAGTGCTAATGCATTTATGGTTGATTGGGAGAGGATTGAAGTCAGTACAGATCATCTCTACTGGATTATGCAACGGGTTTCACACTGTTGAAAATCTGCTTCTAGCTTTTTGGTCATCCTGTAGTTATCCAGGATTCTGACCATGAATCCCTCAGAGCATGCAGATCATTGATCCCATTGCGCGGGGCTTTTCTTACATTCCTGCAGCTGTGATTCTGTGGTAATCCATCTCTCTGTCTGCATAGCCTGCCCTTTTGCAGGTCCTTGAGTTAGGTTTTTAGGATCAGTCTTTAGAGTATTTTTTCCGTATGGAATTTTGTTAATCCCTAAGAGACACATTAAGAAAAACTTACTCTACCAGTGTAAATTGTCCATTTAATATCATTTAAAAAAAATTCTACTCATTCCTTCTGCCACCAACATCGGGTACTTCACAGTCATTTAACTTTTTCTCTTCGTATTTTTAGTTACATAAAGGCAGAGTGAGAATTAAACTATAAACCTATCTATTTCAGTGCTTAGAGATGAGAACATAACCAGGCTTGTTTTAAAGGTGAATTAAATCATTTATATTCTGAATTTTTAACATGGAAATTCAATAGAAGGCTAGATTTGTATTCAACTTTATGTAAAATGGTGCCCACATTTATATGCAACAGAGAGAAATATGATTGGGGAGGGGGAAAGCAGATAAGCCCATTTCTCTTGGCTACAGTGTTAGAGTGCAGTGTTTCTCTAATTCTTGTATGAGTGTTCATCACTTTTTTTTCTTTGTTTAAACTCAGGCTTCTCATGGAAGAGCTGGTGAATTTCATTGAAAGAGTGCCCAAGGCTCAGTCTGCCTCCTTGTGGAAGAACAAGGACATTCAGCGGTGAGCAGAAGGCTGGTCTGTGCCCCTACAGTACTGCCTTAGAGTCTCTTCTCCCTGTTTTATGAAAGGGTTATGTTTCATTCAACCAATGTATTTTGAGAGGCAACCATGCCATGTGTAAGGCACTGTTCAGGGCCTGGGAGTTTTTTAAAAATTAGTAAGACATTTGGCTCTGTCTTTGAGGTATTCAGAGGTTCATGGAAATCAGACAATTAACAGGTGAATTACAAATGGGGTGGGTGTATTAGAATTGATGCTTGATCACAGTGCTGTAGGCACTCAGAAAGTGAAGAACTCTCTGTGCTTATGGAAGCTGAGGAGGACTTTCCTTAGGAGATGACTTTCTTCTTGGGGAAAGAAAAAGACTTCTCCAGATAGAAAAGATTAAATCACAGTACCCCAGGATATAGTGTATTCAGGGAACAGGGAGAAGTTCAGGGTGGATTAGACTGGGTAGAGTGGAGAAGAGAAAGATGAAACTAAAGAGGAACGTTGAGGTGAGATAATGAAGAAACTGATGTGTAAAGTTGGAATATTATTGAGGGTGGAATATTATTGAATATTACCTGTCAGTGGAGGTTTATAAGGAGGAGAATGATGTGATCACATATTTGTTCTGGGGAAGGTAACTCTGGAAGCAGCACGGAGAGTGGATGGAAGTACAGAGATGGGGCAGGAGACCAGCAGGAAGACTGTCAGAAACCCAGAGGACAGAACAAAGTCCTGAACCAAGGCAGTAGCAATGAGCATGGAGAGTCTAACTTAAAAGAAATTTCTGCAATAGAATTAAAAAGAATTGGTAAGAATCGTGAAAGAGGCTGTGAAGTTGTATTTAGGAAGGTAAGAGGAGCACTGAGTAGAAGCCAAAGGGAAAAAGAAGTTTCCCCAAACCCGGGCTTGTCAGTGGTCTCAGGCACTGCAGACACATCGTCATGTAAGATGGCGAGGCTCTGGCTGTGGACATTCCAGAGAGGTTAGTTTCAGTAGAGTCCTAGGATCAGAAACCAGATGACAAGAGGTAAAATAAGTAGAAATATAATAGAGGAGGCAATGAGGCAGCTTGATTCCACTTCCGTGCTCTCACATTTAATTGGCAGTGGAGGACACCAGTCAGTCTTTACATACTGCTGTTTCTCTAACCCTGCCAACTGCTGCCCTCACCTCCAGGCACCACAGTCGTCCCAGCCTTCCGGGGCTGGCATCCAGAGTCAAGTCAGAGCTTGTCTGGGACTTCTCAAGTAGCATGTGTTCCATGCACTCCTACCCGAGGCCTCTCTCTCCATCTGTCTTGCCATCAAGTACTCTTTCCCTCTAGATCAGTGATTTGTTCGCCATCTGGTTATCTAAACTTCAGAGTGTCTTAGGTTTTTGAATATTCTTACTTCAAGAATACACATATGTAGCTAGGAGAACATGCTTTGTTTTTATACTGTAACTGTTTCAGAGTTAGAGCATGTGAGTCTCCTCTATGCATTCCTTTGTATACGAGTTATTTTATTTGGCATATGTAGCACTGTTCTCAATGTTTTATTTAATAAGTTTAATTTCTTTTTTTCTTTTTTCAATCCTCACCTGAGGACATGTTCATTGATTGGGAGGGAGGGAGGGAGGGAGGGAGGGAGGGAGGGAGGGAGGGAGGGAGGGAGGGAGGGAGGGGGGAGAGAGGAGAGAAGAAGAGAGAAACAGAAATGTTGATGTGAGAAACATGGACTGAACCGGCAACCCAGGTATGTGTCCTGACCAGAAATCGAACCCACAACATTTTGGTGTACTGGACAAGGCTCCAACCAACTGAGCCACACCGTCCAGGGTAAATTTAATTTTTTAACATTATCGCTTTACAGAAGAGAAAACAGGCATAGAGATGTTAAATCACTTGCTTGAGATCACCCAACTCTGGAGCTACGGTAGGATTTGGATTCAAACCCAGACTGACAGTCAGGCTAGTCTGGTTCCAGAGTCTCTGCTCTTAACCACTGTGCTGGGCCACCATTTGGGGACACACATGCCTCCTCTCATGTTTGTGTGAGACCCCTCTCGTGAGAGAGGAGGAAGGATGTATAACTGTACATTCTGTCTTGTGTTTTATGGGTCTTCTTCATGCCTCTGTGTCCTCAGTTGGGGATATGGTGTCTGTCTGGCTTCACGTTAGGAAACATTTTCTGGACACGCACATGTCTGAGTCTTTAAATGGTTTCCTTGACCTGCCCACCCACCTGCTTAGTTAGGGACCCCTCCCCTCCTCATTTTACATTCTTACTCTCAGCTCCTTTTCTCCTGCCATTGTTATACCTTCTTTCTCTCTCCCATGTGCTCCCTGGACCACATCAGACCCAGGCTTCTACATCCCCTACCTTGGAAATCTTAGGACTTTGTTTTCTTCCCCCGTGGAGCATGTATGCCTTGGCTTCCCTTACTTCCTCCTTTTAAATTTATACCCTTTATTATAATCTGCTGCAAATAATTTTGGCACCGGAAACAACGTTCAAAGGTCACTGTTTCCTGACTCCCAAACCGTGGGCCAAGTCCTAGGAAGGTCCAAGTCCTTATTTTGCCTTTTCTTCCGTGACCTTGGGCAGAGTCCTTGGCAGTTTTCCTTTGCCTCCCATTCTTTATAAAATACAAGATAACTGGCTCCCAAAAAAGTGCCATTGTATGTTAGGGAGAAGGATAAATTGAGCTTGAAGAAGCAGAAGGCTAGGGAGGGGGCCTGAAAGTTATTTTTTAAGAATCTTAGGAAATCTCCCTTTTTAAAAAAGGTGCTAATCAAAATAGAATCTTAAATTTGCTGTTTCGCCACCTGGTGGGCAAAAGTCAGAGATTTGAAAACCAACTTGGTAAAGGAGCAAGGACAATGATGTTGACTACTGGAGAAAACCATATTTCATTATTTCATATGTCATGACCATATTTCTGATCCTGGTCAAGTATTTTGTTTTGGGTTTTAAGCATGAGATGAGCCATACATATCGATAGAGAAGGAGAAGAGTCTAATTATGGGAAAGAATATGTTGATGCATTAGAAAGACAAACCAAGAAAGCTGTCTTCTTTTTTTCTCCTGGATAAACTCAGCATACATACTAGAAGTAGTGGAAGAATTTGAAGAGTTGTTTTATAGTTCACATCAGACAAAAGAGTTCTTTTGAAATACCCACCTCGAATTTGACCTTGGGCCAGAATGCTAAAAGTACTTTATTTGTATAACATTTATGCTAAAGGATTTACATCACTTTATTTTTAAATATATCTTTATTGATTTCAGAGAGAGGGAGAGAGAGAGATAGAAACATCAGTGATGAGAGAGTCATTGCCCACCTGCCTCCTGCACTCCCCCGACTGGGAATCGAGCCCGCAACCTGGGCATGTTCCCTGACCAGTAATTAAATCTTGATCTCCTGGGTCCTAAGTTGATGCTCAACTGCTGAGCTACACTGGCCGGGCAGATTTATGTCCCTTTAAAATTTCTCTGTCACAAGCCAGTTGATCTCTAGTGCCCCAGAGTACTACGGCATACGATATTGAGAAACTGGTTTTTGCTGTCTAGTATGTTAACATTTCTTCCAAGTGATATGTCTTCTCTTTATATTTTATTTATTTTTTAATTTAATTCCTGCACTTTCCTTATCTGATTCCTCTAAAGTAGGCGTCACAAACTCAGATGTCTCCAGGGATGGGGAAGATAAGTATAGGAGTGAGGAGGGGCAGCCAGGAAGTGTGGATCAGAGACCTCACCTCTCTAGTGGAGCAGCTGACAGCTGATTGTGGCCATATGGGAATGTGGGCCTGTCACTGCCAAGTCTTCCTTTTTTTTTTAAGAGGAGTTCAAAATTTGGATGTTTTAAATGTCATGTCTTAAAATCTTTTCAGATTCTTTGCTCCATTAAAATAAAATCCTGTATGATCCAGGTAAAAACACCTCTGTGAATTGGATTTGAGGTTTGAGCCCCCAACTTTTTACTTCTACTGAAACCTTATATAGATAATCTCTTGGTTAAGTGTCTCAAATTAATGCATCTTAGTAGCTTAAGTTACTAATAAGACCATCAACTAAAGAAAACAATAAATTAAAATCTTTCTTACTCATTGGTCAAAGGAGTTTGACAAATTCCCTTAAATCATTTTTCTTAAATCATAGTTTGAATTAGCATTTGATTTAGTATTAGTATGTATACCCCAAAAAGCAATTACTCTTGCTTTTTGGCAGCTGTCTGACTCTCTGCTTCAGGTGACACTTCTCCTGAGATTTATTTAGAAGTTAACCATCCTTCTTCCTCATTCTGACGTTGCAGTTTAGTCTTTTTGAAAAATAGAGATTTTGAAGGGTAGGAAAAGGAGAATCCCTTGCAATACAACTTTTGAGTCTCTGACTTTCCCATACCCACTTCAAAGTTTAGGTTTTTTAATGGGAAAATTCAAAGCAAAATATCCCACTTACGAAACTAACCCAGCCTCTAGCATTTTTTGTTTAAAGCTGCCATTTTTGTATAAGACTAGAAATCTGCAATTATAATTAAGGATATTGTCATAGTCCTCACAAGCATTAGGGAATTATGCATTGATATATTCCTGGCTGAAATGTTTGGGCAGTTTTCAGTACTTGTTGTAGCTTAAAATGTGGGTTCATACCTTATAGAAGATATAAAAGAAAAAACAAGCATATTGTAGTTGAAGCTCCTCTGCTCTGACACTTCTTTGGTATTTATGGAGGAATTTATCAGGCCTAACTCTAGTAGGAAGAAAATTAAAGCTATGGGCGTGGAGGTCAAATAGACTGGTGTTTGAATTTCAGATCTGCTTCTTAGTAACTGCAGCAGTTTATTTCCTCTAGGCTGTTTCCTCATTTATAAACTAGGAATAATATTAGCAACTTCACAGGGTTGTTGGGAGGATTAAATAAGCAATATGAGTAGAGTCTTTTTTATGGTGCCAAGCACATAGTAGGTGCTCAGTAAACACCCGTATCCTTTTCCCCTTCAGTGATGCACTTGGCTCACATAGCCCCCTTTCAGTTACCAGAACACATCTGCCTTCCACGGCCTAATTTATTTTTAGATTCCACTTCTCCTGATGAAAGCAAGGTAGGATAGAAGAGAACTCGTTTTCTTTTCTCTCTCTCTCTGTCTCTCGCTTTTTATTTTAATATTTATTTTTTTAAATTATTGAATTTATTGAGATGACATTGGTTAATAAAATTGTATAGGTTTTAAGTGTACAGTTCTATAATACATCATCAGTATATTGTATTGTGTGTTCATTATTCATAGTCAAGTCTCTTAAACTGTTTTCTACTTCCTCTGTTGCCTCAAGTTATTTAGTACTGTCATTCAGATTCTGGGCCTCAATCTCCTTTTCTGTAAAGTAAAAGAATTGAGTTAAGTTATCTCTAAGTTCACTTATGTTATAGTTTTTAAAGACGTCCAAGGGAGAGGCTCCTTAAGAAGATCCTCATGAAGTGGCAGTACTTTGCTCAAGTCCTTACAGCTTGCTCTTCAGCATTGCAATTCCAGAAACTTAATCATCCCATTTCACTCAGACTTGATTAGCCTCTGATTCAGGCTAACCAAACTCCCAGGATATTGACTAACACACAAAAATTCCATTTAATCACATTATACTGAGACATCTGCCTGGCTCCAGAATTAGAATGGTTCATCTCTCTAGGACACTCTGTTTTGGTCAGCAAGTCCACTTACGAGATCAAATTATAGATAAAGAGTTTTTTCATGAGCACAGAATTAAAGCAGAGATAGTTTAGGTACTCTCAGAAATTGTTTCTATTACGCTGTCGTAGCCTAAGCAATTTCCTTTGTCCCTTTTAGAGATAAATTGATCTAAGACAAAACTCAGGGATTTTAATCTAGTTTCAGGTTAATATTAAATGCATGATTTTGGAGCTCCACATTCAGTAAAGTATCTAGATGTTGCATCTCCACTCCACCCCACCCAGATGTATGTTAAGCAGTTTGCTGTAATGAGAGGAAAACCACTTTTCTGTTTCTTATACTCTTTGTATGTTGTTCTTGTATTCATTTTGTTCATTCATTCATCAAACGCTTAGAAAAAGCCCCACCAGTGTTTTATTTATAAGCTTCTAAGTGTTCCCAGTGGACTTTAAAGTCTTCCCTTTTCACAGAATCACATGATCTTGTGCTCCTTGGGCTTTAGGGTAGAAGAGGCAGCAGAGCTCTGCATGATGCCAGAGCACTGGGAAAATGTTCATTAAGCACTCAAGTGTGATAAGAACAAAACAAAACAATGAAATCTTTTAGAAAGTACTTATGAAACATTTAGACGCTGAGAACTTGACTTTGATAAATTAGAAAGCCAGAAAAAAACAGAAGTTGTTCCCACTGTATTTCCTTATCAGCCAATAATCCTAATGGCTTTGAATGGTTCTTTAAATGCCTCCCTGTGATAATGTCTGCAGGTAAGCATAAGGAGGGTTTTAGGGAAAGCTAAGTTACAGGATGTTAAAGACAAGGTAGGAGATGGAAGGAAGTAATGACAAAGTGGCTATCTCAGAAGAGTAGAAAGAGAGGTTAGCAAAAGGAATTTGTGGGTATAAATATGGAATTCATAGAACTTCAGACTTATTTGTTGATTAACTACCAAGTGCCTGGCATTATTATAAGTCTGTAGAAAAATGCCCCTGAAAGTTTAAGACAGTTCCTGTATTCAAGGAGTTTATCAAGCAAAGATTAGACACCAAGTGGCAAGACTTAGGCAGGCTTGGCAGGTTAAGTATGGTTCGAATGAGGACAGATTATTGTAAGAGAATATTTTATTACTCATTTGCTATAGTGCTCACAACAATTTGTGACGGAAGTGTTTTACCCTTATTTTAGAAATATGGAGGGAAAAATGAGGTCAGGTAAAGGGCTCGAAATTGCATCTAAAAGAAGCAAAAATCAAAGTTAAATGGGATATGAACATCAGCCTTCTGCTGAAGTCCTGTAGAATCAGAGTTTGTAAAAATGTCAGTGAAGAGACCTGAGAAAAGCTCACACTCAGTGAAGGTATTAAAACGCTGCATCTGTTCTAGAGCAGGCCCCAGAAAGCTTTCTGGTTTATCAATAACACTGGATCATCTGGCTCTGGGTCTCCCACAGGGCAGTTATCTCAAGCTCCACTGGGTAAGACCCCTTCTGGGCTCCCTCATGTGGTTGGTAGGATTTGGTTCCTCAAGGACATTGGGCCGAAGCCTCCATCAGGCCCTTGCCATGTGGGCTCACCGCCGAGCTTCTCCCCACACGGCAGCTGGTTAAATCAAAGCTGGCAGGCAAGAGGGCCTAATCTTGGAAGTGACATCCTGTGGCTGTCGTCCTATTGCTTCACTAGAAGCAAGCCAGGAGGTCCAGGCCACACTCAGGGGAAGGGAATCAACACAAGGAGGTGAATACGGGAGTTGGGATCCTTGGGAGCTGTCAGAAGCTGCCTGCCACAAAACCCTAAACTGAGCAGTGAGACAAGACCAGTGTCCTTGGGACCCGCTTAGCCTTCCTCTCCTGGCTCACTGGTCGGTTCCTCCTTGATGCCGTCACCACCTCGCACGCTGTCATAGGGCTCACTTCTGCCCCAGACTTACTGGCGCACTTGAGATAGGACTCATTAGTAATCGGTTCACTGGTTCTTACCTTTCCTGAAGTGTAATAAGAGAACAGGCATTTTGTCTTTTGAAAAATCTTTATGTTGGGCACTGTGGTCAGTGCCAAGGATACAAAAAATGAAGAACATATACTACTGTGTGAATAACATGATATAATGGGATAGGAAGATACGTTACTGTTTTTATTGTATTTAACAAGACTCTTCTTCTTCCAACATTGCCCTACTAAACTGGTCATCGGAAACCATCATGACTATTTCTGTATAAACAAGTGCTTTCTCCAGTTTTTCTGGAGCAGAAGTTTATGGTTTCTATGCCGTTTATCCTGAAGGGAGGAATGGAAAAAGATCCACGCTGAAATATACCTGAATTTTCAGTCTTCCCTCCTTCCCTTACCAAGGGCCTGGATCATTTGCTAGCTTACTCTGGAGGCTCAATATGGGATTGTTTACTCTCCAGCAGAGAGTGGAAACAGTAAAGGAGCCAAATGCCTTGTTTTGAGAGAGACTGTCCCAAATTTGAATCTCAATTTTCATAGAACATTGTCCTAGATGCGGGAAGGGGAGAAGATGCTGGAAGGGCCATCGAAAGAAGAAAGTAAAGCTCTGGTGGTAGTTTGGGTGATGGCAGCACCGGTTGTGAAGGGATGGGAGGGAAGTGCAGAGGAAGGAAAGTAGGTCTAACCTAGCCTTGTATGTGACTTTTTAGCCAACCTCTCAGAGAGGTGGCTCGTTGCAGGGGCAACATAAAACATATTCAGTTGGGTCAAGAGATGTGGTTGTGCCAGCCGGGCGTGGCTCAGCGGTTGAGTGTCGACCTAGGATCCCGGTGATCGGGGTTCGATTCCCAGTCAGGGCACATGCCCGGGTTGCGGGCTCAATCCCCAGTCGGGGGCGTGCAGGAGGCAGCCGATCAATGACTCTCTCATCATTGATGTTTCTCTCTTTCTCTCTCTCCCTCTCCTTTCCTCTCTGAAATCAAGATATATTTTTTTAAAAAGAGAGATGTGGTTGGATTGCAAGTGTTATTTATTATGTCCCCCACTCTCTAGCCACTCCCACAATAGCCTTCCAGCTCTGATATAAAGTTAAGGAACCTTCTGCTACTCAGCACAATGTGAGAAGTCTTTATTCTTTTATGAAGGGCAGCCCTACGAGGCCCAAGCCATGGGGTTCTCTAATCCTGAGTATTTAGAGGAGGAGCTAACGCAGGGGAATAGCTTGGGTTCTTCCTTGAGACCCTCTAGAGAAGTGCCTGCACCACTCAAGTTCATCTGGGTCAGTCTCCCTGGGCTGCAGTTCACCAGAATTGTTGGAAGATGCGGTGTTCCCGGGGCTATGATGGCTCTGTGTGTTGGGGAGGGTTGGAGGTAATCTTTGTTCAGTATCTGCTCTGTACCAGACACGTGCATTGTAGCATTTACCCCTCACAGAAAACTCTGCAAGGAAGGTGATACTCTCCCTATTCTACCAGTGAGGAAACTGAGGCTCAGAAGTCAAGAGGTAACGGGAAGAGGTCTGTTTTTTCCGTTATGTCACAGGGCCTCTGAAAGAAACTTTCCCTTCCTCCGCATGGCTGGCAGAGATACGGGGGAGCAGAAGGAAAGGGAAGCAGTAGCCTTGCCCCTGCCAGCAGCTCGTCCAGCTGGAGCTCCTATACCTCTTGCCTGTCCCTCGCACTCAGGGTCGGGCTGTTTTCCCAAAGAACACATAGGATGTGTACTGGCCTGGCCTGGTGTCACAAGACTGAGAAAAGGTGACAAATGGCCCTGGCTGGTTTTCCTCAATGGTTAGAGTGTCGGCCCTCGGACTGAAGGTCCTGGGTTTGATTCCAGTCAAGGGCACGTAGCTCGGTTGCAGGCTTGATCCCGGCTCTGGTCAGGGCTCATGTGGGAGGCAACCAATTGATGTCTTTCTCTCTACCCCCCTTCTACCCTCTCTGAAAAGCAATGGAAAAAATATCCTTGGGTGAGGATTAAAAAATAAGTAAATCAATATTTTTTTTAAAAAAAAAGAAATGTTCTAAGTAAGATATAGGTGGTAAGCCCTAGAACAACCACTAAGGAAATAACTAAAAAACTTGGGGAAAAATTATGAAAGAACAGGCTACATCTGAAAATATTCACTTAATATTTAAAAAAGGTAGTAAAGGAAGACTAGAGGGAGAAAAAGACGTGAGACATATAGAAAACAAACATTAAATTGGCAGACATAAGCCAGCTATATCAGTAACACTAAATGTGAGTGGCTTAAACAATTCAATCAAATAACATCATGTGACTGGATAAAAATAAAAAGATCCAGCTATATGCTGGATAAACAAAATGAAGAATAGAAAAATAATAGAGAAAATCAGTGAAACCAAGTTCATTCTTTGGAAAGATCAACAAAACTGACAAACCTTTAGATCGACCAAGAAATAAGAGAGAGACTACTTAAGTTACTGGAACCGGAACTGAAAGGGGAGAGTACGACCAAGAGAGAGAAAAATGATTTCACAGGAATTCCATGAGCAATTATGTGCCAGGAAGTTGGGCAACTTATATAAAATGGACAAATTACTTGAAAGAAATCTGTAACATAAAGAATTGGCATTGTGCCCTGGCGGGTAGCTCAGCAGGTTAGAGCGTCATCCTGAAGCACCAGGGTTTTGAGTTCAGTCGCCATTCAAGGCGCATGTAAGGATCAACTGATGAATGCATAAATAAGTGGAACAACAAGTCAGTGTTTCTTTCTCTCTCTCTCTCCCCCTCTCTCCCCTCCTCTCCCTCCTTTCCTCCCTCCCCCCTTCCTTCCTCTCTCTAAATCAGTAAATAAAATTTAAAAGAGTCGACATTGTGATGCATTCACAGGCTGCTGCCATCTCCTCTCAAGGACGCAGTGGAAGTGTCAACCTGGAGAAGATGCTATACATTGCAAGAGGTGAACTCTGCCCTTAGTAAAATCCAGCTGGTGGGATATTCTCAGAAAATTGTGAGTGTTGATGATTTTCAGTGATTAACAAATGCTTTTGATTCATACAGTTGTTTTTGGTAGGATCCTGTAGTTCCCTTTTATAAGCCATTTGATCACTAAGAATCCTGTACTAGTCCACGCTGAAGACAGAACAGAGTGTCACTTTCCTCCATTGCTCCCAGGTTCTTCCTGGCGCTCTTTGCTAACCCTTACATTCCACATCACTGGCCAGCATTTGATTAGCCGGCATGTAATATGTCAAGAGAAAGGCATCTCATTCTGTTCACTTTGGAACAGTAGATGCTGTTTTACAGATTTTGGACAAGTGAAATAGGAGACGGAGAGCATAAAATAGATCAAGAAGCAGTTTGGCAAGTGTAACTTTTGAGGTCTGACCTGATAATGATAAGGTTCCCATTTCTATCAACTTGTGCCTGGAGCCACTCAGTACAGAACAACCATGAGAATAACACCTAACCTGGAAAGAAAAGAAAAAAGAAAACTAAAGTGTTTGTCTCTTTGGTTATTTGCTGATATATCATCTCTGCCTTTTAATGAGTGAGGCCTGGGTGCCTGGTGACATGTGGGTGAGCTGAAACTCTCAGAGAGGTGACAAGTGAAAACTAGAATTGCTCTCAATGTCTGTCACATGGTCTCTACCATTTTTCTGTTTTACTTCAAACTTTATGGTTTACTTTGAAACAGTTTCTAAGTGGAGAACGAAATTCCCGTTGTTTTCTCCTTCAGACTTACTGGCATGACTGCATTGCTGAAAGCTCATCACTCATTTTTACTGTGTTTCTTTTCCAGGAGCTTTTTGGTGCTGTCCAGGTGACCCCTCTAAGCTCTGGCTATGCCCTTGGAAGCTCCAACTGGATTATTCAGTCCCATTATGAGAAAGTATCTTACGTCTCTGGATCTTCCTTGCTTACCACACACCCACAGGTAACTGAATTCTCATTTAACAATTCAGCTTTTTGGTTATTTAACCCAAATTCAGAATATATCCAGTGTATCATCAGCAGTTTTTTAATCTTCCTAATTTTGGTTTCTGTAGACACTTTTCTTTAATTGTAGTAAGAATGCTTAACATGAAATCTACCCTCTTAAATTTTTAACTGTATAATACGTTGACCATAGATAGTGTTGTATAGCAGATCTCTAGAGCCTACGCATCCTGCTGAACTGAAACTTTATGTTCTACAGATAGGCTTTATCAGTTAGATTATTCATGTCCCGCATTTAGAATCCCAAGTTCCTCTGTAAGATCCTGCTGTCTCTAGGGTCACCTCTAGGATTCTGAGACTTCCCAACATTTTTAATAATCATAGCCTGATGTAGAAGAGAGATGGACACTTGTTTACTCAGCAGATATTAATTACTTAATATTCACTAAGGGCCTACTATGTGTCGAGCACTCCTCTAGGTGTGAGAGAGTCAGTGACGACCCACAGGCCAAGTCCGTGCTCGTGGATCTAGGTTCAGTTGATGTATGGAGAGAGGATGGTGTGCAGAAAATAAATGAGCAAAGTAATTTCAGATTATGATATAAATACTGAAAACAGGAAAGTAAGGTTATGTGTAGAGTGATAGAGACTAGTTTAAATTGCATGGTCAGAGAAAGCTTCTGGGGGAGATCTCGTTGGAACTGTGACCTGAAGAAATGAGCCATGTAAAACTGTGAGGGCAAAGTATTACAGAGACGTGGGAGGTGGCGGGCCCCTGAAGCAGGAACAGCTGGGCATGTTTGCAGCAGAGAAGACCACTGTGATTGCAGTATACTAGGTGTGGTCAGCGGAGATGTCCAAGAGATTAGCAGGGGCCAGGTCATGTAGGACCTGGTGCGCCATGATGAGAAATTTGGGTTTTATTTTAATGTGTAGAGGGAAGCTATTGGAAATTTTTTTTAATTTATTTATTTTTTAATATATCTTTATTGATTTCAGAGAGAGGAAGGGAAAGGAGGAGAGAGAGAGAGAGAGAGAGAGAGAGAGAGAGAGAAACAGCAGTGATGAGAGAGTAGTTATTGATCGGCTGCCTCCTGCACGCCCCCGACTGGAGATCAAGCCAGCAACCCGGGCATGTGCCCTGACCAGGAATCAAACCTCGATCTCCTGGATCCTAGGTTGATGCTCAACCGCTGAGCCACACCCGGCCAGACCAGAAGATTTTAAGTTGATCATCAACAGTCATTTTGGCAAGAAGCTAAGTACATAAACGTTGTTATAAATGTATTATTTATTCCATTTTAGGTGTTTGTAAAGAATTTATTTTTCATTTTATAAATCCTGGTTCTTTTCATGTTTGTGAAGGAGGGCAGGGAATATTACTAAATAGCGAGTGGATGGATGGATGGATGGATGGATGGTTAGATAACTTGGGCAAGTCCCTATCTCATTTTAATATGGGAAAAAGAATGGCTGCTGTACGTCTGGAATAATAGGATGCTCCTGAGCTGCCCCTCTGCATTGTTTTTTTTTAATACTGTCTTTTATAATCAAGTTTCATCTCAAGGTCTAGAGGGGACAAGTTGTAATTTTTGCCTGTAGCTAGCAGAATTCTGGGCCTTCCCGCTTACTGAAATCAAAAGCCCATCAATGTCATCTTAATCTGCTTCATTGAATCAAATTTTTTTATTGGCAGCTTCTATCATTCCTGATCTGTTCCTCCATGAAAGACAGAAAGATTACTTGGCTGCCAACTCTTCCTATTTGTCCTGCTTACATCAAAGCCTTTACAGTACTATTGATGTAATTTCCAGTAAATTATTCTTATAAGGTTCGTAAATTTAAAGGGAAAATAAGGTTTTGAAAGTAATGAGTAGCATACTTAAGTAATTAATTTTAATTCCTAGCTGGCAGCCAGTATTGTATGTAAAAAAGAAAATAAATTAGATTTTCTTTTACCCAGATAATTGGATTCTATATTGAATTAGAAGGGATAAGAAAAGTTTTAGTTTGAGAAAACTTGTCAGTCTACTTTAAAACTCAGCCAACTATAGCCCTAGGACCAAATTTGAACACCCCCCAACATACACCTGTTTTTGTAAATAATGTTTTGTTGGAATACAGCCACATATGTTTATGGATTGTTAGTGGCTGCTTACACACCATTGTGGCACTTAAACCTGAAACTTTACAGAAAAAGGCCAACCACTGGTCTAGTTGAGCGGAACCCTCACTCGCTAGGGAGAATGTAGCAGCTGTCCTAGTGATCTAATAAGCATTAGGTCAAGGGAATGAGGCTTTGGATTGAGCCTGAGGCAGAAAGAATGGGAAGATAAGTTAAAGAAAACATTGATGCCCAGCTGGGCCTGGCGTGTCTCAGCAGTTGAGCATCGACCTAGGATCCAGGAGATCGAGGTTCGATTCCCGGTCAGGCCACATGCCCAGCTTGTGGGCTCCATCCCCAGCTGGGGGTATGCAGGAGGCAGCCGATCAGTGATTCTCTCTCCCTCTCCCTTCCTCTCTCTGAAATCAATAAAGGCATATTAAAAAAAAAAAAGAGAAAACATTGGCAGTTCTTCAGTTCAACAAACATATATCAAATGCTCACTGCCTCTGGGGAAGGAAAGATTTCCGACATTGAGAATGGTTATGACGACACCCGTCCGGTTGTACAATCCGCCATTTCCTTCATGCAGAAAAGTTCTCAATCATTTTATAAATTAGTTATTCCTGTGGTTGATTTTTTCCTCTTTATATAGAGAAAATAGATAGTATGTAGATAGTGACACTTTTATTTGCTCATCTCTCTTTTATATTTCCCATCTCCTTGAAGCCTTCTGAAAAAATTCCTCGGATCTTCCAGTTCATGAATTCGTTCTTTGGCAGTAGCCACACTGCTCTTCAATCTGCATGCTGGATTCTTTATTTCAACAGCTATATTTCCATACACAAATTTCCAAATGTTTTTCTTTGTACTTATTTTTATTTTATTTGTGTGTGGGCTTTTTATTTATTTTTTTAAATATGTTTTTATTAATTTCAGAGGAAAGGAGAGGGAGAGAGAGAGATAGAAACATCAATGATGGGAGAGTCATTGATCAGCTGCCTCCTGCACGCCCCAACTGGGGATCGAGCCTACAACTCAGCATGTGCTCTGATCTGGAATCAAACAGCCATCTCCTGGATCCTAGGTCGACGCTTAACCTCTGAGCCACGCCTGGCCAAGCCTGATGAACTATTTAGTGAACTTTTCTTAGGTCATTAGTAATTCACCACAGGATGTTTGCTCTGTGCCTGGTATTCCATCATATGGCTATACAATAAAATATTTAGTTGTTTTCTCACAGTTGGAGATTTAAGTTTTTAAAAAGATTTTTTTCACTGAAAAGCGTCTTCACCAAACAGATGTGCAGTCTGCCTGAAAGGGTATAGGACACAGTTTAAAAACAGTAGCACTAATAGAACAAAGCAAACAGTAACCGTTGCCTAGATCCCGTAAGTACATTAGCATAGCTAGAGCACTTTTGGTTATTAGAGCCAAAGCCTTTTTGGCCTTAGAATCAAATTAATGGATTTGCTTGTGAGTTGTCAACCTATATTTGAACACCAGTTTTTCTGTTATAATGGTTTGAAAAGGCAACTTAATACTCATTATTTCAATAGCTTCCTAGCTATTTTGCCTAACTTCTGGTAGGACTTGAGTTTTAGGTGTGAAAATCACCAGCATAATAGAGCAAAAGCTACAAATACCTGGGCATGGGGAGCTACAGAATTCTTGGTTAGTTTTAGAAACTGATCTAGTCCAGGACACTGATACCATGCCCGGCTAAGGCTTGAAGTGTGTACAGTTGTAGTGTGTGACAGATAGTTTGTTGTTGCTGTTGGTAGTGT
This sequence comes from Miniopterus schreibersii, assembly GCF_964146895.1. Taxonomy (NCBI): domain Eukaryota; kingdom Metazoa; phylum Chordata; class Mammalia; order Chiroptera; family Miniopteridae; genus Miniopterus; species Miniopterus schreibersii. Next base: position 61,702,314 of record NC_138105.1, read on the forward strand.
TTTGGTTTGTTTATTGTGTTGATCTTTTTCTGTCCTCCTGACCAGGAAAGGGGCCTGGGAAGGTGTCCATCTCACCCCTTCAGCCCCCCTGGACTTGAGGACTCCCACACCTTAGTCTCTCTTCTGAAACAAATTTGGGAGACCGAACTCAGCCAGTCACGTGGCTGTTTCCTTTTTCTCTCATCAAAGACGTATAGGGCAGAGTAAATCCATTTTGCTCTCTGTCCGCTAAACACTTGCAGCTTGCCAGCACTGCACTCACTAAGTGCCTCCTTGTTCTTTTACGTGGTTGCATCTTTTGAATTTCCCTTTGACTACATCTCTGACTTCAGATTGTGGAGTCATCTTAAGTCTTGTTTTCTTTGTGGTCCTATATGTCCAACCCATCCCCAAATGCCTGTTTTCTAGCGTGTTGTGTAGATCTGCTGCTTCCATCTCAATGGCCATGAATTTACAATGTTTTTCCCTTTATGTCTGAGCTGCTCGGGGGCTTTCAGAGTGTCCTCTCTCTGCGTAGTCTCACCCTCCTCCTTCAGGTATTGTCTGTAATTACTGTAACCAAATAACTTCTCTTGCTTCAGACTACTGACTCCTTATTGCCCGCCCTACCCGTCTTTACGATTCTCACCTTTTTAGCCCTTTACCAGCTATACTTTCTCTCTTTCTACTAATCTCTTTTCTCAGACTTTCCATTCTAGCCAAGTCAATTCATCCGGCATCTGCAGGTTACCTTCCTCTGCCCTCTGCCCTCCGCCCTCCGCCCTGCCCAGCCCTCCTCTCACAGCGGACATGCATATTCTCACCTTCCTGTCTTCTGGTGCAGTATTTCCCAGGATAGAGTGCTCTCACCCTGCCTGTCATCTGTTTGCTTTTCATGGCCTCATTTATTCAGCAAACGTTTATTTAGTATTTGCTGTGTGCCGGGCATTTTGCTAGGCAATGAAGATACAAAGTCCTTGCCCTCAGAGAGCTTCATAGTCCTTTGGGGACACAGACAAGTAAATAGGCAGTTACGATCCAGTGTGATAGGTACTGGGATAGACAGTGTTGGAGGCCGTGGGGCATATGTAGGAAGGACATCTTGGTGTCGGGGAGGGAAGGGGTGTCATGGAGATGTTCCAAAGGCTGTGCTGTCTTAAATTCAGTCTTAAGTTCCTTGGTGAAAGAAGGAAGGAAAAGTAGAACAAACTCAATCTGCCAAAAAGCAAATACAAACAACCTCCCTGGTCTGGCACAGCTCTCTAGTCTTTATCCCCTTGGCATTCATATACTCAGTGCTAACTCTTGATATCTGCATTATCTCTTCTATGGCTTTTTGAAAAATCCTCTTTTTTGATTATATGTACATGTTTTATCTTAAACTTGATTATAAGCTTCTAGGACCTAAAGATTGGATCTTCTTTTTCTCATGCCCTGTGCAAAGTGTTCAATAAAAATTAACCAGCAGAAGACCAACACGATAGCCACAGCATCCTTGGGCTTAGGGTTTTTCAAAATTATATTCTATAAGATCGATTTTAATTGTCAGCTTTGTAAGGTATTTTTATTTGAGTCTTGGACACAGTGGAATTTTCTGTTCTCGTGTGTTTGAACAGAATGTTCCCACTTGACATGCTCAGTGAGTGGCTATTGATAGCAGCAAATGTATACATTGGCCCCTCAGTGGTGACACAGAGACCGTGATGGTGTCAGCTTGGTTTGGAGAGCGTCACTAAAAGCCTTTTTAGCCTACCTCTGGGCATCAACAAGAAACGTCTCTGAGTTACAGGGCTAAAATTAGGAACATCTAGTCTGACCCAATCATGAAGTATTTCATAACTTCCATCTTGATGAGATTCAAATTGTAGAACTGCTTTTGTTTTTTTTATTTGTTTGTTTGAAGTTACAACTGAGATGTGTGATAATTTTCTTTTTTTTTAATTTAATTTTTTTATCACCATTTAGCCCCTCTGTGCCCTCTTCTACCCCCCCTTCCCCCCAATCATCACACTGTTGTACATGAATTCTCTTTTTGGTTTTTTTGCTCAAACCCCTCCCCCACCAGAGCTGTCTGCCTTTCTATCTATGAGTCTGTCTCTGTAGCTCAGTTGGTTAGAGCATCATCCCGATATACAAATGCTTTTGTGTGTTTTTATTATAAGCATTTAACTTTTTGTTGTTGTTGTTCTTTTGTTAAATATATCTTTATTGATTTCAGATGGAGGAAGGGAGAGGGAAAGAGAGAGCGAGAGAAACATCAGTGAGAGAGTCACGCCCCGCACTGGGGATTGAGCCCATAACCCAGGCATGTGCCCTGACCGGGAATCGAACTCCGATCTCCTGGATCATAGGTTGATGCTCAATAGCTGAGCCACGCAGACCTGGCTGGGCATTTAATTTTCAATGGAAGGCAATGTTGATGTCTGAGGTTCAGAGGTAATGTTTTAGGGTGAGAATTTGTTCTTCATTGTATGTATGTTTTCATTTAGATCAGTGGTTCTTAACTTTTTGGGGTCATGGCCCATAAAACAATTCAGTTAACTATAGAAAAATGTACAGACACACACAGAATTATATATACCATTTCAGGGAGTTCTGGGCCCTCTGAATTCCCCCATCTCCCATCAGCCCTGCAAATCATTATTGGCTTGTTCTAATAAGATCCGTATAAAATTGTTACCATTTTAAGCAGAAAATGCTGCCCAACAAAGCTTGGTCCCTTTTGTCACCGTTGCAGCTTCCTTGTGTTGGATGCACGCTACAGTTAACATTCCCAGGCTCATTGTACGTGTGCTACTATAAACCACCGTACTCTGCTTCCCCTCTTTCCCTCTGTGGAAGCGGTGAAGGCGTGCGTGCGTGCGTGCGTGCGTGCGTGTGCGCGTGCGTGTGCGCGTGCGCGTGCGCGTGCGCGTGTGTGTGTAGCACAAATAGGTAGGTCAGGTCTGCCCGAGCACCAGAAAAGCTCTTACACACGTTGGCATATGTCTGCAAATAGGAATTAGAAGCTGTTCAATATAATTGTCATAACTGTACTTTTTCTATATTCTTATTAAAGAAATGTCTCTCAAGTAATAAAGCAGTTTATATAACAACAGTCATTTTATAATATAGCGAAGCCCATGTACCTATGCTTATGTAAAATGATAAAAGAAAACACACCAAGAGGCACCTATACACAGATAACAGTGCAGGTGGTGGGTCTCTGCTGTGCTACAGTTTGGAATTTTTTTTTTTTTCCTTTGGGAACAGAGAAAGGAGGGATGAGGCCTCTTAGTAATCTGTGTTTCTGGCTTTTTTTTTTCTAACATTGCAATGAGTATATTAGATGAAACTGAGGAAAAGATGTATTACAAAATGAAAACGTTTATGAGCTCTCCAGCATTTCAACCATGGAATCATTTTTGTTTCCAGTTGAATCCTGGTTTATTTAGAAAAAAAAATTAAAAATTCATATTGTACCAGGTGAAAATAAAAATACAACATCCTGCTCTGGCTGGTGTGGCTCAGTGGCTGAGCATTGACCCATGCACCAAGATATTGCCCATTCAATTCCTAGTCAGGACACATGCCTGGGTTGCAGGCTCGATCCCTAGTAGGGGGCTTGCAGGAGGCAGCAGATTGATGTTTCTCACTTTGATGTTTCTTTCTCTCCCTCTCCCTTCCTCTAAAAGTCAATAAAAATGTTTTTTTTAAATACAACATCCTGAGGATCACGTGATAATGTGCCAGAGGACTTCATAGTTCACAAAAATATCATGAATATTAGCTCATGAGACTCGCAAAAATCATTGACGAGAGATGAGTCAAGAAATATGCCCATTTTGCAAGAAACCCAGCTCGGAGCCTTTGCTGAGGCCATGTGGCTAGTGATGGAATTCGAAGGAAGCTTTATGTTTCTAATTCCTAATCCTGTGTTATTCCTGGTTCTCTCCCACTGAGACTTAGGGAAAATCACCTTGGCTCCTGGAGTCCCAACTTGCAAATTTTCATAACAAACACTGATTTCATGCACTTGCAGAGTCGCTCTGAGAATCACATTACACAGAACACTTGTTCTCAAGGCGTGATCCCCATACCAGCACCAGGCGCATCCCTTGGAGCATGTTAGAAATGCACATTCACTGGCCGCTCAGACCTGAATCGGAATCTCTCGGGCTGGGGCTCAGCAATCCCTGTCTAACAAACTGCCCAGGTGATTCTGACGCACCCTCGAGTTTGAGAACCACCAGTGGTAAATGTGAGAATATTTTGAAAGGAGCACATATGCTTTTAGAAATAAGCTTTTTTTTCATTGAAGTAAAATTTATATATAGTGAAACCCTAAGATCTTAAATGTACAGTTCTATGAATTTTGATACATGCTCAGCACCACAGTCAAGGCGTATCTGTCAGCACCCCATGGAGTGCCTTCATGCGTCCCCATCACTCCCCACCCCCCTTGGCAACCTGCTTAGCGACAGATGTCATCAGGAAGTTAGAGGATTTGACGACGAGTTGCACGTGGAAAGGGCAATGTTGATATTCTCTTTTTCCTTTACCATTTGTAACATCTCTCTTTAAATTACTAAGTATAGTTCTCTGGTTTTTCAGCCCATGGACCAAGCGTCTCTCAAAAACAGCGATGTTCTCGTCCTGACAGGCCTCACCCAGATTCCCACCGCAAACCCCGACGGCATGGTGGGGGAGTTCTTCAGCAACCTGGGTACGTGCGCAGCTCGGTCTCGATCTGGAGGAGATGTGTTAAGTTCATCTTCAGGACCTTGCTCCTGTAGTATTCTGCCCCGTCCCTTCATACTCATGCCCTCTGATGCCCCCTTTTAAGACCTTTCCCCCTTTTACTCCCACCCTTTTTGCCCATCCTTCAAAGCCAGGAGTCAGCAAAAGCAGTTCTTGAGCAACTTAAATCTGAAGGTGCTGTAAAAATTGTTATTATAATGGTAAATTCAAATTTTTAGCATGTTATATAACAGATACCATTCTCTCACTTGTTTATGTAGAAAAAAAAAATTTTTTTTAATATATCTTTATTGATTTTAGAGAGAGGAAAGGAGAGGGAGGGAGAGAGAGAAACATCAATGATGACGAGAGTCATTGATCGGCCACCTCCTGCACGCCCCCAATTGGGGATCGGGCCCACAACCCGGGCATGTACCCCGACCTGGAATCGAACCCCGATCACCTGGATCCTAGGTCGACGTTCAAACAATGAGCCACGTCCGGCCGGGCTATGTAGAAAATTCTTGCTTTGGTGGGGATCTACTGACGGAGCAGGGCACTTACAGGTAGCAGTTGTCAAGCAAGGGAAGAATCACACCTTTGCTTTACAACTAATAGCACAAAAAAGACCATACAGCAGGTCCTCAAAGAATGCCATTGGTTCAGCAAAAGTTTCATTATAGGTCGTAGAGGTGACCTTGTTTGTATCGATTAGCCTCTGGTAAAACTGGTTTGTTTATAAAGTCTCAGAACTTATCAACAGTGTTGAGTGAAGACTTACTCTCTCCGGATTTTGAATTCACAACAGTGATACCACTGATTAGGTGTATTTTTCCCCACGGATATTTGGTTGGTGTTATTTTTCTTTTGGGAGAAAATTAAATTGAGAGACTCGGGATATTTGCTCCCTGAAAGAAATTTATTTTTCTTTGGATATAGTTGTCAATGAAATCTAGAAATCCTGCCTTTCTTTTAAAAAAGCATAGGATGGTTAATGCCTTAGCTCTGGCTACTGTAACAAAATACCATAGACTGGGGGGCTTGACAACAGACATTCATCTTTCTCTGTTCAGGCGGCTGGGAAGGCTGAGGTTAGGTCGCCAGAATGGCCAGGTACTGGTGAGGACCCTCCTCCTAGCAGATGGCCGGCCACCTTCTTGCTGTGTCCTCATGTAGCAGAGAGAAGCTGCTGTGATGTCTTTCTCTTATAAGGGCGCTAATCCCCTCATGGGGGCTCCACACTCATCTAAACCTAATGACCTCCCAAAGCCCCCTGCCCTTAATACCACCACATAGGGAGTCAGGGCTTCAGTGTGTGAATTTAGGGGAACATTCAGTCCATAACAGTTACCAAAGAGGAGTTAGTGAGCCCAGACCCTTCACCTGTAGCAATTATAAGTGATATTACCTCTGCTCTGGGGAAAAGAAATGGTCATCCTCTTATATGGAAGGCATTGTCCTTTCAGGTGTCACTTGGCCATGCCAATAAGCATAGTTTTTGTTGTTCTTTGCTGATACTAAGTCAAAGCAGTTTATTCTTACCTTGGAAAATGTATTGGGCTAGTCTCAAGTAGAATCCTTGGTTTGTATATTTGTCTATAATCTAGAATCATAGACACAAAAAATTGTAGGTCTAAAGGAGACCTTATATCTAACCCACTGTCTCTCAGAGTGGGGTCCAATAACCGCTTGCTGCAAGATCTAGGAGAGCACTTATTAAAAATGCAAATATGGAGTCCTGCCACCAACCTAGTACGTCCAGCTCTGGGGAAGGAGAGCCAGAGGAAAAGTTGAATTTTCAGCGTGTTCCTGGATATTTTCCTGCAAACTAAAGCTTGAAAACCACTGACCTAGTTCACTCCTCTTATATAACCGATGAGGAAACTGAGGCCTATCTTGGCTCCCATGCTCACTTGAGTCTTATAGCTGGTGGCAGACGCAGGACTAGAGCCAGTCCTGAGCCCTGACCACCAGCTTCATTTTCCCCCGCAGTACTACACTCTAGTAATAGCAAGTCAGCCAGATCTCAAGGTACCGCTGCTCGGTTCAGTTTGTTTTGAAAACCCAACAAAAAAAAACTTTGAGAGGACACTTAGATTTTTCTAAGCCACTTATAACTTCTGATATGATTATACCCAGAAGTTGCAATTCCTCATTTGATAATTTAGGCATTTAAAGTAGGGAGCATTTTCTTACAAACATTCATGAAAGAAAATGCCACTAAAAAGAGTCAAACAGAAAAACTTGGCCTATTTTGTGATAGGTCATTCAGCAGTGGTGAGGGACTGAACAGTGACAAATCCAGCAGAGTTCTGAGCTGGAGCTAAAAAGAGGTGCTTGGAGGGTCTTCTGTCCTGAAGCTTGGCTGCCATTGGTAACCTTTGAAACCCAAACCCTCAATTGCGCGTCCTGTTCTGGGGATTGAGACATTGACTAGTCCTGCTCGTCGGTTCTGGACCCTCCCACCTTGGTGCTGGTCTTGAGAAGCAGATTATCGTAGATGTGAAGTGAATTGTACAGACGAAGTAGGAAAATGAAAGAAATCCAAATATTATAAGTTCCATTCTACTTTTATAAAACTGTTCTTTTGACACTATTGTTTTCCTTCTGGCTTCAACTTTCCTAGCACTGACCGTCAGGAATGGGGGAAACGTGCTGGTTCCCTGCTACCCTTCGGGCGTGATCTATGACCTCCTGGAATGCCTGTATCAGTACATCGACTCGGCCGGCCTCTCCAGCATCCCCTTCTACTTCATCTCCCCCGTGGCCAACAGCTCACTTGAGTTTTCCCAGATCTTTGCCGAGTGGTATGTGCTTGTTCTCTCAGTTCTATTTTGATGCAGCACATTCCAGCAGTAAGAATGATCCCGGCTTTTCCTCACATAACTATGAAACTTCCATTCTGTGGCTTTCCCATATCTGTGATGTGAGGCTGTGTTCATGAAAGCCAGATCTGTTATATTGTTAAAGTTTAGAAGAATAGTTAGGAAGGGAGGAAGGATGTGAGACATAATTTAGCCAGCACTTTTCCAGATTAGTAACAAAAATGTTATACATTTATCTTCTCACAAGCTGTCTTCTGCCTGTTACATAGTAAAATTACATTCTAAATGCGAAACAGATTCTAAAGCCCAAGCTCATGTCTAAATTTATAATACCAAATCTGAAAGAAAAACTATATAATATATATTTTTTCATTTTAATGGCATGATAGTTGACAAAGTTAAGTTTTATTACAGCAGGAAATTGATCCTACGTAGGGTGGGTAAATTATTGAACAGTATGAAGTCAGTGAACCTTTTTAGGATTATTTAGATGCCTGTTTGACTCTAACTCACCTTGACCAAAAGACAGGCGGGATGGAGGAAACATTAACTTCCACAGTAGACCCAGTAGTGCCTTAGAATGGTGTTTCCAAACATTCAGGGTATGGAAAGACGTAAATCGGTGTGTTTAATCCCTGTTAGTGGTGTGGTGACCTACTGGACACATTGCTCTACTGTTTCTCATTAAAAAGGGATGCGTACATCATTCTGTGCAACATACCTCATGTGCTGCCCACTCACCCACTTTCTTGAGGACTGTTTCCCCTCCCCTTTCAGTTGTGGTCAAGACCTTTCTTTCTGTATTTACATTCAGACAAGGCTGCTCCATCCCACATGCATGGCACTCATGTTTGTCAGCAGGACCATAAACCAGTGTCTGCAGGTTGAGATACTTCATTATCCCCCATTGGAGTGACCCGTGATGCTTAGTGGGTGTGAAAAACAGAAAGCTCTGTCTCTGCAAAAGGCGTATGGCTTTCTCATCAACGTTCATCTCAATCACTGGAGCGAAAAAAGGACATTAGTGGGACAACTGGTGAAATCCCAGTAAAGTCTGGAGTTTAGTTCATTGTAACGTACTAATGGTAATTTTTAGTTTATCAAGTTTATCATGGTTATGAGATTAACATTGGGGAGACTGGGCAGAGGCTACATGAGGAACTCTGTACCGTCTTTGCAACTTTCCTGTAAATCTGAAATTAATTTAAAACAACATGGTTACTTCTTAAGAAAAAATGTACTGAGGAATTTTAAAGGTTAAAAAAAAAATGCTCACACGAGATTTCTGTCCTGAGTGGTCGGTAGACACTGGGTTTTATTCACAATGAGATTCACTGGCAGGACAACTTTAAACAAACATTAGTACTTACTATTTGCGCTGCTACCACTGGGTGGCACCAAATGAGCCTGTGTGCCCAACTGACATGCTTACCTGCTTTTCTTCCTAAGGCTTTGTCACAACAAACAGACTAAGGTGTATCTCCCAGAACCACCTTTTCCTCATGCAGAGGTAAGAGACGGCGGATCGGTGTTTCACTCTCACCTCCATGTTTCTCTCTCTCTTCCTCTCCCTCTCCCTTCCTCTCTCTCTAAAAAAATCTTTAAAAATAAAAGGTCTGATGGGATCAGAGCAAGAAAGAAAATGTAGATTAATGGCTATGGATGGAGATAACAGGTTATTAGATTTTTTAAATCCTTGCATAAACCCATACAGCCTTTTGTGTCCTAGATGAGGTGGCAGTGAAGTTCTCTAACTGCAGACCCATTACTGTCTCTCGCTGACACATGCTGCCAGAGTGCGTGTGCGCTTCGTGGCCGACCTCTGTCCACTGACTGCGTGAGGAATTCTAGTCAAATATCTACTACTAACTTTTTAGTAGCATAACAGATTTTTTATTGTAAAGTCTTCTTTCCAGTTATTCATGTTAGTCATAAATGTAAAGTTTTAATGATGAAAATAGTATTTCAGTTTTTAAAATAGGGGGTTAAACGGTGCAAACGTCCAGTTATAGACACGAGTCATGGGGATGTAATGCACAGCATGGTGGCAGAGTTAACAATACTCCGTGTTTGAAAGTTGCTGAGAGCAGATCGTAAACATTCTCATCAGAAGGAAAAGAACTTTTGTAACTATTTGGTAACAGATGTCAACTAGACTTAATGTGGTGATCATTTTTTAATGTATATACAAATACTGAATCATGATGTTACACGCCTGAAACTAATGTTATATGTCAATGATACCTCAATTTTTAAAGAGAGGGAAATCCTCCCTCCCTCACAGAATAGGTGAGTGTTTTCATGTAGCTGTGTACCCAGCTTTGCTTCCATTGTCTTTTTCCCACCAAACATTGTATCATGGGCATTTTTCTGTGTGCCTCAGGATTATTGCTGCTTAACATGCGTAGCATATCATAGAAGCACACTGAATGTTCTTAACTATTTTCTCTAGCAGACAATAGAGTTTCTTCCAATTTTTTTATATATATGTGTGTTTTATATTTATATATATTATATATTTTTTAAGGGTGTTTAAATTGGTGTAAGCACTTTAGGAAACTGGTGCTATCTGCTACAGCACATGGTAATCTGGATAGTCAAATGTAGTAGTCAGCTGGACAGGTAGGTCCGATTGGTGAAACAAGAGATGCATTTATCTTCGTTTCTGCGCATTGATCAGGAGAACTGCAGGAACTCTAGGTGATGCCTGAAAAGTGACTTAAGTTACGTGCAAAGACTTGCTGCTATTCTTAGAGACCCATTCATCTCCTTGACGTCTCTGGATACAATAGACTTATTTGTCTTTCAGACAGCCGCTCACCCATTTAACTGGGGCAAGTAATGATTTTGGCCAGCTAGGCTATAAAAAGAATGTCAGTTTTGTTTGCATGTAACTTGGAAGGAAAGCAGGAATTCAGTGCTTGCTCCCTACTGTGCATTTTCCATCTGAGCATGTGACGCCCCATGACAGTCTCCAAGCCAGTCATGCCGCCTTGCGAATAAAAGCAAGTCTCTCTAGATTAAAGATTTAATCGTTAAAGTGAAGAGAGCTTGGCTTCCATTAGGGGATTGGCCCATTCTGGCCACATTTTCACTGTTGGGGTAACTTCAATTGGCCTTGGAGTTGTAGACAGAGCTCCCCTCTTGTCCATTAGGGATTGCTTCAGGATTAAACCACGTCATAGATAATTTCATTATCCATTAAACAGCATCTCCAGACAATATTCCCTCTGGCTTAGTTGACCACTTTAGAGTCTCTAACATTTGGACTTTTGTCATCTGACTTTTTGATGACAGTGGGGAGGTGGGGTCAGGGTCGAGGCAGTGTCTGGGTAGTGTCCTAAGATGCTGTCTGTGGCTGTAACTGTACATGGCGTTGCCGTGGGCCGGGCCTCATGCTGGGAAGGTATTATCAAGTACTAGGCTGGAAATGTTTGAGGCTGTGCGTGGTCCGCTGCTTACTGTGGCTGTGGCATGAGGATTCACGTCTCCCAGATTTCTGAAAGCCAGTTTGGTCTCTGTCTTTACTAAGTTGCCACAGTAATTGCAGCTGTAACTCCTCAAGAGGAGGACTTGAGTGGGTAAATGGTGGCTCTTGTGTGAGGTTTTTATTGGTGACAGAACTTAGTAAGTCGCGTTTTGGGAAGGTCACCTACTATTGGGGACTTGCGGGCCAGGGCTCAGAGGTCAGAAACCTGTAAAGGAAGACAGGACTGCATCAGGCCATAACAACCTGAAAAATTTACATTGAGTGTGTTAATGTTACCAAAAGGTCCCGTCTGTGAAAGTTACATTGTAGGTAAAAATGTCAATCTTTGGCAAATTATAATGAGATTTGTTTGTATCTTTTACTTCTGGTCACCTCCATGTTGTAGTTCTCCCTTCCACAGTAACCTTTTTGTCCCTTCCAGCTCATTCAGACCAACAAGCTGAAGCACTACCCCAGCATCCACGGTGACTTCAGCAACGATTTCAGACAGCCGTGTGTGGTGTTTACTGGGCACCCTTCCCTCCGGTTTGGGGACGTGGTCCATTTCATGGAGCTCTGGGGAAAGTCTAGTCTCAACACTGTCATATTTACAGGTGAGTCAAAACCCTGCCCTTTCCACTGGGGACCATCACCGAGTGCACCTGCCAGGTAGAGCCCCAAGGACATGCCTGTTGATTTTAGAGACAGGGGAAAGGGTGGGGGGAGAGAGACATCGACCAGTTGCCTTCCCATACACATACCCACCGGGGACCAAAACCACCTAGGTGTGTGCCCTGACTGGGAATTGAGCCTGTGACCTTCGGTGTACAGGACGATGCTCCAACCAGCTGAGCCACCCGGCCAGGACCAGGGCTACGGCCAGTTTTTTTAATAAGGCATAAGTTTGAACTTTCTTTTGTCATAAATACCAAAGGATAAAGAAACCACAAGGGAAAGAGCCAGATAAAGCAAAATGTCCTGTTAAATAACTGCTAGACCACTCCGAAGTCATTGTTTTATATTTTGTCTATTGCAGGGGACACTGAGTCCGCCCTGGTCTTCCCCAAATTTCATCTAATTTTTTTGAGCATCTGTTGATGATTCTGGACTGAATAAGTTATTACTATGATGGTTGCCAGATGGCAATATTTTTAAATTTTCATTATTTCTTTTACCTTTATTAGTTGGCATGTTGTTGCAAACAAGAGCTTTCCCTTCTCACTCACTTATCCCTCATTTATCTCATCTGTCCCTTTATGTCAGAACCCTTGAGCTCACACCCAGACCTGCCAGCCCACCTCCATCCTAGCGTCATCCTAGCTTCTCCCTTTCCCTTGGTAAATGACTCCGCTCTCTGGGGATGGGGAGGAGCCAGGCTCCCGTCACCCCGGCGCACTTACTGGCTCACCCTCCCGACCCACCCCCACCGGCTTGGCCTTGATCACACCAGCTGCCTCCTTGCTTGACAGCTCCTCTGTTGCCTGCATTTTAATTTGTATTATTTGTGCTTCCCTTAGAACCTGATTTCTCATACCTGGAAGCACTGGCTCCATACCAGCCCTTGGCCATGAAATGCATTTACTGCCCCATTGATACACGACTGAATTTCATCCAAGTGTCAAAGTTGCTCAAAGAAGTGCAGGTAACCAAGGCAGCTGTGCTGGTGTCTTCCCTGTGACCCGGGTCCTGTGACCTCTGGGGGCGGGTCTATGGTGCGAGGGCCAGGGTACCTGGCTGCTTTCCTTATCTTCCTCACTTAATGTCTGCAGAGCGCTGGGACATTACTGGTTGCCCTCAAACTTCAAAGTAGTGACCTTTATACCCTGAAAGAAAGTTTCCATGCTAAAGAAAGCAACATTGGGAGGAAAAGAAGGCATAAACAGCTATTATTTTTTATGAGGACCATCTGTGTCCAGTTAAAAGCTCCCTTCCCCCCGCCCTTCCCTGAAAAAGTCCTCCCCGTGGAGCTGAGGCACTTACCTGAGCCGCGCACTGGGCCCTTGCTGCGCATTGGGTCAGCTTTTTAGAGGTTTGGTTTGGTTTTTGTTCTTTTGTTTTGAAGTTTTTTCACTTTTCATTTTCTGCCATAGAGGGAGGAAAGTAGTTGGGGTAGTGTGGTCAGTAAAAGGAAGAAATCTGGACAGAAGAATGTAGAGGAAGAGCAGGGAATGAAAAATCACAGCCTGGGTCAGCTGCCGCTGGGGCGGGGTGTGTTTTGATAGTTGGGGGCGGGGGAGGCTGGGTGGAGTTGTCGGGAAGGAAGCTGAGAACAGGCCAGAGGGAAATTTCTGGTTTCTCCCCACCTCGGTGTCTGCAGGACCTTAAATGAGGCCCTGCACTTCTCGTGACTCTTCAGCTGGTCACTGAGCAAGGTGTGAGTAGCCTTGGCCTAGGTCAGAAGTCCGCTTTCCTCCTCTCCACAGACTCTGACCTCAGGATGAGAGGCACCAACATAAAACTCAAAGGGTGACAGGCAGAGAGGCCGAAGCCCCAGGACGGCAGGGATGCGGGTTGTGGCGGTCACTGTTTTGCTGCCCCGCAGGGGAGTGTGGGCTTTCTCTAGACGTGACTCAGGCACTCAGCCAACCTTTGGCCTGGCAGAGCGATGTGACAGCCCACTGCGTGCGCACCCAGCACGCCAGTAGAGACCCGTCAGGCCCGTTTTCATTACCGGGAACTTCACACCGCAGTCCTTAAGCCAGCAGTGTCCTCGCCCAGCCCCTTGGTCGGGTGCTAATACTGGAAACGGGCGGCCACCTGGTCTCGTGTAAGAAAAACGCAGGGAGAGCCCTCAGGCTGTGACTGGAGCCGGATGACTTTGAGACAGTTGTAAGATACCCTCGCTTGTCAACATGGCTGGCAGTTCAGGGGCTTGTCCGGGGGTGTTTACTCTTTCCCTGCCCTGTGCTGGTCTCTCCTCGCTGGGTACTTGGGTTTGCAGAAAATTCAAAGTGGCCTGGAAGGGGTGAGCCTGAGCACCCCAGAAGGTGGGAGTAGATAAGGAAGGGGCTTCTCAGTAAGCTGCTCTGCCTCACTGCCTCCTCGGTCCCTCAGCCCCTGCACGTGGTCTGTCCCGAGCAGTACACGCAGCCGCCCCCTGCGCAGGCCCACAGGATGGACCTGATGATCGACTGCCAGCCCCCACCCATGTCCTACCGGCGGGCCGAAGTCCTCGCCCTGCCCTTCAAGCGGCGCTATGAGAAGATCGAAATCATGCCAGAGGTAAGCCGTGCTCGTCTCGGGAAACCCGGGTCATCCACCTGAGTCTCTGGAAGAAGACCCTGGCTTTCTTTTGCGTTTGTGTCAAATGTAGGTGAACCAAAGAACCCCTTAGGCCCGTAAGCAAGTAGGTGGGAAGAGAGGTGGGGTTTTCATTTCTTCATTCACATTTCTCAAGTAATGAAGTGACAGCTGTTGACACCAAGACTGCTGGGCTGCGGCTTTAACGTTCTGCGTGCGATCCGGGGGGCCCGGCCCACCAGTGCCTGGGGGAACAGAAATGCCATGCGCTCCGTCCTTACCCACCGTGGGGTGTGGATTTTTTCCTGCTTCCTGGACCTCATTTATGAGTGAGGGTCAAGTTTCACCAAATTCAGGGATAAATGGAGGAGATGAGAGTAACCAAAAAGTAAGAAATATAAACTTTATATTATTTGCACGCATTCTAGTATAATGTAAAGATTGTGGTCTACTGACATCATCTATTGAAGTCTAAATAGTTTAGTGACATGGAATCTGAGCCTGTTTTAATAGGGAAAATGTTAAAGAGCATACTGTGCATGTGGGACATCTGAGTAAGCCGCCGGCGGGCCCGGTCTGAGGGGAAGGCCGGCAGCAGAGTCAGTGCCCGGCTCCCGTGACGACGGACAGCTTGGGAAACGCTGCAGGAAGCCGTTTCTGCAGCCTTTGCCTTTTGAGACAGTTTGCGCATGTTCTTCACAAACAGTAAAAAGAGGTAGGAGATTTTATTAAAAGCATTATCCCCAAAATCCTCTCTGGCGTTTAGAATAACATCCAGATCTTGAAGTTCCCGGGCGGTGCTCCTTTCCATGCCCGACACGGGCTGGTGTGGCGCGCGGCCAGGTGCCGCCAGGGGCACCCAGTTTCCAGTATACTCATCAGTCCCTTCCAGAATTAACCTAAGCTGCTATTCTAATTAAGAGCAATAAAGGAGATCCAAGCGGATTTCAATAATTGACTCAGAAAAAATTGATTCAGCAACACAAAGCCATCAAGATTATTTTTAATACAAGCAGTCTGACTTCATTAAGACACATGCAAGTAATCATCCACAAAATATACCCATTCCTGTCCCACTCATGGCTCCTTCGGAGGGAGCCCTGGCTGGAGAGGGCAAATGTGGGGAGAACGGGCAAGGACGAGCCCCCCCCTTTCCCCAGCCTGCAGGGGCCGTTTCGCAAATGAGGTAGGATAGTCCAGGCTCAAGGTTCTGAGGGCCTGGAGCACATGCCAAATGCAGTCTCTCCAGGCAACTCTTCACCCCTTGGGGAGTGAGCAGGGTGACCACTGGAGACGATCTGAGAACTCATTTGTGGTTAAGACTGGTGATCAAGGTGGGAGTAAGCAAACTAGATGATTTCAGTCCAAGCCAAGTTAAACTTTAAAGCAATGACACCCGTTTCTTATAAGCCTTATAAATTGGTCATAAAGATAATTTTTTGAAGGGGGAAGTCACGAGCACATTAAGCAGTACTGGTGGAAAGTACTGCTCCTCAGGTAGACTACTTTGAGGGTCATTTGGATGTTGTAGTCTGCTAATTCTTTAAAAGGGAAAATGTTAAGTTTTGTTAGAGGTGGTGAATGCAGCCCCTCGAACCCTCCTCTCGCTCTCAGCTGAGCAGCTGAGCTGCATTTCTAATTGCAGCTCATTCCTGAGAAGTGGCCAGGGCTGTGACCCTCCTGATGCTGAGCACCCTGGATAACATGCAGTTAGAATGCAGTAGGCTCTCCAGTGCTCCTCTTTTAGGCCACTTCCTGTCACGACCCAAGAGAATAAAAATGCTTTTAACTCTGAATTCCCCATTATCCTTTCTCCATATTTCACTAGCCCAGCCTCTTGACTCCCCTATTTAATTATAATGAAAGTAACATGTTTATTGACCGTCCCTATGGGAAAATGCTAAGCACGTTCCATGGATTATCACCCAGCTCTATGAGACAGGTAGTTTTTCAATTTGATATGGTCTCAACGAGCAGGGAAGGGTCTTTTCTATCTCTGAGAAAACCTCAGGGGGTCACCAGTATGTTTGTCCTTTAACCTAAATGAGAGTGGAGCCCCCAGATCAATGCGTGCTGTTTCTGGCACACAGCCCACAGCCTCCCCGGGGACTCGTTGGACATGCCGGTTCTCAGTCCCCCTCACTCCTGCTGCGTCAGGCTCCAGAGTCGGCCCAGACTGGCCCAGCAGCCGGGGCATTAACGAGCCCTCTGGGTGATTCTGATGCACTCTAAAAATTTGAGCACCACGGGTATGAGAGACCTATCCTGGATGGGCCAGTTTTCAGTACAGCAAAAGGGAGCCAGAGTGGTGTTTTCAAGACTGAAATAAAAAT
Organism: Miniopterus schreibersii; assembly: GCF_964146895.1. Taxonomy (NCBI): domain Eukaryota; kingdom Metazoa; phylum Chordata; class Mammalia; order Chiroptera; family Miniopteridae; genus Miniopterus; species Miniopterus schreibersii. The sequence continues at coordinate 61,718,879 of NC_138105.1, forward strand.
ATTAAGACATGGACAGAGAAACCATCTTACTAATTAGTTTCTGGCATTTCTCATTCCCATGTTGGCTTGTCTGTTCCCATTTTAAATCACCAAAAGAAAAGAATAAATCTGCCTGTTATACCTTCTGACACTGAGCCAGAGAAGGAAGAGATTGGCTTTGCTGGGGGTTGGGGGAGGTTACACAGCACCCTATTCTGTTTACAAAGCCCCTCTCTCAAGTCCAGGAGGAGCAGACTATTAGCTTTGGCCCTGAGACCCGCCCTGTCCCCACCTGTGCCACTGCAAGTCCCTGGGTAACTAGCTGCATCTTCCCGTGGGCCAGCCTTTAGGTCAGATGTCCTCGGGGAAGGGTCCTTTCCGTGTGTTGAGAACTCCAGGTGGAGCCCCTGCTGGTAGAGGCCCTGAGTGCAGATGCCTGCGGACTTCACACCACAGGCAACACCAGGCTGCCCCAGCTCTGAAAGAATGGCTGGCTCTCAGTAGCTTGGCTTTTTTTTTTTTTTTTTTTTGATGGGGCAGATGAAAGCAAGTTCCCCCTCCAAACAGGGGCCAAGTTTTTGTTTTGTTGTTTGTAACACAAATGCAGAGCTAACCAACTGTACTTCTGGATGTTAAAGTTTATAGGATTTTTGCTTTTCATTTTCGCTGCATTTTGCTCATCCCAGAGTAAGAGATGCTGACCCCGTGTCTTTGGATATCTTTGTATTTACTTTCTAGCTTAGAGTTGTACAGTTGGGTTTGAAGGTTAGGTTTAGATTTCAACACGCTAAGCCAGCAGTCCTCAAAACTGTCTGGTATCAAGACTTGTAAAAATTAGAGCCCCAAAGGGCTTTTGTTTACGTGGGTGATATCGATTGATGTTTGCTAACTAGAAGTTAAAACTGAGACATTTAAAAATATTTATTCATTTTAAAATACAAACCCATTAGATGTTATCTAAAGTATCTTTTATGAAAAACATTTCTTAAAAAAAGGAAAGATAAAGAGAAGAGAGGGACACTGTTTTACATTTGCAAATCTGGTGCCTGCCTGCGGAAGCCCTCACAGGTTTCGAGCGCTACTAGAAAATAGGCGTCATCTGTGAGCCTGAGTGTTGGGGATGAGGTTGTCGTGGTTCAGATGCTGAGCCCTTAGCAGGGTGCTGGCATATCATTTGGTGGCTGACTAACAAAAGGGAAAGCAGCGGGGTCTGCACCAGGGGCCCCAGCTCAGGCGGCATGTGCTTGTGACTGCAGGAGTCTCAGGAGGCCTCCAGGAAAAGCACCCAAGAGATTGTGTCTTGGACACTGGTTCTCTTCCTCTTCGCGCAGCTTATCCACCGCCGCCACCAGTTTCCTCTGTCGTCCCTTCCTCCCTTCCTTTATTGCAGTAGATAGATAATTTGTGTGATGTGTCTTTGGTTAAAAATTTTTTACCTTCTTTCTTCCTTACATTTATTTGGTCATTTTAGACTGCAATAATGTAAGTAAAAATTCAAAAGAAATAATGGTCTTTAAAGGCTCAGCTTTATGACACTTGACTGGTACCTTTCCCAGCAGGGGTGGGTGGTGCTGCCAGCCTGGTGGCCATGGTAGCTGACCCTTTATGTCACCACCTGTCCCTGAGCTCTATATGCAGGTGGAGCTGCAGCCCAGTGTGGCCTCCTAACTCCTGGCTCTGGATAGCACCTCTACAGCCCCCACGCCCCCACGCCCCCAAATGAGGGGGAGCCTGACTGAAACCCTCTGTTTACTTCCAGCTCGCAGATTCACTGGTGCCCATGGAGATTAAGCCTGGCATTTCCTTGGCAACCGTTTCAGCCGTGCTGCACACTAAAGATAACAAGCACATTCTTCAGGTATCGTAGGGGAGGGCAGCCGGGCTCAAATACACTAGAAACCTCCAGGACCCGTGACAACTAGAAACCCCCTCCTCAAAAAGGTCCTGGCATTCAGCCAGTTCACAGAACACTGCTTCCCAAACCACCAAACATTAGAGACCAGACTACCTAATGGGTTAGATGTGAAACGAAGGCACTGCATGTGAACTCTTATTTCTCTGGCCATGCGCCTCAGAGAGAAAAGGGAAGAGAAACTATTATTCACGGAGATGGGGCCACAAGTCATCCTAAGTGCTGCTCACAGCTCTGAAAGTTTGGCATCACTCAGAGCTCTCGCAGGTATGGCCACTAGACCAGAGCTACTTGAGTGCCCACCTGAGCACTCCAGGGCATTAGGTGGGTGCTGTGGGGGGAGATTTAAAAATCAGCCCAGACAGCGCCTCCCGTGGAGGCCTGGAAATACTAAGCACAGCTGTGGGGCACGGTCAGGGCCCAAGGGCCGGGGCACTGTACGGCTCCACATGTGGGTGACAGCACCTTCCCAGGCACCTTGGACCCCATTTTCATGCAGTTATTGCCTGGTGGTGCAGCTGTCAGCGCTCCTCTGCATCCCCTTTAGAAAAACTCCTTGCAGTGCTGGCCTGTTACTTGTATAGCCCTGCATTATATGCTGATAGCTCCACTCAGTGTGTGCAAGACACGAGCTGGGTCCTCTATGTGCATTTTATTTAATCCTCACACAATTCTCTTAGCACCATTTTATAGGCAGTTTCTCTTTCATTTTCTTGACAAAGATTCCAGGGCCAGGAGGATTATTACTGGTCAGTCTGACCCCAAAGCCTGTCCTTTGTGACCATGCTATTGCTATACCTGCAGCTGCCAACATGGGTTAAAATTTACTCAGAAAATACTGAATCGAATCAATTAAAAATGGATCTTTATCAAAGGAAGGTATCTTTGCCAAATAAGATGTTGATACTGTGTAGATCATTGGCCTTCGCTTGTTTGTGTTGAGAACTCCAGGTAGAGCCCCTGCTGGTGGAGACCCTGAGTGCAGGTGCCCACAGACTTCACACCACAGGCAGCACCAGGCTGGCTGGGCTCTGAGGCCTGGTCAGGGCAGAGGTTCCCAGAGTCTGTGTGGCCTGCCTGACCTCCCCTGCGCTCTCTGGGAAGTTCTTGCTGATCCATGCTCCCTCTTGCTCCAGCCCCCGCCCAGGCCCGCCCAGCCCACGGGTGGTAAGAAGAGAAAGCGGGTGAGTGATGACATCCCAGACTGCAAGGTCCTGAAGCCCTTGCTGAGCGGCTCCATCCCAGTGGAACAGTTTGTGCAGACCCTGGAGAAGGTGAGCGCGTGTTCGCACCGTCTGCACTGCCCAGGAGCCGTCCTTTCTGCTCACTGTGCCTCCTGGTTATGTTGGTGCTTTTCTCTTAGTCTCCACTGTCTGAGCTACTGTCCCTGTGGCATCTGCCTGGTCCAAGGTCATGCCAGGGGAGAGTTACAGAGAGGTGAAAGGAGCATGCCCTCCTTCCCACAGCCCCCAGCTGCTTTTCGACTGGCCCTTCCTCCCTGTCAAGTACCAGGTAGTGAGAAGACCGCCTCAGCAAATGCCATTTCTTATAGCAACTAGGCTGAGGAAAGGCCTTTCTTTAGAAACCTAGCTGTGACGCATGGGCAGGTGGGAAAGGCCAGGAGAGAGGAGGGTCTGCCCTCTCTGGAGCCTCCCTTCTCACAAGACCCCTTGCTGTCCGAGAGCCAGTGTGGCCATGTCACAAGGCTGAGTGTCAGGAATGAGGGCAGTGTTGTGTGTCCCTGCGAGCTCCGGAAGCAGGGCCCCGCCATTCCTAGGCGGCTGGGAGGGGAGAAGAGAGAAATGGTCCTTCATCTCAGCAGCCAGCCTACACCCTGGTCCTGATGGCTGCTCCTCCCAAGGAACAGATTTCTTAACTGTAATTATAAGAAAAAATTTTTAACCTTAAAGGTTTTTAGAATTTTGACTTCAGTCACAGAACTTCAGAGCTTACTGTTTTAGCATTAGAATTACAGAATCCTTGACAGAAGGAAGGAACTGGCTAAGCATAGTGTTCATGCTGCTGCTTGCAGGAACTGCAACTAACTGGAATACAAAGTTCCGGAAAGAGATTGTTGTCTTTTAAACTGTTAGCTGCTGCCTGAGTTCTTCCACATCCTAAAGGCTTTCTCGTTATGGGCATTTGTTCTCTCCATTGGTCATTTAATTTTCCTGGAAGGCAGGGCTTCAGCCAAGTTGTGCAGCCCCCCAGCCCCTCGTGAGTACTGTGGGGAGCTCCATGGGCGTCCACGTGTGTAAATATGTCAATAACTGCCTCCCCGTGACCATGCAGTGCTCCCGGCCCCTGGTGATGGGACTTGACCTTGACTTGTTTTTAAAAACCTGAACAACTTGCTTCCCCAGAAAGACTTTTAGTTCTTCTGCCTGGCTCACCTGGGAACTGCCCCCTAGGACCTGACCTGTCCCCTCCACCATCTCTGCCTCATTTCCTGTAGGAGGAGTATTAGTCCCTGCCCCAAACTACAGGTGTGCTTTCTAGAACTAGGTGGAGAATGTCCGTGTCATGTTCTGGACCCATTTTGTGTCCTTTTCAGGCAGATTAGTCTTGTTTCCACTTCTTTTCTCAACATTCTGTCTGATGTGCTAAGCAAGCCCTGTAACTCGCATCAGAGGTGGCTGGAGAGGCATTTGCTCTGCTAACTGGTGTTCTTCTCCCCTGAGAGGGACTTGCCAGGTCACAGGGTCAGTGGTATCCTGCTATGAGGAGGCATTTTCCTAGGACAGGATGGTGCTTTTTCACCAGGGACCATGGGTGTGGCGCAGAGGCTGCCGACGGAGAGCCCAGGGTCCCAGAGTCCTGCCCAGGCACTTGGATGTGCTCCTCAATCCCACAAGCTTACTGAGGTTACGGAAATTCTTAGTTTTGCATGAGATTTTGCATGTTTGGGAGCTTCTTTTGAAGTACAGTCAACCTTTGAACAACAGGTTTGAAGTGTGCATGTCCACTTATACATGGAGTTTTTCAATAAATGTACAGTCAGCCTTCCACATCCCTGGGTTTTGCATCTTCAGTCCGCAGATTTTGGTGTCTACAGGGGGTCCTGGAACCAATCCCCTGTGGCTACCAAGGGACAACTATGGCTAAGTTTTTAGGGAGTCAGAAATCATATGTGGATTTTCAACTATGCCGACTGGCGCCCTTGACCCTTGCGTTTGAGGGTCAGCTGTGTATGGAACTGTGGTTGAATTCTCTTGCTGTAGAAGGTCCAGGTCTGAAGAATTACACTGAGGAGTGTCAAAAATGCTGGTTTCTAGACTATTGAGTTTAGCCGCCCGGGAAGGGCCATTTCTAGAATCCTCAGCTGCTGAAATACCCTCCTGCCCCTCGGTCAGCCCGCTGTTCAGCGTCCCATCAACCTCCCCCTCTTCTCTGTTGAGCAGCACGGCTTCAGTGACGTTAAAGTGGAAGACACAGCCAAGGGCCACATCGTCCTGCTCCAAGAAGCCGAGACCCTCATCCAGATTGAGGAAGATTCAACCCATATCATTTGTGACAACGACGAGATGCTCAGGGTACGATTACGGGACCTCGTCCTCAAATTCCTACAGAAGTTCTGAATGAAACACTGAGACCCCACCATCCTTCACACTCTGCCTGCCCAGCACAAGCCAACTGAGGAAGGGCATGAAAGGTTAGCCAGCCTTTGTGTTCTCTGGCCAAAGGGGAAAAAGGCTCTGAGGGACACTGTCAGGAGCGATGGTCAGCACCTCCTGGTCTGGACTTGTAGTACTGTTTCAGGCAAGAGCTTTTGCTTTTAGACTCATTTTCTTCCCAAGTCTGGCTCTCTTGGGCAGCCAGGATAGTAAGACAGCGAGCTGTGTGGCATAAGAGTGACAGAAGCAGTTTTCCAAGAGGTTAGTGGTGGGAGGGGAGGTAAAACGATGACTGACCTGTTGTCTCAAGTGGCCAGTGTGTCACAGGCCTCAGGCAGGGGAACTAGTGACTTTGTTTTACTTGCTTGTCTACAGTGCTGCACCTCATAAGACAGATGAGCCCATTTTGTTAATAAAACTTATTTTTTATAGAAGTTTTATCTATGCTCTGTTGAACCTACAATTTACACTTATATAGTATCTGAAAAAATGAAAATATTCAGACTAGCATAAACTTAGAAAATAGTACAGCAAATTTTAGTTTGGTAAGAGTGTTCAATCGTATAACCTGGCACTTTTTTAAAATATAATTTTCTTAAATTGTATGAAAAAGTGCTTAACTACATGAGCTGTGCCTCTAATGAAAAACCCCAGCCTTAACCGTCTGGGGAGGGTCCTAAACAGGGGGCGGGCCCTACTAGTTGATCTTTGCCTGTCACTGCCTTTCCCACAGATTATCAGGATTCTCTGCATTAAGCTCAGATGCCCAACGACCCACTAATAACAGTCTAGTAAGCTACTGCATTTGAAATTATGCTGCTTCTGAATTGTTTCAAACATAGCATCATTTGTAACACACATGCCAATTTTGCAGGTAACAACGTGGGGAACACAAGTCTTAGAAATTGGTCGACCCCAGTAGTAGTCCCAGCTCAGCCTGCTGTTCTTAAGCATCACAGAGAGCTTATGTATATGTATATGTATACACACATACAATATACAATACTATATATAATACCATAGAGTTGCTTGGTTAGGTTTTATGGTGACCTGTCAGTTCTCTAGAGTAAGCACATCAGTGGGAATGAGTGCATTAAAGGAGGAAAACAACTTCATTTTTTGCCATTTCCCACTCTGTCAGGCTGTGCACAGGAATGCTGAAATAGGTCCGTTTTCTAAGTAACAAGCCATTCCAATTAAGGGGGACCTATGATGTGTCTACAGAATAGACTCGGGAGCCTTCAACCATGAGAGGGGACAGACATTACAAGAGATTGATGCTCTGTGGCCAAGAAAATTTAGTTTTGAGGATTGTAAACAGCCTCACGTGTAGGTCAGTCACACTTTCTAATAAAACTTTTGCGAGAACTGAGTTAAAGTTTTTTTTAAATCATGAAAATACAAAGTAGAGCTCAAAAGAAATCAAAACGGTTATTTACTTAAATGTCCTAAATAATGGTACATTCAGGAATGTCTTAGATTTGTCCAAGTTTGCTTTCTGTTAAAGTGCTTGATCAGAGAGCACAGGCATGATCCCATGAGAGGTGGTTATTAAAGAGACAAACAGTATGTAAGTTAGTCACTAAACGGACAGGGAATAATCTAGAAATTATGATGGTTTAAATCAAGTTATTCCCACCTTAGTGGTAGGAGCCAGAGGGAGGAAGAAGCAAAGGATCATTCATTAGAGCAGAGAGCAGATCTGGAGCTGGCCTTTCCAAGAGCAGTTATAACTCTATCAGAGTTCAGATATTTGGATCCTACACCATGCGGGTCAGTGGAAGAACCAGAAGAAAAGGCAAACCTACCAGCGAGTGCTGCATGCCACTAATGCAGACTTGGCAGAGTCTGACACCTGGAAGAATTTCTATTAACCCACAAAGGCTTGGTAAATAGTAATTTTAAAACCATTAAAAATAGTGAGGAGGAACCTGATTTTATATTTATTTTCATCTTTCTAAGAAGTGATGCTGCTATTGTTACTTAACAAATTACCCCAAAACTTAGTGGCTTAAAACAACAAACAATATCTCACCATTTCTGTGTGTCAGGAGTCTGGTGTGGCTTTGCTGGGTGCTCCTGGCTTAGGGTTCTCTGTTGGGCTACAGATGACATACAGTGGTTCAGTACCTTTCCCAAAAACACAAAGCCAGTAGTGGCTTCTGCTTTACCATAATACCGTGTGCAGGTATCAGGGAACAGGAGCTGGCTGGGAAGGGAAGATATGCCTGTTAGTCCATTTCTTTTCAAGTAAAGGTAACAACTACTACTCTCTGTGATCCCTGGAGGACTTGAAGCTTTTGGCCCTCTCAGTTGTCCTATAAAGTATAAAGGCAGGAGTTGGCTTTTCAAACTACAATGAAGTATCAATAGAAATAAAAGTGAAGAAACTTCCAAGGTTATATGATAATATATTCATATGAGCCAAGTAAACTCGTGGGTGGGAAAGGGAGTCACTTCTTTGGCCCCAAGTCCCATTTCTCCCCTCCAGTCCTAAGGAAGGTTGAATGTTGTTTCACTGCTTCATGCCACACTATGGGGAGACAGAAAACATCAGATGATCTCAAATTCACTGCAGTGGAACTGTGTGTATATAGCAGTGTTCTTATTTGAACCTAAAATGAGGTAGAAATAACCAACTATAATTCTGGAGGGTCACCACTAAATCCTGGAGCTAGGCAGTAGAGAACTGAGCCAGAACTGTCTAAGTACCACAGTCTCCACTGCTGCTTGGTAGCCTGTTAGCGGTTTTAATCATATCATAAAAACGTTATTTTACCATCTATAGATACAGTGCAATCCTTAGCAAAATTCCAATGGCATTTTTCACAGTAATAGAAAAAACCACCCTAAAATGTGTGTGGAACCACAGAAGAGCCTGAACAGCCACAGCAGTCCTGAGAAAGAATAGAGCTAGAGGCATCACACTTCCTGATTTCAAGCCTTATTACAAAGCTGTAGCAATCAAAACAGCATGGTACTATCATAAAAATACACACAGAGACCAATGAGAGCCCAAAAATAAACATACACATACACAGTCAACTAATAATATTTGACAGGGGAGCCAAGAAGACTCAATGAAGAAAGGACAGTCTCCAATAAGTGGTGGTGGGAAAACTGCATGGCCACATGCAGAAGAATGAAATTGGACCCCTACCTTATACCACTCACAAAAATTAACTCAAAAAGGATTAAATACTAAAATGTAAGACCCAAAATTGCAAAACTACTAGAAGAAAACACAGGGAAATTTCCTTGACATTGGCCTTGGCAACCATTTTTTTTATGACACCAAAAGTGTAAGCAACAAAAGCAAAAACAAGTGGAACCACATCAAATTAAAACACTCCTGCATAACACAGTAAACATCAGCAAAATGAAAAGGCAGCTGCCAAATGAGAGAAAATGTGTGCAAACCATCTATCTGCTAAGGGTTTAATATCCAAAATATATAAAGAATCATACAGCTCAACAGCAAAAAGATGCTCTGATTCTAAAATGAGCAAAGGACTTACATAGATGTTTTCCAAAGAGAGCACACACGTGGCCAACAGGCACATAAAAAGGTGCTCAACATCACTAATGTCAGGGAAATGCAAATCAAACCACAATGAGATATCTATCACCTCATACCTGTTAGAATAGCTGTCATTAAAAAGACAGATACCAAGTTTTGGCAAGAATGTAGAGAAAAGGGAATAACTGTGCAGTTGGTGGGAATGTAAACTGGTACAACCACTATGGGAAACAGGATCTCAAAGAGTTATCTGTATTCCCATGTTCACTGCAGCATTATTCACAACAGCCAGTGTATGGAAATAACCTAAGAGCCTGTCAATGGATGAATGATAAAGATGCTGTGATACACACACACACACAGGAATATTATTCAGTCACGAGAAAGAAGGAAATCCTGTAGTTTGCAATAACATGGGTGAACCTTGAGGGCATTATGCTAAGTGAAGTAAGTCAAATAAAGAAAGACAAATACTGTATGGTCTCATATGTGGAATCTTAAAAGGCTGGACTCAAAGAAATAGAATGGTGATGTCCAGGGGCTGGGAAGTGGGAGAAATGGGGAGATGTTGATCAAAGGGTACAAACTTCTAGTCATGATACGAGTAAGTTCTGGGAATCTAATGTACAGCATGATGACTATAAGTAATAATACTGTATTATATACTTAAAAGTTATTAAAAGAATAGATCTTAAAAGTTATCACCACAAAAAGTAATTATGTTAGGGGATGGAGCTGTTAACTAACCTTATTTCTCAGTGTATACTTGTATCAAATCGTCATGGTATACACCTTAAGCTTACATACGATATATGTCAATGTCTAATTAAAGCTGGGAAGGAAACATTTTACATGTAATAAACATAAGCATTTTGAGTTACAGAACCATAGTTTTTACAAGGTGACTTGCCCACATTTTGTCATTAGGCGTGTAGAGTATTGTTTCTCTTATGTTATCTGAGGCCTCTAAACAAATGGAGATGTAGCTTCTGCATAATAATTCTGTGTGAGGACTTATCTTTTACTTTCTACAGTAAACCACAGTAATGAGTCCTGACCCATTTATAAGTCTTCCTGACATACAACTGTGAACGCAATCACTAATAAAAAGTAACTGAGTCACATAATATACAATAAATTTTGGGTTACTAACACATTATCAACTAAAAGTCTGCTAACATCATTAGATTGTATAATATAAATTTTTAATCTAGTAACTAATGTTCACAATACTTTGAAAATAATTAACTTTGATTTTACAAAGTCTTTTTCAACCATCATTAGGCCCTTCCAATCATCAATGAACATTTATTAAGCACCCATTACACTCTATGCATTGTCCTGTCTCTGATGACTTGAGCTCACCAGAGTAATAGACCAAATACAAGTTTCTCCCAAACTTCTCACAAGTATAGAGGAGCAAATTTCCAGGACCATGAGCAAAAGATTGTTTATATAGAAAATTCTAAGAAATTCACAGGACAGTTACTAGAAATAATAAGTGAAGTTAGCAAGACTGCAGAATAAAAAGTTAATATACAAAAATCAACTTTTATACACTGGTAATAAATAATTAGAAAGTGAACTTTTTAAAAATAACAACTCTGATACTGTTGTAATTAGTCAATTACTACTAATAGGAAAGGAGCAAAGGGGGAAGCCAGACATTACACGCATGTCATTTGGGCAACTTCACCAGGAAGCTGCAACTTTGCACTCCCCGGGGCACCACTGGCCTATTCCTTGCCAAACACTGAGGGAAGGGATCCAACAAAGGGAAGATAGATTCATGCCCAGTAAAGTTGGGGTGACATAGGGAAGGTATCTACCTGTCAATCATACCTGGGAACACTTGCAAGCATATGAAAATTTGGGAATATGTAACCTCCTAAACAAAGTTTTCTCATTACCTTCTTGTGCTCTTGGCTCAAGCTTGGCTTCCTTGCATTTGCCCGTGTTTCCTCCATAGCCATGTGGACCTGCGGACCCCACATGCAATGGACTGATGGATTGCAACTGGGAACACAAACTAAGCTAGTCTGATGCTGGAATGAATTGCTCCAACATGGAACAGGAGCTCTGGCTCTGATTTTAGCCCTGCTAAAGGCAAAATGGGACTTCTTCCTTGGTGGGACCGAGGGAAATGAAACCTTGGAAACTTTGATTCCACAGAAATAAAGCTTTCTACAATATCGCATGCCCCCGTGCGAGTCTCAGAAAATTCTTTTTCTCAGGATATTGCAAGAAATCCACTCCCACTAGCAACTGGGAGAGATGAGGACCTCTCCCTCTGTTAACACTACGACATAGATGAGTCTTAAAAACATGCTAAGTAAAATAAGCTGGACACAAAAGACTCAATAGTGTATGATTCCATTTATATGAATGTCCAGACCAGACAAATCATAGAGAAAAAATAGAGGTTATCAGGGACTGAGGGGAGGGAAGGGGGGAGTGGGCAGTTGCTGTTTAATGGGTACAGATTTTCCATTTGAGAAGATGAGAAGATGAAAGGTTGGGTGGCAATTGCTAGTGATGATGGTTACACATTGTGAATGCCACTGAACTGCACACTTAAAAATGCCTAAAATAAAAAATATGGCTAAAATAGCCCTGGCTGGTGGCTCAGTTGGTTGGAGCATTGTCCCATACACCAAAAGGTTGCGGGTTCAATTCCAGGTTAGGGCGCTTACCTAGGTTGTGGGTTCAATTCTTGTTGGGTTGTGTGTGGGAGGCAACTGTTCCATGTTTCTCACATTGATGTTCCTCTCCCTTCCTCTCGAGAATCAATAAAAACATCCTTAGGTGAGGATTTTTTTTTAAAGGCTAAAATAGTCATTTTTAATCATGTATATTTTATGAGAATAAATTTTTGTTTAATTCTAACAGGTTTTTAAATAAATTGAAAAACTAATTCTGAAATTTATATATAGAAACACAAAGTAACTATAATACCAAAGCAATCTTGAGAAAGATGAACAAGTTGGAGGATTTATACTCAAGACTTAACTAGAAAGCTACATTAATCCCCACAGTATGGTACTGGCAACAAACCAGTGTAACAAAAAGAGCTCAGAAATAACCACACTTAGTCATTACCTTTTCAACAAAGGCCCCACAGCAATTCAGTGAACGAAGTCTTTTTTAACAAATGGTGCTGAAATGACTAGATACTCAGAAAAAAAGAATCAGAAGCTTGACCACTACCACATACCATCCACAAATATTGTGAGCTGGATCCTAGACCTGAGGGTAAAAGCTGACACCATAAAGCTTTTAGTAGAAAACATAAGGGAATATTTTCATGATTTGGGCTAGGCACCGGTTTCTTGAGCCACAGAAAACTATAACAAGAAGAAAAGGTATAAATTATACCTCATCGAAATTAAAAGCACCTGCTTAACAGTAGATACCATAAAGAAAATGGATAGGCAAGCCACAAATTGGGAAACGTATTTACAAAACTTGTATCTGACAATGGCCTAGTATCCAGGGTCAAGAATTCCTCTAACTCAACAATAAAAACAATATATCCAGGCAGTAAAATATTACTCAGCAATAAAAAGGAATAAGCTATGGAACCACAAAAAAAGTGGAACTTTAAATGCATATTGCTAAGTGAAAAACCAATCTGAAAAGGCTACATACTATGATTTCAACCATATGACATCTGAAAAAGGCAAAACTAAGGAGACGGGGAAAAGGCCAGGGCTCAGAGTGAGGGAAGGATGAATAGGCGGAGCACAGGACTTTCAAGAAAGTGAACTGTTCTGTAGAATACTCTGGTAGTGGATACATGTCATTATACTTTGTCAAAACCCACAGAAGATGCTACACAAAGAATGAACCATAATGTAAGCTATGACTTCAGTTAATATCTCAACAATGGCTTCTCAATTTTAACAAATGCACCACACAAATGCAAAATATTAACAATAGAGGAAATGGGGGAGGAGGAGCTCTTAATGCTCAACTTTTTGTAAACCTAAAACTGCTTTTTAAAAAGTCTATTAAAAGTGTATTTTTTTAAAAAGATAAACCACTTGGCTTATGTGATTCAGTTGGTTGAGTGTCATCCCATGCACGGAGAGGTCACAGGTTCAGTTCTCAGTCCGGACACATGCCAGGTTGTGGGCTCAATCCCCCATCGGGGGTGTGCAGGAGGCAGCTGGTAGGTGTTTCTCTCACATTGATATTTCTCTCTCTCCCTCTCCCTTCCTCTCCCTAAAAAAAAACAAAAGACCAAATTTTTTTAAATGGGCAAAAGACCTGTCCAGATACTTCATAAAGGAAATATATATAAAAAGACTTAAGCACATGAAAAAGTGCTTAACATCATTAGTCATCAGGGAAATGCAAACAAACTACAAGATACCATTACCCACCAGAATAGCTAAAATTTAAGACTGACAACACCACAGATTGGTGAGGCTGTGGAAAAAGTGGAACTCTTACCTGTGGGAGTACCAAATGGGCACAATGACTTTGGGGAAAGGTCTGGCAGTTTCTTACAAACATGCAGAACTTTTAGATACAGAGAACAGACTGGTGAGTATCAGAGGGGAGGCAGGTAAAGGGTGGAAAAGGTGAAGAGATTAAGAAGTACACATTGGTAGTTACAAAATAGTCATAAGGATGTAAAGTACTGCATAGGAATACAGTCAATACTGTAGTAACTATCAATGGTGGGTGCTTGAAATATCCAGGGTAACACTTTGTAAATTATATGACTGTCTAGCCACTATGCTATACCTGAAATTAGTACAAAATAATGTTGAATGCAAACTGTAATTGAAAGAGAAAATTTAAAAAACAACAACTAAACATGTATATACCTACCTTATCACATAGCAATTCCACTCCTGGGTATTTACCCAAGAGAAAATATAAACCCACAAGAAGACTTGCACATGAATCTGCTGAGCAGTTTTACTCATAATAGCCAAAAACTGGAAACAGCCCAAGTTCCTGTCAATAGAATGGACCGATGCTGTTACACTACATTTGGGAATACTACTCAGTAATAAAAGGAACAAATTACTAATATAACATGGGCTGAATCTAAAATACACTACGCTGAGTTTCTACAAGCCTCGCTCAAAGGAGCAAAAATTGTGTGACAATTTATATGAAATCCTGGAACAGGGAACACTAATCCAAGATTTTTTAAATAATCAGAATATTGGTTCTGGGAGGGTGGAGGTGGAAACTGACTAGGAAGGAACATGAGGGAACTTTCTGAGTTTGATAGTAAATGTTCTATTTCTTGATAGAGGTGTGGGTTGCATAGGTGTATGCATTTGTCGAAACTCAAAAGAAAATGTACTTAAGATTTGTGCATTTCAGTGTGTAAATTTAATATATAAATTTTACATTAAACATACAGAAACTAACACTGATGTCCAGTTCATGATGTGTGTGCTTATATTTAGAAGGAAATGCACCAATGTCAGTAATTCACTTAGAAACATACCAAAAATAGGATGGATGAAAGGATGAAGAGAGGGAATGGATAGAGGAATGGATATAGAGATAGCTATAAAGCAAGTACAATAAAATGGATGTTAGGTGTCCATGTTCATACTATAAAAACTACTTAAACTTTCCTGTACATTTGAAATGTTTCATAATGAAATATTGGGGCTAATAGTTTAAGTAAATAGAATCTAAATAGTTTAAATTCTAACATGAGAACCATACAATACCACCAAGATTTGTAGACAGAGAAAGGTAAAACAATTTCCCTAATGAAAACAGGCCATGAAGCACGTAAGATTAAATAGCAAACCAAACTTGGCCCTAGGGTGAGGCTTCTACCTTAATGATCTTTTCTGGAATCCATTCTATGTCTAATTTTTCTTGGCATGCTCTTATCCCCCCGTCAATGATTTGAATAATAAACACAGTGAATGTAAGACTTCTCAGCCATCCTGTGCCAGGCTTCCGTTAACTATCTGGTTAACAGCAGAGCTATACAGTATTCCAAAAATACTACAGTACTGATTGCTATTCAGCTCGTTCCAACTATGATTTCTACGTGACCCTCTTTAGTTTGCCAAATCATTCATTCATCAAAAAACTATTCAGCACTTACTATGTGCTCTAGTCTCAAGAGGCTTGTAATCTGGTGTGGGAAACAGGGCTGTAAACATTACAGTGCACGGTGAGGTGGAAGCGGGGTCAGGCAGCTCTAATGGGGGGGACGGAATGACTGAGAAGGGAAAGCTCCCTGAAGGCAGTGCTTTAGCTGAGTCTTGAACAATGAACTGGCATTAAATCAAATGGCAAACATAAAAAAGATACTAAGTAGTTTACAGTATATTACCCCAATAACAGCTCACTTCTACTGTGTGCCAGCGGACTCCACATTTAAGTTAACTTTGAACAGGTAAGATGTAGCATGATTTTTGCTATTTTACAGATGAGTTTCAAGTTTAGAATAGATACCTTGCTCCCCACCACAGCTTAATGGGCAACCTAGGACTTTAGCCCATTTAATCTACTCCAGAGCTCAGAGCCTTAATTGCAGCATTATCCTTTTCAACCACATGTTTGTAAATATTTTGGAGCCTTCGATTTCACTGACATTATCATCATCTACCACTAGCATTGGCCACTTAAGCTTAGCTGATTAAGTCCAAGCAGGAACCCACAGGAACCTGAGTAGACATGTTATCTCTCTGTAAACACCCATTTCTACAGCCTCAAGTCAGTCTGGTCCCAGGACAAATTGTAACAAGATGAACGGTTGGAAGAATAGGAACTTGGCAGTCAAAACTCCAGACCCAAGTAGGCATGCCCACCCTGTATGATATTACCCACCTCACCTGCCGCAAACCTACCTAAGCAATTGTCAACTCTATTTGCAGGTAAGACTTTTGGGTCCCATGCATTTACGATTGTCAGTGTGAGCCAAACTCCCAACTGCAGAGTCCAGGAGAGGGGCACCCCCAATTCGGCTTTTCTCTGGCTTCCCGTCCTCTTTCCTATTTCCACCATCTCCAATGCCCATGACTTGGGGCTCTCTCCCTCAGGACGGCTCTGATCGCATAGTCAAGCAGCAGTCTGGGACCACAGACATGAAAAGAACTGGGCTCTGACAGTGAAGCGGCACCAACTACATGTAGGTCCTTTTAGTGATTCCTTGTATCTCAATAGCAACCTCTAGAGCAAGGGTGGGAAACCTTTTTTCTGCCAAGGCCCATTTGGATATTTATAACATCATTCGCGGGCAATACAAAATTATGAACTTAAAAATTAGCTATGAAAAAAAGCTCCTAGATTTATTGAATTTTGAGTCCTGCCTGCGGTTGCCTTGGCAGGGCCAGACCAAATGATTTCTCAGCCTGTATAAGGCCCTCGGGCCGGATGTTCCCCACCCCTGCTCTAGATCAACCCCAGGTCATTCTAGGCAAGCCCGCTCCTCTGCACTGGGAATGTGCACACACGAGCTCCCCAGCACGGCACCACGCCCACACTTTTTAAATTACCATGAAAAAATAAAGATGGCATATATACCACATGCCATCCCACATCCCACTCAAACCAGTTCAATGACACCTAACTTCCTCTCTGTGTCATGAAATGACTAGTCATCGCAGGAACGAACACATGCCAGGCCGTCCGTGTCCGTACTGTTTGCAGTATCACCTGGGGTCAGGTCACTCTTCTGTCCTTGCAGAGGAAAACCACAAAAGACCTCCAAGCTGCTTGGGTTAGTCTCCATGTATTTTATTTTTTTTTATAAAAATCCATCAGACCATTGTGCTCGTGACTGGAAAGGGAGGGGTGGAAGGACTTGGCCTGGATATCAGGGAGCTTCCCCCTTCAAAGTATCATTTCAAACTAGGCACTCCCTGAGCACGCAGGCAGGCAGCTACTGAAGAGGTTACCCCCTCCACGCGGACAGGACCCCCAACCCAGCACGCAGGCCCTGGATGGAGGTGCAGCCCACACCAGACAGAGAACACCGCCAGAGGTGCACAGTGCAGAACGGCCTGACAAGCACCTTGGGAGGCTCTCACTTGGGATGCCCCTCATGGTGAAGGGCAAGCTGGCTGAGAGCAAGGATGTCCTGGGCCCAGGAGCAAAGACCAGGCAACCAGGTGTTATCTTCGACAGCCGAGGAAACCCATGTGGATCTTCAGAGCTGTTTCATGTTCCAGGTGAGTCACAGGTGGTGTAGGCGACATCCGGGTTTCCCAAGGTGACTGACCAGCACCAAAGGCGTTCTAAGCACAGAGAGGGGCCTTTCCCTAAGCCACCTTTCAAAACCAGCAGCCATCCTCCAGGAGCACCTAACCAAGCAACCTGAAAGGTCCAACTGCCCTGCTTCTTGCTACTGAGGGGTGTCCCTTAAGAACTGTTTTCTTAGTGTCCACCAGCGCCTGCTGTTGGGGTCCTTCATGCTAGTGTCCATTCAGGTCCAAACAGAGCTATCCTTGTTTGAAGCTCTGACACCATAACCTGGCCTACAGCACACTCTGATGCTCTCCATGATCTCAGACCGTTCAGCTACTCCTGATCCAACAGCCTACAGGGACCCAACAACCTGGCTCCATGAAAGGGGGTCCTACCACAGACTGCTCGTCTCCCACCAGGCCCCACTGAAGAGCAGTTTATAAGTTCCTCACATTAAAATAAACAAGATAAAAATAGCAGCCACATACATAGCTCAAAACACCACACTCTTTGGCTTCCCAGAGGGAAGAAGGCTACTACTAAACAGAACAAAGTCAGAAGTCAAAGAAAGTGTGTGAGAAAGCTGGGATGCAGGGAGTCTGGACCCCTTTGCTGGGTTGCTGAGAAGGGTAATTGCCTCAGGAGGGCAAAGAAAAGGTGCCCATGAGGACCCCTGGAGGACACCACCAGTCCTGGGAGCAGCCCTGGTCCTGTTTGCCTGCAGAGAGGTTCCTTAGGTCAAGCTAGCCCTACGGTGGGGTGGTATCTATAGGACAGAGCCTGGCTTCAAAATGATACTTGAAGAGAACCCACTGGTACAGGCAGACCACAGGAGAATGTGCCCCCAAGAAATAGAAGCACAGGAAGTCAAGGTCTGGGGAAGACAGCACTGGTTTAAGGCATGTGCATGACCAGGACAGACCTGAGCTTTTGTTCAGGTGCAGAAAACCAGCTATACTCAACTTCCCTGGAAGGAAGTGGGGTCCAGAAAATGGTAGAAGTCATGGGCTAAATCCCTGCCAAACGCCACTAACACCCTCTTCTACTGCTGCTACCACCAAAAGAAAAATTAGCTTATTTCCATCTCAGCCCAGGGAATAGAAATTTAAACCCAAGGAAAGTGGTAATGTGGGTGAAAATCCCTGTGAAATTTTAGGCTGGATTGGAGCTGATCATAACAGATCAGTTCCTCCTGTTGTTCTGGCACATACCAAGCCTCAGGGTGTCCTGGAACAACCAGGCATTAGGGAGCCAAAACTACGGGTAACATACTACATAGGTCCAAACAAAGGTGGAGGGGAAGGTGAATTTCACCAAGGTATTTATCCCAAGGCAGATGCCTTGTGTACGACTCACCGGCCAGCCGGGTGGGGAGCCGCAAAGGAGACTCACTTTTCTAAGTCACAGAGGGAAGGCCCACCTGCAAACCACTTCAGACCACACCTGGAGTGCAGCCGATCTGTTTTCTGTTCTCTCACATACAACACAACCCTCAGGAAAGCCTGAAGCCAAAGCACATGTTTATAAAAGGAGGGCTGGACAAAAGAGCCACTTGGGAGTGCTGCCTTTGTTTCCCCTTCCTCCCTCATTCTTCTGGTTCCAACAGGGAAGAGAAAGGGAGAGCAGGGACAAGTCCTGGAACAGCGTAACCTCATGACGACTCCTCAACCACCACTGCCCCAGCACAAGGAGGCTCAACTGTTACCAAAGATGCAGGTCCTCCCTCCCCAAGGACCCAGGCGAGAGGAGACACGAGTTACAGGTGCTGGCTGGCAGCAGAAAGGAAGAAGGAACAAAGAGACAGGTCTTATCTCGTCCAGGGCCCCATGAGGGCCAGCATGGCCCTTTTTTGTTTCTGCATGAAGATGGCCCTGGGGAGAATGGAGATGATCTTTAAGGATGCCCCAGATACCATAAGGCCAGGGTCCATCTCCGCCAAGAGAACATCAGGAGCCTTGGTGGGCCCCTCACTTTGTGAGATAAGCAGAAATTTCAAATTCCCCCCAAATATATATATACGAATATGTATATGTATGTGAGTGTGTGTGTGCATATATATACACACATATATATGTATATATACACACATATATATATAAATAAGCCTTGAATGGCAAATCTGAAACTTCTTTTTAAATAATAATAATAGCTGTTACTGGATTTAAAAACCACAAACCAGCTGTCCTGGGCTTATGAGCTGTGTGAGTGACTCTCCAGAGTCCCCATGTCCTCAGTGTGAGCTATCAGTCAGTGCCCTGTGTAGGGAGCCCCAGAGCCCTCTGGCTGGGTTCCAGGCCCAGCGTGGCAGCTTCAAGAGAAAGGCAACCATTTCCTTCCCACTCTTCCTGCTGCCTCTTCCAGCAGAGGGTCTGGGCCACCCACACAGTGGATGTCCCTGGGGTCCTTCAATGTCTAGGAACCTTAGGAGCCACCTCCCTCCCTCTGCTCATCCTCTCCCCAAACCTGCAGTGTCCCTAGATGAACTTGAAGCACTTGGTCTTGTCATGAGGCAGGCGGGTCTTGAAGAGCACAGAGTCCACCCTGAACTGAGTGTACAGTAGGGGCATATAGCCATACACCTTGACAAAGAAGTTGATACATTTGTGCCGCTCGTGAAAGTGGGAATCATCGTGTGACAGGGCTTGAGGGCATCCTGGGCAGCGGAAAGTCCACCGTGAGGTCACCTGGGAACAGAGGAGGAGGAGCAGAGTGAGGATCACAGGTGCTCACACTGACAGAAAACCCGCAGCTTAACCAATCGATGCTTCCACTTCCCCAGTGAAGGCACAGACCTGACAGCCACATTCATTCACGCAGGAGTTAGGGCCAGTGCCCGGGGCTGTCTGCCTGCCATGGATGTATCTACAGCATTAGAGAAGGGGCTCTCTCCAAACGGCCTATGCTTAATAGATAGCAGAAGCCTTAAAATGTTGTGTTACCTGTCTCAGGAACTGCTTCTAGTATTCTTCTTGGCTGCACAGCAAAATGTAGGTATAAAGTTGTTTCATCAGTTTTTAATAGCAAAATACTGGAAAACTACCCATCCAAAGGGCACTAGTTAAATAATTATAAAATACTACACATCCATTAACAAATGTTTAAGAAAATTTTATGTAAAGACATGGGAAAGGGGTCATATCACAGTTCAGTAGTTAGTATCAGTATCAGGGAGTTTCAAGCAACTAGGAAAGTGTAGACAATAACAGAAAGCATCACAATGTGGCCGACCAAGTAACACAGGCCCCCAGCACAGAACACCTGAAAATAGGGTAAAACACATACACATCTCTTTATATATATGTCTGAGCTTGTGATGAAAAATAAAATCCTTAGAGGCCAAAAGAACAAAAAAGCCTGAATCTAGTGGGGTAGCCAGGAGCATGGGGTCTTTATCAGGCTCGGAGGCAAGAGCTATGAAGTCAGAGTGGAGACTGTTAGAAACCCTGGGACCCACTGGACCCAAACACTGCGTGGGATGGAGGCAGCCCCACAAAGAGAGACGGGAAGGAAATGTTTTCTTCTAAGTCTTGGCCCTAAGCAGAGAAAGAAACAGCACCTCTGAGGCTAGAATTTATGTTGCTGTGTGTCCTGAAAAGCCCCAAAATGCTAACTTAGCTCACACAGGTCTCAAGTAGACAGTGACCCCAGGCATACAACAGAAGGAAATGCAAATCCTCTCCGGTGTAAACTCAGACTTCAAAGAAACACCACAAGTAAAATCCCAAAGCATATGACCTCGCAATCAAAAGTTAAAAATGGGAATGAGCCACATGAGGGAGCAATCTGGAGAAACAAACAAAGGAATCAGACCCCAAAACAGTAACTGCAACAATAAATGTGTATATTATAATACAATTTTGAAGGATTTCTCAAAGTTTAATGAAAGAAACAAGGGACTATTTAAAAAGTCCTACTGGCTATGAAAAGGAACCAAATAGAACAATAGAAATGAAAAGCATATTGAATAAAATCAGACACTCAATTGACAAGCATGGAGAAAATGTTAGTGATGAAAATAATTACCCCAAATAGAAAATACTGACAAAAGGCTTTAAAAAATATATATGAAAGCAAGATTAAGAGACATGGAGAAGTGATACTGTATGATTCCACTTACACAAAATTTAAAACCAGCAAAGTGATCTTGGAACAGAAAAAGACACTGACTTCCTATCCTTCTTCCAGCTGAACTCCTTCCTGCTCCAAGAGCTGCACCTCTGCCTCCCAGAAGCCAGGTGCTCTCTACACTGCCCCGCCTCGGGTGGAGGTGGTGTGGAAGAACCATGAGTTCTCAGGCAGACTGCCCTCTCACCCTCATCAGAGAGCCCTCTGCCTCTGGCAGTCCCCTCTGTGTAGCTTCAGGCTGGGAAGTTTAGGTTCAGAAAAAGAGAGCTCCGGGCCACCAGGGGGCAGAAAGCTAGTAGGAACTGTATCAGTCTGCCAGGACCACAGAACAGAACTTGCCACACTGCGCACAGCAGAATACCCTGTGGGCCGGGCACTAAGTGGGGCTTTGGAATCTTTCACCTGCTGTGCCTGGCTCTGTTCAAGCTCACTTATGGAACTTGTTTTGTATTTATCCCTGTTGACCGACAGCCAAAACTTCAAAGCAGTGATGAACATAAGTGACACTTTTTGATGTGGCAGCAAATGTGATATGAAAATGTCTCTGAGTTCCACTGGTGAAAAATCACAGTTACTGCAAAGGCTCTTATGAATTGTAGCCTGTGTCCTAACTGGTGAAAATGCTAAGTTTCAGTTAGATTAGTAAAAATTTAAGATGGAACAGTTTTCCCAACCAACTTCCAAACTCTCTTGAGTTCTATACACTTTATGCCTTAGGAGTGAAGAGCCCCTGTATTTTTTTAAAAAAACAAAATGTTTTTATTGATTTCAGAGTGAGGAAGGGAGAGAGAGAGAGAGAAACATCAATTAGAATCATCGAGCAGCTGGCCCCCCCACATCCCCCACTGAGGATCAAGCCCACAACCCGAGTATGTGGCTCAGTGGTTGAGCGTCTACCCATGCACCAGGATGTCACCAGTTAAGATTCCCAGGGCATGTAAAAACATATTAAAAAAAAAAAAAAAAAGCCCCTGTATTAACTCATTTAACCTTAAGACAATCCTTTTTCGGTTGACAGTATCATTGTCCCCATCAGATGAGGACTCTGAGTAGGGTTACATACTGCACTATTGCAAACTAAGTGAATTCAGTATGCATGCACCCCAGACCCATCAGTAGTGGAACCCTCACCTTGATGGGAGGTTTCCGAGTGATGTGGGAGACAAGGAAGTTCATGGCAATGTCCTCACAGTTGATGTATTCATCCACCATATCTCGGATGGCCTGGGGCATCACGTAAGAATACAGGTAGGCATAATACTGTCAGGGATAGAAAAAGAATCACATACTCTGTTAGAGGCCACACTTCTTTGGCTTTCATAAAAAAATGTGTGTGGATCTAGGTACTGTTAGAAAGTGGGGGGAGGGGGGTAGCAATCACTGGCATTTAGGGAGTTGGGGCCAGGGATGCTTAACACCCTGCAAGGCAAATCTGCAATGAATAATTACCCTTTCCAAATTGCCATTATCACCCCCTTTGAGAATTGCAATTTCATTTAATCTCCTTGGTATCTCAGTGGTTTTACAATATAAAGATTTGTCAGATCAGGTCAGACAGTGGTTCAGTTCAACATTCTATCTCTGACATTGGCAATATGTGATAAATGAGGAAGAGAGCCTAGCTACCTTCTGACTTCTCAGTAAGTCACTGAGCCATGAAATATCCAGTCCCTCAGTGCCTCACTTACACATTCTAGAATCTAATCACTTCTCACCATTGTCACTGGCCTCCCTACTACAAGCCACCATCATCTCTTGCCTGGATTACTCAAACTATCTAAATAGTCTCCCTGCTGCCATATTTTCTTCCCTACAGTCCACTCTCAGCACAGCAGAGTGATCATGTTAAAACACAAGTCCAACTGAACATGTCACTCTTTTACTCTAAATCAGCGATTTTCAACAGATGTGATGCAGTAATTTTTAAAACATGCAATAACCTGACTAGTCAGGGGCACTGACCTCTTCTCCTTTAGACTGTCAAATAAAAAATGACAACAGGCAACACAATAATGGCCACCTGGTGTGAATGAATCAAAATTATACCTATTTTTCTGTCAGACTGGCAAAAAATACGTATTTTTTGGCATGCTGCAAAATTTTAGTAATTAGCTTATGTGTACTGTAAGATGAAGAAGGTTGAAAATTGCTGCTCTAAACTCAGTGACTTCCCATTTCATTCAGAGTAAAATCCTAAGTTCTGAAATGTCCTGCAAGGCCCACAAAGTGGTATGCTAAAGTGGGCTCATGCCTGCTCATGAATGCTGACTGCTAAATTTTCAGAAACTTTGTGAGACTATTTAGGAATTTTGTGAGCTTGTTATGAAAAACAGCCATTATTAAAAATATAATTACACAAACTTAAAGTTAATTTTAAAAATAACAACTTATAGCTCATCATTTCTTAATTAACTTGCTATATTTTACTATTATTCATTAAATTTTGTTATGTTGAGGTTACTTATGTCTATCATATCTATATGGTGAAAATACTATACAACAATGTGCAAATGCCCATCTCTTCCCAGCTACACGTTCAGTGACTCATGTCAGTAACTTGAAATCAGCCACAGTAATATTTACACCACAGAAATGGGCAAATGCTATAAAATGGTACATTTAACTGTGATGTGTTGCAATATGATGATGATGAAGGAATAGGTGTGCCCAATGAAACTGATTTATGTATTTTATTACCTTAACTGTGGAAATCTATGTAGTAAAAAAACTGATCATACAATTTCTGTAGTACACAGTGGTTTGCTGGTTTGGTAGCAAAGTACTTAAGAGATGGTGAACTTAAAAGATAAATTCTACATTTTTTGTTTAGAAAAAGACAGATGATTAAAATTTGTTGACCCTTTAAATGGCCAGTGACTGTCATTAGTATGCTAATGAGAAAATATTTATTAAACACAACCCATATCTTCATCAAGAGAAAGGTGAAATTATAACAAAAAGAACTGCCTTTTAAAAATGGAGAAACCATGAAAATAAATGTTTAAAAGTATTTTCATTATTATGTGATTGTGATGCCAAAAATAATTTATGAAAATCTATAAAAACTTTCATACCTATACATTTTAACAACACAGAAGAAACTCCTGTAATCCGCTTAAAAATCTCCTAAATGAAAAGTTGCTATGAACCTACTCTTAAATATAAAAATGTAACACCTTCTCATTAGTTTGCTAAAATACTGAATGGCACTATAGAAGATAGAAATTCTAGTCGATTTCAGCAACATGCTACCAAACTGATGACTGTAATGACTTAGCAAGCCCAGCCATTAGGTATTTTTTCCAGGGACAGTAATCAAAATCAAGAATCAAAAATATGCTTAATTTAGAAACAGACCTCTGACTTGCCATAACACACAGAGTTAAATCAAGATTTTCAAGCGTAGCCCAGCTGGCAAGGCTCAGGGTTTGAGAATCAACCTATGATCCAGGAGGAGATCGAGGTTTGATTCTGGGTCAGGGCACATGCCCTGGTTATGGGCTTGATCTCAGGGATCATGCAGGAGGCAGCCAATCAATGACTCTCTCATCATTGATGTTTCTCTCTCTCTCTCCCCCTCTCCCTTCCTCTCTCTGAAATCAATAAAGATGTGTTTTAAAAAAAAAAAGGAATAAACCTCATTTTAAAAAAAAGATTTTCAAAAATAATAACACACAATCACATTGCTTTCACTAAAATTTAAGAACTTAGTGAGAATATTTTGAAACTTTATTTCATTTTTATCTCAACCTTACAAAAGTTTCTAGGTAGTACACATATATTAATATAATTCATAAATAAATATACATATTTGTGAAGTAAAGGTTCAAAATTTTTATTGATAGGCACTTACAATAAAACAACTTGATTGCTCCACTAGAGGGTATTATGCTAAGTGAAATAAGTCAGACAGAGAAAGATAAACACCATACGATTTCACTTATATGTGGAGTCTAAGAAACAAAATACAAGAACAAACAAAACAGAAACCAACTCATAGATACAGAGAACTAATTAACTGCCAGATGGGAGGGGGCTTGGTGAATAAGGTGAAGGGATTGAGAAGTACTAATTGGCAATTACAAAATAGTCACTGGGATATAAAGTACAGCATAGGGAACATAGTCATGATACTGTAATAACTAGGTATGGTGTCAGATGGGTACTAGACTTGTGGGGGTGACCACTTAGTATGCTATCTAAATCTCTAACCAATATGTTGTACACCAGAAACTCATATAATATTGAATGTCAACTGTAATTGAAAAAAACACACACAAAAACTGTTCCAGATTAGGGAATGACCAACTTAATTACTCTCAAGGATCCAACAAGTAAGGCAAATAAGTAAGATACATTTTAAAGAAATGGGTGTAAGAAAAATAAAGTCATGGGGCAAATAAGCACATCCATGTTCATGTACTGGGAAAAGTGGCTACGCAGCTCCAGCCAGTTGGTGCCAGGCAGAAACACTACCCCGGTATGACCCGACCTGATCTTCATTTTCATTAAGGTCCAGATCTTTTTGTAAAATAACATTTCTGTAAGCCACAGAAGGCTTGAGAGCTGTCAGTCTGTGACCTCTGCTCTAGAATTTCAAACAGAAAAAACACACCTAAGTTTTATTAAGTAAATTATTTACTACTTGAAAGTAAAGAGATCTGACTATTGTAACTTTTATAGAGCAATCAGAGAATTGAGAAGGGAGACTTTTCAGGAGACAAATTCTCAAGATATGAGCAGACACAGCTAAAATTGGTGGCTCTTCCTCAGATGACCAGTGTGAAATAAATGACTCTCAGTTAGGTATGGTTTTTCAGCCAGATGCTCTCTAATCCTATTTGCAAATCCCAGCCCAACCAAAGCCCATCCACGTTTGGAAAATAAGCACAAGGGCAAGGTTCAAGAATGGGATGAGCATATCAGCTTCACACATTACACTTTAAAAAAAAAAAAACCTGAAAGTTTAATGACTTATTAGGCTGTTTCAAAATGTCCCTAGTAAGATAACTTTCAAGATTCTATTTGAGATGAATTGCAAGATGCCACCATCTGAGATATGAAATATATGAGGGACAAAAGAGTTGAGGGAATTGAAGGGGGGTGGGAGATGGTGAGCTCTTTGGGGAAAAATTCAATTTGAAGTACCAGAGGGATATACAGGGGTTGTCTTGAAAACAATTAGACGAGTACAGATCTCAAGGAAGAGCCAAGGCTGAAATATATATACAGAAATCACCAGCTTATAGGTGCTAAGAAAAGCCGCAAGACTTTTGAGATCATGAGAGAATGTAGAAGAAAAACACAAAGTATGAAGCGTACTAGATAAGGCTAGAACCCTGATATACTCCAACATTTATGGGGAAGACAGTGTGGTGATGGGTCTCCCATAAGAGCAATGAAGTCACCCAGAATGACAGACAGCATGAAGTGGAGATTAAGATGACAGGCCAGGTGCTAACATCCTTCACAACCGTGAGGGAACGATTACAAGGCTAGTAGATGGCAGCAACAAGACAGATGCCATGAGCCTCAAGTGAGATTTTATATCGCTGAGAATTGTCTTGAAGTGTCGTTGGTAAGCAGTGAAAATAGTTCTCTATACTTTCCCTGATCCAAAGTACAAATCTGAGGAGATGAGTAGCCTCAATCCCTATTCATGAAAGAAACACAAGAACGGGCTAAAGGGGAAGCACTGTCCTCAGAGAAAAGTCAGGTTTCAATCAGGTCAAGGAGACAGGAGAGGTGTTTTGTGGGGTGTAGGCAATTTGGTTGTCTGAGAACAGGGATTCTTCGGAGCCCAGAGGAAGGAACTCGGAGGAAAAGTACAGAGCAGCACTATCCAATGGAAACATAATGTGGGTGACACATTATTTTAAATTTTCCAGTAGCCACATTTTTAAAAGCAAAAAGAAACAGTAAAATTAATTAGTATATATTTTACTTAACCCAGTGTATCCAAAAATAACTGCATTTTAGCATAAATCAATATGAAAAATTATTGAGATAGTTTGCCTTCTTTAAGTACTTTACAGCACATCTCAATACTGACTAGCCAATGTCAAGTGCTCAACAGTCACAAGTAGCCAGTGGCTACTTTATAGAACAGACGAGAAATTGAGAGAAGATGAGTCAGGAGCAAACAAACAAAAACAGAACAGTTTAGCAATAACAGTACAGGAGAGGAGTAACAACTGGAGGGGTCTGCATTTTGGATATTCCATGAAAATCGGGATGTGAAGCATGGTGAAGTTTACAAGCTCTACAGAATCAAAAAGAATACAGAGCCACAATAGACAGAGGCTTGTGGTGGGGCTTAGAAGAGTGGTGGCTAGCCTGAGTCAGAAGAGTGCCTGGCTCAGCCCTCTGTTGGCCAGGCCACATCTAGAATGGCAATGTTGATACTGGATGGTAGTTTAACACAATGCTCTCAGTTTTACAGAGGGGGAGGTAAGGCCCAGAAACATGAACTTATTTTCCTAATGGCCTACATGGAATTGTATAGACAGCCTTCTCATCCTGACTTTTTATTCCAGAGTTGCTCTAAGCATCTTGATCATTGTCTTTAAAAACAGAAATAACTTAATTCTAGCATAAAAAGGACATATAAGAAGCACTAGGAGAGATGAATTTAGGGCAGCATTCCACTACCACATAAAGGCTCAACTCTTACCAAGTTCATGCCATTCTTACCAAACTTTTTCTTACCTTGTGAAAGAAGGCAGCACCTGTCAGCACCATGGACAGCTCACAGGAGTAATTGGAATTGTAGAGCCAGGACTGATGAGGGATGTCCCACGCATGGTAACGGCCAGGGAAACCCACAATGCGGTCCCGTGCTTCTCTCCACACCCTCAAAAAACACAAATATATGCACACACCTAAGTAAAAAGCTCTAAGACTATCAGAATCGTTGAAAATTACTGCCTATATCTTGCAGGCTCTGGTCCTTGGGTTACTTTTTTCCTTTGTTGTTTTTTTAAATAACAAAATCAGTCACAAGTCAAATAGGATAAAAACAAATAAAAAGTGCCACATGTAGCTTCCTTAACAAGCACCTGCTTATCATTATTGCTCCTCTAATTCCTGGCAGCCAGCACCTTTCCAGCCCTTACAGAAAGAACAAGATGGAATAACATGGGATGCACAGCATTCTGCTAAGAAGCAGGAAAAAGATATCAATTTCTACTTCTATTTATTTTTTATCAAAAATCTTGTTTTTAATGAGCATGCTATATTAGTACACTAGGACTTGTATATAACTGATGTATACTGCATACTTTTCTTTTACTGAGTGACTACACTGTAAAAGAAGCTGAGAGACCACTGGTCTAACCACAGGAGACTGCTGCTCTTGTGCGAGTAAGGTCCAACAAGTCTTTTTTATTGAATTTATTGGGGTGACACTGGTTAACAAAATTGTACAGGTTTCAGATGCACAATTCTACAACACATCTGTACACCTTATTGTGTTCACCACCCCAAGTCAAGTCTCTGTAAGGTCCAACAGTCTTAATTAACTCCTGATTTGAGCAGAGCTGAGGAAGAGACCTGCACCATAAAAAGAAGTGGTCTACAGGACCATATAAATAAAAGATTTCATAAATGCAAGAAATAAACTGAAAATTCACTGTTTCCAGGATAAATTTTTATATCATCCCCAAACTTAAAGGTAAGACAGAACAAACAGAACCAGTTCCCTAGTTTCCCAGGCTAAAATCCTGAAGCTGAAAGCATTTCTGCTCTACAGCACCCGACACCCTGCAGAGTGCTTCCAGGTCTGTAAACAGTGAACCATCACCTCCTACTCCACCTCACCCCCAAACGGAGATTTAAACTGCCAGAGAAACTCCCTCAGCACTTACATGGAACTTCAATTCCTAAAACACATACAATTTCATTTCAAAAGAATTCTTCTCCTCTTAAGTTTGAAAGCAGCTAATCTAGTCCAACAGATGAAAAACCACACTTGTATAACAACATAACAGTCTTCTAGATGGGCTTTCTGCCACCTCCTACCCAAACCAAACCCCAACCTCTATCCAAATTTATCCCCTAAAACTGACTCCAAATTACTAACCTAAAAAAGCTGTAAGATGTTTTTGTAATATAATTTGACATATCCAGATTTAAAGATAGCTAGTAAGTACTACTGGCATAACCAAATGTTACAACAATACTCCTAAAAATTCTGATCTTTGCAAATACCTATTGCTCCTACCAGTCCTGAAATATCATCGGGAGAAAGGATGGGAAACTGCATATTTCAGTCACCTGATGTGGCTGATTTAATATAATATAGACAGTTCCTAATAAAGCAAAATCTCATTTGCTACGTGGTATCAAAAGGTAACATACTTAATTTGTTAAAGGCTGTCAACCATGAGATGGCTGACCAGATGTTAATTTTCTATTAAGTAATAAAGAAAAAAAATCAATGTGGAAGCAATGACATGAGATAAACTTAAAAGCTTAAATTCCTGGGACGATGTTTCAAGAGTATAAGATAGCATGGTCTCAACAGATATTTGAAAGTCAGGCATTTAAAAATACTGATTATATATAATGCTAACAATTTACACTTAAAAGTGTTACACACAACCAGTTCCTTAACATTATATTCAAAATTATGCTGCACTAAATATTTTTAATCTATCTGCTGTATCATAGATCATGCTTTTGGCATACCTGCCCTTTAATAAATTATCCTTTGAGTGTGTAAAAAGAATAACAGTTACCTACACACTATGTTAGGGGGCAAGTTTCAAAGGTAATTTATAGTTAAAACTTAAAAACAAAGAAAATTCACTGGGTAAACACAACTTCACCAAACAATTAAAAACAAATTTTAAAATAAATGAAATCAAGATACTATTCCACTGAAGAATCTAAACCATAGCTAATATCCTTCTGTTAACATTCAAATTTAAATACTACCACCTTTGAAACAAGTGCATCAATTCAACCTTTTCAGGGTATGAACTCTGGCAGATTATTTACATCATTTCTATATTAATATAGTCAGTTAAGTAAATATATGTATGTATATTGACAGCCCAAATAATAAATATTTTTGTGCAAGTCTGTGTGATTCAAAACAACTTTTTTAATTACAAGTTTTTAACATTGACATTATTGCATGTACTGCATCCCCCACTTCTGCCCCCTCCACCCACGACCACCTCCCCCTCTCCTGGCCTTTACCAAACTACTGTCTGTGTCCATGGGGTATGCATATATTTTCTTTAACTAATCCCTTCACCTTCTTTATCCATAAATTACCCAAATGAAGCAAAAGGTCATGTTACTATTAATGTTTAATTTAAAACTAATTTTCTGATCTTCAAAACTCAGGCAAAATGGTTGGGAAATAAAGATCACAAACTACTTAAGGTATTATAGGATATTAAAGTAATATGGATTTTATCATAGAAAGAGGCATTCTCATCCTTGTTGGTTATACTTCCATGTTTTTCCCCCTGGATCATTAAGAACCAAATGATTTGAATGCAGTGAGAAAATAAAGTATAAAATCAACTAATAATCGAAGAATGTATAAAAATGTAAGGTGAGATTTGTTTGCTCCCTGACTAGATAAGAGTTTATTTTCCAAATCCCATGTTTCTTACATTATGATAATATGTAAGCCTTTTCCTCCTACCCATATTTAGAAAACCTACACTAAACCATGGTAAAGAAAAAAAATTTTTGTTAACTCCCTTTGGAAGATAAAACTAAATAAAACTCCTAAAGCAGAGCCATGAAGTACAGCGAAAACAATCAATGTCAGGTTCAGTTGCAGAATTCGAAAGCTTTAGGTTCAAGAAGAAAGAGATACTTGAATCCAAAAAGAGAAACTATTTTCTAGTCCACAAACCCATACCATTTCCTAAGCTTACATTGTCTCCTTTTTTAAAAATAAAAATTTTGAGCTATAAATCACATACCACAGCACTCACTCATTTAAAAATGTACAACTCATTGGGTTTTAGTATATTCACAGAGTTATGCAACCATCACCACTAATTTCAGAATATTTTCATCATTCCAAAAAGAAACCCCAAAACCATTAGCAGTCACTCCCTAATTCCCCAGTTCATAGAAACCACTATTTTCTGTCTCCAGGGATTTGCCCATTATGAACATTTCATATAATTGGAATCATACAATATGTGGCTCTTCACAACTGACTTCTTTCACTAGCCCATTTTCAAGGTTCACCCATGTCGTAGCATAGTCAGTACTTCATTCCTTTTTATTGCCAAATAATATTCTATTGTGCGAATACATCACATTTGGGTTATCCATTCATTAGGTGATGAATATTTGGGTTGTTCACACTTTCATGTTTTTTGACAACCGATTTTTCTGTGGGGTAAAATATATGTAATATAAAACTTACCATTTTAACCATTTTAAGCATACAGTTCAGTGGCATTAAGTACATTAACACTGTTTTACAACTATTACCACCATCCATCTCTAAAACTTTTCATCTTCCCAAACTGAAACTCTGTACCCATTAAACACTAACTCCCCATTTCTGTTTTCCTCCAGCCCCTAGCAACCACCATTCTACTTTCTGTCTCTGAATCTGACTACTCTAGATGCCTCATGTAAGTTAAATCATAATATTTCTCCCTTTGTGTTTGTTTATATTTGTTGGTTATTATAAACAATGCTGCTATGAACATTCACGTACTGCTTTTTGCATGGATATATGTTTTCAGTTTTCTTGGGTCCCCTTTGTTTTATCTGTTCCATAAGAACATGTCTGCCTCTTTCTTTGCTACATGACCTGAAGTCAGCCAAGATCCATTTTACCTTTTGCCAGAGGGAAGAATTTTTGTTATACCTGCCCTTTCCTTTTGAACCTCAGTCTGTTTCATTCCCATTCAGGTGAAATAAGAAATCTGGGGAGATTAATAAAATAGAGCTTTTAGATCAAAGGATGCCCAAATGAATGAGAAGAGTCGGGGTGATAAAAGGTTAGAATGTAGAGCCAGAGATAATCTACCAGTTCTATAACCAGGGCTAAATCTTAAATTTCCAATGATAGTTAAGAGAGACATTAAAAGGCTTCCCATTATTCTCTCACCACTTGGAAATCTGCTGACGAATGGAAAAGTTCAAAGGTCTCCCTGGCCGGGTAGTTCGGTTGGTTAAAGCATCATCCAATACACCAAGTTTGCAGGTTCGATCCCCAGCCAGGGCACATACAAGAATCACCAATGAGTAAGTGGAACAACAAATCAATGTTTCTTTCTCTTTCTCTCTCTTTTAATTTAAAAAAAAAAAAAAACAAAAAAAGCCACATAAAATAACTGATGCTGCCAGCTATCTTAATAAACTCATCAAAGCAAGATCCCTTATCTAAATCATTCTTGGGATCTAGAGGTGATTGGCAATTCTCCTAACATCCCACGACACTGTTCATAGCTCCCAAACATGCTCAAAACTGCACTACACTCTATCAGAAATACACCACTACCATCAATGACGACAATTGTATTGGCAAAGACCATTTCTGGAATCATCACATGGCTTTCCTTGTTTCACAAAAACAGAGAGAGAGCTGGCTATTTATGATCATGGTACAAAGGAACACACTCCATCCAGTTCAATGGGATTTTTATTATAGCTAACAACAGACTCTTGCCTCAATAATATAGTAGGAGGAGGTCAAAGGAAATGTGAAAGTTGGGTGGAGGAGAGAAAGAAAAGATGTTCTACTTTCTCGGAAATGTGTCAAGTAATTGTTTATAACTGGATCTGAGACAAATACAGCAATAAAGCTGCTGCTCCTTTCATCTGAATATCTGTACTTATTAATGGAAACCAAAGGAAGCCTGCAAGCTAGGTAGGTCAGGTTTTTAGTGTAAGCAATACAGGCACAAAGAAGAGTTCTCCATCTTGGATCCATACTTAATTTGAACAAGGTCTCAAAGGAAATCTACTCCAGTGCTTCTCAAACTATCTGTGGTGAAGTAATTTTCCCGATTTATTGTGGATTAACACTTTCGTAAATTCAATAAAAGTGAATTGCATGGTTTCTTAAATATAACACCAAAAACACAAACAACCAAAGAAAATAAGCTGTACTTCATAAAAATGAAATTTCTGTGCCATCAAGAAAGTGAAAAGACAACCCAGAGGATGAGAGAAAATATTTGTAAATCTCACCTCAGATAAGGGACTTGTATCTAGA
Source organism: Miniopterus schreibersii (assembly GCF_964146895.1). NCBI lineage: Eukaryota > Metazoa > Chordata > Mammalia > Chiroptera > Miniopteridae > Miniopterus > Miniopterus schreibersii. The sequence continues at coordinate 61,752,418 of NC_138105.1, forward strand.
ACATATAAAGAACTCTTACAACTCGGTAGTACAAAGAAAACCCAAATAACAATGGGCAAAGGGTCTGAACAGACATTTCTCCAAAGATATACAAATGCTCACTAAGCACATGAAAAAATGTTCATCATTAGTCACTAGGGAAATGCAAATCAAAACTATACTGAAATACCACTTCACAACCCAGTAGGGTAACTATAAATAACAAACAGAAAATAAGTATTGACAAGAATGTAGAGAAACTACAATCCTTATACACTACTGATGGCAACATAAAATGGTGCAGTCTAGCAGTTCCTCAAAATGTTAAAGAGTTACCATGAGATCCAGCAATTCCATTCCTAAGTATATGTCCAAGAGAAAGAAAGTGTTCATACAAAATTTGTACATGAAGTCATAGAAGCATTATTCACAATAGCCAAGAAGCAGAAATGACCCAAATGTCTATCAACGGATAAATGGTTAAACTGTGTCTATCCATACAAAATGAATGAAGTACTGGCACATGCTACAAGATGAATGAACCCTGAAAACACTATGTTAAGTGAAAGAAACCAGTTACAAAAGGGAACTTATTTTATGGTACCATTTATATGAAATGTTCACAACAGATGAATGGTTGCCTAGGGCTTAGAGGAGTTGGAGGGAAATGCTAAGGACAGAGTTTCTTGTGGTGGTAATGAAGATTTCTAAAATAGACTATGGTTGCCCAGCCAGGCGTGGCTCAGAGGTTGAGCATCAACCTAGGATCCAGGAGATCGAGGTTTGATTCCCAGTCAGGGCACATGCCCAGGTTGCAGGTTCAATTCCCTGTGGGCGGTGTGCAGGAGGCAGTCGATCAATGACTCTCTCTCATCACTGATGCTTCTATCTCTCTCGCTCCCTCCCTCTGAAGTCAATATAAAGATATATTTAAAATAAATAAGTAAATAAATAAATAAACTAGACTATGGTTACGGTTACACAACTTTGTACATGTACTGAAAACCACTGAGTGGTATATTTATTTATTAAATATGTTTTTATTGATTTCAGAGAGAGGGAGGTAGGGAGATAGAAACATCAATGATGGTGAGCTTAAATGGTATATTCAAATGAGTGAATTACATAATGTATGAATTACATGCAATAAATTTTACCAAAAGTGAATTGCAAGATAAATGATCAAACACCTGGATGTCACTCTGTCAACTTGCTTTAAAAGTTTTTAAGTGCTTACCCTCAATTTTAGAACTTACCTTACTGTGGACAGGCAATAAACTGTCCATGGGCCAGCATACCAGCCCATGACACCTTTGAGTAGCCTGACCTACTCCATTCTCTTACATGTAATGATCCCTCAACATTACATGTAAGAGAATGTAATGAATATTTAAGCTCAAACTAAATTTTTTTTTAAAGGTATAGTTTAGTGGTTGAGTGGAAGTTCTTGAGTGAGACAAACCTGTGTTAGAATTCCAGCTCTGTTAGTTACTTTCTAGTTTCACAGTTTTCTCTTGGGTCTCAATTTACTACTGCGTAAAATGGAGACAACTACAACTTACATCAAGTTTTAGAATGATTAATGAGATATATCAAAGTGCTCAGTCTCTGGCACACAGTATAGGTTCAACAAATGTCATTCATCATAACCACCTCTTCCTCCCCCTATCTTTCCTCCTGGATCCTTGCATCCAACCCCATCATTGCTCAAATCTTTCAGGCCCCAGGATTCTGGCACTGTTCTATTGCCCCAATACACAGCAACATGTTTCTGCCTGCCTCACATTTCCTTTAGGGAACTACCCTTTGCCTCCATTCTCAGTCGATGTGGTTTTCAGTTAGAAGATGATCTACTCCAAGGGCAGGAAGGCAACCCTGGTCTAGCCAATCAAAGAATTCCTTCTCCCTGGCCTCAGGGGAAGAGCTTATATGGGAGCAAAGGCAACACAGAGGAAAGCAGAACCTAGAGATAAAGAGAAATGGAGTTCTCCAACATCACCTAAGACCCTGGATCCAGCTCGTCTTAAATCAGCCCTTACTACCTCTAAGGATTTCTCGGCCAGTTACTATCAGCCAAGAAATTCATTTGGCTGCCTGATTCAGGTTGACTTGGGTTTTGTCACTTGCAAATTAAAGTGTTTCTTGATTGAAAATCAGCTCCTCACCGAAACCCAAACATGATCTCATCATGGCGGAGGTGAGCATCATCATCAATAGACAAGATGGCCTCTGTCTCAATTTCATTCCAGGGCAAGAACCGATTATTCAAACTGTTCTTCTCAGTACGGACCACCTGTAAAAAGGAAGGAAAAACACTAATGATCAGTGCTGCATTACAGAATGCAAAACCAAAATCGCCTTTAGGACAAAGGAGACTGGGCTAAATTTACTGAGTAATCTTGCCTGGTTACCTACCACTTGTATAATCTAGCACCTGACTTTCAGGAATAAAAACTGTCTTATAATTAAGTAGCGGATGAGGATTTCACATTTTAAGCCTTATTTGCTAACTAATTTCCTTGTGAAACAAGCTAAAGCTGAGGAGTATTTTACACATGTGATACACACAGTCTAACAAAATAAAAAATAACTTTCCCAAGAGAACACAAGGTGGCACAGCCGAACTGAAATTATGATTCCCTACTCTGGAATCCACCCGCCCCGGGTTGCTCATAAATTTCAAAACCAACTCAGAAATCTGTTGAGTCTATGTCATTTCTGAGTAATTTTAAGGCTTTTTTAAATTTATTTTAAAAAACAAAGGACTGCCTATACTATTGAGGTTAATTACTTCACCTTTGCAATTTCTACCTGCAGCACTGACTACACATACAAAAGCTTTCTCTCAAGGTGTACCTAAACTCAGTAAAACTAACAGTTTTTGTGTCCACAGCAAATCCCAATTCAAAGAATCTGTATCCGAAGTGACCCATATGTGCAAAGCAGTATTTTCTTCATCAAACAAAGATGAGTGCCAAACAGAACCACTTTAAAACTGTATTTAAGCCCTATGTCAGATAAGCACAGTTTATGACAGTGTAGGTAGTAGCTGTTATTCACCTTGCCCCCTAATATACAAATAAACAAGCATAACCATTCTCTGTCTTTGACAGCTCATTTTATTTTTATAGTATCTATATCTAATTAATCCAACTAGTGAGAAACCATCATATTATTCTCAAAAACCAGAAACAGAGAGCTTCTGGAGGAGTGATCTTTTTAGAAAGCCAGGGTGGGTAATCTTACTCTCAACAGAATGTTTCACTTGTACTGAGGATAACCTCTACCTAGCACGACGAATGTAATTATATTCAGGGTCTAAAAGTTTATAAATGATTTCAAAAGTATTTCCATGACCTCATGAGTATTGTTTCTTCAGCTTAAAATATTCTTTCTCCTATTTTTCTACCAAAATTATTCTCTCCCCGGATACCCAGCTAGAGGTTTCCTGCCACTACCCTCCCCTTGTCAAAATTAATCACTTCTATGTTCTTAACACAAAGTCCTTGTACTTCAATTAATTCAATTAATTCATTCCAGCACACTCAGAATCCAATTACTTAAGAGGCAGAAGGACCTCAGAGATCATCCAGTCCACCTCTCACTTTATACATGGACAACTAGCAAGTGGCAGAGCAAGACTCTAAGTCCTACCTTCTAACTCCAAATCAGTCTTTTTCTGCTAATCTTATATTTATAAATCTCGTTAAACTAAAGTCCCGAGGCAAATGCATTATTAATTTGTGTATCATCAAAAAAGAAAAATGCTGCTAAATAAGAAAATACACAAAATAGTTTATATGTTTATTAAAGAGCTTTTTAATACTGCCTCAGCCCCAGAGGAGTTCCTCCCAAGTCAAGACAAGGCAGGACCTGTAATAGATTTGCTACTACATAGAACAGATGTCAGAGCTAAGCAATAAGACACAGAAATCCATCTTGCCCTACAGCACATTTGACCAGTATAAAAATCCCTGAGCTTGTAGCCCAGAATCCCAGGCTCAGATACAGCAGTGACAGAACAAAGGCACTGAAGCCTGGATCAGGGAAAAGAGGAGAGGGTATCGGCCAAGTACACAGTGAAGTAGCTGCTGGGCTCCATTCCCCAGAGAGTGGGAAGGTGGCCAGAAGTAGCAGAGGCCAAAAGCCAACTGCGGCAATGGTAAAACGCCATCAATCTTAAGACACACCTGAGTTCAGAATGTTAAAATGTAAAATAACATCCACCTTAGAATCAATGGACTGTGGTAGTTGTTCATGCAAACATTCCCAAACTACCCTCACTCAGATTATTCACTTTACTAACATGCCTACTATTCGCTTAATACAGAACTACAATTCTGCAGGTTCAGGTGAACAAAGCTCCCTCAACTCTAGCAGTGAATACACACAGCTTAAAATATAAGACAAAATAACTGAAAAATCCAATTCTTGACTATGCCACTATACATTACCGATTTTGTGGGTTAATCACCAGGAGGATTAGCTACAGCAAAATTAGTAATCCAGGAACACAGCACACAGTTTCAGTACTCAGGTGTAATTCAAAGACCAGCAAGGCAGACATCACCTCGGACTGTGTTAAAATGCAGAATTGCAGGCCTATCCCCAAAACTACGAAGTCAAAACCTACAGTTTAACAAGATCCCCAGGTGACTCCTATGCATGTCAAATTTTGAGAGGCACTGGTACAGAGACTTTTAAAAGCCTAGCTTTGGAGTCAATCAGAAAAGTTTGAGTTCAAATTTCAATTCCACCACTTACTAGCTGTGCAAACGTTTAAGCATGCAACCTCTTACTAAATCAACATAGCCATATGTTGAATGCAAAAACTGAAGTTGTTTGCCAACCAAACTTCACAATCCTATCAACAACCTAATTCTTAATCTAAAAGCAAGAAATAACAAAAACCTAAAATGATCGTGATGAGATACCTAGAGTGTATCCAAAATTTTCTCTCATTTACAATGTAAATCAAGTCAAGAGAACCTACTTGTCCTTTAGAAGATTTAGAGAGACCAAAAGTTCTAATACCAAATGAGTTTTGGCCTAGATTTGACATCCAATTTATTGAGCAAGCTTATTAAAGTCCATTAAGAACAACTGCTATGGGTCCCAGGAATACGTGCAGTGCGCATACTACCTCTACTTGCCCTGGCACAACTCTCTGGATGGGATGACAGCAACTTTCAGGATTAGGGAAGTGAAGCAATAGCCATCAGAACAAAAAAAAAAAGCCTTAAGGATTCACAGAAACACAACATCAAGTACTGCAGCAGCTTGCTTGTGGTTAACTCACAAATAACTGTGGTCAATAAGTCTGCTGTAAAAAATTAGAGCAGTGGTTCTCAACTAGAAGTGATTTCTGCCCTCCAGGAGACATGTGACAATGTCTGTGGATATTTTTAGTTATCACAACTGCAGCAGGGGAGAAGTGAGCTACTTATATTTATTGAGCAGAGGCCAGGGATGCTGCTAAATCCTACATAGCACAGGACAGCCCCCCACAACAAAGAATTATCCAGCCCAAAAGGTCCCTGGTGCCACTGCTGAGACACCCTAATTTAGAGTCAACCACCAGGAGACAGTAAAGCAAACTTCCAAGAATAAATGTAGCTCATTATTTAAGGACAGTCACCTTTCCCCCATAAATGAAAAGAAATTTCTAACCATACAAAGTCTGCAAATACAAAGGGGGGGGGCACCTTTCTTCAAACAATTTTACTTCAAAGCTATAGTGCTTGAAAGTTAGAAAAAGATCAGCAAACCACCCATTATCCATTCTGGGACCAAAATCAGAAGGACAAAAGACAAATATTTGGCCCGGCTGGTGTTGCTCAGTGGTTGTGCATGGACCTACGATCCAGATCGTGGTTCAATTCCCAGTTAGGGCACATGCCTGGGTTGTGGGCTTGATCCCTGGCAGTTGATCAATGAATCTCTCATCACTGATGTTTCTCTTTCTCTGTGTCTCTCCCTTCCTCTCTCTGAAATCAATAAAAATATTTAAAAAATAATAAATAAATAAAGCATATCAACTTTCTAAGAAATCAGCCTTTAGAATTCTCTACTCTTGCTGAGGTCTAGCCAGAAGTAAAGCCTTTAACAGCCCAATTGGCAGAGGCTCAAGCCTGAATATTAATGACACCAAGTTTACTACATAACCAGCTTCTCTTCCAGGCTTCCTTCTTTTTTCCTTAGTATACTACTAGGGAAATAGTATTAAAATCACTACTCTGGCATGACATTAAGTTCCCCCAACAGAACTCTCCTTTTTAAATTCTAATATTAAGGGCTGAAAGGGAGGGAAAAGGGCAATGAAAAATAATCTCATATCTCTAGATAGTTTTCATTTGAGGAAAAATGGTGCATTGTGGCCTTACTACTTCCACAAAGACATTAGAGTCTACCAGGTGGTGTGATATGCTTATCTCTGAAGTTACCATCTATCACTACTGCACTGGTCCAAGTTGCCAACACCACTCACCTAGGCTACTGCAATAGCCTTTGAACTGTTTCTGCTCTTTTTCCCATAGCCCCATACATATCATATTACTAAAACCCTCCAATGGTACCCCAACACGCATGAAATAAAATCTAGACTCCTTACCATGGCCTATATCTTCCTACATGTGCTGGCCTCTGCTTTCTCCAACCTTCTTTCAAAATCTCCCCTCAATCACTCTACCCTGGATACACTGGGTACTCTTGCCATGTCTTGAACATGACAAGCTTCTTGCACTTGCCATTCTCTGTATGTTCCTCCAGAATTTACATGGCCCATTCTCTCACTTCATTCAAGCTTCTGCTCAAATGTCACCTCTTCAAAGAGGCCTTCCCAGGAACCCTGTGTAAATCAGCTGTACCCTTTATGGAGAAAAGAAATAAAAATTAAGAATCAAGGAACTGGCTGTCACAAAACTGAGACATGAGCATACAGTGTAAAGATGAGCAATGTTTTGAATGAGCAAGACTATACTGTTAATAACCGAAAGATGTCCCCTTCCGTAACAGTCCAAGTTTTAAAACTCAAAGAGGACAGATTTTGATGTTTTCATTTCCACAGAATGCTCAACAAGGCCACTGTATTTATAACTATTTTCCAGAATATCCAGCAGAGTGGGAAAGATGTGTTAACTGGTCAGAATAAAGTAATAACTCAAACCAAAATTTTGGATGAGACTAAGACTCAACAAGAGATCACTTGGAGGTTTCTGCTTCCAGGAATGCTGAATAAGCTCCTACCAGACCCCAACAAGAGATCACTTGGAGGTTTCTGCTTCCAGGAATGCTGAATAAGCTCCTACCAGACCCCAACAAGAGATCACTTGGAGGTTTCTGCTTCCAGGAATGCTGAATAAGCTCCTACCAGACCCCATCCTCCTACAGATGGGGAAAACCCTGGGGAAAAATACCAAAAAATAATAATAATAACCTGAAGGTACTAGACAGTGAACAGAGGTGGCAAATTATAGAGGAGAGCTGAAATTTAGAAAGAAATTACCAACATGGGGAGAATCACTTGCTTTTATCCTGAGAGTAGGCCAGAGTTGTCACCACAACTTAAACTCACATATGACACCCAAGTCTTTCTAGCCTGAAGAATAAGAGGGAAGAGCTAGGGGCAACCACAGCCCCTGAAAGAAAGTAGGTTCCAGAAAGGAGTGAGCCAGACAAGAGGAACGCCAACTGTGTATAAACTACCCAGTCTCTGGTCCACACCAAAACCAGGCATGCTTGGTGCTGTTCATAAGCAGACCAGGTAAAGTCTAAATTAATTGCCTACGAAAATTAAAATATCAACACTTTTCAGAGGAAAAAAAAAACAAAATCCAAAGTCTTCACAATATAACATTCACAATGTGTAGGGGTTAATATAAAGTTATTTGAACCAGAAAATCATGACCCAGTCCTCAAGAAAAAAGAAAATCAATAAGAACAAATCCCCAAAAAACTCATATGTTGGAATCAGTTGTTAAAGTAGGCAAAAATGTTAAAGTAGCTATCATTATTTATACTCAATGAAGTAAAGTATACTCAGAATGGGGAGAAAAAAGGAAATCTCAGCAGAAAAACAGAAACTATTACTTAAAAAATATGGAAATGCGCTCCCTAGCCAATTTGGCTCAGTGTTTATAGCGTCAGCCCGTGGAATGAAGGATCCTGGGTTCAATTCCAGCCAAGAGCACATACCTCAGTTGGAGGCTCGATCCCAAGCCCTGGTCAAGGTGGGTGCTGGAAGTAACCAATCAATGTGCCTCTCTCACATCGATGTTTCTTTCCCTCTCTCTCCCTCCCTCCCTCTCCTTTCCACTCTCTCTGAAAAGCAATGGAAAAGATATCCTTAGGTGAGGATTAAAGTATATACATACACACACACACACACACACACACACACATATATGGAAATGTGGGAAATGGAAAATATAGTATCTTACATTTAAAACTGACTGGACTATCTTAACTGACTAGATTAAAGTGGACACAAAAGTCAGTGCCCTTGATGATGGATTAACAGAAATTATCAAAACTAAAAATATTTTAAAGAAATGAACAGAGCCACTGAGAACTGTGGGACATCAAAATGTCTATTATACATATAATGGAGTTCCCAAAGGAGAATAGGGAAAGAATGGGGCAGAAAAAAAGTATCTAAATAATAATAAATAAAATTTCCTCATAATACGATGAGAAACATAATGAACAAATTCAAGTGAACCCCAATCAGAATAACAATCAAAGAGAACCATGCTAAGGCACATCATACTCACATTGCTAACCATCAAATACAAGGAAAACAATCTTGGAAGTAACCAGAGAAAAACAATACATTACATATAGAAAAACAAAAATTTGAAACTCCATTGACATATCGTCAGAAACAATGGCTGCCTGGAAACAGTGGAACATCTTCAAGATGAATGAAAGTGGTGTTCCCCCAGCTATTAATGGGTTTTTTTCAAAACTAGCCTTCAAATCCCTTGGCACAACACTACTCTCCATTTGACTTCCATTAGATATTCTTTGTTGTTATACTCCAGGAGCTAAGGAACCTGATTCAACTGTTTACAAAACAGGCAAGAAACAGAAAGAGCAGTCACCCATTACCACCTCTGCTCAGAAGCCCTACATCATTCAGGTGAGAGATCTACTTCAACAGGTGATACTACCCCCATCTCTCTCTGTGGAATCCTGTCACCTTGCCCAGGTCCTATCCCATTTGAACTGAAATTCTCTTTACTTAAAGCATTTGGGGCAGGAGTGTCCAGGAATGATGTCAGTGAATATCACATTTACTCCAAACCAGATTCGATATAGTTTCCCCTTTGTTATGTAAATAATAGTAAAGAATGAGGAATTTTAATATATAAATCCCAGTAGGTACCCCTAAGGCAATCTCCCTACTCAAATACTTAGGGCTCAATAGATTTCTAGCCAACAAATACCTAGCATTTGTCCCTATTGCTTAGATGGGAATCTGAGCATAAGAGAAGCACAAACTGTCCAGGATTTTCTGAAATGGCATGCAGGTTCCTGGGTTGATTCATTCAGCCAATATGCTCATCTCAAATCATTTTCCCTGAAAGACTGAAATCTGAGAGATTGCCTGGGAACCACCTGGCTGCTAACTTTATGAAGACCTGCTAACTATAATGTAATGGATAGGGTATGTCTGCATCCTAGGTGGAAAAAACACTCTGAGATGTCTCATAATAGCACCCTTTTCCACAAGGGAGAGTGTTGCCAGTCTCTCTTAGCTCTGATACCTGGGTAGTGTTGGCTCTATTCCCAAGAGGTCAACAATTCAACTGCTGACCCAAAAACCTGTCTCTCTTTAATACAAAGCAAAGACAAAATATTTAGAGGATTGAGTGAAATTCTCTAGCTTGAAACTGTTTTCTCTTTTTGGAAAGTTTCTGGCATTTTCCCTCTAGGCATTGTATTATTGCAATGAGCTGCCCAATAATCAAAGAGGGCTACTTATTTCCCACCAGAGTTAAAAGAAAGGATTAGTTCTGGTAAGTTCCCTGACGAATTTCAGACATTGTTAACAGGGGTGGCATCAGCTTCTCTACATCCCTATCGAATTCAAAGGAAACTCAGGAAAAATGGAAAATAAAGGCTACTTTATTGTCCTGTTTGAGCAGCATCTACCTTTCACAGAACAAGTTTGTGTGTTGTTTTTTTTTATTTCAATGACATTCAAAAATTAGTAACTGAGGGGGAAAAAAGCAAAATTTACTTGGGTGGAAGTCTAGAAAGAAATCTCTCCATTTATATCACTTTTCTTGATATACAAGATAAATTCTGGGATCAAAATTTTTTAGAACCCTACACAGTCTTGAATAGCCTCAGATTATAAATTCAATTAAATAAAATACAATAAAGGTTAGCAGTAGTAAGCAAGTAGCAGCAGTAGTAAGAAAGAAAATTTAAAACAAAGATTTGTACAGAAGTAGGCAGTAACAGCTATGACACAAAGGGAAATTATAAAGAGGACACAAGAAGCCTTTATTAGCGAAGTGAGTCAAAGCTGTCCATAATATAGGCAGAGCATCCATACTCCTTCAGCATAAATAAGTAGGAATCAATAATTGGGCATCTTTCTAGATTCTCTACTTGTATTATCTTTGATTCCTCTTTAATCTTAAAGTCAAAGAAGGTAATTAATTTATCAAAGATCACAAAATGACTATTTAATCTCAGGTCTATAAAGAAAGCACGTCAAAATTCATACTTTTCTATTATATCACGCTGCTGCTTAGAAAATATTTCACATGAATTAGTTCCTCAATGAAATATATATATTTTTATAAATATATTTTTATTGATTTCAGAGAAGGAGAGGGAGAGGTAGAAACATCAATAATGACAGTCATCGATCAGCTGCCTCCTGCACAGCCCCCATTGGGGATAGAGCCAGCAACACCGGCATGTGCCCTGACTGGGAATCAAACCACGACCTCCTAGATCATAGGTCGATGCTCAGCCACTGAGCCACACCTGCTGAGCTGATGAAATATATTTTTTAAAAACTGGTCTAACCCAAACATTTCTCTTCCAGACAAATTCGTCCTAAAAACTAATTTTCGTAAGCAAGTTTCTAGCAACAAATGGCTCATCAGATCTTCTGCCCTTCTTTACTACTTTGTTTTCTGGAAAGTACCTATGCTGCAGAATAAGTAGTTGGACATTTGCTTAAGACCTGCTCTAAGGCCTCACATTTAAGAGAAATGGGTAATCTTCTAAATTGTCTAATTTACATCAGAAGGTGGGTAAACAAAATACTCAGAACCAAAGCCCTATCCTGCATATTTGGCTATATTTTTCCTGTAAAATACAACATCCTAACCATGACAAATAAAAATGAGAAAGAACCTACAAGTGACTACAGGAAAGGTTCGGGATCGCCAACTCCCAAATATAAAACCCTGACTCGTTTTCCAAAAGACTTCTATAATATCCTGGTAAATGGAATAGGTCTTCTTCCTAAATCCTTTGGGAGGTGATTTAAAATGCAGCTTCTGGAATCAGACATACTAAAGCTCAGCTCCTCCATTACTCATCATGACTTTGAGCAAAATAACCTCTCCAGGCCTCAGCTTCCATAGACATAAAATGAAGAAATCACGATAATAAGTTCTATAAATGCTACATTACATTGCCTAGATCATAAGTGCTGCTTCTTAAAGGTTAGCTTTTCATCATCAATCTCATCATCATTTTTGTTATGACACAGAACAAAATCTATGGGGTAACTCAAGGGGTTTCATAAGCCTTCATGAGGCTAGTATCAATTTTAGTTTTGGAGAGTCTTAGAAGATTTAGGGTGTAGCAGAGATGGAACTGGTAAGGCCTGAAAAGACTTAAAAGGAAGCAAGCAGAAATTGCATGAGGAAAAATACCTATACACGTTAAAAAAGTATATATCTATATGTATATAGAAAAGGGATTAAGAGTGAAACACTATTTCATGCAATAAAACAAACTGCTCATTTTTCTATTACCATGATAGGGACGCCAATGTCAGGCCACAGAAGGTCTTCTGATGGTAGTTTGGGAGAATTCCACACCACCACCACCTTGTTCAGGTAAGGGAGGCCATTCAACCTCTCTAAAGAGTTCATAAGCACTTCCTCCCGCTCATAAGTCAACATCACTACCGTGAACTGCTCCCGTGGAACATTGCCTCCGAGTGCTGCCTGAAACTCCTTGCCAGAACCCCCAGCTCCACCACCAATCGGCCGAAATCCAGTCCCTGAGCCCAAGAATTTGGCCTCTGAGGGTAACACAGGGTCAAAGGGGGTGTGGGGGAAAAGATGGAAAGGCCCTGGAGCAGAGTTCCAGCTGCGGTAAAAGTCAGTGACAGTCAAAGTAAAGTTGCGGAGGTATTTGGGCGAGGCATAAGGTGGCTCAGTTTCTACTGGCCCCAGGTCCAGGTCCCCATTGTCAGCCATGTTGGGGTCTGTCCCAGCTGCCTTGCCTGAACGATGAGGAATCTCAGCTGCTGCCTCTTCCCGGATGGGAGCGGCTGGGATCTGTATGCGAGTCCTAATCATAGCCAGCACGGTATTGAAAATACTGTCAGCGGTCGAGAAGTAAGTCTCCCAGAGAAAGCGGCCTTGCCGCCTCATAGCCAGTAGATCACTGTCCGAGAGACTTCGTAACAGGAAGTGAACCTCAGTAACACGTGGCTTGGGCACCACTAGGGCTGCCTCATTCCACTGCAGCATGTCATGGTAAGGAAGCTGGACTTGCTCCCCCAGCACAACTGGGACAGCACCAACTTCCAGGGCCTCAAAGAGCCGTGTTGCACACCCAGATGAAATAACCAAGTGAGGGTCCCCAGGAGTGATAATGAGGGCAAAGGTGGAAAGCTTCAGTAATTCTAAGCGGTCCTCTCGCTCTCCACACAGTGCCCATTCAGTAGGTAGACTGGGTTTAGGCTGGTTTTTGCAGGTAAATTCTACCAGGACCTGATCTAGCTTGCTGTCCTGTACAGCCTTTAGGGTGGCAATGATACGATCATCATAGTCAGCTGGGGGGTCACCCTCCATTTCTTCTTCAAAGGATCGGGCCTCCTGAAGGCTAGATCTCAGTGATTCAATCTTTTCACCCTGGAAGGTGAAGAGATATTTCCTCTTAACTGGCACCTGTGGTGGGATTTCCATGAAGTTGGGCTCTGACATGGCATGGACTAGTGGTGATACTACCAAGTCAAAGCCAAGTCTGTACTGGGCAGCATAGAAAGTGGACTGGGCCACCATGGCACGGCCTATACTGACATTATATAGTAAGTTCTGCGTATCTGACTTCCGTGACAGATTGATGATGACATGGTTGTGTCCATCTGTCCGCCAATGTGGTAGAGAATACAAATGCTTCTCAAACTCAGCAGGCCGCAGCACTACTGGCTCCTGCATCTCTCCCACTAATACCACATAGAGGCAGGCAATGTCCGCATTTTCTGTAACATAGACGTTGGCTCGTGCTGTAGCCTGAAAAGCCTGCTTGACCAAGGGATCCAGGTAGCTACCAAAGGCAAATTGGTCACTGTCATAAACATAGACTGGAAAACCAGAGGTGAGAGGGCAGCGAGAATAATCAAAACAATTGTGCAGCCGGCAACCCCGGATGACCTTTGGGGGAGGAAGGCCAGCATCGTCCTTCTCTGGGAGCAACCGGATGGGCAGAGAAAGTTTGGGCTGATTTTGGGCCATCAGCTCCTTGTAAGAATGCTCAGTCTGGCTGATGACATTCTTAAGTTGAAGCAGGTCTTGTTTGGCATTCTCAATACTCTTCTTACAGGCTTCAATCTTCAGGTTCAGCTTGGCAATTTCACTGTTCAGCTCTTGCCGCTTGGCTTCCAGCTGCAAGAGCTCTTCACTTACAGACTCACGAATTCGGCAAAGATCCAGCACGTGCTTTACCTCGCACAGTTCATTACCAGCCCGTGGGCCAAAAATCCGCTTGCCGGCCTCATCAGCTTCATCCAGGGTGGTGAGATAATAGTGAGCAATGAGGGGGAAGAAAACCAGAATGATGAAGAGTGTAAAACTGAGCCACGTGAGTCGGATACGATTGGACCACCGTAACATACAGGTTTGACCTCCATTCCCCACGCCCCCATTCCGCAACATGGTATAGCCTGTCATGAGTTCCTCTGTGGCTCTTGCCCCCTCTGATCACGTTGGGTCACTCGCCATAACCATGAGTTTCTATTAGGCAAAACTCAATCTCTTTTTACTCACGAGTTGCCATAAAAGTTAGTGTGTTCCCTGTACAAGGCACCAAATAAAAGGGAAACTTCATTTTCCTCAGCTGTAGTTGAAATGGTCTCTGACTCTATTCCAGCAGATTTTAAGTTCTGGTTGTTGACCAAAGAACATGTCCTTAATCTTTATCAAATGGTAAAAGGTACCACATTGTTGATGAGATGAAAACGAGGTCCCTGATGATGAAACCCAGGAAAAATAACCTGGACTCAGATAGACTTTTTCAATGGCCATAGCTCTTGTTCCTTGGTTTTGCTGACCAACAAATATGCATAGTTACTATTCACAGTTATAAAGTAGCTGGTTCAGACAGAACTAAATGCCAGCCTGTTATCGATGTCATTGCCAACAATCAAACCTGTAAAAGAAAGAAAACCGTGTGAGTTTTGAAGATACATGTTCAACAACCCTGCCCGTCCCCAGTCCACTTCTATAAAATCCTTAAATCTTATCAAATGGAACACTGGTGTGTCTCACAGAACATTTTAAGTCCAACGTAGTAGGGTTTGTTTAGTATGGATATTTTTATTTGTGATTAATAAGAAATGGATAAGTCCAGAACCATCTTCAGTTTACACATACACACACACACCCTTCTTCCTATTTAACTGGATACAGAGCAGTATTAGAGCCCTATAAAATGATGATCAACTACATTCAACAGAGGGCCAAGATGCTTGCAACATTTTGTTATTCTAGACTTAGGTATCGAGTTTAGTTGAGAACAAACACTTTCCTATCCAGCCATGGTAGCTATGTTCACAATTAACATGAAAGTCTCCTTTTGAGCTACTTAAAAACACACACCTCTGTAAGCAGTTTGTTACATTCAGAGATGAAAAGAGTTGAAGAGAACTCCTTTGAGGTGCAGTAATCCAGACACAAAATGTATTTCCCAATTTGCTTGTCATTTATCATCTGTTAGTAGACATCATGTGCTCCTTCTTAAAATATAAATAGTAACTTGGTCTTTTAGAAAGAACATTATACTTAGAAATGAGGGGCAGTATTTCTTATCCTTTGGAGACAGATATGCTATCAGATCTTATGCCTCAGTTTCCTAATCTCCCAAAATGGAGATAGGTGTATGGAGAAAACACAATATATTGTGTTGCTATGAAAATAAATAATAGAGGATGTGATGGTACTTTGGGCTAATAAATCTTGAAACAACATTCCCAGTCCTGTTCTCTTACCAAACTTTACTATCACAAGCTACAAAAGCTTTTCATTTAATTTCACCTCAAACTCAACGTATCTAGAACTGAATTCATAATATGCTGTGCCAAAGAATACTCCCGATTTCACTCGCTGTGCCAAAGAATACTCCCAATTCCCTCCAAAAAGTATTTACACCATACACTTAACATGTCTAAGACATGCTAAATATAACTGTGGGAGATTCTAAAATGTAAAGTACTCCTTGATCTCATGGAAATTCCTTTAGCCTAAGATATAAGATACAAACAAATAAAAAGGGTACTACTACAAGGCAGTATAAAATAAGTAGTACTTCACAGATAATTACTTTCTCTAGCTTCTACCTTTGTTCAACAAGTATAATTATTAAAGGACTGACAGTCTTTTCTCCCTTTAAATAAAAATTAAAGTGGATGACAATATTACTAAAAGGCTTGAGTAAGTAGAGCAAGAGATAAGGACAACAAAAACAAAAAAATATGGATCATGAAAAACCTAATTTGGATGACCTAAACTTGGATAATTAACAGTTGACCAAATATCCCAAAGAATGTAGGTTAATATTTCTAAAGCACTATCCTTTTATTGTTTTTTAATTCAAATGTTAAAATCTTTTTGTTTTCAAAAGAATATTCTCTGCATTTATGATCAAATCATATTAAAGACAGAATGGAGCGGAGGAGAAAAGGAAGGCATAATCAAGGCAGCTCTGCTCATTCACTCCCTCCTTACCATATGTTTCAGGATCCTTCCTTTCTTTGACTGATGCTGCATTATACTTTAGCACATAATATCTTGAAATAGTGAACTCCAGGGCTTGCTGTCCTGATAGAAAATTAAAAAGTGACAAGCTATTAGAAAAATACTCAATACTGAAAGTTCTATTAAAGAATTTATTTACTGTCCACTATGAAAAGGCTTCCCTTATGTATAAGATGACCACAGAATTTAATGTCCAAAGAAACAGAGACCTCTTTTAAGTGAAAAGGGGCACTACTAACAAATACACTGGACACCAGGCATAAACTGGCACTCTCGAAGGCAAACCATCCAGATATATGGTTATCTATGTACAAACCAAATCCCTGAAATACAGAAGTATATACTAAGCCATTTACAGAGGAAATGATTTATCTGGAACTGGCTTCAAAATAAACAGGATGGGAATGGTGAGAAGTGTTTGGAGTTACAGATGAAATAAAACTGGTTGTGAACTGGTGTTGACACTAAAATGATGGAGACTGCCTGGCCAGCGTGGCTTAGCAGTTAAGCATCGACCTAGGATCCAAGAGATGGCAGTTAGATTCCTGGTCAGGGCACATGCCTGGGTTGCAGGTTTCAAGCTTGATCCCCAGTAGGGGGTGTGCAAAGGCAGCCAATCCAACCAAGCTCAATCTCAATCTCAATCTCAATCTCAATCTCTCTCTCTCTCCCCTCCCCCCACCTCCTCTTTCCCTCCCTCCACCTTCCTCTCAAAAAAAAAAAAAAATCAATAAAAACATATTTAATAAAATATAAAAACAAAAATGTACAAACTATTCTTACCATGCAGTCTATTAAAAACAAGCCACAACCCAGATTTACCCCACATGCCATAGTTTGGCAACTCCTGATCTACTTCATTAATTCTTCTGTGTCTAAGCTGCTGCTTATCCTACCCACTGGGTTTTAATTTCAGCAACTATTTTCCATTTTCAGAAGTTCTACTGGCTTTTTTTTGGGGGGGGGGGGGCTTATTTTTATGATAGCACCTATTCTCATGTTTTCTACTCCTTCCCTTCATGTGTTTATTTTTATCAGCTGATTCTTGCTCATAAGGAATAGTGGACTGTTTCCTCACATGCGTTACAATTCTGTATTAAGTTCATTTTTGGTAGTGCTTTGTTTCTGGGAAATCTATGTGGTCTGGGTTGAGGGTATATCCCTCTAGAACAGTTTGTTTTCCAGATACTTCTGTCATATTATTAGCCTTAGACCACTTTTTATGTCAATTTTCAATCAGGAGATTCTCCCAGCCCTACAGGTACTACAAATCTGAACAATTTGTAAATCTGAACAAAACCCATGTGAAGGGAAGCTCATGGTCATGAGTTCTCAGTGGATATTCCCTTCATCAACCAATCCAGGGTCCATGCAAAGAAAAACATCTCTGCGTGCTCACTAGTCTATCTACTCCTTTAGTGAAGGTTCAGTCCTTCGAAAATCCATACTTTTCTCTGGTGTCTCAGTTCTAACACTCAAAGGCCCAAGGCTTTTGCTCGTCTCTGTGGAAACTAAAACACAAGTTACTAAGACTGACAAACACCCTATGGGGCTGTCACATCAGATTGCTCTTCAGTTGCTTTTCAATCCCCAACTTCCCCTGATCTCACCTCACTTTTTTATTTTAACGAGGATATACCCTTCTTCCTCGAGAATATAATATGCATTTTGTAGCACAGGATTTATATATGTATTTATCTAGTCTGCTGTTTTGCCAAAACCAGAGATTTCTTCCAGTCTTTTGTCTGCACATGAATATACATGCTTAATCTGATTTTTTTCACTTATATCAAGAACAGTCTAACATCTCACATCACTAGAGAGTCTACTTCATGATCATTAATAGTTGGGTATCATCCCACGATATAGAAAGACCATAATTTATTTAACCAATCCCCTTCTGTTACACATTTAAGCTGTTTTCAATTTTTAATGATAATCAATGGTATAACAACTATTCTTGCAGTAATCTTTGCAGACATCCATGGTTATTTCCTTGGAAATAATTTTTAACATGAAATGCTGGGTCAGAGCAAGAATATCTTACCATCTTTAAAATCACTGTCTACTAGAAAGATGATCATCTATCCTCCCCCCAGCAATACAGAGAGCATCCATTTCCCAATAATTTTCCAATAATGGTGTGACAGAAATGGTTACTGCTCACCAAGTATCTATTTGCTCCCCTACATTTCTCATTCTGCCTTATAGTTTGGCTGGAGCCAAAAGACTAGTTCTTGCCAAAGGGAATGTGAGTAGAAGTCATGTGTCATTTCCAGTACAAGGCAGTTAAGAACAAGTATGGATTCTTTCTTCTTCCCAGCACCAGAGAGACTAACAGCAAAAAACTCTAAAACTTGAACTGGCACATAGAAGCAATCCAGACCCGAGTCACTGCTGGAGGAGAGCCACCGATCCACAGCAAACTGTGGAGTGAGACAGAAATAAACTGTTATGTTAAGTCACTAAGATTTTTTAGTCTATTGCTAAAGTTAAGCATTAATAACTTAATCCAATTGAATGTCATCTTTAACTTGACAGTTTAAAAGATAAAACATCATTCTGTTGTTTTAATTTACCCTTCTGTACTATTGGAGGTCAAACAATTTTTGCTTATTGAGCACCTGTATTTCTCTTTCCAAGTACTACCAGTTCACGTTTTGCCAATTTTTCTTTTCTTTTTTAAAATATATCTTTATTGATTTCAGAGAGAGGAAAAGAGAGGGAGAGAGAGAGAAAAAGAAACATCAACTCATGATGAGAGAGTCATTGATCAGCTGCCTCCTGCACGCCCCTGACTGGAGATCAAGACCGTAACCCAGGCATATGCCCTGACTGGGAATCGAACCCCGAATGCCTGGATCCTAGGTAGATGCTCAACCGCTGAGCCACATCCAGCCTGGCTCTTTTCTTTTTTTTAAATCCTCACCCAAGGACATGCTTAAGAGAGAGGAAGAGGGAAGAGAGAAAGAAACATCAATGTGAGAGAGAAACATCAATCAGATGCCTTCTGTATGTGATCCCTGACCAGGGATCGAACCCACAACCGAGGTACGTGCCCTGACTTAGAATTGAGCCATCAAACCTTTCGATTCACAGGATGATGTTCAACCAACTGAGCCACTCCCGCCACGCCAATTTTTCTGTTTTTAAAACTGCTCTCTACCACATTAGTTCCCTGCTGATATCACTCTTCTGCCTGACTTTCAAGATCCTCTATAATCAGTCTGTGCTACCCATCCACTGTTTAAACGGGGCCACATACTTTCAAATCATGACTTAAGCACTATTCCGATGCACAAAAGGAGCTATCTCCAGTTGTGCTCTTTCTCCAATCTTCCCCATCTCACTTTCACAAGAGACTCACTGACAGACACTTGGAATGATATTCCTCCTCTTTTCCACATATCCACTTATACTCTGGGGCCATTTAAAGTCTTACCTCTTTCACCCTGGCCAGGTAGCTCAATCTGTTAGAGCATAGTTCCAATATGCCAAGGTTGCAGGTTTGATCCCAGGTCAGGGCACATAAAAGAGGCAACCAATGAATGCATAAATACGTGAAACAACAAACCAATGTTTCTCTCCCTTCCCCCTCTTTAAAAATCAATAAATTTTTTAAAAAATAAAAATAAAGTCTTACCTCTTTCATAAAGTCTCTTCCAACTACACTGGATTTTTCAGCTCTCTAAACTCCCAATATCAGGGAATTCAGAACTTAACTGTTCATTAGTTTCATTTAAGGAATTTATTTCTCTTCAGTTGGATTAATAGCTCTTCATAGAGAAATACTATTTTTCTCACTTTTTTTTTAAATATATTTTTTATTGATTTCAGAGAGGAAGGGAGAGGGGGAGAGAGAGAAACATCAATGATGAGAGAGTCATCACTGATTGGCTGCCTCCTGCACCAACTGGGGATCAAGCCCGTAACCCAGGCATGTGCCCTGACCGGGAATCAAACCCCGATCTCCTGGATCCTAGGCTGATACTCAACCACTGAGCTATGCCTGGCCAGGCTTTCTTACCACTTTTGAAGTCCCTCTACAGAATACGGGTTCTAAGTACCAGGTAACTGCCCAATACATAATGATAGTTGATAGTCTTAGTTGACATTTTCATTCTCAATCAAGTCTGAGATTTGGAGCCTATACTGTCTTGATTCAAGGAAAATAAATATTGCAAAATAAAAAGAGAGAATTTCACATCTAGAGTGTGGTAGGCAGTTAGATAGACATGAGCAGAGCAAGGACGATGGGCCAGGTACAGAGAGTAGAAAGTCCTGGGTGTCTAACAAATGACAACTGTAGGGTGGGACCTCGTCCTCAGGGTGGCCTTTCCTCCCCTAGCATATAATTGGTCATTCAGGTTAAACCCCCTGACCTTTCCTCCCCAGAAATAACATCTAGGCCTCAGTTGTATTTCAGCTCCAGGCCCAGAAAAGCCGCAAAACCAGAGAAGTTACCCCACAGCTGACCTCAGGACCAGCTGCATTGAATAATGATCCCTGCCCTGGTGCCAACCAGTCAACCAGTGGAGACTGAGACCCTGAAAGGACACACCTGAAACTACCGTATATTCTATTGAAATCTTGCCCTGGGACCTCTCCTAAAATCTCCACCCTTAAAACCCTTAGGACAGAGGACCCAGGCACCACTGACTGGTCTAATACCTGGTACTATTCCCACTGCCTACAACCTACAAGAGGAGGCTTGAAGGCCACTGGACTTGCAGCTGGACTATCTGGCTTAGCACTCAGCTTTGAGAATTTAGGAATGTTTCATTATTTCCTCCTTACAGTTACGTTGAATATCCATACCTACTTCCAGGGTTATTGGAGAGATTAAATAGTTTACTATAGATAAAAATTTGTGGGCCACAGCTAAAGCAGTGCTGACAGGAAAATCTACGTATGAAATGCTTACAATAGAAAAGACAAAGTCTCAAATCAATAATCCTACTACTCTAGGGTTACTGTAGCAGGCTTTCTACTTTATTTCTACTCTAGGGTTACTGAGTATATAGCTCCTATTCCAAGAACCTAGAAGAAGAATAAAGCAAGCCGAAGGAAGCAAACAATAAAGAGCAGAAATCAATGAAGTAACAGAAAAAAAAGGAAAAAACTCAGTAAAACAAAGGGATTTGTCAAGAATTTTGACAAACCTGCAAGACAGATAAAGAAAAAGAAAAGGGAAAGATACAAATTACCAACATCAGGAATGAAACAAGGGGTATCACTATAGTCCCTGCAGATGTGGGAGTTCAGAACAAATCACCCCAAAATGTGCTTCTGTGGTATGCTAATTGTTTTCAGCTAAGGGCAAATTTAGCTTCAGGCTCAAAAGTAACTTCTGCTCCTCCTTTAACCACCTTGCCATAGTAAGAGATTACCAGAGACAGCCTCTTTTAACCTATCTATAGGGAAGAATAAACCTCTATTTACTAAGCAGCTGCTCTTATCATCCTGAAACTACCCTTTGAAGCCCTCATCCCTAGATTGGGATGTCTTATATACCTATTTTCCCTTTCAGTCCTGGAACCTCTCTTGCATGTAGGGTCTCTAACTCTCTCATGTATACCAGTTTCCTACACAGATGTATGTATTAAATTTGGTTATTTTCTCTTGCTAATCTGTCTCAAGTCTATTTGATTATTAGGCCAGCCAAAAGAACCTGAGTGTAGAGGAAAGTCTGTTCCTCCTCCATACAGGCATCAAAAAGATAACGAGAAGACTATGAACAACTCCAAACATAAATTTAACGATTTAAGTGAAATGGACCAATTCCTTAAAAAATGTAAACTACCACAATTCACCCAATATAACTATTAAATTGACTTTATAATTTTAAAACTCCCCAAAATCTCCCGCCCCAGACGCTTTCACTGGAGAATTCTACTAAATATTTGAAGAATAAACACTTATTCTACACATCTCTTCCAGAGGAGGGAAGACTTCCAAGTTCATTTTTATAAATCTAGCATTACCCTGATACCAAAACCAGACTAAGACAGCACTGAAAAACAAAAAGAACTATAGTCAAGTATCTCTCATGAATATAGGCACAAAAGTACTTAAAATATTAGTGAACAGAATTCAATAACATGTAAAGAGTATTAAATTACATTGCATTTAAGAGAGAAGTGTTAATTTAAGTAGGGAAGTGTTATTTTAATATAATCATATCCAGAATCATGATAATTCTCTCCATTTATTCACAATTTTGTTTATTCCTCCTATCAGTGTTTGGACATTCACACCACCCCCATATCTCATATTAAATTAATTTGTATATTATATATTACATATCATATATCATACATTATATGTATGTGTATATATGTATTTGTTGCTGTTGCTAATCCTCACCCAATGATATTTTTTCCACTGATTTTTAGAAAGTATGGAAGGGAAGGGAAGGGGAGAGGGACAGAGGAGGGGGAGACAGAGAGAAAGAAACACCGATTTGTTGTTCCACTTCTTTATACATTCATTGATTGATTCTTGTATGTGCCCTGACCAGGAATCACACCCGAAATCTTGGCATATCAGGACAATGCTAACCAACTGAGCTACCCAGCCAGGGCTATGTATTTTATATTTTTTACTTGCCCATTCTCTTGGTTCTCCATCCCAACAGATCTTTCTTTGGTTCCTTTCACCGCTCCTTAAATACAGTTGTTCCTCATGGGTTTGTCTTTTGCACTCTTCTTTCTCTGTCTTCACTTATTAGAGCTTGCCAATTAGCTTCGATTAGCCTCCCTAAATGGATTACTTTCAAATTTACCTCTCTAACCTTGACCTCCCTCCTCATACATCTTTTCAGTGGTAAACAACACAGACATCTACACCTTAATGTTCCAATGGCAGCAAAGGTACATTTCCTAGGAGCATAAGGTCACAGTACTGTCTTCTCCCAGCAAAGAGGAAAAAAAAAGTCAAAATACTTGTACACAGTTAGAGATTTTCCATTCAGATCATGGCTGATGCCCTCCTCTTTACTCTTTCCCTAATGAAAAACGACGTTTGTTCAAAAATGGAAAGTAAAGTTCTTGACCTGCTAACCATTCAAGGGCTTAAAATAAGCTGTGTTCCTGGAAAGCTAAAATGGTAAATAATTCAGATGTCAAATGGTGAACTGAGAAGTCAACTGAGGTAGAGCTACAATTCAGAATTCTGCATATAGTACACTCTCCCTTCATCTTCTCAACATGCCAATGCCCTCTATCATCAACTCTATGTTACAGAGCCTTCTCTTCTAACATTCCTTATCACAAAGGCAAACTCTGTCACAGGAACATTACCTGTGGTCAGGACCTTACTTTCAAGAGTTTTTTGATATAACAACCATCCTACTGACTTTTCTTCTCTTAAAACTAAAACACTCTGATATTAAAACTTCCTATCATGGATTTGGAATATCTCTGTTTATTTGGGTGTTAATGCCTTTCAATAAAGTTGTGTAACTTTCTTCATACAGAAGCAAAACTAAACTAAACTGAACTGAACGAAAGTAAAACACTCCGTAAAAGAGAGAAAGAAAGCAGAAGGGAAAAAATAAGGGAATTGCTGGTTCCATCTGGACTGCTGTTATGCATTGCATTTGAAAGATGTGAAGGGAAAATGGGGCAAAAGAAAGAAAAGCTAGACACTTTCCAGATGCTCCCAAATGCAACCAACTGACTTGAATATTTTAAATAATTATAATAGCTAACATTTATCAAATTTTTAAGGTATGTCAAGTTAAACCTATTACATACCTTAACATAGTTAATCTTCACAACAATCCTATGAAGTAGGTACTACTATTATTCCCATTTTGTACATGAAGAAACCAAAGCACAAAGATAATTTGCCCAAGGTCAAACATATTGAGTAATACTTGGATTCAAATCAAAGCAACTCTAACTCTAAGGCCCACACGTTCAATGACTTAATTATTATGGAAAAATTCCTGTGATAGTAACTCAAGAAACACAGTACACATCATGCATAAATTACTTTTAGATTATCCATATTACTACTGCTCCACTGAAGCGATGGGACAAAGATTGATTAAAATTAAAAACACATGGCAATAGTACTTCAAAACCTAAAGCCACCTCTATATTCATAATTAAAGCATTTTTCTATGTGGATGAAAATGGGACCACATACTAAACCTGACAAGCTCAGAGGAGGCCTGATTGGTGGGCCTTACAAATTCAGAAACCAAAAGTAACCACATAGGACGGTCTGAACATAAAAATTCCTAACTAAAATTCCTAACATGGCAGGTGGTCATGTCCTAGGTCTGTAGCTTCCTTGACAAAGGTCACTCTCTACCTTAAGTGAGCTTGTCTGTTGTCTTTTTGCATCTAAGATAACATATCTTTTTTTCTTTTCTTCTTATTTTTTTAATCTTTATTGCTGAGTGTTACAGGTATCCTCCTTTTTCCCCCATTGCCCTCCTCCACTCAGTTCCCACCCCACCCCAGTCCTTCACCACCACCTTACTGTCTGTGTCCATGGGCAATGCATATATGCATATAAATTCTTAGGTTAATCTCTTCCTGACCCCCTACCCCCTTCCTTCTGAGATTCCTCAGTCTGTTCCATGTTTCCATGCCACTGGTTCTATTTTATTTGTCAGTTTATTTTCTTCATTAGATTCCACATATAAGTGAGATCATGTGATATTTGTCTTTCTCTGCCTGGATTGTTTTCCTTAGCATAATAATCTCCAGGCCCCTCCATGCAGGGTAATAGATCCTTCTTTTTTACAGCCACATAGTAAATTTCATTGTGTACCACAGCTTTTTTATCCCTCAATAATACACCTTAAAATGTAAGGGTAACATGCCTTTGAAATGTAAGAGTAATATTCATTTCCAGACCCCTCAGGGTACAACCACTGCGCCAGAGCACAGGACCAGGACCCTTCATTGTTATCTCGTTCCTCATGTACCATCTCTCAAAGTGCTGTAAATTTAATTAACTATCCTGTACCCACAATGTAAAAGGAGTATGTGTTTCTCGATTTAGCCTTCTATCCAATCCCAGAGACGTTTCTGCTTTGCTATCTCCAGTCCCCTTAATCCTCCACCAGTGGATTCCACGTAAGCTCCTTACGGCTCCTCCTTCGACTCTAATGTATAAAAGAAGATGCAAAACTGCCATTTCCAGAGCATTTTCTCAATCAGTTGAGGGCTTGTTTCCCAGCAATTGTCATCAGTTTGGCTCAAATAAACTCATAAAAATTCTCTATAGGTTTGGATGTTTCTTACATCAACATCTAAACCAAGAAAACATATACTCAGAGCTAAATACCTTTGCCTGTGTACCTATGACCTACCTGTGTATCTGTGCATGTGTAGTACTATTTTCTCTTATTCATTTAAGTCAAAAATGGCCTATGTGCCAGGCTGGGCATGGCTCAGCGGTTGAGCATAGACCTAGGATCCAGGAGATCTCGGTTCAATTCCGGTTCAGGGCACATGCCCAGGCTGCGGGCTCGATCCCCAGTTAGGGGAGTGCAGGAGGAAGCCGATCAATGACAACTTTCTCATCATTGATGTTTCTATCTCTCTCTCCCTCTCCCTCTCCCTCCCTTTCTCTGAAATCAATTGAAGATATATTTAAATTTTAAAAAATGGCCTATGGAACAGGCACAAATCCATTACCACTCTGATGCAGGTTCTACAGAACTATATGCATATTGTTGCTGTTACATCCACTGCCACAAGCCCTTCAAATTAGGTTAAGATAGTTCTGTACAGGAAATCATCTCAGTAAGGTTGTTGAAAGCAGTATTTCAGATGTTTGGTTTTGTTTTTTCAAATGCAAACATCCCAAAAGAACATCATTTCCTGATTTCCTACTAAGCATGGCAAACAGCCTATTTTGGTGAAGTAGTACCTACTTCAGAAATCAGAAAGCACTAAAACATATTTCCCAATACTATCACTATTATAAGACTCTGCCTTGAATTGTTCAAAACAACAAAAGGCACTTTCTAGGGAAGTTAACTGTAGATAAAGAATGACTTGTAAGAGCTGAATTTATATGCAATTCAAAAGTTACAAGCGAGCAAAGCCACATGTTTTCCACAATACAATAACCACAGTAGTTTATTAACTGGATAAACTTAACCTACTTGTAAAATAAGGAAATACAGGCATACTTCAGAGATATTGCAGGTTTGGTTCCAGACCACTAGAATAAAGCAAGCTGTAATCTTTTTGCTAGTGGAGGGTTTTGTCTTCAATTTGTAAAAAAGCACATCATCTACGAAATGCAATAAATCAAAGATCAATAAAATAAGGTATGTCTGCAGGAAACTGTCAGCAATTAAAAACTAAAATCAGGTGAGAAAAACTGGTTGTGCACTGACATACTGAGTTGAGAGTAAAGATTATGATGCAGTCACAGAACCACAAAGTTGAGACATCCTTATTACAGGGCTTTTAGGAAGGGGAAAACAAATATTCTTTGGGCTCAAGAGCAGATTTCTAATACAAAGATGTTTCACAAATGCCACTAGCAAATAAATAAAAAAAATACACAAAAGGAACTCATCAATAAGTTATAAGCATTCCTTTCCACTGCTCAGTTCTATATAGGTATTAACAAGTAAACTAAGACTATTGATTAACCTAAATCATCTGTTTAGTCAGAACCTGGAATACTCACCTCCCAGAACAGGTCCTCAATTTGAAAATTATGCCACTTCTTATGTGTTTCCCTTCCCACCAGTTTGATAACATCCCACAAATCCAAATTGTATTGTCTCACCAGTCAGTTTTTAGCTAGTTACAATTCAGAGTCACAACTCACCTAAGTATTTTTTCAAATGGTAAGCCCAGACCCACCCAACATTAACTGAATCAGAATTCCCAAGTGTGGGTCCAGGTGCCTGTATTCTGACAAAGCTCCCAGGTTATTTTAACGCAAAGCATACAACTCTAACACAAAACCACTGGTCTAACAAAGAACTAATGGCAATCTCCAATCAGACTGATGACATCTGAATCAATGTAATTATAGACAACTAAGTAAAACAAACAACAATATACCTTATTCATATAGGAAGTCTACAGACTACATCATACACCTTTGGAAGATGCTGGGGGTAGGAGGGACTCTCCATTTGTTATAACTATATTTATAATGTACTTGAGATACACATTTTACATATGTTATCTCACTTAATCCTCACATCGACCGTCTGGAGGTAGATACTGTAGATATTATTTCACTTACAGATAAAGAAGTGTGAATCACTGAGCTAGGTAAAACTTGTTCAAGGCCATACAGCAAGCAAACTGAGGTGCCCAGATACAAATTTAGGTCTGTCTGACCTGTACCCTGCTACTCACATATTTACAACTTGTTTACTTAAAGGAATCATTTTGTCTTCATTCATTTTACAATAAGCATGTATTATTTTTGTAATTAAGAAAAATATTGACCTGGCCATTGTGGCTCAGTTGGTTAAGCACCGTCCCACACACTGAAGGGTCACTGGTTTGATTCCCAGTCAGGGCACATGCCAGGTTGAGGATTCAGTCCCTGGTCAGGGTGCCTACAGAGACAAGTGATCAATGTTTCTCTCTCACATCATGCCTCTCTCTCTCTCCCTCCCTTCCTCTCTCTCTAAAAAATCAATAAAAACCTATTTGAAAAAAAAAGAAAAATGTTATCTTGCTACAGTCACTTCAAAGTACAGCACACTATGTTCCAGTGAACATATGAATGATAAATGTAAAACAGCCTCGTTGCTGATATGGAGAGTTAGTGGTCTGGGCAGAAGATCAAACTGGTTTTCTCAATGCTAACGTAACGTCTTACAAATATAGAAGTGAAGGAAGATTAGAATAAAACTTGTAGTGTTCCATTGGAACTGGAGGTATCAGTGTGAATACCTGATCTAAGAAGTCTCCTTGAATAAGCAGCTGATTTCAGGACTGGACAAGTAAAGCAAAAATGAGCCTGGAAAATCTTCTTTTAGCAGAAAGCAAAGATGTTCTCAAAGAAAAGTAGGGCATATAAAAAAAGGACACTGGATCCAATTTGAAGGGATCCAGCTCCCACAGGATAAATCTGGGACACTTTGGCTATCTAAATAAATAATAATACCAACAAATTATCTCCCAATAAATGAGAAAGCATGTATTCATACTGAAATAGATGACTGATTATATAAAGAGGAAGAAGGAAAAATTATTAATTTGAAGTAGAATTCCACCTAATAAATATACAGGAATGGCAGAATGATGGAAATTTTTTAAAACTGTCATTTAGTGACCATCAAATTAATAATTGTTTCAGGAAAGATTCAGCAATGGATGCTGAGATTCACTGGTAACAGGTTGATGAGAAACAAGGTATAAAAATTATATACTATGGACCCTCAGAAAGAAGATATCTACTGAGAAGGGCTCTTGGTGGTTTACTGGTCTAATTTACTGGTACAATTTAAAAGCAGAGCCTAGCAGCTGTTTCTAAACAGGGGCCCCTCATGCAAACTGCACTTCAGAGAGAAAGCTGCACTGACCTGGCCTGCCTGCACTATGTTCCTGACGTCTGAGCCAGCCCTTAAAAAGGAGTTCCTGGAATTACATTTCAACCAACAGGACTGAGACTTTCCCTATCCAATTGGAGCTGCACAGCTATATCCCCCATCGGCATCTTCACCGAACAATCAGAGTAGATCCATTCTGACCAATCAGGACAGTGCCTTTTGGACCAAACTGTGAAGATTTGGAGCCCTCATTAGCATGAGGACCAATCAGGGTCTAGAGGCTGGGACTTCTATCTATATAAGTCAGTTGCCTCAGGTTCAGAAAACCATTTTCCCTTGCCACAGAAGACTGCCTTTCCCTGGCTGAGGTTGAACCACCAAAGATGAAACACCAAAGGTACCTTGCTGGGCCAGAGCAGAGAACAGGCAGGGAAGAGTAGAGTGGAGCAGACCAGAGCAGAGCTGTCTAGCCAGAGAGGGGCCTGGCCCCAGGCTCCCTGGCAGCTGTGAGGCTTCATAATTGAGCCGTAACACTATTGAGCTGTTCCACAGCGATGTTCTTCTTACAGTTGTGCCATATCACAACTGAGTTGTTTGCACTGAATAGTTTCCTTCTTGACTACACCCCAAACCAGGGATTCCTGTTGGCACTGAATTAGCACCAGAGAGGGACAGAGAGAAAGTAAATGTGACAAAATGCTAAAATTGGGAAATGTGGGTGAAAAGTATGTGGAAATTCCTTATTCTACTCTTACAACTTTACCATAAGTGTTAAATTATTTGAAAATAAAAAGTTACCAAAATGGGGGGAAAATAATAAAGTAGAGCACACTAGATTTTTCAGTAAGTAAGGTGACAATGAACTCTTGGGGAAAAAATAAAAGTCAGGCTCCTGCATGACAAACCAAATCCAAAACTAAGTCCCAGATGGATTCAAGAGGTAACTGTAATAAATGAAACCATAAAAAGAACAAAAGGAATACATATAAGTAATTTCACCTCAAGATAAGTACGGCCACTTTTTAAAAATATTTATGTTTTTATGGATTTCAGAGAGAGGAAGGGAGAGAGAAACATCAATGATGAGAGAGAATCATCGACTGACTGCCTCCTGCATACCCCCTACTGGGGATGGAACCTGAAACCCAGGCATGTGCCCTGACAGGAAATGGAAATGTGACCTCCAGGTCCATGGGTTGATGCTCAACTACTGAATCACTTGCCAGGCAAGTACAGCCACTTTTACAGCAATTCCAGGAAAAAACAGAATCCATTAAAAAAAAAAAAAAAAGTTCTACAGATTTTACTACATAAGTATCAAAGGCTTCTATATATAAGAAAAAAAGTTTAGATTCAATGAAAAGACTAGTGGAAGCATTTGCAAGATGGCATTGTTTTAACAGAAGTAAAGACAATACAACAGTGGTCAAAGGAAATTAAACAAAAAGAAGGGACCCAAATGATAAACATTTTTAAATGTTTAATCATCCTAGCAATCATAGAAGTGTACATTTAAAACAAGAATCAGTGACATCTTCCATCTATAAATCAGCCAAGAACTGTAAAATTATAGTATCTGGTGCTATCCAGGGGCAAGGGTAACATTTCCACACTCTGCTGTTGGGAGTGAAAACAGCACACCTTACTGGAGAACACTTTGGCAGTAAGTGTTTGGCAGTAAGCCTTGAAACTGTGCCTACCCTTTGACTTTACAATCCCATTTCCAGAAACTATTCTTAAGAAAGAATCATGAATGAGAACAAATATTTGGCTTCAAGAATATTCACACTAAACCCTTACAAAGTCTACCATTTAATAAGGCACAGTACATGTCTGTACTATGCTGGCAGCTGCAGTGTAACAGGTGTTTTTATACTGTATTAGTAGAAGATAAACCAAAAAGTAATGTGCCTCTTGTAACAAAAGTCTTTAAAATGTTCTTATCTTCAACCCAGCAATTTCACTTACTAGGAATATATTCTATGCGAACAAAGATTTGTATTATAAAGGTGTAATCACCACAGCATTCTTTATAATAGCCAAAAAGACTATAAATTAAATGTCCAAGAATAAGAAGCAAGGTTAAATATAAAGTATGACAAATCCATGTCATTAATATGACTATCATGCTGTCAACAGCTTTTCAATCATTTTAAATAAAATGGGAAATGTTCACAATATAATGTTAAGTGAAAATACAGACTTAACTATAAGGGATGGATGGGGTAAAAGCAGGGTTTTTTAAAAATAAGGTCTTCAGATGGGTTGCGCTAAAGTATCTTCCCAGAACAGTCAACTTGATGTGCAAGTGCCTACAGAGTAAACAAATTTCTCTAAGGTTCCTGTTTCTCAAGAAAACGTGATTTTTTATTTTATGCTATGGAAGCATACACTAATTGGTATCATTACTGCCCTAGGCCACCAACCCTAAATGAAACAGAAAAATGAAGTAAAAGTTTGCTAAGCCAAACATAAATCAGCTTGATGACTCTGCCATCCTCCTTCACCCTTCATGGGCCACTTCAGCTTGAGGCTTCGGTTTTGCCACCCCTTTATCATTACCTCCCTTCTGATTCATCACATCCCCTAACTTCACAATTCCTTGTCCTTGTTCACTCACACGCTCCTTATTCTTCTTAAACTCATACAGGGTTGGACTAGACGACCTCGAAGATGCTTTTAGAATCTAGGACCCCACTGACTTATAACTGCCTTGCACACAGAAAGCACATACATATCTGTTTTATTGGGGGGGGGGGAACATTACCAACATATCAACTCAAGGCAGCAGGGCTATTCCCAAGACTTCTTTTTGTTTCACCTCTAAGACTTCAAGCATAGTGCCTTCCTTGAAAGCCCTCATCTCTTAATTTTCCACTGAATCCATCAATAATGGTTTGAGTCCTCATCAACTATTTTCTCCATTCTAAGCCACAGTGTCTTCATACTGTATTTTACAGCTCTACTTCAGAAAAAAAGAAAAGTCGTCATGCTAGAAAGAGTAAGTCAAGGCTGGAAAAAACCAGGATACAAAAGATTTTTGGAATCTGGGATATCTAAACAGATAAAATTTCATAGCGAGGAAGGCAAAGTTCAACACTTACATCCACAAACTACAGACACGGAAATGATTTAGTTTAACAGCAGCACGTACACACAGAGTTGTGGTTTCAGTTGAGTATAATTCCAGTGTGTCGAGAAGACATGACTGCTGCCCAGCCGGCACGGCTCAGTGGTTGAATGTCCACCTATGAACCAAGAGGTCCTATTCCCAGTCAGGGCACATGCCCAGGCTGCAGCTGGATCCTGGGTGGGGAGCATGCAGGAGGCAGCCTATCAATGACTCTCTTCTCTCTCATCATTGATGTTTCTCTCTCTCTCTCTCCTTTCCTCTCTCTAAAATCAATAAAAACATATTTAAAAAAAAAAAAA
Organism: Miniopterus schreibersii; assembly: GCF_964146895.1. Taxonomy (NCBI): domain Eukaryota; kingdom Metazoa; phylum Chordata; class Mammalia; order Chiroptera; family Miniopteridae; genus Miniopterus; species Miniopterus schreibersii. The sequence goes on from NC_138105.1 coordinate 61,784,566, forward strand.
AAAATGACTGCTTAGAACAAAAGCTATCACTTTATTTTTCTGGGTTTTTTTTAAACAAATAGTGTCAAAAACAAAGGAGTTAAGGTTGCTGTCTACTCTGTACTCTTTTAGGTGACACTGTATACTGAATACTATATTAACTAAGTAAATGGAGCACAGAGGACTAAGGAGTTGGTGAGGGTATTTGAAACTGTCAAATAAGAAACATCTGAAGGAAACGGGAATATTTAGCCTGAGGAATAGAAGACCTAGGAAAAGAAGAGACATGATGGCTAATCTCCAACATTTGAAGACCTGGAATGTAGAATATGAATAGACTTTTCAATATGGCCCTGAAAGTTGTCAATCATAGAGGCAAACTGCAGCTCAATAAGGAAAAGCCTCCTAAAAACTAGTCTATAAATTAGAAAAGGTTGTCCAGGGAAGTTCACATCAGTGTAAGTATTCAAATAGGGACAGATCAGTAAATATTATTGGTCAGTTAAAAAATGCTGCCACTTACTACATCTAACCTCGTCAAATAACTAAGCCTCTGCAAGTTTCAGTTTTCTTTCCTACCTTCCTTCCCCCTCAAAAAAAAAAAAGAAATTTTGTAACATTTAGCCTCCTATCTCTTTCAGAGTTCAAGATCAAAGTCTACATGAAAAAAATTATATGATGGAAAAGAACTACAGTGATTTAAGACATTGTAATCTACCATCATAATGTATTTATGTCTTCTCTCTCTTATTATACCAGGCTAAGGGCATATTGCCAACCTAATTCATTTTTTTATTCCTCCTTCAGAGTATCAAATATTTTTTGAAAAAAAAATGTTTAAAAGGAAGTTGGAGAAGTGGGTTAAAATGACAATATAAAAAGATAGGATAGCAAAGAAAACAGTCACCAAAGCAAACATCCAGGATGTTAATCTTTAATGTCATTGACCAGTCTAAAAGGTATTGGACACAGTCAAATGGAGGAATAAACAAAAGTAATGACATGTTTGAGGAGGTGATACTCTAGCACAGGCAATGGCAAACTACAGCCAGCTGCCTGTTTTGTAAATCAAGTTACATTGGAACATAGCCTTGCTCATTCGGTTATGGATTGTATGTATATATGTACTGTATATATGTATTAAGTATATGATGCTACTTTCACTCTACAACAGCAGAACTGAATAGCTGCAAAGCCTAAAATAGTTACTATTTGGCCCTTTACAGAAAAAGTTTACCTACTTTTCTGTAAAAATACTCTCAGGTTATAAACCACAGAGGCGGCTGAATGCTGAGACATAGTTCATCTTCCTATGTCTCCATCCCTGGGATTTTCATGGGTCATACTGGTGCATGTGAGCAAAATCCTACACTAAACATTATGGCCTAAGTATAGGGGAGGTAAATATGTCACTAAATGGAGTCTCCCTACTCCTCTTATTTACTCAAGATCACACAAAAATCTAATCCTGCTTCTCTTCCACCTAGTAACATCGCCAAAGAGATCTGAAAACTTCTAACTATACAAGGAGTGTAGGCTGGTTCCAGCAGAAAAAGATAATGCTTATAGGTGAGCCTACCTCTGTCCCTCTTGAGTTCTCAAACTCACCCTACCTGAGCTCCACCACCGTTATGGAACCTACAAATACATGAAAAATTCTTTCTTTCCTCTTAGTTACGCTATCATTACAGGTGTTCAAAAGAAAGTTACCAAAAATTAAGAGACAAAAATAAAATGGAAATAAGAGTATGTAAAGAGAATTTTTTAATTAATACAAAGATTTCTAAGCTAAACTTAATATCCAGCAGAAATTAGTGCACAGTTTTAGGACTTTGTGAATGACTCATATTCTTTGCTTCACTCTGAAACAACTATATGCAGAGTCACCCAAATCTCTGCCAACAATAGATCTGGAGGAATCTTCATTTTTGTCCTAATACCTAACTCTACTACTGTTTCAGGCAATATTTTCAACCCTACACCAGGAGACTACTTACCAGTTCCTCCTCAGTTAGGGACCCCCAAATACCATTGCCACCACCTCACTCCTACACTGCCCTTTGGTGACTTTTCACTCAACAGCTAGCCTAGTGTCCTGAGGCAAAAGGCGTGTCCTTATCCAATCCCCCTACATTCTTCTGATGGCTTCAAACCATCCTTTGAACTTTCCCAACTCTCTTAGAACTCTATTTCTCAGGGTTAACCATGACTCCTTTCTCTCTAGTCTGTTCACTTAGTCTTTTCATTCATAGGTTAAAACTCTGAGGCCTACTCATTAAGAGATTCCAACTACGCACCAAACATTTAATGCCAGTCACCACCCCTCCAGAAAATGAGGAGTGGAGAAATGATCATATATGCTTGTCAAACTTTTGGTTCCTAGGTATGCCACATAAGAGCACTGACCATATCTTCAGGTATTAAATAATGTTTCAAGTATGCTGAAGATCCACAATTCTAATTCTCTTCCAGAAAGCATTTAAGCTAGTTTCCTACATACTTATGAATACTTATGAGGATTCCTCAGGCTCCCCACAGGATAAGGTATTTTTAACACAGCCAATAAGAGTTTAAGAAGATGGCTTTTCTTTCATCATGAAATATTTAAAAGTCTCCCAACTAAGTAAGTTGTTGAGAATGCTTAGCTTCACTCAAGACTATCAAGGCCCCACAGGTTACTATACAGTAATAACCGTATCAGAGTGCAAGACTAATTGTTGAGCAAAGTAGGGAAGATGTAGACAGCCTGCATGACTGTAACACACAAAGACGTTTTAAAAACAAAAGGACACATGGAGAACCCAGCCTTCAAAAGTGAACCTACCTAAATTGGAAGAACAGGATAAAGTAAGAAGAAATGCTAAAGATGCCTCTAAGTAACGCACATATGGGGGCGGGAGGGGAAGAGGGGGGACGCGGGGACCTGTGTTCTGTGTTTCCTCCTCCTTAGGAGTCCAACCAAGAGGACTTGCTGAGGCCTTTAGAATTTTTGAAAAGGAAAGAAGAGAAAGTCCAGGTTAGGAGGAGAAATCCACCAAATTCAAGTCGTTTAATCGCCACAGGTATCTGAAAAGGAACTGAGCCACTGGCTCAATGTGGAGAAGAGCTTAACACTCTAGCTGCAGTCTGGCAGCCCTGCCTGTCTCCAAAGGGCTCCGAATTTGTACTATCCTCCTGCAGCGCGCGTCGGGTACTCGGCTAAGATTTCAGTCGTGTAGACATGCACTCTGCAGCCCAAGCAGCGCCCGGCCCGTCGCTACAGAGCCCGGGCCTGGGCACCAGAGCCCCAGATGCACTAGACAGCAGCACCTGGACCCTTCCACAGGCAGCGGCTATTCATCATGAAAGGAGGGGAGCCTGGCGATGGGAGCCCGAGAAACAGCAGCTGCAGGCGACTGTGTGAGCGCAGCGCAAAGCAGACGAGTGTGCGCACAGGGAAAACAGGAGGGGGGAAGCGGGGAAAGCCCCTTCATCGACAGCAGATGCTCCACACAAGCCGTTGGACAAATACAGGGGGGCGAAGGAAGGGTGGAGGGCTTCAGGCGCATAAGAGGCTGCACAGCTGAAGCCGAGCTTTCAGAAAAAGGAATGGAAGTGGGTGCGAGGCAACCAAACCGGGGGCGTGTGGGGGTGGGGAGGTCATGTTTAAAGCCCCACCGAGACCCGTTAACCCTCCTCACTGGTGGCTAAAGCCCCGGAGGCCCCCTCCCCAGGCTCCCAAGCCATCTGGGAAGGCCTACTCCAAGGCTGCAAGCCCCTCCCGCGCTGGGCAGCAGCCTCCCATGGGCTCCGGCGGCCCCGGTCTGCCTGCTGCCCGGTGCCCTGCGCGGGGGGCCAGCCCCGAGATCCCTACCACGAACCCCTTCCGGGCCGCCGCCCCCCGCCTCTCTCGGGGCTCCCGCCGCCGCTGCCACCAGGAGTCCTACCGGCTTCCAGTTCAGGGACGAGCAGCTGCCGCCTCCCGTGCGAAACTCGGGTTCCCAAAAGCCGCTCTCCCCGCCTGCTGCCCGCCTTCCAGGCCCCGCAGGGTCCTCCGCTCCCCCTGCCGGCGGGCAGCCATTTCCGACAAGTGACTGCGGAACTTGCCGAAGTGCGCCGGGCCGGAAATGGCCGAACCGGGCGCTCGGGAGTCGCGGAGCGGCGGCCTTCGACACTTTCCGGACAGCGCCTCGGCTCTGACGCGAGACTGGCCGGGCCTGGAGCCGCGGCCCTGCCAGGGATTGTGGGAAATGCGGCGGGAAGCTAGGGCGCTGCGGGGGAGCGGGGCCAGCCCCGGAAAGGCCGCGAGGGCCTCTCGGAAAACCCCGCACAGCGGGCCGAGAACACGCTCCCGGCTGCTCTGGACCGGGTTCCCGCTCGGGAGCCTCGGCCGGGGAAATTCACGTCTGAAAATAAACCCATGCCCATAGGAAAGGCCCTCCTAACTGAGCGGGCTGGTCTCCAGCCATGGTCTGCACTTTTGAAACGCTGTGAACACTTGCACACGCACACGCAGGCTGTGCAGCAGGAATGCTTAGGGGGAAAAACACCCGGGCTTTGCAAAAAACAAGAGATTCATCCAGTCGTGTGGCAATAATCAACCAAAACTGAGAGGAACCGTTTGAAAAACTTAGAGCCAAGCCCTGTGAACCAAAAAGTGCACATATTCTACAGTCCTAAGACACCATGTGGCTGTCTACCTCCCCACTGGCAAGGCTGGGACAAGGCTTTTTGGAGAACTGAAGCGCCGGGGATGGATGAATGAACTCGAGCAATCCTGAGACACCCTCCCTGATCATTATTGTTAACTCAGGAATGAGTTAAAGCCATGATTTAAAATCTGTAGCTGCACTATAATGTAAGATCAAATTGTCTTCAGTGTGCTGTGGGTTTGTTTTTTGTTTTGTTTTGTTTACATGTTTTTTAAACCCCAAAGGGAAGGGCTTCTACTCCAGGGTTTTGTAACCAGGGAACCCAAACCACACCAGGGCCTGGAGAAGCTGGGGAGGGCCAAGGCCAAGGGCTGGCTCCTGTCCCTGTGCTTGGGTGGTCTGGTGCTCCAAGGGACGGCATCCCCCAGCCTGGCTCCACAGCCGCCACATCCCATCCACACACCCTTCTCCGTGGGGCCCAGGCCCAGGCTCGCGCTAGGAGGCCCACAAAACACCGCAGATTGCTTCATTTCCCACAGGGGACAGTTTGGACTAAGGATTCCATTTGGAAAACAAAACCGTCAAGAGCCTAGCAACCTGTTTTCCAGAGCACACTCATCTCTGTCCCCATCAGCCCCTCCTCTTTCTGATCCTCCCCTTTGTTCTCTCTTTCCTGACATCTCCTTACTCTCCCCCCTCCCCTATTTTTCTTTGCGCTCACACCTCAGTCTCTTCTCTTCCTTCCCCTTTATTTCTATAACCTAACTTTGAAACAAAGTCCCACCACCGCCACATATGTACGAAAACAACCACTTTCTAACTTTTACCCCTCTTGTTGAGGAAAGTCGGAGAGAGGGAAGCAATTTTTAAAAAATCAAAAGCATTCCAGGAAATGAACATGGGGGAAACTGTTGCCAATATCCTGAATTGCCTAAGATTCTCTCTCTCTCTCTCTCTCTCCAGTTCGTCTTCTTGGCTTCCCTCCAGAGGTCTGTGCAGCAGGCACAAGCCCGGCAGTGTGGGCGAGACCCAACGGGAGAAGCCAGGAAGAATTACCAGGTGCTGGTTCACCGCCCCGCTGTGCTTCCAGGGCCTGCAGACAGCTAGCTGCTGCCTAGAGGGCCCAGCCCGAAAGTCTTACGCATCTGAGTGACTTCACACATTGTTGCCCCTTACGTCAGTTTATTTTATTCTATCGACAGTCCACCTTTAGGAAGGAAAAAGATACCCAACCAAAACTTGGTGTGTCCTTAAGTTCCCGGGAGCCCGGCTGCTGCTGACCGCCCTCCGCCTCCATGGTATCTTGTGAGCCTGTCTCCACCTCCCCTGATTCTCCTTCTTCCTCTCCAACAGTTCATCTCTCCAACTGAACATGACTTGGGCTGCCTTCTTTTTTCCTCTCCACACTCTCTTCCTTGCCCGTTTCAATCAGCTTCCTCGCATCACCACCTCCTCTAGGCAGAACCCTCATGAGCTGCCACACTCTAGTCCCTGTTTTCCAGTTGCACGGCAGACGTCATCCCGTCAACACCCCATTAATACATATCTTGTGAATACTTAATTGCCAGGCAATACGCGAAGCCCTTCATAGGCACTGTCTCGTTTTAATCCGTACAGCGAGCTAACTGAATAAAGCGCCCAAGATCACAGAGTGAGATGCAAAGTACAGATGGAACTCCAAGTCTTCCTAACTTCCAGAGGCAATATTCTTGACCAGAAAAAAGTCGGGTTGTCCCACCAGGAACTTAGTATATGCCACACTGAACTCATCTTTATCCCTTCTCCATCTGCCACTCCTCAAAATGCCCTTATTTATCACGGTGTTACCATCATCTTTCCTAACACAGAAACGCAAACCCTAGCACCATCTTTGACTTCTCTCTTTACACCTCCCTCCCCCCATTAAATCAGTTTTTAAACTTAAAAATCCTTTACCTGTGATATCTCCTCTGCAGCCCCAAAACTGCTTCCTTAGTTCAAGTCCTCATTACTGCTCTCCTGAACTGTTGCCTTAATATTGCAGATTCTAGCTTGGAAAATACAATCACATTTACAATAGCTCTCCTCAAGAAAGCAAGCTAAGGCAACAGGATACATGATGAAGCTAGTCTTCACTGGTCTCTCAACAGTATGACTTTTTATGACGCTTACTGTCTCACTTTGCATTCTGGAACTTAAACTAGCTTCGCACTGTTTTTTGACAGTCATACATGTAGATATTTATCTGCTTCAAGGAAGCAGAAAAGAGCAGAAACCAGTGTGCCTTTGGTACCAAACAACAGTAGCCTACGGGGTCTTCTCTCTAGATCACAGTCATAGGGGCTCAGCAGAGCCCAATCTCCTTCTTTTGGTTATATATCATAAATTCCCAGAAAAGACATGATTGGCCTTGCTTAGATTCCCTTCTCCATCCCTCAATCAATGAGCTCTGCCGAAGCATGCATTTGGAACCTCTCCTGTATATAGGGCTTTTTCCCCAAAAAAGGAGGCATACACCGTTCATTTGTTCATTCATTCCATCAACAAACAGTTGAGCCCCTATCAAAATAAATCAAGGTTCTTTCATGTATACAAAATGTTTAAAGTAATAACCTGTCCTCATATCATGAAAGTCACAACATAAAATGATAAGAAATCAACAGCCCAGCCAGGCGTGGCTCAGCGGTTGAGCATTGACCTAGGATCCAGGAGATCAGGGTTCGATTCCCGGTCAGGGCACATGCCTGGGTTGTGGGCTAGGCAGCCGATCAATGACTCTCTCATCATTGATGTTTCTATCTCTCTCTCTCCCTCTCCTTTCCTCTCTCTGAAATCAATAAAGATATATTTTTTTTTAAAAATCAACAGATAAAAAGCATAACAATATTCATCCATAAGATACCATCAAGGAGGGTGGGACGGGATGGAATGGGTCATTGGGGGGGAAAAAAAAAAGAGACCATCAATTCAATCATATGTGATGAAATATAATTCACCACACCCTACATATACCTCTTGTGGTAAAAGTAATTAGTAGTCACGTATACATTTTCAACAAAACAAGTTCATAGCAGCACCATTAGGAACTGACAAAGACAGAAACCTGCCCAATGTCCATCAGCGGTGAGATCAGGTATAGTGTGTTCACACAATGGAGTACAGCAATGAGAATGAATGCTCCACAAATATATACGATATTGATGAATCTTACAAACAATGTTAAGCAAAAGAAGCCAGACACAAAAAAGTACATAGGGTATGATTCCATTAATATAAAATATAAAAACAGACAAAACTAATCTACCCTTAAGGAGGAGTGACTAGAGGGGAGTAAAAGGAACCACATGGGTGCTAGTGATTCTCTGTTTCTTGAGCTGGGTGCTAGTTACACAGGTGTGTTCAGTTTGTCAAAATTCATTAAGCTGTACACTTACCATATCTTTTTTTCTATAGGTATATTATCCTTCAATAAAAAGATTTTTTTTAAATAAGTAATTAATGGTCAAAGCAAGCTTTTAATCACCCTTGAACATTCTCACCATGATTATCATTGAGTTGCCAATTATTGCCATTCCCACCTCCACTATTATACCACCTTCTTAGAGACCCTAAGCCACCATCGGCCTTTGGAAAGAGCCACCATTCTTACCACATGGCGTCCTCCCCTCCAGCACCAGATGACTGGACTTCCTCTCTCCTGGAAACTTGGGAGCAAGACACTGTGAAGCCAAGTCAGGTGATGGAGGGTGATTCATCTAATAACTTGTATAGATTTGGAGGAAAGAATTTCTGGATATATGCCCACTGATAAGCTAAGAAAGCTGGTCTGCGGAAAACAGAGCCCACACACAGAAGGAAACAAACCAAACTGTGGGAGATGGAGGGAGACTCGACCTCAAAGGCTGCTCACTTTCCAGTTCTTGTACACATGTGTTCCAGCTGTCACAGGGGAGCCATGAGATTGTTCATGTAGCCTTACTAAGTAAAAGCCTTACTATGTAAGCTAGTGTGAAAAGGTTTCTGTTTGTGGCACATATCATTTCATTTAGTTCTCTAGGAACCCTACACAGTAACAAGTCCCATTTCACAGATGAGAAGACTGAAGCCCAGAGAGGTTAAGTAACTTGCCCATATCACACACCTGGTAAGTGATGGTGCCAGGATTTGGTCCCAAGCAGTCTGACTCCAGAGCCTGAAATTTTACTAACTATACTACATGGCAATGCAAGAGAAATGCTGAAAACGGCAATGTGAATTATATGCTGCACTCATGGATTTAACAGAGGCATCTGATTTTGTTTTAAATTAATTCAAATGTATAAAGCATACAAAAGATTAAAAGATTGGCTGTCTAAATAGGTTGGTAAGCATTTCTTTCTTTCACAAGGGAATTATAGTTTGAGTTAGAGATGTTAAAGAAATATAAAATGCATATAGTGTGACCAATTATATATTAAAGAAGACTGTTCTCTTACCAGGAAATTGTTTATTTTACAGATTTTAAGCAAAACACTCTCTTACAGGGTCCCCACTGATTACCTACTCTTCTCAAAAATGTGATTATTCAGGAGAAGGGGATTTTAGCCCTATGGAAGGAGAAACTGATGATAAAAGTTACTTCAAGTCCTAGGGAGGGAGGTGCCAGTGGTCATTTTCCATGGTGAAAGCTGCCAGACCCACAATCCACGCAGCCAGTCTTTCTAGTCAATCACAACCAAGCCATTGTTGACCCCCAGCAACCTTCAAAAAGTATGATTCAGGAATTACCAGTGAGTTTAAGTCAGACAAGAACTTGTCTATCTGTAATGCTTTGATTTTAAAAGATAGTGCTGACAGCCGCTACATCAAATCCTTATTATATAAAAATGATTGAGCAATCTGTGGCTTATAATTAGAACAATGCATGACAGTTTCTAGATTAGAGTTCCAAGGTTACTCTTCTCTTCGGTCCATCAATACCAAAAAGACAAAAGGTCACCTTCTAAGCCTCCACAGATAGCACTCATTAGCCTACAAAATGGCTCACTCTGAAAGTCCTTGTTTTGAGGTTACCGTTTAAAAGAGGCTGTTTTTTAGTCAGCAAAAGGAGGGACATTTTGGGTGGTTTGCATATAATTTGTAGTAAGAATTAACATAAGCTCTAAAACAAAGCACATATTATTGTCAAAAACGAATTTGCTAACTCACCACCTCACGTCATAGTAAATTTTGTATTAGTTTCACATCAGAAAGCCCAATTCAAACCTGTTATCTACATAAAATATCTAATCTGTAATGACCAATTACAATTCTAAAAATTAGCTCTTGTCCCTGAAATATAAGGTATCTGTCTCTAAGGTCCCTCCTTCCTTAGAGAGCCTTCTCCCCTATGAGTTTTTGTTCTTTGCCCACCCTGTCAGCACAGCTTTGCAAAGGTAGTCACGTTTGAGGACCAGTAGTTGTTAAAATGTCATCAAAATTTCCTAAGCTTGCTCTGGGAAGTTCCAAATAAAGATACAAATGTTTCCAAAGGCAACCATAGAGGCACCTAACACTTACCCTACATTATGCCAGTGAGTAGCTAAAATGCGTTCAGTTAGACACAACATGTCACAACATGGCATGTCTGACTGGTTGAAGAACTTAGTGTAATGAGAGCTATAACCAGAGAAAAGAAGAAAAATTATGCAGAGTGTTGATGGCTGTGTTCCAATGTCATATTTATATGCAGCTCTATGACTCCAGGACTGTCACCAAAAAAAAGTTACCCATAGTTTTGAAAAATCAACAGCTCACTACTTTTATTTAAAAATATCTCGTGTAAACAAAGCATTCTAACTGAAAATTGGCAAGATGTCACAGAGGTACTTAAAGCACATCAATTAACTTCTTAGTTAACCAATTTGACTTTCAAGTCAAAACTGAAAGTAATCATGATTCCCAAAGTAATCATGCTAAAAACTTTCAAAATATATAACTTGTTAATAACATATGGAGTTTACCTATTTAAAAAAAAACAAACCTGTAGTTTCTAACAACCATATTTTCAGAAGAAAAATGTGTAGATTTTAAACCAATTCATGAAGGTTTACAACAAGATTTTATTGAAAAGAAAAATTTTCTGATTTCCTAATTGTTGCTCAAAATTATTTCTCAACCTCCATGGTGAGAGCATGATTCTAGTAGGACCCAGACAATCCCAAAACAAAATAAATATTAATCCCTTCAACCCAAGCTTTCAGCCTTGCAAATGTTATGCCACAGGTCAAAAATGGAACAAAATAAAAATGTGATCACATTTCTACAAATCCATCAATGCTCGGGTCTAAAACTGACAACCCAAAGCTCATCTCTCATGTACAGTATCAGATATTTCATACTCTTGTAAAAAGGGACATATGTGATTACATTGTGCAGGTTATGAAAAAAAGAGTATCTATAAAGTGAAGGTGATTATTTAGAAAAAGAATGGCTGACATAAATGATGAGTATAATCCAAAAATATGTTAACTATGTGAAATATACTAATTAAAAATGAAAATACTTTAAAAGTTCAAATACCACTCTGTACTTGTATTACTTCCATTTAACTATGATGCAATGATGCTCAATATTTTCCTCTTATATTTCCTATTTAATTAACTTAAACACTAAACATCTAAATATTAGTAGGAACACCAATTAATAGCAAAAATATCATAAAAAGTGATACATTAACTATTTGCCAACTCTGTGGTTTCCTTCCAGCTCAAGAGCAAAATTTTATAAAATTGCTCTGTTCATATCGATCATTTCCATTTCTTCTTCTTTCACTTACTTTGAATGGACTAGTATGTGTTTCCACATGATTCTCATAGTCATCTCTAAAGGTACTAGAGCATTCCATGTCTGTCTTAGTGGTTCCTGAATGACAGTCTGTGGACAAGGACAGGATGAAGTTTTCATCAGTTCACAGTTAAATGAGAAAAGCAAAGGCAAGTTAGTGAGTTTTTAATAAAGCTAAATTTATTCAATTGAAAGGGCTGTCCTTTATTTTGAGATTATGTCTTCCTGCCGTTCTTGTGTTAAATGTGTTTTTTATTAAATTATAATGATGGTAAGTGGCATCTTTTTCTTTTCTTTTTTAAAAATATATCTCCATTGATTTCAGAGAGAGGGAGGGAGAGGGAGAGAGAGATAAAAACATCAATGATGAGAGAGTCATCACTGATCGGCTGCCTTCTGCACGCCCTCGACTGGGGATCGAGCCCGCAAGCAGGGCATGTGCCCTGACCGGGAATCAAACCGCAATCTCCTGGACCCTAGGTCGATGCTCAATCGCTGAGCCATGCCCGGCTGGGCGGCATCTTTATCTTCCCTACATAAAGCAATACTGAAACATACCTATTTTGCCCCTCCCTCGCCAATTATTTTTTATATTACTGGTCCATTAAATCTAAAAATTGGCAAACTACCAGTCTTCATGGCATTTTTAAATATGCACATACCCCCCCCCCCACACACACACACGTTTTTGGAAAAACTCCTATGATGACCAGACTCCAAAATGTCCCCAATGGTCCCTGTTCCCTGGCATTCATACCTTCATGTAGTCCCCTCCCACCCTGTACCAGGGATGGTCTCTGTGACCCATAGAGCAAAAGTGAGGGTATGTCACTCCTGAGATTAACTTATACAAAGCATTTCAGCTTTCACCGTGGTTGCTCTCTCTCTCTCTTCAATCCCTCACTCTGGAAGGAGCTAGCTGCCAGGTTATGTCACCAGCAACACTCTGGAGGCCCCTGTGGTGAGGGATGGAGCCTTCCTGCCAACAGCCTATGAGTGAGGCTGGAAACAGAACCTCCAGCTCCAGTCAAGCCTTCAGATGACAGCAACCTCACAAAAGACCCTGAACCAGAACCACCCAACTAAGCCAACTCCTGAATTACCGACCTACAGAAATTGTGAGATAATAAACAGTTGGGTTTAAATGACTAAGTGTGAGGTATTTGTTATGGAACAAGAAGTAACTAATGTAACTTCTCTGTTCTTTTTCAGCTGCAAGATGAACAGCTCTCTAGCCCCAGTGTAATGCCAAAACCGCTTCACATGTGTATGTGCCTATGTTGGGGGAGAGAGAGGATTAGCAAGGACTGTGGCCTCCATTACCCTGGCTTCGGTTTATTTACACTGCTTTTCTCCTCTGTTGCTTTTTCAGCTTTTCCCTTACCAACTACAGTACTCAGTAAACTAGATAATCCATCTCTAGCAAGGGAATCAATTCTACAGGTTTGTAAGCTTAAAGGAATCATTCTATGTAAATATGGTATTTTATGATATTTTAGAAATCTGGTAAATTTTTACTGACAGATTCCCTCACCTTAGCTGTCAAATCTTTCCTAGACCCATCCCTACCTCCACAGAGGGGCATATCTCATAGACATTGAGAAAACAGAAGCTACTGACGTGACCTCTTAAATTCCCTCTTCCTACCTTTAAACCCACCTATAAGTACTGAGGTGAAAAAAATTATTATTGTAGCTAATGCCAGAGTACCTCTTAGGGACAGAAAATGCCTTATTGAGGACGCTCCTGTGATAATGACACTTGAAGTACGGAAGAAGAAAGTTTGACTTACAATAAAGCTGTGAAACAATGAGATAACTATACAGATTACATTTTTTTTAAAAAAAAAAAGACCAAGAATATGAGGACTGAAAGAGAGCAAAGAGGAGAGGAAATGAGAGGGGGGTCAGGAGAGCTGCGGCTCACATAACAGCGTGGGAGGTTCAAGCTTGGGGAGAGAGTCCCAGAGATGGGGGAGCTGAAAGCCTGTTTAAACTAGAAATATCTGTTACTGGGCTTAACATTGTTTGTGTTGCTAAGGATCTGGAATCCCCTAAGCCTTCAGTAATATCGTACACATGACAAATGCCTCATGTGAGTGATTTTGGGGTAAAATCAAGGAAAAAAGATGAGGGAGGAGGCGGGTCTGAGTTCCACAACATGGTCAGTGTGGGCCCAAGGAATGAGTTACAACTGAGATGAAGAATTCAGGGGAAGCAGAAACACAAAAGCCAAAGAAACCGTACGATGAGCTTCCAGGAATTAACAGAAGTCTTGGCACAGAAATTCCCAATTGATGTGAAATGGGGACTTAAGCCAATTTCACTTACATCTCTAAAAAGAATGCTACCTTATTTTTTTTTAATATATCTTTATTAATTTCAGAGAGAGGAAAGGAGAGAGAGAAACATCAATGATGAGAGAGTCATTGATCGAGCCCGCAACCCGGGCATGTGCCCTGACCGGGAATCGAACCCTGGTCACCTGGATCCTGGGTCGAAGCTCAACCGCTGAGCCACGCCCGGGCGGGCAAGAACGCTACCTTAGCTGACACCTGGGCCCACATTCATGGATTCTTCTCTCATGTGTTCTGGCCTTTGACAAAGAAATGTTCAAAACTGGGCACTCGGGGTTTTTTTAGTTTTTTTAATGTGATCTAATAGCCATCCTCTAGACCTTGATCCATCAATATTCTCTCTTTGATAGGTATAGGCAATATCCTCCTTACTTGGATCTCCCCCCGCCACTTATACACAGACTCGGCCCAAACTACCACCATCTTACAACACCAGCTGTGAACTCAGGAAGACTTAGAGTCCTGGTTCTACTATGTACTTGTGGTATAACCTTGGACATATTGCTTAACTTCTCCACACACTCTCGGCTATACTTCCTGCATCAGAAAATGGTGATAATAATAGTACCTACCTCATAGGAGTATTGTAAGGATTATTCTGGTAATGAGCGTGAACTGTTAGCCCCAGTGCCTGGCAAATAAACAGTAAACCCTCATGAACGTTAACTGCTATCATCACCTTCCTTCACTGCAATCCTTGAAAGAGTAATCTCTACTCTATGTCCACTTCCTCTACCACTATTCACTCTGTTATCCCCAGAAGGCTGGTTCCTGCCAATCTCCCGAAATTGCTCTCATTAAGGTAACCTCATGCATTAATCCCACTGAATCTTTTCAGACCTCCTCTTGGAATTCTTCTGCATTACCTGGTAGTCCTGGTCAATGGCCTTGAAATGGTCTGATCTTATGACACTGCTCTCTTTCCACTCCTTCTCTTTTCTTCACTAACTCTCCTTTCTCCGTTGCCTTTTACTTGTTAGTGTGTCCAGGACTCTGCCTTAGCCACCTCTGTTCTCACTCAGCACTCCCTGAGTAAGCACACCCATGACTTCAGCACCCATAACTCTAACTTGAACCTAGACTTTTCTTCTAAGCTCTTGAGCCAAACTGCCCGCTACGTATCTTGTACTAGGTGTTTCGTAAACCTAGCCAACCAAACCAAATTTACAGAGCCTGTTACAAAACCATCATTTTCTCTACCTTCCCCAAGTCTTTCCTTTCCCCAGTAATCATTTTCATCATTAACATCAGCTGTTATCTTTCCTGTGTCCCTTGTCCAGTGTGTCCAACTGGCTATCAGACAATGCTTCCTCCAGAATCCTACGGCTCCCTCGCAGTCCCGCTCCATCCCTCATGACCCCACTGTGATTCACAGCGGGCTTAAGAGTCACGTGGACCTGGATTCAAACAGTTACTATGCCACAATCTTACTGTGACTGTTCTTGGCCAAATTACTTAACCTCTCTGACCTCAGGTTTTTGTGATCATTAAATGAGATATCATTTGCAAAATGGCTGGCACATAGCAGGAATTCAGCAAACATTCCCTTGCATCCCCTCCTTCAGGTCTTCATCACTTGGTGTAATGCAATATCCACCTAGCTGGTCTCTCTAGCCCCTTCTGCTCCAAATGGCGCTAGAGTTAATTTTTCTAGAAAATAAATGTGATACTATCATCTCTTTGCTTTAAAATCTTCAACATTTTCTTTTTACCTATGGAACAAAGCTTGAATTCCTTAATATGACAAGTTCCAACTGCCTTTTTGGTCCCTTCTCTCCCAGCCCAGTTACCCCCCAAAAAAAAAGTGGCTGTTCACCAGCTACTTCTTGTACATACTGGCTTATATCTCATACATCCTGATCCCTCTGGTTGTAATTCCCTTCTCACACCCAAGTTCTTTTGTTCCAACTGGCAAGCTTTTTCATTCCCCTAAAGGCTTACTTCAAAAGCTGTCACTTACATGGCAACAAAAGCTCAGGCAACAAAAGCAAAAATAAGCTAAAAAGCCTCTGCATGGCAAAGAAAACAATTGATAAAATGAAAAGGTGATCTATAGATTAGGAGAAAATATCTGCAAACCATGTAACTGATAGGGGTTACTATCTAAAATATATAAAGAACTACAACTCAGTGTCAAAATCCAAACAATCCAATTAAAAAATGGGGAAAAACCTAAATAGACATTTTCCCAAAGACAACATATAAATGGTCAACAAGTATATTACTCAACATTACTAATCATCAGGAAATGCAATCCAAACCACCTCATGATATGATCACCTCACACTTGTTAGGATGGCTATTACCAAAAAGACACAAGATGACATATATTGCTGAGGGTGTGGAGAAAGGGACCCCTTGGAGATTGCTGATGTGAATGTAAATTGGTATAGCCACTGTGGAGAACAGTTTGGAGGTCCCTCAAAAAAAAAAAAAAAAAAAAAAATAGAACTACCATAAACTAATTGTCTATCAATGGATAAATGGATAAAGAAATTGTGGTATTATATGTATGTAAACATAGACAATGGAATATTATTAAGCCTTAAAAAAGAATATTCTGACATTTGTGACAACATGGATGAACCTGGAGGACATTATACTAAGTGAAATAAGCCAGACACAAAAATTAAAAAACTGCATGACCTCCAAGTTAGACAGACATGAGCAGAGCAATGACGATGGGCCACATACAGAAACTCACCAGGCAGAAAGCCCCAGACACCTAGCAAGGGGCAAAACTGGGAAAACAAGAACCTTGTCCCCGGGGTAACCTGTCCTCCCCTAGCATACGGCTGGTCATGTGGTTTAGACCCCCTGAGCGTTTCCTCCCTAAAAGTAACATCTAGGCCTCAGTTGTACTTCAGCTCTAGGCCCAGAAAAGCAGCAAAACCAGACAAGTGGCGCCATGGCTGCCCCAGGACCAGCGACACTGACTAATGACCCCCTGCCCTGGCACCTACCAATCAGTGGAGACCACAACCCTGAAAAAGCACACCTGGAAAGCTGATGAATATTCTATTGAGACACTCCCCTAAGATTTCCACCAGCAAGGAAGAGATTAATACACTCAGGACAAAGGACCCAGTGTACGCTCCCCAACTGGGGTGCATGCCAGCGCCATCTCCTTCCCCTTTCTTCCCTCTGAGGGGACCCCATGAGACTTGCAACCAGGGGACCAATGGGCGGCAGCAGCCCCTGAACCTGTCTCCAAGGCCCCTTCTCTCTCTGACTTCTCAGTGAGCCAAAGCAGCCCAGCCTAGGCTCTCCTGCTACCTCTTCCATGCACCTTCCTTCTTTCACAGCCCTAAGTATATTTTTGTTGACATCATGGACCCAATACCCTTTGACTCAGTGCTGTGTAGCCCCGTTCCCCACCCCGTTTCCCTTAAATAAATTCAATTTTTCTTCATTCGCCATCTGAGATGGCTATTTTGCCTGCCCGTCCGTGCACCACCAACTTTAACCTTTCACTCCCTAATGTGTGGAATCTAAGAGCGTAAAATACACAGAAGCAAAGAGTAGAATGGTGGTTGACAGGGGCAGGGAGGTGGGAGAAATGGGGACTTATCGGTCAAAGGGTACAAAGTTGCAGTTATGTAGGATGAGTAAGTCCAGAGTTCTAACAACATAATGACTACAGTTAATAATACTGGATTTAATGCTGGCAGATGGCGAAGAGGTTGGATTTCAGGTGCTCTTAAGACAAAGAAGGAAAAAATGATAACTATTTTGGGTTAAGGAAATGGAAATGTTAGCTAGCTTGATTGTAGCAATCGTTTCAATATGTAGACGTATATTAAATCATCATGTTGTACACCTTAAATATACCATTTTTTGAATTTATTTAATTTTATGCTGTCATTTAAAGGGTGACACTTATTCTTTACTGGTTTAGATTTTGTTAAAAACTATTCTATACATGTACGTACACATATGAGCACACAAAAAGGGAGAGAGAGAGAACATTGTAACAAATGTGGATGTGGTAAAAGGTTAAAAATTGGTGAATCTGGGTAAGAATCATTTGAAAATTACAAAAAAGTTGTAAAACTATACAGTTCTGGCTTTTATGTAAATCTGAAATTATTTCAAAAGGAAATGAAAGTATGAGGCAATGTAACCATGAAGTAACAATCAAACCAACCCAAACTGAGGAACATTTTACCAAACTGGCCTGTGCTCTAAAAATGTCCATGTCATGAAAAAACAAAGGAAGTTAGGAGGGAGGGAGGAAGAGGGGGAGGGAGGAGGGGAGGGAGGAACAGGCTGAGGAAATGTGCTCATGATCAAAGGAGATGAAAGAAACATGACAACTGGGAGCATTTGAGATCTTATTTCCCAGCAATTGTCGTAACCTTTGGCTCAAATAAACTCATAAAAGAAAGGGGAGGAAAAAGAAGCGTGACTATGAAAGGCAGTGTGTAAACCTGCGTTTGATGTTAGATTGGGGGGAAAGCTGCTGTAAAACGCATTACTGAAACAAGTGCTGAAATGTGAAAATGGACTCTTTCTAACGGCATTATAGCAATATTAAATTTCCTGAATTTAGAAATTGCACTGGGGTTCTATGTCAGAGAACATCCACTGTTCTTGAGAAAAACATCCTGAGGTATTTAGGGGCAAAGGATGATGACGCCTGCAACTTTAAAATGTTCCAGCAAAATTAACAGCAACAATAATAATGTGGCGGTGGGGTGGGACGTGGATCTAGAAAGAATACAGCAATGTTAACTGGGGAGTCTGAGTGAAGGTTTACCATTCTTGCGACTTTCCTGTAAATACAAAATTTTTTCAAAACAAAACGTTTTTAAAAAATCACTTAGGTGAAACCTTTTCCCTCTCTCTCAGAGAGAATGAATGCTGCCCCCCTAAGCTGCTGTAAATGTTTTTATTTTTACCCTGAAATGCTTAGATTGGGTTGTAATTGTTTAAGCGGTTGTCTAATTCTAGTAGATTGAGAGCTTCCTGAGGAAGGAACCTGAATTGCCCCTAGGGATTTAAGAATGGGAGGAGCATTCTAACTCCAGGCCACTTACTGTTGCTGGCTCGGTAGGACTGGAGTCCGATGCTACAATTTGAGCGCACAGCAAAGCACGGCTGGGCATCTCGAAATGAGAACCAGAACAGAAAATAAACCTTTGATCTGGAGCGTTTTATAGGACTGGAGTTAATTTAATCAACGCAGTGCTCTGTCCCTTTATGGAACCTTCTGCAGGCAAAGCTGAAAGCCCGCGGCTAGGCCCAGGCAGGTGCACAAAGGTGCCACGTTTATAAGGGAGAGTTGCTCACGAAAGTTAGAGCCAAATTGCTCTTGATGACTGGAATACAACCCCCTGATGTTTGTCTTATCACTTCCGACACGCATATTGCAGGAGGGTAGCCCCATCCTTGGTTGGACAGAGGTCTGATTATAAAACCCACAGGTTAAGAGCTCAAAGGGCTGGACCATGTAGGAGAAACCATGCTCTTCTTGTTCTGATGAAGGATATAGGAAACACTCCCCCCACCCCACCCCACCCCCAGCTTGGAAACGGCTTCATCCTTCCATCTGCCCACTTTCCTTCTCAAGGAAGAAAAAAAATACTTATATGGTTGATGAGAGTAGCTACAGGGTCATCACACACTCACTGTGCAGGCAGCTTTTGAATTTCTCTTTCAGAGATGTCTGTCCCAATGGCCGTATGTCTTCTTCTCTCCTTCATGCCTTAACGGATAAAACAGTTCCCAGTGATTTTTGCCTCTGACTAGGCGGAAAGTTTAATTCGTGGGAAAAGAAATGGGAAGCCTATTTTGGTCTTGAGTCCAAGCTACATTCTCCAGAACATCTTTAAGCAGCAAGAAAGATTATATTTATATGTGTGTGTGTGTGCATATATATATATATAATTTTATCTTTATTATTGACAGTATTTTCCCCCATTGACCCCCTCCACCCCACCCCCGACCCTAAAGAAAGATGGCATTTTAATCCTGGTCTGTTTCCTCGAACTATATCATCTGGTCCGGGACTTGGAAAAGGAAGGACCCTCTCAGAATCTCAACAGTATTTTGCTGAGCTTTGGATCTTAGTGCCTCTTATGGTGCTTTGTGCTGTGATAGCCCTCAATAAATTTCTGTTGTACTCACAGTGAGCTGCTCACAGCTATCATCCGAGTGGTGGTGGCTGCTTTTTTAATCATACAAAGTGATTTTTGAAGCTTCTCTAGTTTGTCTGAGGGCGCTGAGGCTACAAGGAAGCAGGCTTTAGAGAGCAGAGGAGAGCGAGCTGTGTCTTTGTTCCTCTCTCTGACTGCATTACCAGGGAGTGACATCCCAGGGGAGCTGTCAGACAGCTTGACAGCAATTCCAGCAAGAAGGTGGCAGAAACACAATTCTAGCAATAATGATCAAACATTTTTTTGAAATTTCCCTTTATCCTTGAAATGCCTTGTGTTGCTGAGAGCCTATTCATTACCCATCAGTCATCTGCAGCGAGTCATCTCTTTTTGTGTCTCTGCATGGGGAAGCGACAGCGCTGGAGGATCTTGGCAGAGACAAAGGCTCCTAGGCACAGTGGGGGAGTCGAAAGGTCAAGTAAACAGCAGCTCAGGGAGATAGGAGATAAAAACACAAAACAGAAGGAGAAGCTGCAAGAAAATCATCTTACTTAAAGGGGCTTTGGTTTTTGAGGTGGACACCACAGCCCTTTGATATTTTTACTGTGACCATCCCTGGCGCCTCCTTCTTCCTTTTGTACCGTTCCTCTTATCTTGTCTGTGCGTTTCCTTCATTAATCATCCCTTTTCTTTCCAGGATGTCCAATATTTCTGTGTGTCTGCTATAAACATGCCCAAGGTGTTTACATCCCCAGAAACTTCAACCTACCCTCCAATGACCACTCTCTAGCCTATTCCGGTGTTGGCCAGAGTGTGGCCACAGGCCAGCAGCAGCAGCACTGCATGGTAGTGCACTTCAAATGCACCTCTCAGCCCACCCCAGACCTACTGAGTCAGAATCTCTGTGGGGGGGGCCCATGCTCTGTGTTTTAGCACCCTCTCCAGGTGATTCTGAGGCACACCGATTTGAGGAGTGCTGCCTGGACTCCACGTCTCTGCTTCTTACCCCTCTGGATTGCCTTCCTCAGTCCCCTCCATAAACGTACGACTGATAGTACTTCAGTATATCAGTTACCACCAGGTCTTGGAATAGCGTGTGCTGTTTCACAGCTTTGTCTCTTGGCACACGCTGGTGCCTGATTCCAATATGCCCTTCCTTCTACATATCTTCCCACTTCAGCTTGTCTTCCTGGAAAACTTCTCTTTTGGGAAAAAAAAATTGATTTTAGAAAAAGGAAAGAAGAGGGAGATGGAAAGGGAGGAGGGGCATGGAGAGAGAGAGACATCGATGTGAGAGACACATTCAAGGGTTGCTTCCCTTATGCACCCCGACCAGGAATCAAACCCACGACCTTCTGGTGCACAGGATGAGGCTCCAACTGAGCCACACTAGCCAGGGCCATTGGTTGCTTCTTATATGTGCCCTGACCAGTGAGCAAATCCGAGACCTTGGCATATCAGGACGATGCTCTAACCAACTGAGCTGCCGGCCAGGGCTTGAAGATTTTTTTTTTTTTAAACAGAGCCAAGGAAGCAGTAAGTCCTTTGGTTGCTGACAATAATAATAAGTGTGCTCAAATACTGTTCACATTTCACGAGCTTCTTTAACCTAATCTTCAGAGATTCTGTCAGCTGACAGAGGTAAGAAAATGCTAAAAGGCACAACCACAATAGCAAATTTATTTGCATGAGTCTCCTCTCTCTCCTCCGTGTCACAGCATTTGAACCACAGGAAGTATAACCTGCGTTTCAATGGTTCAGCAATCCAGGTTTGCCTGTTCTATGCTTCTCAAAGAAGAACACTAATTCTTACCTTCTCTAATGCACCACTAAAGGACACCAAAGTTCTTGGTGATCATGGTTTGTTGCCTTTTTCACTTTTTGCTCAATTTCAAGACACACATCACCACCGAGCATCTTAACTGCAAACAGACTGGACCAGCGGTTCTCAGGTTTTGAGTATGCACCAGAATCACCCAGGAAGCTTGTTACAGTGCAGATTTCTGATTTAGTAGGTTTGGGGGAGACACACCAAACTTTTACAGTTCTAACAAATTCTCAGGTGATAATGATGCTGCTGGACCAGACACTACACTTTGAAAATGAGACAACCTGTACCACCGAAAGGGCCTGACCTGGTCTGTCTGAAGAAAGCCATATTGTAACGAAAGCAAAAAATCATTATAATTACGCACTTCAACAACCTCCGCCACCGCCAAGCGACTTAAGGGAGGAAAGCGTCAGCTGAGTGTGGATAAGCTAAGTGTTGGAAAAGCAGGGGGAACGTGGGTCCTAAACTGTTCTCTGAAAAATAACTGCAGCACACACAAGCCACTCCTATAATTCCCATCCTCCTCGGGTTCCAGTGGGAAGAGGGATTTTAGCAACTACGACTCTTATGACTCTTTTCTGGTTCAGTGACTGACGCGTTGGCATTGGGTGAATCTGAGGAAAGGATCCAACCAGTTTTTGAAGCAGGAGCTGTGGTGCTGTCAGGAAAAGAGCTAAGGATTTCCTCTCATGCTATTCTCCCCGCCTTTACGCTTCTGAAAGTTGAAGGGAATTAAATACCATTAAATACAAAAATAATGGTATCCCAAGCGGTATTTGGGATGTTAATCTTATGTGTCAATTGGACAGGGTTGGGGGGTGGAGGGGGTTGGGGGAAAGGGGGAGACAGGGCCCAAGGCCCACATATTTGGTGAAACATGATTCTAGGTGTGTTTGGGAGGGTCTTTTTGGATGAGATTAACATTTGAATCAGTAGACTAAAACAGATCGCCCTTCCCTGTGTGGGTTGGCCTCGTCCATCAGCTGCAGGCCTGGATATAACAAAAAGGCTGAGTAAGAGGAGCTCTTTCTGCCTGCCTGCCACCTGCCTGCCTGCCTTGAGCTGGCACACTGATCTTTTTCCTGCCTTCAGACTCAAACTGAAACATTGGCTATTAGTCTCAAGCCTGTAGGCTTTTGGACCATTAGCCCTCCGGGGTCTCTGGCTGTCGATCTTGGGACTTCTCAACCTCCCTAACTGCGTAAGTCAATCCTTATGATGAATCTCTTTATGTAGATGTATATGCAGATGCTCCTCGGCTTATGATGGGTTTACATCCCAATAAACCCATTGTCAGTTGAAAATATAGTAGAGTCAAAAATGCATTTAATGCACCTAACCTGCTAAACATCATAGCTTAGCCTAGTCTATCTTAAATGTGCTCAGAGCCTACAGTTGGGCACAATCCTCTCACTGCTGCTGCCCAGCATCATGAGAGAGTATGGTACCACATATGGCTAGTCAGGGGAAGACCAGAATTCAAAGTAGGGTTTTGACTGAATTCAAATCACTTTCACTCCATTGTACAGTCAAAAAACCCTAAGTCAAACCATCATTTGTTGGGGACTGTCTGTATGTATAGACACATATATCGGGTGTCCCAAAAAAATGTTTACACACACTTTGAATAATTATAAAGGCAGTGTTTATTAAAACACATTTCATTTTCAAAATTGAGTTATCAGCTGTTAAAGTGTGTCTACATTTTTGGGGACACCCTGTACATATATGTGTCTATGTGTTTATCTTCCATTGATTCTGTTTCTCAGGAGAATCCTGACTAATATGACACTGGACAAATATTTCTTTCTAAATCACCTGTTTTCTGCTTTTACTTCTACTTCACTAAAGCAGCACTATTTCGAACACCTCTACCAAAGTCCTTTACAGGATGTCTGTAACTTGACATTTCAGTAGAGGTGATTCCGACTCAATGACTCATTGACGATTTCAGCTCTGTTGTACTGTCAGTCCTGGACCTGAAGTCAGGGTTGGGACTTGCTGGAAAAGAAGCACGTTCATTTTGACACCCACTGTAATATCCTAGGTAATGTTGCTTTTCCTCTGCTGCTATTATCTGAGAGTAGAGAAGTTAGAGATGATATCAAAAGCAGAAACATTTGAGTCTCCATGATTTCCAAGAATCCTACTCCACTTCTGTCCTTTGTCTTCAATCTTCTGTGTGTTCCACTACAAAAATGGCAGAGTATTCTCTATTTACCCCTAATTTTGTAACACACACAATAAAATGTAATTTTACTTTCTACTGAGTATCGGCTTTGGGAATCCATTGTAATGGACAAGCAAACACACCCACCTTGTGGACAGTGCTGAGGTAGAAGACTGAGCTAACAGTGGGTCAGGGCCCACCTGTATTTTAAAAAGGTAACATTTTTTTAAAAAGTAATATTTTCCTAATTATTTTCTTCCTCTTTTCCCAGAAGGCTAGTCTCTTTGTAACTCTTATGCACTAAGCAGCCATATTCTTGAGTCTACATTTTCAGGTTTAGGGAGAATCTGGATCCCAAGTGTCTGGGATCCTGTGACAAGACTATGACAGCCATTTCCTTGGCCCTGTCACAGCCAGGAAAAAAGAGATGACCATAGCCTCTATCTGCAATGTGCTCCACCAAAGGGAGGTCTGAGAAAGTGCTCCTATGAAGTGGAAGAGATTAGGGGTTTCAGTAAATAGCGATTGTTCTGCATGGTACGAGGCACCAGCAGTTTTAGGGAATAGAATTCCAGATATTCAACATAAATTTAACAATTTAGCTGTCTGAGATATTGTTGAGATGAATGAGCAATTCTCCTTTCCTCCAAGGGCCCTTCTTCCACTTTATGGAAAAGTACACCCTCACTGACCCTAGTCTCACTATGGCACATTTCCCTGGGCCCCCAACAAAGAGGGTTGGAACGACCAGTGTTGGTGCTGAGACAACAAATGACTGCAAGGACTGAGTAAAACATGCTTCTGCAAGTCGGGGGAGTTCCAGCTCTTTGTGTTCAACAAAACTGAAGGAGACCCAGTAGAGTTGCAAACTAATGGAGCCTTAGAAATAAGTGCTTACATTAGATCACTATAGGATTTTTTAGCTCAGAATTAATTCAAAGAATTCACTGACAGTGCTGTAACAGAATTCTTTTCATTTCTGTCTACTTTTATGTGAATAAGATCCCTCTGCTCTTTCACTGAGAAATTGAATTGAAGCTGAACCCTGAACCACTCAAGTAGTGAGTAATAATCAAGCCCAGATACATAAACTAATTGTGATAAAAGGCCCATCTCTCTTATTAGGGGATAGATTTCCAGTAAAATGCAACTTTATACTTCGTAATAATTTACTAATTTGAAATATATATTATTGTTTTGACCAAGTGTGTTACTACTAATTATAATAATTCTACCAGAAGAAATTATTCAATGATCATAGAACTTAAATTCACAGGAAATAAAAATATTAATATCAATTTATACATTTTTTGTTGCAGTATAATAGGGTAACCAATAAAAAATTTTCAAGCATAAAAATGTACATGAGAAAAGTCTGTGTGGAAAGTGAAATGGAAATTCAAATTCAGGGGAAAAAGGAATGATAAAAATTTCTGATGTTCATTTAAAGGAGAGCTTGTTCCTGTATTGTTTTAATGTGAGTATCAAACACTATTAGTCTTCTGTATACATTTAAAAGAATAATGTAAAAGTTTTGAGTGTCGTACACATACATATATATGCACACATCTGGATCTATATATATTTCAGGTTAAGGCTCTATAGTTTAACATCTGTAGTTTATATATATATATATGTTTACATTTTATATTATATTATATACAATATATTATTTATATAATCTACATATACAAAATATATGCATGTATTATTTATATAATATAGGTCTTGATAGGAATATACCTAAATGTATAGATACATATATTGCTATCTATGTATGTATTCATTTACGCACTATACATATATTCATATTAAGGCTATTTAGGTGTGTATATTTTAATATATATACACCCATTTACATGCATACATACCTATATGTACATTTATATTTATGATAAAGCTTTATATTATAAATACATGAACATATTATGTATATATATACACACATATACACACACACATATATTTATGTGTATATATATGTATCTTATAATATAGCCTCAATATGAATATGCTTTGTGGTGAGACTGTGCAATTATATACAATTACCAAAATTCATCAAACTGCATAGTTTAAGTTGACATATTTTATTGTATGTAAACAAAAAGCAAAGAAAGAAAAGCATCCCCATTAAAATAGGAATAGGAAGAAATAAGAATAGAGGGCTATTTCTTTAGTATAATTGATAAACAAATATCTGTGTGTGTATAAGGGCTTAACACACACACAGATGTGTACATATATATTCAACAATTATTTCTTAAGGTCAATATTGACCACACACTATAAAATATGTACTTTACAACTATGTAAACTTATAAAATTTTAGATACAGACTGTAAATGAGTGAGGGGGCATGTAACTTTACAGAATTCCTCTGGAGAACATGCAAGCCAAATAGCTGGAAGACCACTGAACACCAACACAGGATAATGCATATGGGTGAAGCCAGTATAGGAGAAGCTGCGAGAACAAAGAAACAATTAGTCCATTTCTCGCTACTGGGATGTAGGCAAACTAAATTATAGTGACGGAATGTTTACATACGTAGTAGAAAGAAAAAGTTTAAAAGCAGCTCTTTGTTCTCCTGCTCACTATGGGGCAGGTGCCGGCACGTGCTGAGGAAAAGAAGTGATGGGACAGGCACGCGATTAGACTTGCTGATGCGGAGTCACTGGATGAACCTGGATAGGAGCCCACACTGAGGCAAGAGAATCTGTAAGCCCAAATCACAGCGCCTCATCTCAGCATTCATTCCATAACTGCTTGAAACAGGCCTCATAATAACTACGTTGGGGGAGAAATCAGTTCAGTGGAACTCGAACCAAGTATAAGAACTTCTTATCATTAACGTTTAATTGGCTTATTCTCCCAAATCACATTGAAAACAAATTTACTGTGCTCCTACGGTGCCATGTTATATTATTTATTTTGAATGCAATTCAAAAGTAGTAAAATGCTTGGCCCTTGCTCTCAATAAATTTGCCTCCTAGTTGGGAAGACAACTTCCAAATTAAAACAACTTTAGAACAATTCAAAGCAACATGTAAGTAATATATAATAACCCCCCAAGAGAAATAAGCATCCTCATTCTTTCTGGGTGGTAGTATAAATCGACACAACCCCCGTGGAAAGAATCTGGGGCACAGAGATCAAAATCAGAACTAAATATCTCCTTTGACCCAGTAATTTAACTGCTAGGGATTTCTCCTTCTGCTTACTTAAGAAATAACTTATATGTACAAAGTTGTTCACTGCAGCATCATTCAAAATCACAAAAGATTGGAGAGAGCTCAAATACCCTTGAATAGAGGACTGGTTAAATAAATCATGCTACATATAGAGTGGAGTATTTTGAAAGTATAAAAATGCATGAGGAAGCTTTCAATGCACAGATATGTTTAAAACCCCGAAGATATATTAAGTGTGTGTGTGTGTGTCTGGGGGAGCCAGCAAGGTGCAGAAAATGTGTATACAATACATCCTTTTGTTTACAAGAAGGGGAAAACAAGAATACAGAATATACTTGTATTTGCTTAAATATTCATAAGTAAACTGTAGATTAGAACACACAAAAAAGTAAAAGCTGATTACTTGCAATAACTTGCCAGAAGGTGAAGGGGGGGGGAGAGGAGGGAGAGTTTTGCTCTATAAAACACAGATACATTTTTAACCACGTGAGTATCTTCCCATTCAAAACAACTAAGAGAACAATAAAAAAAACAAACATGCCCTCAGGAGGCCTAGCTCACTGAGGAGGAAGCTGGTTTCTGTGGGACTCCTCTTGCCACCACCCTGTGGAGCCTGGACTTCAGCTTTGGCCAACTCTGCCAACAGCAGGGAAATGGAAAAGAGAGGAGAGCACAGTGTCTGCACTGGCAGCACTGGGCTGTTTCTGCGGGTGCCATCGTGTCCCAGGGTTTCTGAGTCACTGCCCGGCAGACATGCCTCCCTGCCAGGTACCTCTCCCTCACCAGAGCCATTCCTCCCGTCATCAGGATGCTCATGACCAGCCATCCGCACCAGTTACCAGAATCCTCGAGCAGCTGGCTTTAATTTTTGCTATGGGAGGGCAGGAGGAGGAGGGCAGGGTCGATTAAGTAAACTTCTATTAAGGGAGGAGTGAAGCACTGGAGGTCAAAGAGTCTGGGACAGATGTCTGGCTGGCGGCCAAGTCAAGCTTGGAAAATACTCCCCACCAATACCACAGAGAAATCTGCCCAAATGTGAATGCTGCTGGCTTCAAGTTGTGTAATCATGGGTGATTTTTTTTCCTCGTCTTTATGCTTTGATGTGCTTGCCAATGAAAAACTTTAATGAGTATAGATTACTCTTAAAAAACAAAAAACGTTGCATGCAATGTGAAAAATGCATGTATCAAAAACCAAATCAAACCACTATTCTTCTGCAGTACAGAAACTGAAAGGTAAAGGAAGCTCAGCTCAGGTAGGTAGCATAAGGATTTTACATCTTATTTTTATTGTTTACGGAACACCAAACTTTAAAAAAAATTCCTATAGTGCTGAAGATACCACCTGACTGTAGGTCAGGGCGACCTGCCTAGTCAGGCCAGGCAGAGTGGAGCTGTCCACGGTTCAAGGGCAAGAAAGGGCAATCATTAAAGAGATGCCTGCATCAGCCAGGAGCCAATGCTTCCCCACTGTCTTCCTCCCACTGGGTTTGAAACCTGATGTGTACCCCTTCAAATCACTTTCCTCCCTCCACTCTCTAAATCCAAACGATGATGATGACGGTCCTACGCATCTCAGAAACTTAACAAGTACATCTTGAAACTTGGCCACTTTTTTCCTCCGCTCCTTAGTAATCATGGGAAAAGTAAACTGCCATTCAAATTACTTGAGTAGATTTGGGCATAGCTGAGGCTAACAAAGTTTTCCACCATTTAACAAATGTCTTATTTAAGGGAAAGTCGGTAAAGTTAGTTGCAAAACCCAGCCCCTCGATGCTTGAAAAACATATATAGTGCATCTTGATACTTGCAAGGGATCTATCCTAAAACCTTCCTGGATCCCAAATGTGGGAACAGCACTATTGCACAAGACTTCCTTCTTAATTAGTCGGGGTTCTTTTGATTGTAAATGACAGACACTCAAAAGACAGAGAGGGGAGTGCATCGGAGACAGAATTCAAGGAATGGTCGGGCAGCCAAATTTAGGAAAGGACAGGTGCAGGAGGCTTCCACGAAAACAGGAACCAGGGACACACACACCACCAGAGCTTTGTCCACCTCGCCCTTACGGTTCTCACTGCCAGCCTACACACACACACACACACACACACACATTGTAGAGACAGGAGGAAGGGAGAGGGAGAGAGAGAAACATCGATGAGAGCAACATCATCCACCGGCTGCCTCCTGCACGCTCCCTGCTGGGAGTCGAGCCCATAACCCGGGAATGTGCCCTGACCAGAACCAAACTGTGACCTCTTGGTTCCTGGGTCAGCGCTCAACCACTGAGTCACACCAGCTTGGCACTGCCAGCTTTTTTCATCATCTTCTCCACGTGGCAGGAAATGTGGCTACAGAGAGGTCAAGAATCCCCAAGGGCAAGGAGCTCCTCAAGCCTTTCCAGGTTGCAAGCTCAAAAATCCTGAGAAGAGTCTCTGATTGGCCAGTGAAGGTCACACCCTGCACCAGTCAACTGCAAGGACATGGCAGTTCCTGTTAGAACCACACGGTTCCAGTGAACCAGCAGAAGGTCTCAGAACAAGGCAGGTGCTGGAGGGACCAAAAGAAAAAAAAAAGAAAAAAAGAAAAGAAACAAAGAAACAAAAGGCTACTCCACTCCAGTAAAAAGAAATAATGTAAAACTGAAAAATGTAAATGACATTTCAGACCTTCACGGGAGTCACTTTTTTTAAATTTTTTATGCGGTGAGATGAAGAGGCTGGGCCTGTGCCTGGACGCTCTCAGAAGCCAGGCCTGCCTTCCTATACTCCAGCCGGCCAGCACACAATTCAAGATCATTCCACCTTAGCAAAACCCAAACGGTTGTGGCGTGGCCTTCCGAGAGCTCACACCCAGTAAATTATAAATAACCGGGGTCTAGAATGCCTCAGAGAAAAGCATTTTTAATGGCAGGTGCTTCTCTAAAATGAATACATTTATACACGAGAAGGAAGAATGGTTCTCAATGAGCCTGCATCCTGACTCATCTTCATACCACCTGCTCCTTTCCACCCCCCTTTCACCAACAGACACTATTGTTTCTACATCAATAGTTCCTTCCTCCCTACACCTGTGTCCTGGTCAGGCCCCCATTATAACCAGGCTGAGTCATTCTGTAAATAGTAGAAAGAAAAATAGGATGCCTCCGTCCTTGTTTGCCAAATACCTATGAAGGAACGAATGATTTTTAGTCCCAACATAGAAGATTAATGAGGCCAAGACTAGGAAAATGACAAGAGGGTGGGTTTTGGAACCGGACGCTCGGGTTTGAATCCAACCCTGTCACTGCATGACCAGCGAAAGTTGCTCAATCTCTCTGAGGCTGTCTTACACAATGGGAATAATATTTGTCTTGCAGGTTTACTGTGAAGATTAAATCAGGTGACAGATTTTCAAGTGCCCGGAATATCAGTGGAATATTCAATATATGCTTCTAATATTAGAGGGCTCGTGCTAACCCTACAAAGGTCAATGAACAAATGCAAGTGGGGTGCAGAGGGCCAGAAGACTAAATCTGCCCCCCTCCTCCCATCTCGCTTTGGCTCCTAAAGATCTGCCATTCTTTCCCTATGAGAATGTTCTCGGTTTTCCTTGGTAAGCACTGTTTTGATGTGGAACCATTGTCTGAAGGGGAAGTTTTGGAATCATTCTTTCTTGGGACTGGGGATAGCCGGACTCTGTATTTTAGGAGACAGAAAGGTTTGAGAATGCTAATTCCCTAAATATTTAGGAAAATGTAGAAACTTAGGCAATCCTCACAGCACACTGTTGAACTTGATGGGGGGTGGGGTGGCATATGCCAGTAAATTTGAATGTTTGAAAAATTATGACTAAATCTGGGTATGAAGAAAAGATAGGGCTTTAGGAAGTCAAGACCCTGAAGTATTTTGTCCAATATTATTATGTGATACAGACTGTCATATGAATATGACAGAAGGCTTGCCTAGA
This sequence comes from Miniopterus schreibersii, assembly GCF_964146895.1. Taxonomy (NCBI): domain Eukaryota; kingdom Metazoa; phylum Chordata; class Mammalia; order Chiroptera; family Miniopteridae; genus Miniopterus; species Miniopterus schreibersii. The sequence goes on from NC_138105.1 coordinate 61,815,552, forward strand.
GAAAATATTGCAGTATTGAGCATGGGTTCAACAATGAAATCTTCCTGGGGAAAAAATTTTTTGAGTCAAGTTCAAATGGTTAAAATGGCAAATTGTATGTTATGCAATTTTATCACAATTATTTTTAAAAAGAAAAAAGTAATCTGTGCTCCCTGACCTGTGAACATAGCAATTAGAAACTGTTATGAAAGTTTATTAGGAAGGATAAAGTTATAATATTTAGTGCAAACAGAAGCATGGTGGTCTAGATGAAGTCAAGATCAAGTATCTATTAGCGTTTTTTAAGGTACCAGATAAGCAGATTCTAAAATCCATATGGAAGAGCAAAGAATTAAGAATAACAACATATATTTCTGAAAAAAGAAACACAAGGTGGGCCACCTCTCCCTATGAGATGTCAAGACATACAAAAGTTATAGTATTTAGACAGTGTGATATTAGTCCAGGAACAGATAATGAGATTGATCAACCCCTGGCTGTATGGAGCCTTGGCATCAAACGGACATACATCGGTGGAGAAAGAGCAGACTATACAATAAACGTGCTAGACCAACTGACTGTCTATATGGAAGAAAAATAAAACTGAATCCCTTCCTCCTAACAATCAAAGGATAAATTCTAGATGGATTGCACGCTTAATGTGAAAAATCAAAAAATTTTAAAACTTTTAGAAAGAAAATATAGAAAAACAAGCATATGGTTGAAGAATGGAAGGAATTTTTACTTATGTATATTTTTAAAGATTTTTTTATTGAGTTTGAGAGAGAGAGAGAGAGAGAGAGAGAGATATCAATCAGCTGCATCCTACACGCCCCCTACTGGGGATCAAGCCCAAAACAGAAGCATGTGCCCTGACGGAATTGAACCTGCAACCTCTCAGTGCGCTGGACGATGCCCAACCAACTGAGCCACACTGGACAGGGCAGAAAGAAAGTTTGTACTTTTTCTTTTTGCTAAGTAATATATTTTAAATTTTAATTTAATTTTTTCCCATCACCATTTCTCCCCTCCATGCCCTCTTCCACCTCCATCCGCCCCTCCCCTGGCCCCGCAATCACCACACTGTAGTCCAGGTCCATGAATTCTTTCTTTTTCCCTCTTTTGCTCAATACCTCCACCCCCTAACACACACACACCCCTCACCAGAGCTGTCTGCCTGCCCTCTATCTATGAGTCTGTCTCTACTTTGCTTGGTAGTTCAGTTTGTTCGTTAAATTTCACACCAAAAACACAAACAACCCAATTAAAAAATGGGCAAAACACCTGAACAGACACTTCTCCAAGAGGACATACAGATGGCCAAGAGACACATGAAAAGATGCTCAATGTCACTAATCATCAGAGAGATGCAAATTAAAACCACAATGAGGTATCACCTTACACCTGTCAGAGTAACTACCATCAATAAATCAACAAACAACAAGTATTGGCGAGGGTGTGAAGAAAAGGGAGCCCTCCTGCACTGTTGGTGGGGATGCAGACTGGTGCAGCCACTTCGGAAATCAGTATGGAGCTGCCTTATGACCCAGCGATTCTACTTCTGGGAATTTATCTGAAGAAACTTGAAATACTAATTTAAAAAAATATAAGTACCTCTATGCTCATTGCAATGTTATTTACAATAGCAAAGATGTGGAAGCAGCCCAAGTGTCCATCCGTAGATGAGTGGATAAAAAAAGCTGTGGTGCCTGGCCGGGCGTGGCTCAGTGGTTGAGCATCAACCTAGGCCTAGGATCCAGGCGATCAGGGTTCAATTCCTGGTCAGGGCACATGCCCGGGTTGCAGGCTCTATCCCCAGTCGGGGGCGTGCAGGAGGGGGCCGATCAATGACTCATCATTGATGTTTCTCTCTCTCTCCCTCTCCTTTCCTCTCTCTGAAATCAATAAAGACATATTTAAAAAAAAAAAAAAAAAGCTGTGGTACATTTACACAGTGGAACACTACTCAGCTGTAAAAAGGAAGAAAATGTTACCCTTTGTGACAGCATGGATGGGCCTGGAGAGCATTATGCTGAGTGAAATAAGCCAGGCAGAGGAAGACAAGCACCATGTGACTTCACTCATATGTGGAACTTAACGAAAGTTTGTATTTATTAAACCTCTACCCCTTTTCCCTTATCTCCCCAAGCCAATCCTCTGGCAACCATTAGTTTGTTCTCTGTATCTATGACTTTGTTTAATTTTGTTTGTTCCTGTTTTGTTTTTTTGATTCCACACGTAAGTGAAATCAATGGTATTTGTCTTTCTCTATGTGACTTACATCTATATTTTTTTTATTTTTAAAAAAAGGAACTGGAGCAAAAAGGCAATATGTTGAGATGTGACAAAACTAAGCTGTGAGTACACGATATTCTTTGTACTTTTCTGAATACTTGAAAGATTTCATAACAATAATTTTTCAAATTCCAGCAGTATTTACCCAGCATTACTTTGATGACATGAACATTCCAGATAGCTGGGCAATTTTAGAACAGCAGGGGAAGGGGGATATTTAGAGCTGGAGGAGCCGTATCTTTCCTAAAGACTCTGAGCTAGGAAATGAAGATGCAACACCGTTAGATGTATACAGGAGGTATCAACTCTTCCTTCACCTTAGCCTGGTAGGACGACCAGCACAACATAAGGAATTCCTCTGGGAGTCTCCCCCTGCCGCCATCTATGCGCCTCTGTCAAGACTGCATCCTGACCTCTCCCTCTAATTGTGACCTCTTTTCTGCACAGGGAGGAGAGTCAGCTGTGATTCCTAACTGATTCAAAGAAACACTCTAAGCAGAACTGTCATTTATTTTTTCTCTGATCTCTTCCTGCATAGATAATTAAGTATTTTAATACAAAATGAGGAAAATCAAATTTCTTTCCCTCACTGCTCCCACTGCAGAGCAAAAAGTGTTGGCAAGACTGTCAAGACAGAACCATAAGAAAAAACAAATAAATGCCACCAATGACTCACCAAGTGAAGGTAGGAAGGTGTGGTGGTAAAGTGAGCTTTAGAGTCAGAGAACCTGGGTTTGCATTTCCAGCTCCTCCCCTTGTTTCTCAACTTACTTTACATATCCACTCTGATGCTCAGTTTCCATACTATCAAGTAACAACAATAATCCTTACCTCACAGGTTAATGAGAAAATAAGATTATATATGAAAATCACTTACATAGTGGCTGGCACATAATACATTAATAGTCATAATAGTAATTCTCAATAACCACGGATTGGACTACATTGTGTTGAACCCTTGCAGCTGCTAGGATATAAGCTCCATAGCAGGGAAGTCTGTTTCGTCTGTTTTGTTCACTGATATAACCCAGGCACCTAGAACACTGTCTGGCACATGCTAAGCACTCAATAAATGTGTGTTGACTGAATGAATGTGAATCTCAGTATTTGGCACACATTAGGCATCTAACAGTTACCATTTACAGAGAGCTTACTCTGTGCTGGGCATTATACATGTGGTATCTCATTTAATCCTTATAATAACAATGTATTACACTATTCATTTCTGAGCATTATACATTTTGTCTCTCATTTAATCCTTACAACTATGTATTATATACTATTCATTTCTGAGCATTATATATTTTGTTTCTCATTTAATCCCTATGAAAACAATGTATTATAGTATTCATTTTATAAATGAGGAAACTGAGGCCCAGAGAAATTAACTTACTTCCCCAAGCTCACAGAGTTAAATGGAAGAGCCAGAATCTAAATCCAGTTTGCCAGTTTTCAGATATTTGTTGAATCAATTAATAAGTAATGGCTCAAAATTAACTTGACAATAAGAGTGATGAGTTATCCTGAGTGGCCAGGTGAACTATTACTAATTAAACAATAAGTGAATTACTGTTAATTAAGTACTTATACATATCTATGGCTTTGTAGCAGAGATCAGCCATGTTCCAATCAAGTGGGGACCACTCATATTTTCAGTACATCTGCGGGGCAGTTATGAGCAGGGAGTTCTCCACCTTTTATAGAGTTACAGGACAAAAAGCTAAGAAGTTAATGTCCCAAGGGACAAAGAGAATTAGTAAGTAAACTAGAAATAAAACCCAGTCACCTGCTCTTTTCCAACAAGACTCCAACTTAACATAGCTGCAGATATGGAATCCCCTGCATTGAGGAAAAAGTGGCGCCAAGGCAAGAAAGTAAAAGCAGTGTCGTCCTTTTCGTAAGACCTCAACTATTAACATATTCATTTACAATAAAATACTTCTGAAGAAAAAAGTCATATAAAATAATGACATTACTAGAAACCATTTTGTTTGGAGCAGTTTTTAATTTAAAAATAACTTTATAGAAGTTTATTGTAGAAAAGTTTTAAACCCAGGTGAGAAAAAAATTAATTTCATTATCACCATATAATCTATATGTATATCCTCCTAGTTATTTTTGTATATTTTCCTTTTATACAAATGGGATAAAGCTGGACACATTTTATAACTTAAGTTTTCCAAGTAATAAATTGTAACTATCTTCATATGTCAGTAAACACATTGTTTTTAACTGAGGAATTCCACTGTGTTTATTATATGTTAGGTCCCCATGTTTGAAAATTCAAGTTGTTCCTAATTCTTCCACATCATAAACAAGGTTGCGATGAACATGTTACAGCTAAATCTTTTTGCCTGTGTTCAATTATTTCCATAGGATAGATTTCCAGAAGTAGACTTGCTAGGTCAAAGGGCTACATTTGGAATTTTTTAATTTAAGCACAAACATCTGTTTTAAATACATTTTTAACTTGTCTTTCTCTTCATTTCTAGTTTCTTTTTTAGTAACAAGAACTATGGCAAATGCATGGCAAGCCCTCAATAGAGATTGGTTGGTTGAGTATCTCCTTATATGTTCCCTTTCTCTCTCTTTTCAGAAAACAAAACAAACAACAACAAAAACCCACAACAACCCCAAGTTAAGAAGAAAGGAGAAAAGATGAAAACAAAACAACAATGTTGACCCTGAATGAGAGAGACTGGTTGGCCCCACTCATATCAGGGAAATAAAACTCCATCATCAAAAGCATACACAGAACATTGCATTAGGCACCATGGTAAGATTGGGGAGAAATTAAATACATAGGTCTAGCCCTAGGCCTAGAGGAGCTTAAATTTTAGTTCAAAAGCAAGATCATAACTACACGAGAAGACTCAGAAGCACATAACAAGTCTACATGCAACAGGCACAAGGGTAGGTAATGCAGGTAACTGAAATAATCAGGTAAAGCAAGGGATCATAATGAAAAGATACATTGAACATTTTATTGTAAGTCAATGCTTGAGGAATTTTCAAGGAATTTCCTTTTGGAATAGGTCCATTCAATGAAGTCTCATAATGCTTTGATCAACAGGTTCCATTTTGGCCATTTCAATTTAAAAGACATTTCAATTTAAAAATGTCTTTTTAAATTTTTAATAAATTGAAATTTTAATTTTAAAAATAAATTTAAGAAATTAACTACAAATTTTTCCCAACATGTGTTTTCTCACTCACACCCAATTCTATTTTAATTAGTTCTAGAATGTCACCCTTACCCAGTCTATTCCAAACATCAACATGGTTTTTATAGAAGCAATTCTCTTTCCAAGCTCCTAATTCCTAATGGGTGCCCCTCAGTAAGCCTCCCAGAAGGAATGGAGAGCAGTTCACACAAAGAGTTAAACAAAGAGGTCTGTTACTTCTCTTATACTACATGCGTGTTCCTCAGATCAAATCCAGATGGCATCTCCTTGGTAATTACCCTTCTGAGGTGAAATGGCAGAACAACTAAATCAAATGTGTACCTTCCAGGTTTTCGTGGTGGTGTGTGAGAGCGCCAACAACATACAATATCAACCCAACCTGACCTGACCTGACCCGACCTGTGAGGACAGACTCTAGGGGATAATTTAGGCATCTCTAGACCAGTGAGTAATTTTCATCCTAAAAAACTGATAGAACCTGCTGACATGTACAGGACTTGGGAGTACATTTTAAAAGGTAAAACATGTGAGGCAATGAGATTCTTTTGAATTAATATAAAAATCATATTACACTAGTCTGGTAAAAGTGCTGATATCATAGCCACTCTGGACTGAAAGTCATGAGCTCTGAGTTCTAGTCCAATTATGTAAAGAGCTCCATGGTTTGTACAAGTTACTACTGAGCCCCTCGAAGCTCCCTCTTCCATACTGTCAAATGAAATGAATTAGCACTACATGATTACTAAGATTCTCTTCAGTTCTAAAACTTGACTATTGTCTAAGGAGGACCAATAAGCATATAAAAAAGGAAAGCAGCAGACACTATACTTTTAGATTTTCCAGTAGCAAATATAATCAACCCAGACTCTAATATCTAGAAGGAAATGGGGAAATCACCTATTCCAATCACATTCCATTTTGTTTTACAAGTCAACAAATATTCAAGTGTCTACTCTGATGCCAGGGATATTTCACAAAACAAGGGAAATACCTGCCTTCACAGACCGTATTAAATTTAATAAGCAATTACGATAAAGTGTGCAAAGTGCTAAGAAGGAAAAAGAAGAATGTTCTAACAGGAAGAGTCTGCACACAATACCGTGTGGGAATGTTTTTCTCAGCACAGCTACATCTAACGTTGAGACCTGAAAAGGATACGTGGAAGTTATTTAGGAAGGGGGCCGGGAGGGAAGTGGTCCAGGAGGAGGGAGCACTCCACGAAATGGTGGGAGAGAGCTGGCTAGCCTGGCCTCTGTGGCTGAACCATCCAGAACAAGGGATGAAGTGAGAAGCAAAAACAGAAGCAAGCAGTGGCTGTGTCACTCAAGGCCTTATGGTAAGAACAGAACAAGGAGTTTTGCTTTTAGCTTCCTGTCAAAGGTTTGTGTAGGCAAGTGATGGGATCAGATAAACATTTCCAAAAGATGACCCTGGCTGTGATGCGAAGAAAAGACTGTAGGGCAGCAAGACCCAGGGCAGAAAATCACTGGGAGGCTACTGCAGGAATCTAGACAAAAGACGGTGACCTGAACTTGAAATACGAACAGCAGGGACGGAGAGAGATTTAGAAGCTGGTATAAGACTTGGTGATCAAGCAGATGTGGGCAAAGAGGGGGCAAAGATGATGCCTAGATGTCCAGCTTAAGAAACTGGGTAGAAAATGTACCATTGTGTTTTGCTAAAAGGATTGGCTCTAAGCCTGCTGTTGCTGGCGGGCGCTTTGCCATCATTTGGAAAGAGGCTGCTGAGAATGGAGCCACACAGAGGGAAAGAAGCTGAGAGACAGGGAGCGAGGCTGTCTGTGGCATCCTGACTTCACCTCTGTGGACCAGCTGCCCCGGCTCTACCCCTGGACTTTTCCAGGCACACGGATCATGCATTTCCTTTGTTGTTTTTGTTGGTGGTGGTGGTGGTGGTGGTGGTTTGGTGGATTGATTGTTTAGTTCAGTCTGAGTTGGGGTTCTGTCACCTGGAACCAAAAGAGTTCCGGGAAGAGCGGGGACAGTGAGAGCAGAGAGCCCATGGTAGAGCGAGCACTGAAGAAATGGCCCTGAGGAAGATGGCCCAAAGAAAAGCAAGAGGAGAAGCCCAGGAAAGCACAGGGCCAAAGAGAAGCATGTGGTCAGTAAAGGCAAATGCTGTTGAGAGATTAAGTAAGACAATCACTAAGACAGATGCATTGGCTTTAACAAGGCGGTTGCTGGTGGCCTTTGTGTGGAAGGTTTCAACGGAGGGATGGGAGTGAACACCAGACTGAAGAGCTGCGCTGAGGAAGGTCAGTGAATGGAAACAATTCTAAATCAAGGAGCTGTGCTGTGAAGGGGAGGGCTGCCAGAAGGAGGTGTTTTCAGATGGATGAGAGAGGAGAATGTATAAAAGCTAATGAGCAGGACGCAGGAGAGGGAATAATTAACTGAGAGAGGTCCCCGGGAAGGAACAAGGGAGGAGGTCAAGAGCATAGGTCAAGGCACGGATGGAAAGGCTGGCCCTAATTCAAGGGAAGGATTCCTCTTCTGCTGGAGCAGGGCAGAAAAAGAGACGGGTGCCTGCAGAATTAACTACATTTCTTAGCAGAGCAGCAGGAACTTGAAGGTGTTACTGTCTGATGGCCTCTTGTCTTCCCCATAAAGTTGCAGGCAGGGCCATTTGCCAAGAGTGAGGAGAGCCTGAGGGTGGGAGTTTTAAGGAGAATGGAAGCCGTCTGAAAAACTGCTGCGGAGAATAGGAGAAAAGCTAGGAAAACATAGAATTGGCTGGAAACTAGGAGGGCCCACCTGATGACAGAAGCCATCCCAGTGTTACCAAAATGTTGTAAGTCAAGGAAAGAATGGAATCTGAATGTAAATGTTTGATTATTGTGAGACGTCTGATTTATAAAAGGTCTCTTTTATAAACGAAAAATGTTAGTACTGGGATAGTTTTCATTACTGATTGAAAATGAGTTTCATTTGCTAATCTGACAGAGCAAACTGCCAACCTGATGGAGATAAACCTCCAAGATATCTCCCAAGTGGTGTGGCAGAGCCCAGAGTGGCGGATGAGACTCAGCAGGCTAGAATGCGATCATGAATCTGGGTCTGAAACACAAAACAAGACTCAAACTGTGGCTCTGAGATCTCAGTGGTCACCCAATTAAGAGCTCAAAGTTACCAGCAACAAATCCTTAAGAGCCATATAACCCTTGGGTTGAGCAAATACCAAACACCAAGAGGCTGCTAGATAAGGTCCTTCTCAGTGTCAAGACTCTTAAGTTTCCGTTGAGAGTGATAAGAGTTCATGTGAGACATCTGCACTTGAAAGATCTCATCTACTGGCCACACTGGCCAGCCGCGTGTGCAGGGTGGGGCAAAAGTAGGTTTATAGTTGTGAGTACGAGAAACAGTTTATTCTTATATTATTATTTATTAATTAACTATTGTATTTGCCATACGAACAACTGTAACCTACTTTTGCCCCACCCTGTATTTTCAAGTTGTAACCTTACATATAGTTTCATCATCGACAAAGTTTTTGGACCATATTGTCTCAGCCCTTCCTGAAATGTCTTTAAATTGCAATGCAGTCTTGTGATATATACCTTTAGAGAGGCGTGACACGGGATGCTCTGAGTAGTGTTGCAGTTTAGAGTAGAGGGTATCTCCTAGTGAATTAGTCAATATTCTTCATAAGGGAAAAACAAAAACCCAAGCAGGAACTTTGCCATCCTAGGCCTTCCTTGCCTGGGTTTTCGTTTATCTGCCCCATTCCTTACCTATCTCTTCCAGGTTCCTGAGCTAGAAAGTTCGCCGCGCCTGGCCCTGCAGGATGCTCTGATTCTCCTTCTCAGCCTTCACACACTTAGGTTACCACGCCCCAGAAGCACGGGGATGTGCTAAGATGGCATCATCCCTAACCTCGAAGGATTCAGCAACTGATGCCAATAGAGTGGTCGACAGGTGCTGTGACAGCAGGTAAGGGGGGCAAAGAGGCAGACATGATCGTCTCTTCCAGGATAGGCAGAAAGAGTCGGGAAAGCCTGACTGAGGAGGTGACATTTCAGCAGTCTCAAAGAATGAGGATTTTCCAGGAAGGGAAGATGTGCAGCGTTGGAAAGCAGAGGGAGCAGCAGTGTACATTAAAAAAAAAAAAAAAAATGAGATGTGGAACAGGCTTACTCCCAGAGGCTGTAAGTTGCACAGCATGAGTATATATAGCACAGGGTGTGTAGGGAACAATCAGAAAATGAGTCTAGGCATGTGAAAAGGGGCCAGGCCAGACACCGTATGGCTTAAGAACAGTTAAGTTTGGACTTTATCCTGGCCCAGGTGTGAATCAATCCTTTTTTCCCCTGGCTAGCTTAGATAAGATTAGAATCTCTGAAAGAGAATTTTTGCTAAAACACAAAGGATAAAGCAAACAAACACAGAACTGAAAGCAAACAAAAACAGGCATAAAAAAAAATGAATGGCTCGCAAACCTCGTTCTGGATGAAAACGGACACTGTTGTTCATGGTTAATGTGGCCACATTGAGACACAGGTTATGCTTCCATCACGGTAATTTTATTGTAGTGGTGACAATGAGACCAGTAACATTAAAAAAAACAACAACTCACACATCCCAGATTTTTCAGCCTACATCTTCAATAAGTTCTAGTCCCAGACTGGCTGAGCTCGGAGATAGGTGGTCCAGCCCAAGCCCTCTTTCTCTCCTCAACCTGTCTGCGTTGGCCCTAGAACAGCCTACCACGTCTTTTGTCCACGGGCCCAGAGATGAGGGTGATGGGAGTTTTGCTTTTCTGGATCCCATCTCTTAATATGCACCCCTGGGCAGTCTTGCTTACACTGAGGTTGGCTTAGTTTCTGCTCTGCAGCTGCCCTGACCCCTGGAAGTCTATTCTAGTTCGGGGGTCAGAAAACACTTTCTATAAAGGGCCACACAGTCAATATTTTAGGCTTTGCAGGCCATATGTATTTCTGTCACCAACTACTCAACTCTGCTGTTGTATCATGAAGGCAGCCACAGACAATTTGTGAACAAAAGGATATGGCTGTGTTGCAATAGAACTTTATTTATGGACATTGAAATTTGAATTTTATATCATTTTCTTTTTTTAAATTTATTGACTTGGGGGGGGGGGGGAGAGAGGGATTTGTTGTTCCACTTATTTATGCATTCATTGGTGGTTTCTTGTATGTGCCCTGACTGGGGATCAAATCCTCAACTTTGGTGTATTGGGACAACTCTCTAACCAACTGAGCTACTCACCCAGGGCTTATATCATTTTCATATGTCATGAAATATTATTGTTCTTTCGATTTTTTCAACCATTTAAATATGTAAAAACCATTCTTGCCCTGGTCAGTTTGGCTCAGTGGCTAGAGCACCGGCCTGCAGACTGAAGGGTCCTGGGGTTAGATTCCGGGCAAGGGCACGTACCTCAGTTGGAGGCTCGATACCCGGCCCTGGTCAGGGCAAGTGCAGGAGGCAACCAATCAATGGGTCTCTCACATTGATGTCTCTCTCTCTCCCCCCCCCCCCTTCCACTCTCTCTGAAAAGCAATGGAAAAAAATATCCTCAGGTGAGAATTTAAAAAAACAACAAAAAAACATTCTTAGTTCACCAACTGTCCCAACACAGAGAAATGTGGCCTGTGGCCTAGAGTTTGCCGACTTCTGTTCTAGGCACTAATTCCCAGGGCAAAGATGGCCTCTTTCACTTTCACCTGATTAATTTATTATTATAACTGATACCAATAATACTAATATGTACCATGTGTTAAGCACCTACTAGGTGCCAGGTGGTATGTGCCACAGAGAGCTGCTTTGAAGAATAAGTGAAATAATGCGTGTAAAGCACTTAATGTAATGCTTCGCTTGAGTCACACATCAATAATTGTTAGCTACTATTATTATTGTTTATATATCTTATCTCTGATCAGTAAAATGACTCATGCAAGGTAGGTATTAATATCCCATTGAGGATCAGAAAAATTACGTCATTTGTGAAATCACATATCTACTAAGTAGCAGAGCTAGTAGCTGAACCATATTTATCTCACTTCAAAGTCCATGGCCTTCCCACTACATCACAACCTCCTGTTTATCTGAAGTATATTCACTGGCTGGTGGTGAACTGCTGGTCTACCTGTCAGCAGCAGGCATTTATGTTCCTAGAGCCTAGCATCTTGTGACAAAAGTAGCACAGGGCTTATTCTGTTCTCATTTCAAAACTTAAGTGCCTATTTGAGCACTTAACTCTTGTTTCCTGCCAGGGAATCCTCCACCCCATGAGGACAGTAAAGATGACAGAGCTCAAATACAATCAGACCTTTTCCCACCCAGCTATCCAATTCTGCCCACTTCCGCAGGTTCTCCTGATGACTCATCCTTAGGTAACTTCCTGAAAGTGATGCTCCCAGAACCCTACCCCTGGGGCATTCTAACAGAAAAAGACTTTACACGTTCATAACTCCAGATAGTTTGCACCAAAGGTAAGTAGAGTGCTGCTGCATTCTAAAACCATTCATCTGCATGAAGTTTTCAGAGTTGTTCATAAAATGTTATTGAAGATACTGTATATAGCTTCAAAATTATATTCAAGGGAGCCCATGTGATAAATCCTTCCTTGAATTTAGTTCTGGGGGGAAAAAATGTCTTCTCTATAATTGAATCTGTATATTTTATCTTGCCAGAATAAGAAAATGATGTAACCAACCTGCTTCCTTTTATATGGTGGCTTCCAAGAAATCTAAAGCCAAATTCCATGCCAAAACATCTCATCTCAGGTGCCTGGTAGGCTCTATTTCTGCTTCACTGCTATGACCACTTTTATGTTTTATAATTTTAAAAATAGCTAGAATATATTGTGTGTGTCTCTTATATGGCAGGCACTGTGCCTTTCCTGCTGGGTCCCTCCTTCTTAAGTAATTTCAAATATGGTGCTTGTTTTACTAAACTACCCTAGTGCCTGATTTTGTAAGTGATATTTTACCTTGCATCCTACACCTCAGGTCTCCTGGAAGCAGGCAGGTCCAGATACTGGATTTTTTTAAAAAGGGGCTTGCCCTGATAAGGTGGCTCAGTTGGTTGGAACATCATCCTGTACACCAAAAGGTTGAGGGTTCAATTCCCAATCAGAGCACATACGTAGGTTGCAGGTTCGATCCCAGTCGGGGGGCATATGGGAGGCAACCGATTGAAGTTTCTCTCTCTCTCTCTCTCTCTCCTTCCTCTCTAAAAATCAATAAAAACATATCCTCGGTAAGGATTAAAAAAGGGGGAGTACACTATTCACAATTTGCACATAGTTGTAAAGAGCCAACCTGGCTTTCTCCTTATAAGCCACAAGATGGAGATGTCATTCCATGAAAATCAGGGTTTTTCCAGGCTGCACTCTCTTCTATATCTCTTCCTCTTTCTTTGTACCTCTGCTTGTCTCCATGCATCACTCTGATCCTCCATGCAGGCGTTAAGAACACCAGGCAGTCCCCACACTTGGTCTGTGCCAAGGGTGAGTTACATGAGCAGCACTCCAAGCCTTCTGCATCCATAGCCCTGGACACCCATCCTAATGAGAATCCGTTAGCTCTGGGTGGCTTCCTCATTGGAATCACAACTCTCTTTGACATCTGACACCCTGCCACTTCACCTCAGATCACCTCCCCTCTGACTCTACCTGTTCCCCTAACACCTTTCCAGGAGCCAATGAAAGTTTATATAACTAGGAGTTTATGTCATAGGGTGACTGGCAGAACAGCTAGAATAAAGCTGGCAGACAGTTGTTACTAGACAGAAAAATTGGAAACTGGAGAGGATATTTAGCACAACACAGTCCCTCGGATATTTGAGAATGAATGAATGAATGAATGAATGAATGAATGAATGAACTCTGACTCATCACCACTTTCCCACCTATATACCTAGACAAAGTCAGCAACCAGACACCAAATTCTAAGCACCCAAATTTCTTCAGTAATTATAATCCCCTGAATTTGCTGCAGGAAGGCTGATAAAGAACGGAAAACTTGGTTTCTCTTTCTGCTTAACTAAGAAAACCAGAGCATACCTCTGTCTGTCAGCCCAAAGTGGTTCCTTGTCCATATCAGGCAAAGGCCAGGTTTTTGCTGTGAATTCTCCCTTTGTCTGAACTTGCTAACTCTGGGAAAATCACTCAGTAACTCTGGGCCTCACTGTTCTCATCTGTAAAAAATGAAGGTGGCACTAACCAGTATCTCTGATACCTTCCAGCCTTAGGCTTCTGTGATCTGTCTCTAGGAATGCAGCTAGCGTTCTTTTCTTGGGCGGGTTTCATGAGATGTCTGTTTTACCTTTGGAATGCATTTCCTAGTCTTCCTTATCAGTAATTTATCACATGCACCTGGACTTCGGTCATCTGTTCATAACATGATGTCAACGTGACTTCTTTTTTTGGTGGTGAAATACACATAACAAAAAGTGTAGCATTTTAACCATTTTTAAATGTACAGTTCAGACGCATTAAACACATAAACGCTAGTGTACATAAATCACTGCCATCCATCTCCGTAACTCTTCATCTTTCCAAACTGAAACTCTGTACCCATTAAACAGCAACTCTCAGTTCCCCTCTCCTCCTGGCCTCTGGCAACCACCATTCTACTTTTCATTTCTATGAATCTGACCACTATAAGTGGAATTATACAGTATGTCCTTTTGTGACTTGCTGATTTCACTTAGCATGATGTCCTCAAAATTCATCCATGTTGTAGCATGTGTCAGAATTTCCTTCCTTTTTAAGGCTGAATAATATTTGATTGCCTGTATATACCACATTTTGCTAACCCATTCCTCCATCAAGGACACTTGAGTTTTTTCCACCTTTTGTTGCCATGAACATGGCTGTATGAACAGGTTTGAGATCCTGCTTTTACTTCTTTGGGGTATATACCCAGAAGTGGAACTGCTGGATCACATGGTAATTCTATGTTTCCTATTTTGAGGAACTGCCACACTGTTCTGTTCAATGGGACTCTTGCAGAGACAGAAGTGCTTAAGAAGCTGGGCACTGCGGTCTTACTGCCATGCTGACTCCTGAGAGGTGCTTCCAGGGTGTAGGTTTGCCTGGAAGGGTTGTCTTGCCTCATTCTCTAGAGGAGCAGGACCCACCTGCTATTCAGGAGTCCTGCACTAGACACTGGGCCCGGGGCTGCTCCTTACCTTGCCTCAATATCAACTTCTGTAAAGTGGGCTAATAATACCCAATTTATAGGGTTTTTAGAAAGGTCAGGGATGATGTACATAAAGCACTGAGGTAAGCACTTACAAAATGAATATATGAATCTTACCCTACTAACTGCAAAGGACCATTATGAAAACCAAATGAAATGATGTATGAGAAAGCTGAAATTGGTAATGCATTCTATAAATGCTAAGTTCTCATTTTTTTCCTAATCACTGCTACAGCCTCCTAACAGTTCTTCCTGCCTCCTGGCCTCTTAAGTCTATCCTTCACTCAGGCTTCAGGGTGAGCTGTCTAAAGCAGCTATGATCCTGTCCCTCTCCTGCTAAAGTTTTCAGTGGCTCCCCTCACCCTTACCAGGCCTTCTGTGATCTGACCCCTACCTCTATCTTCAGTCTTATTTCTTATCTTTCCAAGCCTCACATCTTGCCACTTTACCTCCATGATTTTGTTACTGCTATCATTAATGTTATAATTAGTACCATAATATAATAAGCAGCTTTTTAAAAATTGGCACCACAAAGCTGGAGGCCAAAGGGGAAATATTTCTAGGTACTTTATTCCTTTCTCCCTCCAAAATAAGTTGTGTGTTTTTCAACTGAGCTCCTCGTGTCTTCATGGTTCTTCTGAGAGATGCTTTTGCTTCCTCAGCATCTGAGAAATATCCTAGGCCCCTCTTGTATGGTCCTGATGGCACAGCCTCCAATAAGAAATCATACCCATGGCTATTTTTCATCAGGAATGGGCTAAAGCAATGAGTGCAGTCTTGCACCCAGTAGGTGTTTGCCAAATATCTGCTCAAGAAATGAATAAATTATAAGTTGCTTGTTTGTGCTAACTCCTGTAAACGTCAGCCTGTGGCTAGAGGTCAGTGTTGTTTTTTCAATTTGCCTCTTTCAGAAGCAAGAACTGTGCCAGCTGTGCCTTTTTTGAAATAATAAAGGCATTGGAAGGTTGTAAAAGCAACGGGCCAACTGTTTAAATTAACCTAACGTGCATACTATTTACAATTAATGTGAGAAACATCTGATCTGCTTATTTTTAGGGAACCCATGAATTTGTCTATATATTTCTGACACTTGTGTCAGTGTCTTTCCACATGAATCTCTTGAGGCTATGGGCTCACTGATGGTTGCTCACTGTGCAAAGTTATCTTTAACATGTCCTTAAACTGCCTCTTTAAGCTTCAAACAATGCCCTCTAGTTCTTATGGGTGTCTTTGACTATTAGTAACTTATTTAGCTTTTGGTTTCATCTTTTGCACTTATTGCCACTAACTGAGGATGTCTACTAGCAAAGACAATGTTTTTCTTGCTTTTAATCTTTTAAAGGTTTGTACCATTTTTACTCACAACTACACAATGCTTTTAAATGACTATTAATGTCAAACATAGGAAGTACTTTCCAAATAGAAATTATACATAATGAGCAATTCATAATTTCATATTTTGATAGACAACTGACACTTCTGAAGGCAAGTACCCAGAGATAGAGTTAAGGACCATTAAGAAATTCTGCTTAACAAAGGTTTCGAATCCTAACAAATCCTAGATTCTTTCCTTGGGCACAGGTGAGGTGATTGCACCTGTTTTGAAATAATTTGAAAGGATTTTCTTACATTTGATTGTTATCTTGAGTCAAGAGGTGTGTCCAACAAAAAAAGGAATCTGTGTTCATTTATAGCATTTTACATTTGGAAGGAACAATAAAGATAATTGTCCAACCTCTTTTTTTTTTTTTTTAATGTTTTTACTGATTTGAGAAAAAGAGAGATAGAAACATCTATGAGAACTGGCTGTCTCCTGCACACACCCCCACCAGGGATGGAGCCCCCAACTCCAGCTTGTGCCCTGACCAGGAATCAAACTGGCAGCCTCTTGGTGCCTGGGATGGCACTCAACCACTGAGCCACACCAGCTGGGCCCAACCTCTTCTTAACAGCACAAATGTTTTGGAACCAAGCTTACCTGATTTTCCATCTTCTGCCTCTTACTACCAGCTAATTTGTTATTCAGGATCATGCTCACCTGAAGAATATATCATTTAGGTCGTTTTCCTACTTATAACCTTTTTTTACTAAACAATAAAAGAAACTGCTTGGATTTCACAAGTAAAATCAATCGATATTTATTGGAATGGGTATATAATATAGGGTTTTAAAGAAAAAACACACCTGTAAAAATATAACTTATTGGGGATAGGGACCAGAGGACTGAAGTGCTTCTCTGAGCCTTTAGAGGTGGGCAAAGGTGGGGTCACCTTAGCACTGCAGCCTGGAGCTTTCGGGCTGGCATTACTACAGGTGGGCGCTATCACCCCGAGGTGCTAGGGTGACAGGCAGCAAGGCTGGCCAGACGGAGCCACGCAGCGCGACCCAGAAACAAGCTGAGGTCAGACACCAACAGCCCTAAGCTAGCCCGGGTGCCCCGAATTCCAGGGCTTCTACCTGCCCAGCCTTACTTTTTTGAAAAGCTCTAAGTTGGGGGGACCCCCAAAGTAGGGTCAGCTGTGCTGTGAGGGGCTCTGCCGTGTGGCCGCAGCAGGAACTACAAGCAGCTGTGGGGGCGGTGTGCCCGGTGGGTCTGTGAGAACCTGAGGGCAGCCACCCGTGATAGGGTGGCGCGGGCGGGACACGTGACACCGCCGCCCACTCAGGTCCCTGAGCCGGCCGGGCTCGCGACCCTGCCTCACGCGGCGAAACAGACCCCGACCGACCTCGGGTGCTTCACGAACCCTCGCAACCAGCCCGCACCGACCCGAGTCCTCGCGCATCCTCACCGCCCCCCGGGGCTCGCCCGGACACAGGAAGGGCTGCGCCTAGAGCTTGAACCTGCCGCCGCACGAACTCCCCTCAGCAGCTTCCCGAGAGCCCGGCGGCCCGCGGGAAGGGGAGGAAGGGGCGCAGACAAAAGAGTTTGCGGACGAACCTGGTCGCCCCGGCTCTACACATTTTAGCAGCTGAAGACTTTTCCCGTTTGCACAACTAAGAAAAAGACTTCACACACCGTCCCCCTCCCCCGCCGCCCCTACCTTGCGGCAGCGCCAGGTGGCGAGGTCTCAGCCGCCGCCGAGGACGGACCTGAGCGCCTGTGGCTTCCCGCGGGAGGGACTGCGGCCGCGGCGGCGCCGGCGGCGGACCCTGGCCCCGCCCCTATGCGGCCCCGCCCCTGCGAGACTCCGCCCCTCGTAGCCCCGCCCCGAAGCCCCGCCCCTCGGCATCCTGGTCTGAGCCTAGCAAACTCTCGGTGGCTGGGCCTCCGCTGCCGCGGCTCCGTCACTTTCCGACGCGCCGACTCCAGGGCCCGGTGCATTGTGGGAAGCCAGAGCCCCAAACCGAGCCTGCGCTGACCCCTGGTGGGCGCAGCTCCGAAGGGCGCCCGGGGTGCGCGTCAGGAGCTCGGGAGGCTTGCAGCCCAGCGGAAAGGCGGACCACCTACCTACAGGGCTGCTGCAGGGAGCTAACGTTTGCTGCGAAACGCTCAAATCTCAGCAAGAGATAAAAATAAACCCTGTGCTTTAAAAGTGCCTGGGGAAGCCTCCCACACACGTAAAAAAACTAAAGCAACTTTCAGACTAGGGAACGCTTTCTAAATGAGGGGAAATAACTCTAAAATGGTAAGGCTGAATGATGTCGAGATGATGGGAAAATCTGCACGCTTAGTTTTATTTGTGGTGAAACCACAGATGGACTCCATCTGTCTAAAGAAGAATGGATTAATATGTAACAGGAACTACAAAAGTGTACAATCCGGGACTGTCTCTTCTGGGTATATACCTCAAGGAAATAGTTCAAAAGGATAAAAAAAAAGATAAATTATGCAAAAATATAGTGAAAAATCAGAAAATAACAAATGACTAATAATATGTGAAAAGCACAGAAATAATATGTAGCTATTGAAATAACACTGTGAACATTATCACTATGTAGGAATATTTCTAACAAATAATGTTAAATGAAAAACACAGAACGCAAGAAAGCACACAGCCAATGATTCCAAGTATGTGAAAATATGTGTTGACAAATGTAAAAGAAACTTGGGAGCAATGTAAATAGCTTAGGGTTTAATGTGCCTCAAGATTCTTTTATTTTGTTTTGTATTATTATTTTTAATTCTCACATGAGATATGTTTTTATTGATTTTTAGAGAGAGGGGAAGGGAGAGAGAGAGAAAAAAACACACACATCCATCAGTTGCCTCCTATAGGCAACCTAGGTATGTGCCCTGACCCCTGACCGGGAATCAAACTCACAACCTTTTGGTGTACAGGACCACGCTCTAACCAACTGTGCCACCCCGGCCAGGGCTTAAGGTCTTTTATTTTAATTAAATAACCTTTCAGACATTTCTAAGTTGTTGGTCCACACACAGCCTCCAGGGCAGTGGGGAAGGGGACCAGGCAGGAAGAAGCGAATTCTCCCAGAGCTAAGAGAAGCTCATGCAGCCCGGGTAGGAGACCAGGCAGGCGGCAGCTCAGGTGAGGCTGTCAGAAGGTTCTGGACTGGACGGAAACACCCCTCCTTCATTTCCTCCTTAGGGCATTCTCCCAAGCATAGGGATTCTCCTGAGAGGACCTTGCCAGGAAGAGAGACATTTAGATTAGAGCTTCCAGGGTTCACGCAGATGATTCGTGTCACGGAGCAAACCCCACATGGGCTCTCTCCCAGGTTAGGGACAGGGCGTCAGGCTGAGCACAGTGGAGGACACACGCGGGCTCCCGTTAGAACAAGTTAAGCTTGTTCGAAGGCAGGGAACAAACCAAAACAACTTGGTGGGTCTCCTGTCACTTAAACTGGATATTAGGGGCCTTGTAAATGGTGCAGGTAGTCCTTCCTATGGGGGGGATGCATTCCAAGACCCCCAGTAGATGCTGAAACCATAGACAGGACTGAACCCTATATACACTATATTTTTTCCTAGACTCACATACCTATGATAGAGTTTAATTAATAAATTAGGCACAATAAAGAGATTAACAACAATAACTAATAGTAAAATAGAACAATTATAACAACATCTGTAATGAAAGTTATGTGAATGTGGTCTCTCTCTCTCTCAAAATATCTTATTGTACTCCACTCACCCTTCTTCTTGTGATTATGTGTTGACCTCAGGTAACTAAAACCACAGAAAGTGAAACCGCGGATAAGGGGAGGGGACTACTGTATTTCCTGCGTAGTAAGTAGCCTAACCCAGCAGTGTTCTAACTCATCACTCTGCTTTCAATATTGTTCTTATATTTTTTTTAAATCCTCACCTGAAAATATGTTTTTTAATTGATTTTAGAGAGAGATGAAGGAAGAGAGAGAGAGAAAAAAAACATTGATTGGTTGCCTCTCGTATGAGCCCCAACCAGGGATGGAACCCTCAACCTAAGTATGTGCCCTCACCAGAATCGAACCCACAACCTTTTGGTGTACAGGACAACACTCCAACCAACTGAGCTATGGTGGCCAGGGCTCAACATTGCTCTGCCACACTTGCCAGAGTGACTTTTCTCACAGGCAAACCTAATCATACATATTTTCCTTTTTGTTTAAAAACCCCTCCCTGGGTAGACTTCACTCTTTTGCACAGGAGACGGGTTTTTCCTGATCTGACTTCTACTCATTTCTTCATCTTTACTTACTACTCTGCTCCTGGTAACTTCATTTTATCTAGGTGGCTGTTCCCAGACAAGCTATGTTTGCTTGATTCTAGACCTTCCTATTTATTTTTACTCTTTTCTGGGCTCTATGGGGCTATTCCCATGTCTGGCATCTAAGTCACATGTATGATTTTATTATTAAACCCCCAGGTTTTTTTGTTTTTACTATCTTTTTATTGTGGCAAAATACATGTAACATTAAACTTGCTATTTTAACTATTTTAAGTGTAGAATGTAGTGACATAATACATTCACAATGTTGTGTAACCATCACTACTATTTCTATAATTTTTCATCACCCTAAACAGAAACTCTGTACCTATTAACTCTGTACCCCACTTTCTACTTCATCTAACCCCTGTTAATATCTAATCTGCTTTTTGTCTCTATGAATTTGCCTATTCTAGATATTTATATAAATGAAATTATACACTATTTGTCTTTTTGTGTCTGACTTCTACCACTTAGCATAATATTTTCAAAGTTCACCCATGTTGTAGCATGTGTGAGAATTTCCTTCCTTTTCATGGCTGAATAATATTCCATTGTATGGCTGTACCATATTTTGTTTCTCCATTCATCTATTTATGGACACTTAGGTTGTTTCTACCTTTAGGCTATTGTGAATAATTCTGCTCTGAACATTGGCATACACTGCACATGTGTTTCCTCTCCACATGATAAGAACTTATTTCTATTGTAGACCTGGCTAACTTCTATTTATCTTAGAGAACCCTTTATAAGTAGAAAATAGTGGAAAAGGAGCCCAAGCCCAGCTCTGTGTCCAGGAATGTTTCCTGGGCCGAATAATGAAAGTGGGAGTGTTTAGTGGAGCCTGAAGAGGCTGGTTAGGAGGCTCCAGTAATCCTGGAGTTAGAGAGAGGGCTGAGCAAAGGGTGGTAAAATGGATCCACATTCGATACTCATAAATGCCCACATGCAGCCATTCTCAGAAAGTAACAATATGTGTAGATTGCTGTGGGGTGTGTATATATGAATTGGTTGATGGGAGATAAATGGGAAGAAGAGAGATTATAGTAAGTAGTCATTTGAATACTCAGCAGATCTTTAGCCAAGCTAGCAAGTCACTACTATAATAATAAACCTGGTGAAACAAAGACAAGGTGGGGTAGTGAGGGTGCCCGCATGCAATTCTATTTCATATGCTTTTAAATGAGCGTAAGCGATACAGCATACTGAACACAAACAACGCCGTTCAACCGCGCGTATGTGAAATGCCATGATCTAGCCTGACTTAGGTGAGAACCAGCTCACTGCTGTTAACCTGCCTCCTAAGAAACAGTCCCTGAAAGCCTCTTTGATTTTCTCTCCCAGCTCCAAAGCTTTGGGGCCTTGTATTGAATTCTTTCAGCATTTACTGGGAAGTTGTAAGACATTCCAATTCGTACACTCTGAAGTCGCTTTATGACTCTAATCAAGGGTTATCCCCAAGCAAAATTAGGAAGTAAACCACCAGGGTCTTCCTTCTGTGTCTTTTCCTTCCAGACACCAGGGGTTAACAACAGGTATGAATCATTAAGGGTAGAATTTTAGACATGAGTGGAAAAGGAAATTTTTGGATGTGGCCACCTTGGCACCCCCCAAAGCACTCCATCAAGACACAGCACATACTCAGCTTGGCTGAAAGGCCAGTCCTGCCTGGACACATCCTCTCGGGACCGAGCACTGACAGGCGGTGGGCTTTGAAAGGACGTCCTGTTCCTAGGGCTGAGCTATCTAGGCACGCTGTGCTACCTAGACACAGCCTGAGTCAGAAAGGGCTTGACATGATAAAAGTGGATGTGTCTAAAAGAAGGAAGCAAAAAGGAACCTTGGGGAATAAGCCTGGAAATCAATTTTGTCTTCCCCTCAATTTCCTCAGCCTGGTGAGAGAAACCACAGCAAGTTCTAAGACAGACTATGAGGAGCCACAAGATATTGTGGTCACCCCGGTCATCCTTGGGAGCCCTCGTGTGTTTCTAGTTCCATTTCCATATCCAAGTCCACACTCGGTGCACAACTGCTGATGAGTTCACTTAGAAAGGAAAGCTCTAAGGCATTCAGACATTAGCTTTGAAAAGCCTAAGATTTGCCTTTTGTATCTGACTGCCTCTCCTTCCTCCCTGTGGGGGCTTCCATCTCCCTCTCTCAGTTACTGACTCTTAACCTCTTACAACTTCCCTATTTCCTTCCCCATAAAATTATCTTTACCTGTTTATTGAAAGGATCTTATATACTAATTCATACTAAGGTACGAATGATTGAAAATAGCGTAGTATACTGACTTTTGCAAGAATAGTTACATTTTCTGAAGTAATAATTTCATCAGTAATTATTCATCAGTAATAATTTCATCAATAATTTCTAAATATGGCATCAGATCAATAATCCAATGTATTATTTTTTAAAATCCAAGAAATGGAGAAAGATATATCATGCTAACACTAATCAAGAGAATACCTGTATGAATCTCAGGCAAAATGGACTTTAGGTACTTCAACCGCCCTCTATCAGAAATGGACAGATGCAGCAGGCAGAAAATCAGTATGGTATAATTAAACTCAACAATACCATCAGTCAACCAAATATAATTGATGTCTATCAATTATTTCACCCAACAACAGAATACACATTCTTCTCAAGCTCACACATGAAATAGTGATCAAGATAGAGCACATTCTGGGCCATAAACACACCTTAACAATTTTAAAAAAACACAACAAACTGAAACCATACAAAGTATGCTCTCAAAACACAATGAAATTTAACTAGAAATCAATAACAAAAGATAGCTAAAAGTTTATAAAATATTTGGAGGTCACACAACACACTTCTAAATAACACATAGGTTGAAGAAGTCTCAACAGAAATTTTAAAATATTTTGAACTAAATGAAAATGAAAATACAGTACAACTTATCAGAATTTGTAAAATGTGGTGAAAACAGTGCTGGAGGGAATTTATAATATTGAATGCATATTTCAGAAAAGAAAAGAGATCTAAAACTAGTTATCTAAGCTTCAATCTCAGGAAACCCAAAAAGAAGAGCAAATTAAATCCAAAGTAAGAAGAAGAAAAGAAATGACAAAAATTAGAGCAGAAATCAATGAAATTGAAAACAGGAAATCAATAGAGAAAACAAAACCAAAAGCTGACTTAAAGAAAAAAATCAATAAAATGGATAAACCTCTGGTCAGGATAACCAAGAAAAAAAGAGAAAAGATATGAATTGCTAGTATCAGAAATGAAAGATCTGATGTATGTTAAAAGTACATAAATACATTATTTAAATACATTTTTTAAAATGTGAATACTGATCCTAGGGACACTGAAAGGATAGTAAAGAAATATTATGAATAATTCTATCCCTGCAAATTTGACAACTTAGATGAAAGGGATCAATTCCTTGAAAGACACAAGTCTTTCTGCCAAACTCCTTTCTACCAAAACTTACACAAGGAGAAACATATAATCTAAATTGGCCTTTATCTATTAAAGAAATTGAATCAATAATTAATAGCCTTCTAAAAGTTAAAGCACTGGGCTCAGATTGGTTTCACTGATGATTTCTAACACACATTTAAGGAAGATACTATATTTATTTTCTATCATCCCTTCCAGAAAATAGTCAAAGGGAACACTTCCTAATTAATTCTGTGAGGACAGCATTATCCTACTACCAAGACCAGCAAAGACATTATAAGAAAGGAAAACTACAAACCAATATCTCTCATGAACATAGAATAAAAAATCCTTAACAAATTATTAGCAAATTGAATCCAACAATGTACAAAAGGAATTATACACCATGACCAAGTGGGATTTACCTCAGGCTACTTCACATACCCAAGGCTACTTCAACATTCAAAAATCAAAGTATTCCAACATATCAACAGACTAAAGAAGAAAAGTCATATGATCATATCAATATGTGCAGAAAAAGTACTTATTTGACAAAACCCAACACCCATTCATGATTTTAAAAATTAATGTTGAGCCCGGCTGGGCGTGGCTCAGCAGTTAAGCATCAACCTAGGATCCAGGCGATCAGGGTTCGATTCCCGGTCAGGGCACATGCCCGGGTTGCGGGCTGCAGCCGATCAATAACTCTCTCATCATTGATGTTTCCAGCTCTCTCTCTCCCTCTCCTTTCCTCTCTCTGAAATCAATAAAGATATATTTTTTAAAAAAATTTAATGTTGAACCTGTTATGAAAAATTAGTAAGATAATAGATTTCACCAGGGTAAATAATTGGTCAAGAATACTGAGAGAAGACTCTCCTTGCTAGAATTGTAAAACATGTTATAAAATGGGCAGCTGTCAAAGGGTTTATAATATGAGATTAAAACCCCAAATAATGTATGCACTCAAGATAGGTTTTGACCAAAATATGATGCCACTAGACTGGCGCTGCTTTTCCTCTCTGCCATCAGAATGCTCTTCTGGACCCAGGCAGGCGAACATCAGTGAAGGAAGAGCCTTTTGCCCTTTGCCATTGGCCAAGCCTGTGCTCTCACAAAGGAGGCAGGACCGTGAGGCCTGGGGTGGCAGGGGCCACTTCTGCAGCTCGAAGTGAACAGAATCACTTCTGTATTTAATTCTATGTCTCCTTTGACATTCCTCTGGCAATCTTAGTCTTCAAAGCATAAGGATTTAGAAAATGAGAAGTCTTTTCCAGACATAAAGAAAGAAAAGAAGAAATGAAGAGCTGTACACAAGGGGGAACAAAGAAGCTATGACAGTATCCTTTCTGTTTCTAAGTGGCCTTTCATTTCTGGGGTAACAAATCCCTTTGCGCCAGACATTCCAAATACAAGGTCATTATCCGCTCTTACCATGAAGGGGTGAACGTCACAGGCTGGCATTCCAATACGGTATGATTCAAAACTCTCGCTTAGAAAACGGAAAAATGAAACCCAATTAAATGCAGTTAGAATCCAGAATATTAGAGCTAAATGAGACCATAAAAACAACTTTATGTCCCATTTAATCAATGAAAAAACCCTGGCCCAGAGAGGTTAAAAGGCTGGCCCGAGGACACAGGACAGGAGAGGCAATGCAGGATAATAGAATCAAACAGATCTGGGCCTGATGCCCAAACGTGAAGAAGTCATTTTACCAATCAGAGCCCCTGTTTCTTCATGTGGAAAGTGGTAATAAAAATTATTTCACAGGGTGGATGTGGAAATGAAGATAGATAACCTGCAAGGCACAGTTCCTGACACCCAAAAGTGCTTAATAATTCTTCTCTTTCCTTTTGGTTTCCAGTGTCAGAGCCAATACCCAAGGCCTGAGCTTGGGAATCCCTGCCCATCCTCTTTCCTCTGACGGCGACAGGTAGGGTATCTGCAGGCATCAGGCCAAACTGCCGATGAAAGGGGTCACTGGGTGTGCACAGCGGCTCTGTGGTTCTGCCATCCAGCACAGGAGACACCGGAGTGGGCTTTGTTTCTGCCTCTGCCACTGACAAGCCTGAACACCTAGATCCACCTATAGTCCAACGTTTCCACCTGAGAACCAGGGCAAAGGTCATTAAGAATTGATATTATCTGGTATTCTGGAAGCCTTCCCAACTGTTAAATTCAGTAAACTTTGCTTAATCTGTATTTATGTCTACATTTGCTAGGGTCAGGGTAATGAATCAAAAATCAATGAATGCAGCACATAAACAAACTGAAAGACAAAAATCACATGGCCGTATCAATAGACACGGAAAAAGCATTCAACAAAATCCAACAACCCATTTTTGATAAAAATTCTCAGCACAGTGGGAATAGAGGGATCGTACCTCAACATGATAAAGGCCGTATATGACAGACCTACAGCCAACAGCATACTCAATGGGCAAAAACTAAAAGCATTCCCCCTAAGATCAGGGACAAGACAGGGGTGTCCGCTTCCACCACTCTTATTCAACATCGTGCTGGAAGTCTTAGCCACAGCGGTCAGACAAGAAGAAAAAACAAAAGGCATCCTTGCCCAGCCAGTGTGGCTCAGAGGTTGAGCGTTGACCCATGAACCTGGAGGTCACAGTTCAATTCCCGTCAGGGCACATGCCCGGGTTTCGAGCCGGATCCCCAGTAGGGGGCGTGCAGGAGGCAGCTGATCTATGTTTGTCTCTCTCCCTCTCCCTTCCTCTCTCTCTCTCTCTCTCTCTCTCAAATCTATAAAAACATATATATTTTTAAAAATACGGTTTGCAGTTACATGGTCCTGATATACATGTGAAAAGCTGTCAGGGTTAATGCACTTTATGTAAGTTATTCCTCAATTAAAACATAAGAAAATATATTAAAATTAAAAAAAAAAAAAGTAACCCACGTGTTTCCACAAATTCCAAAAGAGGAAACAAGCTGTGCTCCCCCCCCCCGCATCCTAATTCGTCTGCCTCCTCCCATACTAGCGCCAGGATGGCATACGGTGGGCGCCGTTAGCATGTGATGTGAAGAAACGTGCAAAGCAAGCGGGCAGCAGGCAGATGGAAGCACACTCACCTTGGGGGAGGGATCCACCCAGCCCTTCCCTTGGCAGCTTCCTCCGTGGATGGGAGAGACGAGCGTGTGCCCCGCGAAAGGTGGGGGGTGAAGCAGCTTCCCCCTGACTTCGCTCTCACATTCTACCCCAGGGTCAAGGAGAGCCCCCCTTAAAGCTCCAGCACCATGCCACGGGCATGCGGTACAGTGCCCGCCGTGCCTCTGTTCTCTCCCTTTCCCTCTTCTTCACCCTTTCATCCCTTCTCACATCACTCTCCGCGTCCTCCTCCTTCTCTTTCTACTTCTTTTTCTGTCCCCACACCCCTCTGTGATTCCCTCCCCGCCCCAATCTTCTCACTCATTTCTTTCATTTAGAATGTGCAGTGAAGATCTAAGGATTTTCTACAGCATTCTGGGTTATTTAATTTTTAAAAGGAACTTGGAAGAAGCTAGATTTTGTTTTAGGAAAAAACCTTTCCCATTAAGGTAAACTCATGTATACATTTTTATATAGAAATTTGATTCTTTAGCCCGGCCGGGCATGGCTCAGCGGTTGAACGTCGACCTAGGATCCAGGAGATCGAGGTTCGATTCCCGGGCAGGGCACATGCCTGGGTTGCAGGCTCGATCCCCAGTCGGGGGCGTGCAGGAGGCAGCTGATCAACAACTCTCTCTCATCATTGATGTTGCTCTCTCTCTCCCTCTCCCTTCTTCTCTCTGAAATCAATAAAGATATTTTAAAAAAGAGAGAAACTTTATTTTTATACTACATGGCTGTCATTCTAAAAGTTAAAAAAAAAAAACCTTGCTGGAATTGTAGTATGGTGGGCTTGCTGATTTCTCCTCAGGAAAACCATCTCCAGAAACACTAAATTCTGAAAGGATTTACTCAAAGTGAAAGTGACATAAAATTTCTAAATGACCTCAATTTATATACACAGTAATTTATAGAATTCCTAATAGTAGAAAAGCAGTTATGAGAGATTTGATTCATTTATCTTTATGACTCACAGAGAGAGAACGGGAGGGGGTGAGGGTGGAGGGCGGGGCGAAGCTTCCCTGGGGGAGGGCTAGACTGGACAAATGAAAGGAATGTGTGGAGAGACTAGGCAAGTGAGGGCAGATGGAACCAGGGCTGGACGGCAGGAGGCTAGCGGTTGCCTTGCCTTCAATCCCATAGCCCTTATTGATTGGTTGATTGATTGATTGATGACAGATCTGGCCTCAGGTTTATTTGTAAAAATAGCACAAGAGAACACCAGCCCCATGCAGCCCAGGGGACACCAGTCCTTCCTTCTCACATCAGCAGGCAAGAGGCCTCTACTCTGGAACCTTCTTGGGGGGGCCTGGGCACCTTTAGGAGCCTGAGCCTTAGCTGGAGCCAGAGCTGGAGCTGCAGCTTGGGTCTTGGTATGAGCCTTGGCCTTGGACTTTGGTCAGCAGAGCCTGAGATCCTTGGCCATGCAGGTACAAGGACGTTTCCCAAGCTTGGGGTAAGTGACATAGGCAAGTTCATTGCGCTTACAGCTGGCTGCTGCCCTTTGGGATCTTGGGCTTGACCTCCTTGGGATTTTTGAAGGCCTTGATAGCCTTGGCATGTGCACTCATGGCCTTGGCGTTGTCGGCCTGTATCTTTTTCAGGCCCTTGTACTTCTTGGCAAAGAGTGTGTTTCTCAGGAACTTGGGGTCCACTCCTTTAAGAGATTTGTATCTTTGTGATCAGGGTTTCTTGACGCCATCTATTTCTCTGCCATTTTCAGAACTGGTTGTGTGTGGTGTGGTTCTTGGACTTGGCTATGTTTGCACTCAAACTGGCAGCTTCCGAAGCACCTGGGACCCCAAGAGCTCAAACTCTGTCTTTTAATAACCTGTTTGATATTGGGAAGTACGGCTTGATGTGGAGGGGTCAAGCTCCCAGAGGTAGGGAAGGGCGCCCTCTCATGGCACCTGCTCAGCTGTCCTGAAGAATTCAGCTCTATCTTTAACCCTGCACACCAACTCACCAAACCAGAACCCCGTGTTAACCAGACCGAACCCCACACTCCAGAAGGCCATCTAGAAGCCAGGGGGTATTTATAACTTTACCCCATCCCCAGTAGCCCAGCAGCTAGTATTTCTTACAGGTATTTACTCTACTTTTCCCCCACAAGAAGTGCTGGGAATAGAACATTTCCATCTTACACTTCAGCACGGCATGGATACTCTTTAGAGTCTGATGTCTGGGGAGCTGCAATAGCCCTGCCTTTGATTCAGCTCTGCAGGGAATTATTGTGGGACTATTTAGACAATCCACAACAGGAATACGGCAAAAATCATGCCATTTAATCTGATTCTCAGTTCCCAAATCTTCAAAATTAAGTATGATAATACCTACCAGCAGGACTGTTTTGAGGGCTAAACGAGACACAGTGCCAGGCATATACAGTAGGTGCTCAGTAAACATTGGTTCCTTCCCACTCCCATTCACTCCACCCCACCACACTCCTTTAAAAAGATGAGTTGACAAATTTATTTCCTCCAGTCTACTTGGCCAGCAATCAAATATACTGCCCCATGTGGAAAGGACCAACTTGGTTCAGGCCTGGTGGCCCACCTGTTGTCACTCCCTTTTCTATCAGGTTTGTGACAATTTGGCGCAGCTGCTTTGATATAGGAGCATTTTGATATGGCCTAAAAGGCCATCATTGTTTTTTACCATAAAAAAAAATTACCAAATACTGTGAGGAACAGATATTCTCCCTCCTGGCTTGAGACTCCCATTGATGACTTCCATCTCCCATCCCTAGATGGCTGTCAGTTCTGCACAATAGTGAATAACGAAACAAACAGACAAGCAAACAACAACTTTACATTTGGACAGTGCCAAATTATGTTACAAAGTTCCTGACTCAAACAGCAGCGTCAAACTGGTTGCAAAAATAGGTAGTGACCAAAGCATTCTCTGCTTTATTACATCATGTTCAGAACTGGCAGAGCAATCACCACGTCAGGAAATGGGAACCCAGTGTAGGGTGTATTTTTAACAGCCTTTGAGAAGAATGGATCATGTTCAAAGGCAGGTCCTTTTATTCTGCTGAGCTATTTGATGGTTATGGCCAAGGAAAGGTGGGTGGACCTAATGCTAAGTTTACCCATTAGGGCCAGAAAGTATTTACAGACTTGTGTTTTTGTTGTTTCCTTTAAAAAAAAAAACAAAAAAAAACAAACCCACTACAACCCTTATTAATTATGTAGTATATAATTCACAAAATAATACTTATTCTTACCATGCACACATTCATATTTTCTATTCTATTTCATTTAAAAGAAAATCTGGTTGTGACCCTCTGCATCGATTCTACTACCCACAAATGGATTATTACCCTTTTAAAACAGTGGGCTGGGCCCAGCCAGGCATGGCTCAGTGGTTGAGCATCGACCTAGGATCCAGGCGATTGGGGTTCAATTCCCCGTCAGGGCACATGCCTGGGTTGTAGGCTCGATCCCCAGTCGGGGGCATGCAGGAGGCAGCCGATCAATGACTCTCATTATTGATGTTTCTATCTCTCTCTCTCCCTCTCCTTTCCTCTCTCTGAAATCAATAAAGATATATTTTTAAAATAATAATAAATAAAAAATAAAATAAAACGGGCTGGAATGCTGAATTACTTGGTAAAACAGAGAAAAGAAATCAGTAGTTCCCAAGGGTAACTGGGGAAAAGCATGTGAGGGACAGTCATAGGAACAGGAGGAGAAGAGCTATGAAGAGGTTGTGTGGACAGAGCAATAATGAAATGACCAGGAATCAATGGCAGGCAACCTGGCAGAGGGACTTTTCTTTTTTTTCTTTTTTTAAGATTTTTTTAAAAAATTTTTTAGAGAGAGAAGAAGGAAGAAGAAGAGAGATAGAGAGACATTGACGTGAGAAACACTGATTGCCTCCTGCACGCCCCCTACCGGGGACTGAGCCCACAACGTGAGCATGTGCCCTGACCAGGAATCCAACCGGCAACCCTTCAGTGCATGGGACAGTGCCCAACCAACTGAGCCACACTGGCCAGCGCTGGCTGAGGGACTTTTAAAAACAGAAGTTTCTTCTTCTCTTTAGCTTCACTGAAATATGACTGACACACAACACTGTGTAAGTTTAAGGCATACAGTCTGATAGTTTGATACATGTATATATACATATATATACTGTGTAATGATTACCACAATAAGGTTAACACATCCATCACCTCCCATAGTTACCTTTTGTGTGTGTGTGTGGTGAGAACTTTTAAGATCTAGTCTCATAGCAACTTTCAAATACACTATCAGTAACTCTGGTCACTGTGCTGTACCTTACTCATAACTGGAAGCTTGTACCCTTTTGACCACCTTCACCCATCACTGCCCCCGCCCCACGGCAACCATCAATCTGCTCTCAAAAACAGAAATTTCTGATGTGCATTCGAAGCCGTTTGCCTTGAAGCACTGTCACCACCCCCTGCTCCTGAACATTCAGTCAAGTCTGTTCCTCACACAAATGCCCCTGTAAGTAGGTTTTAGGTACAGACAGAGGGAAAGGCTGAGTCTCATTTCTGAATGCTGGACACTGGGCAGAGCACAGACGGCACTTACAGGGTGAGCTAAACTAATGGTGAGGCAGAGGCCAGAATCAGGAATTCATGGAAATGAGGGCAAACCTCTGGACTCCCCCTCCCCCGGGCATTCACACCAATCTTACTTGCATCTTAAGGGCAGGGTTAATGCCAGGATTTTTAGACCAAAGATCCCAAATCCCAGGTTCTCAGGAGCAGTTTCATATCTCAAATAGAATCTCCATCACGGAAGAGATGTACAGTGGTGCCTCGGTTTTCAAACATCTCCGTTGATGAACATTTCGGGTTACGAACGCCATAAACCCGGGAAGGAAACGCTTCGGTTTTCGAACACGCCTCGGAAGCTGAACATGCCACGTGGCTTCCACTGAGGGCAAGATCCTGAGGCCCAGCTGTCGGCTGGTGATCCCTCGGTTTTCGAATGTTTCAGAACTCGCACGGTCTCCAGAACAGATGACAGAAAATCGAGGCACCACTGAATAAGAAAGGCAGAGGGAAATGTGTGAGGAGGGAGAGCCCGTGGAGAAGGAAGGACTAGGGGTCAATAGACTCGGGGGCTCTTCTCTGAGACAGGAGCGGGTGCGGGGTTGGAATGGAGACTGGGTGAAAATGTGCGAGGGCCAGAGGGTAGGACAGAGGGGTAGGCGAGAGGGAGGGGGGCGTGAAGGTGGAGAGGAACCTAAGGAGGGTTGGAGGTGACTAGGGTCGAAGAAAGGGGAGAGAGTTCGGGGCCAGAGAAACGAAAAAACCATGCGAAACATGAAATGAAGGAGAAGACATTTTCATTTATGGCCTAAAAATCGTCCTGAGACAAACAAACAAGAGGCGCCCCCAACTTGGGTTATCACTCGGTCTGCGAACATCAAGGTGACATTTTGCCAATCACTACAGGTCAAACGGGAAATGCTTCACTAGAGACCACGGCCCTTGGGCACAGCCTTCCCTGTTTTCTTCCCATATTCACTTAACAGAAATAACGCAAGTGCTCAGCCAGAGAGTGCAGGGGCAGACACACATCACCTAAGTGCCATTCTCAGACTTAACGTCTGGCTCTGTGAGGTGCCCTTGGGAATCATTTTTGACAGGGGTGATATCCCTTCTTCAGAGGGTAGTTGAGAAGAATAGATAAGACTGCTATTACTCTGTATGCCTTACTTGCCTATAAACTTTGGAAGCAAACCTCTTAAGCATTGAACTGATGATCTATAAACTACATCTCAGATGAAATTGTGAATTGAGAACTTGTGAAGCTTTTGCAATATATTTCTCCTGAATTGGTGATGATAGTTCTGATGCAAAGCAAAACATGGATATTTCTTCCATGTAGTACTGAAATGCTAATGTTTCCGTTTTTGAAGAGGCTGTATGATGCTGTGTTTAAGAGCACTGATTTTGGAGCCAGCTTGCAGGGTTCAAATCCTAGCTCAACCAATACCACGGATGTAACCTTAGGAAATTTATTTAATCTTCCCCTATGTTCCCCATCTGTGGAATGGCGATGATAAGAGAATTGCGAGGATTAAATGAGTCAATATGTTCCAAGGATTTAGCACAATGCTTAGCACATATTACATATAATTTTTTAAAGTTCAGAATTTATGAAATTAAATATCAGTGGAACAAAACTTTCATACATTTCAACTTTAAAAATTATAAACACATACATCAAGTAAAGTATATATATTTATAAATGGTATTTTATTATTCTAAAATAATGACGATTAAAATAAGCATGCAAAATTGAACACAAAATAATATAGTTTCAGCTTTAAAAGTGTGAAACATTAAAAAACAAAAAGCTCCACTAGTATCATTGTTCACATATATTTTGTGCAAATTTTCCCAGTTGCTGAAAAAGTGTTTTCTAACTCTACACTGCTTGGGGGAAGAATAAGAAAACAACAGTTATAAACTATTTCCAAATATTTTCCTCTGAATCCATCTTCAAATTATACAAATTTTTGGTTGTTTTATATCTTTTTAAACATTCTTTATGCACTTTTTCAGGGACTGCAATCATTTTGTTCACTGTGAATTACAGTTTTTGTCCGAATTGTTTTTCTCTTTATTACTTTTGTCAAATATAGCTGGAGATTTTAGCACAAAGTTATCTATATCAATTTCAATAGTGTAATGTTCACATTCTGCTTGTTCAAACGTCTTGAAAACTAAGACTCATTCTTGCAAACGAGTCTTTATCAATTATTTTTTTCTCTTCTTGAACATTATAGAACATATAAAAATAGGTATGAGAAAATTTACTCCATTTGAAAATTAATATAGTGCCTAACTTTCTAAATAGTTCTCAAGATGTGAATGTTTCAGATTTTAAACACACTATGATGGCAGCATTATGCCAACAAAAATACTGGAATGTTAGTATATTAGAACATCAAAACACCAAAAAGTGGGATGACAATCTAGACTCTTGAGCATCCAAGACCTACTCTAATTGTTGAGATCAGTCAAGGAGAGTCTCATATTGCTCAGATGACGGTGTCAGACCTTCCTGTTTGTCTCTGCCTCTCTGCAGCCACCTGTTCTGACAGCCCAGCAAGCTGCTGAAAATGAATCCTGTTCACGGACTCAAATGCCATTAGGTTTCCTTCCTCATTCCCGCAGCGTGCAATCTCAAAATCTGACACTAGGGGGAGCAATTATGCTCCAGATGTCGAACTAGACCAAGGTCAGTAAGCTCTATGTTCTCGCGCACAGCTGTGGGTTCATAGAGGGGAGAAAAAAAATCAATGACCACAAGTTAAAAAGTAGCGAACAATTACTCCTCATGAAAAAATTTTAGAAGAAAATATAAAATATCCAATTTAGGGGTTTTTAAAATTAGGAACATAATTAGGGAAACTAAACCTTTATTTACTGAACACTGTTCAACACATGACAATTATTAGTACTCAGTTTCATATTATGGCCAGTTTTCAGAATGGAAAAAAAAAAAGAAACATAGCATTGAACAAGAAACCAAAGAGAAGAGGAAAGAGAGAAGGCATGAGAGGAGAGACGGGAAAGACATTGGCGGGGGGATGAAGGGTGGTAACAATACAACAGTCAGAAATCCTAAGGGAAAGGGGGGGCAAAGTCCAGAATAATGGTCCTTCACTTTTTTCTCATCACAGTCCACTTTGAGAATATGAGAAACTATGGGCCTTTCCCCATAAAATGGGCATGTTTATATTATATTCAAGGGATTCATGAATTATAGATTAAGAGCTACTGGCCTAAACAGGGCTACGGAAAAGTGGAAGCAAAGAGAAAGAAGCAGAGACAGAAAGATGGAGAGATGGGTAGGAAAAGCCACAAGGAAAGAAAGGGAGCAGCAGACAGAAGGGCTGACATCAGTTTCCATCCCCTCTCACCTAGACTAACTTGGGGCTAAACTTTGAAGATGAGCATTCCTCAGTGCTGTTTAACCCCCTCTTCCCATCTTTTCTCTCATCCAAGTGTACCACCCTCGTTAAAAGGGAGCACCGTGGTCTTAAAACTTATTGACATGAGCCATTCTAGAGTAACATCAAGAGGAAACCCATGCTGCTGAGCAGTGTAATCTTAGCAAGTCATTCACCTCTCAAGGCCCCCATCTCTCCTTTGTTCAATGAAGGGATTCACATAGATGAAAACATTTTTCAGTCAATACGATGTCAGCTCAGAAGTTGTTCCGGGGTCAGGAGAAGTCCTAGGTGTCATGGACAGACAGCAGGAGCAAAGGCTGCCAGAGGGACAAGCTGAGGCTGCTCTCCCTTCCAGTACCTGTGCGCTATAGGAACTGGGAAGGAATGAAAGGAACCTCCCTCTTCTAGGGGAGGGAAGAATCTCCCTTTCTGCACTTGCGTATAGTGTAGTCTTATGATTAAAGAAGTTGGCTATCTATACTGCAACCATCAACCTAAAATATCTAAATCGATCTCTGCCCCAGGCCTCTTCCCTTTCCTTGGAGTGTCAGCTGGGGATGGCCAAGGAAAGCATTCTGGAGTTGAGCTCCGTAAATTCTAACTTATTTTCCAAATTAATTTTTAACTCCTAATATATGCACTTGGCTCTAGGGTTTTCGTTCTAGAATTCTTACCAAGAGATGAAGAGCTACAAGAGAAAGGTACTGTAAAGGGTTTGGAGCGGGGACAATATAAGAAATGAAGTTTCTGGATTAGGCCAGCCCCTTTACAGGAACAGCAACTCCGGACATAATATTCTCAACTTCGTGTTGTTTTCTTAGGGGTTATATTTCCTGAGCATGTGGGGCTGGGGTGGGTTGGTGGCAGGGGAAGAATTGATCAAAAGAACAGAGGCTTTCTTTTGGATGACTTGGAGCAAACAATGTCCCCATTCAAGGGATCAAGGTGGGATGGGCAGGGGTAAAGCACTGAGGAAGAAGGAAGAGATCGAGTGTGAAAATTCTGTGCCAAACAGCCTCCACAGCTTCCTTCCAGCTAAGCTGACCCTTTTCAATGAGAAGCATGAACTAAACTGTCGCTTTGATGATCTTTCCACTTCTTTCCACTGAGGTGAACCTGGAAGCCATATGGCATCTATTCATTTGCGGTCCTACAAGAGAAGGCTCTGGGCCAAAAGTGAATAATGAGTTCCTCCCCTGGAGTCAGTCAACAAGGGATGCTCATTAGTAAAGCTGACTCAACACTGGCCCGCCACCTCCCCAGAGTTGCACTGCGCCCACTAGGCTAGCTGGCAGGTGTCTGCATACTTCCCAAGTGCCCACCCCATGGCACCGGCAAGCTGCTGCTTAGCAAGGGATTCTGGGCAAAGGGGAAGGAAAAACGAGAGAAGTATGCAAATCAACTCATCACCCCCTGCTATTTCTCTGTCATACAGAGGGTTTACTTGTTGCCTAGGGCAATGAGATGTTTTTTCAAAGTGTGGTCCTTGGGCCACAGGCATGAAAATCATGTGTGCCCTTTTTATAAAAAAAAAAAAAAAAAATTTTATTGATTTGAGAGAGAGGGAGAGGGAGAGAGAGGGAGAGGGAGAGAGGGAGAGAGAAACATCAATGATGAGTCAGTCTTTGATCGGCTGCCTTCTGTACATCCCCTACTGGGGATCGAGCCTGAAACCTGGGCATTTGCCCTGACTTGGAATTGAACTCTGACCTCCTGGTTCATAGGCTGACGCTCAACCACTGAGCCACACTGGCTGGGTTCATGTGTGCTTTTAAATTCAGATTCCTGGGTCCTACCTCAGACCCAATGAATCCAAATATCTGAGGAGTGGGCCTGAGAATTGTGGGGGTTTTTTTTTTCATAATATCCTCCCCTCCCTTCCCCAGGTGATTTTTATGCAAAAGAAAATGTGAGAGTCTTGGTTCTAGTAGAACAAACTTCTCTGAAAGTTAGGGGAAGTGGCTTCCTAGTCCTGGCTTTCCTTCCAGCTAACGGAGCCTCTGTTTTGTCATGTCTTGGGTTGGACCAGGAGTCAGCAAAATATTTTGAGATAATTATAGATTTACATGCAGTTTTAAGAAATAACACCAATACTCAGTTTTCCTCAGTGGTAACATTTTTTGAAATTAGAGTACAATATCAAAACCAAGAAATTGGCATAGAGACAATCCATCTATTTTATTAAGATTTTACCAGTTTTAGACTCACTTATATGTGTGTGTGTAGTTCTGTGCAATTTTATCACTTGTAGATTTGTGTGACCACCACAGTCAAGATACAGAAAGATTTAATAATTTTTAAAATGGGAGTTCCATCTAGGTGCTTCAAGGGATGCTATAGTGTAGAGGGAGAAAGAGAGAGAAGGGTTAGGCCAAGTAAGTGGGATTTTAGGCACTTTCTCTTTAAACAGTCTGTCTTTGTTTATGTACTGAGACTCCATATACTATATTTTAAATTGATTTTTAGAGAGAGGGAGGGAAATATCAATGTATTGTTCCACTTATTTATGCATTCATTGGTTGATTCTTGTATACACCCTGACTGGGGAATGAACCCACAACCTTGGTGTATCGAGATGACTCTCTAACCAACTGAGCTACCTGGCCAGGGCCTCCACATACTATTTTGATAAGAAAGTCCCATAGCTAAAAGCCATTGGCTTAGTCCAATACTTTCATTTTATAGGTGAAGAAACTGTATGCATGTGTATCTATGTGCTCCAGTATTTGATTACTGCTCAATCTGCTAATGATCAACAATGATCTACAAAGTTAGCTAATGATCAACATAAAATAAACCACTCAGAAATTCCTCCCTTGCCTTTGAATGTGAACTCCTCAAATTTAGCAACCACATAACAATAAATCAGGATATTTTTCCACCTTAATTAAAGTGTCAGGATAGTGCGGACTTTCTGAGGTCGTTGCCTGGCACATAGTCATCAATCAGTGCCCCAAAGAAATATTGGATCTTCACCGGCAAACATTAGATTTTGAACAATGGATGAAAATGTATATATACACATCTTCATCTCCGTTCAATGATTAAAGGGAGATGATTGTAAAAAAAAAAAAAAGTGCCCTGTTCTTCTGCAATAAACTTAACAGAAGTGTACAGTACAGAATATAGTATACACTGAATTCTTCACTGATTTTCTAGAATCTGGAGACACATACTCAGTTCTGTGGAAAATTTTAAGAGGAACATTCACAACTGGAGTTTTTGGAAGGCAACTTCTAGGTCTAACAGGAAGCCATGAGAGAGAGGAGGAAAATAAGACATGAATTGAGAGAACAGGACATGTTTTGCCTATAGAAAAAAATGGGAGGAAATAGCATAGTTTTTCTCAAATGTTTAGATAATAATACTGTAAAGGAATTACTGTATATCCGTATAGCAGTACCAATGTGTGAAGGTAACAAAGAAATACATTTTCCACTCAATATACGGAAAGCCTTTTATAATAATTAAGCTGTCTCAAAATGGAATGGAAGGCCTTACAGAGCAGTTAGCTTCCTGTTACTGAAATCTTTCAAGCAGAGGCTTATAGAAGATGGTTTTGAAGAATTTGTACTGGGTTGAAGACTGAGCCACCTGATCTCTACGGTCCCTTCCAACTAAAAACTGTATGATCCAGGCAAGAAACTCTAACGTAGTTTAAATCCTGGTCTGCCTTCTCATGCAAAAACAAAAAACAACAAAAAAAACCCAAAATGGATTTGCTTATGTGAGTAGGATTTCCTATTGGGAAACTGATAGATATTTTAATGCATTCTTTTTCTTTTTTTTTTTCCTTTCATGCTTAAAGGCAAAGGTATTCAGTTCCTTTCCATGCAGCACATAGTTATCTACGTGCTTGTTATTCCTGTTCCAAAGCAAGTCTGGGGCCCTCGGGAACCCACTCACCCTCCACGGTGAGCCATCGTGTGCTATGTTCTAGCAAGTACCTTAAATGGGGGAAGGAACACGCTTGCTGACCTACGGCCTCGTGGAGTGGGGCGCGGGGCGCGTTCCGGGAGGAGAGCTAATGAGCGCCTACTGTCTGCCGCGGCTGTCGTGAGGCTCGCAGTAGGGCCGCATCGGTTTGTTCCAACGGATGCCTGCGGCAGCCGCGCGGATGAGCTACACCAGTCGGCAGGGCGCAGAAGCGAAGGAAGAGGAGGCCGTCCTGCGGTGCAGGCGGAACCGCCGGGAACGACGGAGGCGAGGCTGTCCTCCTCAGGAGGCCATGCCAAGAAGAAAGCCTCCGAAAAAGCCGCCGGCCACGATGACGTTCTTCTTCACGAACACCACGGCCTCCTCGGCTTTGGTCTTCACCTCGGCAGGAATGTGGTTGCTCTTGGGCGTCGTCAGCTGCTCCCTGGCTTTCTGCACGTCCTTCTCCACGCGCTGCCAGTCCACTTTGATGTACCCCGTGTGGTTTGCGAGCTGCAGCAGGAAAAAGCCGCCTCCCACGGCGGTCGCGGCCAACTTCCCGACCTTCTGGAAAATGAAACCCGTGCACCATCCAGTGACGCCGCCAATGAGCAGCTGGGTTGCCACGCTGTACTCTTCATCCGCGGGCCCGTATTCCTGCCCGAACAGCTTGCGCCACCACGGCTGCCTTTTAGCTAATTCTGTTCGGCCCGGCGACTCAAGGCGCCCCTGACGGCCCGCGGCCATCTCAGCGAGCTGGTCTCGCGATGACAGGCTGGGCGGCGGGGCAGATGTTCCCATTCCCACGGCCCCGCGGAAGAGGGCGGGCTGGGCGCCCGGCGGGCCCTCCCCGCCCCGCGCCTGCGCCTGCGTCACAAGGCCCCGGCTGTGTCCAATGTTACTCATGTTTTGCAACAGATATTTATTGAGCCCCTATGTGCCTAGTAGTGTCATGTACTGAGGATGTGACAACGAACAGGGATGGGTCTTACCTATATTGGCAAAGTAAATGTGAGAGAAAGAAATATGATACAGGATGGTGTGTGTTTATATATTTCTGTGTTCCAGATTAATGTGAATCCTGTTATTATGAATGAAAAATAAGTAATATTACAAGAATATCACAATTTAAAATAGCAGTATAATATATTAAAGAGTCTAGAAAATGATTTAAAAGTTATATTCAATCAGGTACTAATAACAAAACAGAGAACAAATTATTTTATTTTATTAAAAATTTCCAATTTATAACCAAAATATACAACCACTACATTTAAAACCAGTTTGTACACTCACAGTTAAAGTGCTAAAAACATTTACAAAAACTGACAGTAGTCTACTGTAAACAAAATAAATCTACAAGAGCAGAGTGCAAAGCACATCCAGCTAATGTGAAAATACAGTTCATGCTCTAATCCAGTGCACTTGCCCTATACACATCTCAACAACAGTCACTTTCCACTCATTTGGAAATGAACAACTTTAAATACATAAAAGAGAAACATGAAGAACTAATGCCACAAAATACAAGTTTTAGCATAAACACTTTCTAACTAGATGTTATATGATAAAGCAAGATTAAAATTTTAGAATCAATTTTAGAATCACCTCATCAATTTAACTCAAAACAGGTTTGTAAACTAATTGGTAAGTGCCAGCTATTTAAAAATAATAGTTTTTTAAAATAATGAGAAAGGACTACCTTTTCCTTTATATCTCTTGAAAAAAGAGAAGGTGGTAGTTATTGTTGATAACAGCAAAAGGAAGACTTTTTTTTTTTTACAAGAATGGACAGCGTTCATCTGTAAATTTAATATCAATGAGAGGAGCTGGAAGATAGGCCTACTTGGAAGGTAGGGTTGACTGAGACTGAAACACAGAGCAGCTCAGAATAGTGTGTGTGATGGATACCGAGGATACTCCAGACACAGCCCTTAAACTGAAAAACATAGATCAGCAAGGCCCTGACTTCATATAACTCATAAACACAAATGACTAGCTCCCTCCCTCAAGGTCACTGAAAATATACAACACTTTCAGACATCACATGGGTTTGGTGAAAGGGGCAGATTCCCAAGTTAGGTCATTTAATAATATCTCTTGCCTCACAAAAGTCCCACCAACACTATTTTCACTTTTGTTTTAAAGCTTAATATTCTACTACTTGACAGTAATTTGTGCTGACAATAATGTGTTCATTTAAATGCAGATTCTTCTTTAGGAGAGGTAAAAGGGCCACAGTCACTAACACTTGAATATGAATAAGCTAAAGCGAATTTCCTCCTTCGTAACACTTGAGATAAGTTATACTTTGGAAGTTACAGATAAGGAAGACTGGAGATAAAAGGCAGATAGGAAGATCCTGGGGAATGTAAAGGAGAGGGTATGTGCCTGGGCAGAGCTCATGGTAGCACCCAGGAAGAAGTGTACCAGTTATTAAGAGAGAAGCTTTCTCTGCTATAAAACTTTATCCCAAACCAAGACACCCAGATTAATACTGGAGTGCACTAGATCAGCACTTGTTAGCTAACCTGTTATCTCTACTATTCATAATATTATTTATATGAGGAGATGTAACATCTGAGTTTGGAACAACCCAATTTACAACCTTTAAGATCACGGCTGTAACTAAAATTGGGGATTTCATGTGTAGAAGCTTCATATTTTTATATGTTTTTATACTCATATACTTTTATTCTTATCACCTGAAATATAGGTATAAAAAATCTTTAAATGGCATTTTAAGGGAAACTTGTTGACTATATAACACCATTTTATTTTAGAATGCCTACCAAGAAGATAAAATGCTATAATTAGTAAAATCTGAGTCCATATTAGATATGTGGGGGAGGTTTTTTGCCTTTAAATGATATTTACAGACTAATCCTTTGATATATGACAATCTCTCAGATTATGAAAGGTTAAAAAGTACACAAAGACTTAATGAAAGCTTATGTAACTTATGTGTTCTCCAAAGTTATTTGTTTCAATTACTAAAGTCTTTTTGATAAAATAGCTTTGAAAACTGGATAATTTAACAACAAAACAAAGTTTTTCTTGGTATCCCTGTGGCTACCTATAGTTTGAGTCTTCATAAAGCCTCTGACAGGCTGATAGAAGAGCTGGGATGGAAAGTCAACAAATATGTTCTAAAAGATCTTTTGTTTGGTTGTTTCTTAAATATATATTATGAAATTGCTAACATTTGATTACTTTGACCAACAAAACCAGCAATTTCACATAGTTCAGAATAATATTTTCCAACTATGACCACACAGTAAGAATTTCCTTAGCCTGATTCTCAGGAAAAAACCCCACAGTTCATGTACAGGAGTTTTCTGTTGAGATGACCATGATAATGTAACACATACAACACTGTACAACCATTAAGACAACAAGACAAAACAAAACCAAAAAAAGGCTCAAAAAAAAAAAAAAAAAAGAGAGAGAGAGAAATATGGTAGGCATTTAATTAGTACACAAATAATATTTTTTAGATTTTTTGACATTTGCGATTTTATCAGCTTTTAAAATTTTGTTATATTCTCTAAATAAATATCCGTGTTTATATCTTTAAAAAAAGCTCAAGTTAAATAAATGTGAGCTTTGGGTATTGCATATTGCAGAAAGTAAAATAACTGATAACTATTAACTATAGATACATAAATTTGTATAAATAACCCCCAAATTTCACTATCAGATTAAAACACAGCAATGTTAATATTTTCTTAATTTAAAAATTTTAAATGTGAAGAAACAACTTCCATAGTTCTTTACATTAACAAATACAGTGTCAAATTAACTTTTCTTTTTATGGCTGGGGGAGAGGGATGGTGGTGGTGATATCTTTATCATGCCAAAGTAAACTTCAATGAAAAAATTAAAACTCTCAAAAATAAAATTTGACATTTGAAAATAAGAGCAGAAAAGTTGTTTGAAGTTGGTGTTAAAGATATGTGAAATGGGGTAATTCTAGAGAAGTCAAAGTAAAAAAAAAATGATAAAGAATTCAGATTTACTCTGATAGCTCACAGCTATGGTAGAAATAGCACCTGATAACAAGAGAACTTCAAGACTAATATTTTCACATCAGAGTCCTTTTCACGATTTTTAAAAATAATTTTAAGTTCACATATAAAGAAAATATATTACTTTCAAGTATATCATTTTCACCTCAACTCAATGTAAAGAATTACTGTGTTGTTCTTGTCTCAGAAATATAGAATTATTTCATATTAAATGTTTCTGCTGACAAAAGTATTTCAGGGGAAAATTATCTGAGACAGGAATAAGGGAGTGAAATAAGACATTTATAAATTTTCTTTTCAAAACTGGGGAGGGGAGAAGTAGAGAAATAGAAAAATTGTGGATGGATAATATAAATTAAATCACTCTGGGATTATCTGCTTTATCTTAAAGAATATCCCATTATCAAAACTCAGAAAATATTCAAAGAAATGTTTGGACATCAGATTCAAGTTTAACAAATGTAATAAAACATGTAGAGCCAGAAAACTGAAAATAAAGATTTTTTTAAACAGGCAATTAAAATAACATTGTAATACAGGCATGTCTGAATGAGAGCAGCTGGGCATCTAATGTAATTTCTGGAAGCCAGGAGAGCTGCCTGAATCAGTGAGCTGACCAAAGACAAGGAATCAGTATAACCAAAGAAATCACACAGAAACCAGTTTGCCTACCTATATCAACTTTCTTTCTTTCTTTTAATATATCTTTACTGATTTCAGAGAAAGGAAGGGAGATGGAGAGAGAGAGAGATAGAAACATCAGTGATGAGAGAGTCATTGATTGGCTGCCTCCTGCGCGACATCCCCCCCCCCCTCCATCGAGCCTGCAACCTGGGCATGTGCCCTGACTGGGAATCAAACCACCATCTCCTGGATCCTAGGTTGATGCTCAACTGCTGAGCCATGCCAGCCGGGTCCTATATCAACTTTCCATTATTACTCTCTACTCATCAGACCACAAACCCAATAACTGGATTGCAAATCTATGGACTAAAGTGTTCAAGAAACTGGTATGAGCTAATGCAGACAATTAGAGAGAAGACAATAATCTTTAAAAGTAACAGAAACCTCCTTGACCTGGTTCTCAGAAAACACAAATCTAAGAGAATTCTGCTGAGAGATGAACTAATGGAATCGCTACATTTTATCAGAGAGTTAATGATGCTTTATGGAAATATCTTCTGCAGAGCCAGAAAAAAAATTAAAAATAACAAACCACATTTATCTTTAATATTTTATAGCAGGATATATGCATGTCCATGGCAATCTGGTAACTGCATTTACTCAATGAATCTAAAACTCCAGCTTAAGAATAATTTTTGAACAGAAAAGTTTCAATCTGCTCCTCTGAAATTCCTTTTATAATTTATAATTATTTTAATGTTGGTAAAACCTGACAGCTTTTTAATTGGCAATGTGGGACAGTGTTATCACTGCTTTGTTCACTGATTTTATCTTGAATGCAGTTTATTTAAAGCTTAGGCTAACTAGCTATATTCATATTTAGAGAACAAAGACCACAAAATTTTATATGTCACTTTTTTTTTCTGTATATAAATTTGAGGTGCTTATATTGGTGCTTTAGGAGACTTTTTACATAAAAAAGTCATGTAACCTTTCACTTTATTACCTGTAATATATTACAGATATTACAGATAATATATTTTCCTCCTTTAAAATTACTTAAAATTATGAATGGAAAACAAAGTTAATAACATGTTCGAATCCTATCAATTTAAGAATATATTGCATTAAAAGTACAGCTTGATCTAGTAAATACAGCTCATGGAAAGAATAACAAGAATAAAAGGAAACCCCGAGTAATGATTATAGAGTGGTCAAGGGACAACCAAATTAGAGACAGGTAGAATTTGGGCTACCCAATCTAATGCCCTTGTTTCCTTCATCTACAGATGAGACAGCAAGGTTCCGTGAGGTAAAACTCCAGAGTTACACAGCTCGTTGAAGAGGCAAAACTAGAAATCAGGTCTCCTCACTCAATATTTGTGGTATTTAAGAATAACGTAACACATTTTTATTAAGCATTAAAAAAACTGCCAATTTAGGAAAAAGAAATTATTTAACTCTAAAGTTTTTTTTCTTTTAAGCCTTTAAGTACAACACACAAAAAATATTTGCAAGCTAGCAATATAAACAAGCTGACTTATATAATAAAAACCCAGGGCAATATGAT
This sequence comes from Miniopterus schreibersii, assembly GCF_964146895.1. Taxonomy (NCBI): domain Eukaryota; kingdom Metazoa; phylum Chordata; class Mammalia; order Chiroptera; family Miniopteridae; genus Miniopterus; species Miniopterus schreibersii. The sequence goes on from NC_138105.1 coordinate 61,860,453, forward strand.
AAAATAACAAGCTTGAAAAGTACCAGTCTTATGAATACTAATGTTACTAGTGAATGGTATCTACCAAAATTATGGAATGCTGAATCCTCAAAATCTGAATTACAAGATAAAAAACTTGTTTCTTTGTTAGGTTAAACTGATGACAGTGGCCAATAAAATAGGAATAAGGTATGAGCAGTATTATCATACCAATGAAAATGTCCAAGAAAGGATACAATAAGTTTCCTGAGAAAGGTGATTCTTAAAAAAAAATAATCTGAAGGAACTTATACTTTGATGCATTTAAACAGACTGAACTACTCTTAAAGGAAGTAGTGTTGTACTGGTATGGTATCTGACTAAAATATAAGTGAAACTTTCTTTTATCTTTACAGTAACAATTTTACTAATTAGAGATCACAGAGCAAGAAATATGCTTATTAACTAATTATATTACATCTTAAAATTAGGAAAAAACTCCAGTAGACTGATTACAGTCAGATGGGAGGTAAAAGCTGCTTGGTTTTCCTATTCCTTTCCCAAAACTCATATAACTGGATAAAAAGGAAGGGAAGAGACTTAAATTATGAGGAGATGGCAACATAATTTTTTCATGTATAATAGAAATAATATAAGAATAGTCTATAAAATTATACAGCTACTAAGAATTGAATGTAAATGCTTTTTCTTATTTTAATCAGTTGCAAAAAGGGATAAAGAAGTTTAAAATAATCATGAGGTCCTTTGTAAATCTTGGTTCTATAAAGATGTTATCTTTTGTGTGTTTACATGTAGAAAAAATGGGAGAAATCCTTACCTTTTATGAAGGTTTAAAAAATTATATATACAAACATACAAACAAGATAATGTTATAACTTAAAATTTAAAGTTTCACAGTGATGAAAACCAATAACTTACGGTAATCACCTTTTAAAAAGTTGTTCTAAATCAGAAAGAATTAGGTACATGAAAGTCCTCAAAGAAAAAGAGTTATAAGGTCTACACTCCTCTTTATATTTTTCTTACAAATTTCAGTGAAGTCAAACAATTTTATATAATTCCATATTAAAGGTAACATATAATAGAGATCCCCAATTTCTGTTGAAAGTGACCTACAAATTCACCATAAGATTTGAGAGCATACTGTGGTATAACATATATTAAAGAGCCAACACAATTTAAGGGCATAGTTACTCTTGAAAAAGAACCTCATTTTTAAAAGGATAATTGGACTATTGATTTAAAGATTTTACCAAATGAATACTAGTCTAATTGCCTATTTCGTTGTTACTGCTATATACCACTAAAGACCACATCCTTGTTTTCTACAACCCCCAAATTTGAACAGAAACATAAAAGTAGAGCAATTTATAGATTACAGAGCACCATAACACATGCTATCTCATTTGATCCTCACAATATCCTGTGAGGTATGTTGGGACCAAAAATTGCTTTATCCTCATTTTACATGGAAGAAATTGAGACTAAGAGAAGTTAAATGGCCTGTCCAGTTCACATCATAATTATGGGTCTTTGAATTCCAAGCCCAGTGGAATTTTCATTACACTAGACTATGTAAGTCATCCAAGTATGATAATATATATAAATGTACCTTTGGCATTTCAAAAGCAGTATAATTATCATCAGAGCGAAATTCTAGTATTAATGTTTTCTAAGCTTCAGCCAATGATCCTCTATTTTATCAAAAAAATTTAAGTAGTTCATTTTATTTCATGAGGCTATAGCCTAAACCAAGGTAGTTGTAATTTCAGTTATTTCCAGCTATTATCACAAAGAAACTAATGAGGTAGGTTAAAAATGTTGAAAAAATTTTCTAATTTGAAGAGATCCTTAGAATTTTTATAAATCTGCTCTAAGAAGCAGCAGAGAGAGAAAATCATTACTAAGAAAGGGCTGCCTGCACATTTATTCACCCAACTAATACACAAAGATCTAACTTCACATAAAACCAAAAAGAGCCTAAATACTTCTAAGAATAGCTTTCACCTTTAAAAATTAATATAAAGTATTGGTACAAGTTTGTATATATATTTCTTTAATTTAAATAGTAACATAAACTGTTACTATAGGAGAAATAAGCTTCATTTGGTACAATTTACTTGTTTCTTATGACTTGCTGCGTGTTATTTTGGTAAAGCAGACTTCATCTCACTTAGTTTAAATTCAGATCCTTCAAATTTTTTTGAAGTGAGACTCTCACTGTTAGGGTAAAAGTGAGTTGCATGATATGAGTTATTCATTCGTTCATTTATTGAAAAATTTACTATGTACTAAGCCCTGTGCTAGTTATTGAGTTATTAATCAATTGTTCTTTGAAACTAATTTTTATTTTGAGCTTAATATTGTCTTGGATCTTTTAATTACTGAATAAATTAAATTAAATACAATAATGATGAAATCAAAGTATGTTTCAAAAACCTTTTGATTATATATTGACATTTCAGAGAACACTATTATTTTCTCAGTTGTCTACTGAACAAACGAAACAGTAAACATTATCATATGCCAATCACAAGACAAATTAAACATATGGTAAGAAAGCTGTCCAGACTTGCTCAAGTTGGTTTAAGCTAGTTGAAACTTGAAATTGCTGTTTTGCTACATACATATAGTTCAACTGTCTCTTAAAAATAAATTAATTTGGAGTACTGGTTTGATAAACAACACGACCCAAATTAAATACTGTTATTCAAAACAATGAATTAACAATATTAAGCAAATTCTGTGGAACAAAATTAAGACACTGGAAGTAACTGAAATGTCAATATAGCATTTATATATATATTAACAGTTAATTTAAGAGATGACAATGAATATATAAAATCAGGAAGCACAAAGTTAAGATTTTCAGTGATGTTCACTTAACTGTCTATACTTGGCCACTTGTACAAGAAGACCAATTAACATCTTGGCAATTGATAATTTAATGCAGATGGCGATGACTGACAACATCTTAGAGCTCAAATTGGTACCTTCTATTTTAACTTCTTATTTTTGTTTCTGAATGTTTGTGTTGGTCCTCTCATGCTGTTCTCAGGAGACATTCTCAGACAAAAGCCTCATGAATTACTAATTTATTTATAAATGAGTTGTTATAAATTTGGCCTTCAGAGAAAAGGTTTACTAAATGTCAGTTATGAGGGAATTCACACTCTGTCTGTCTTGAGCACTAACTCCAGTTCCAAGGAGCAAGACAATGAAGACGGGAAAAAACATTTTGGGCCAAATGTTCAAATATATCTTATAAGGAATTAATAATAAAAATATTAATATATGTACTTTGAAAGAAACAACATGATATACAAACAAATTACACATATTTCAGCTGATAAAAGCTTCATTTCAATATCTAATTTTCTGGTACTTTTTTTTTAAAAAAAAAAAGGAGTGTAAAAGTACATATGAACTAAACACATGTCAAGGAATGTACTATAGTAGCCCTCAAATAAATCTCTTAAATCCTCAATAATCTTAATCCCTTATAGTTTATGATTTACAGCTTTCAAAGACCTTTCATATGATTTTTCACTTGATCCCTATTTGACAACTTTGTGAGGTAGGTATTTATCTTCTAACTTCATTTACAAACAAGGGAACTGAAGCTCAGAGAAGTTGACCTTTTAAAGGTCAAAAGCCAGCATATGACAAAGCCAGGCCTCTCTGGAGCCTAGAATATTTTTTAAGGTGTTATTCTTGGATTACCTGCATAAGAATCACTGTGGTATTTTTATAACTAGAGACTTTAAAGTCTTACCACCTTTGAGTTACAGAATAAGAATTTTTAGGAGTGGGGTCAGTATTCCACATTTTATAATGGACAAATAAAGTGGAGAACAATTCTTTATCAGGTAGTGATGTAAAAGCATAATATTGAGTCCAGCTAGATTTTCACATGATATAATAAGATGCCATCAGATCATGATCAGGGGCAAGTTAGTTTAAAACAGCCTGCAGCCTGGCTACAAATTAGAATCATCTGGAAAGCTTCTTTAAAAACCTACCAATTCTCATCTGAATGAGAGGAAGGCTTGGGCATAAGAAGTTCCCCAAGTGATTCTTACCTGTAGTCAGGGTTGAAGGCATGCTTGTTTAAAATGTTTTTCTATATAGCACATCCAGCATTTTCCAGAATTTTTCTTTCCCTGCTGATCAATTCATATATAATACAGTTACCAGTTTTTACTGTAAATTATTTAAACATTACAAGACAAAATGTCAAACATTTTTGAATTGATATTTTTAAGAGTACAAGATATTTCACAGCAAGACTAATCATGCCTCATTTAGCTACAGTGATTTTTCAGATACCCCAAATAAATCACCACTTTGGACTTAGGTTATATATATTTCAGCTGTAAACCAGACTGATCCAGAATCTGAATACAGATATAAGGGTGGGGGGCAAAAGCTGTAGCCTATTTGCTACTGGGCAATGCAAGTACAGACAACTCACTGATAAGGAGGGGCCTGGATGCCAAGATCTGGTGGCTTTGGCAAGATCACATCTCACTGTAGGAAAATACAACAATGAATACAGAGAAAACATTTTGCCATTTTGTAATTGTGGTTACCACAAAAATCCTTATAGTATGTGATGTTTATCTTATTACATGCCTCCATGGAACAGATCTGAACATAAAGTTCTCTCTGAATTAATACTACTACATGGGGAAAGATGGCTACAAATTATTTTTCTATCATGCATATGGGTAAGTTATAAAAACACTGTAAGTAAAAGTAATATTTACAAAAATAATAAAAAACAGCTCAATTACAGGAAAAAAATGCCCATTGATACTCCTAATCCTGTATCTCTCTGGATAAAATTTATTTTGATAGAATTTTGAAAGAGCCTTCAATAGACTAATCCGATTCTTCTGTTGATCTTATATTCTATTAGCTAAAATACCCTTGCTGGTTTATCAAATTCTCCTACAGTTTAAAACCACAGTTCTTTTTCACTTACTGAAAATAAAACTACAAAGTCCTACCATTCATCTGGGAAATAAACCTTGCATAGAAAATTCTTTAATTCTGAAATTTTGTTTTATTAACAGAACAATCAGAATGTTATCTCACAGCTAGTTGATATTATATGAAAGTTCACTACAAAGCAGTCACCACACATTTAGGATTTTCCTAAATATAAAATAGTGAATTTATAAAAATGCTTACCAGACAAATAATTCTTAGCATTTTGGACGCCTTGACGTTCCAAGTTTGATGCAATATAAAAAGCAAAAATTTACGTTTCCAATGGACACAATCTGCACCTGACTGAACGCGTGATAACAGTGAGTTACAGCAGTCAGTCATGCAAAGGCAAAGAATAAAATCTGCTTTTTAAATGGCATGAATGGTCCACCTTAGACGGGACAATTTAAGCACTGGTTCCATCTTCTTCAATAACTCGGTTCATGCTGGTGCCATGTGTGATGTGAGTCATAGGATTATTACTGAGATCTCGGATGCTGCTATGTCGTGACTGTTCATTGAGCCGATGAGAACTACTGTGCCTGGAGTGGTCCGTTAGTCGTGACATGCTGCCATGAGGTAGTCTCTCTTCCATTCCTCTGTAACTGCAGGGAGTGTACCTAATGTAGGAGAGTTTATTTTGAAGCAGGTAACAGAACATACAAGAAAAATAACACTAAAATTTTCCATGAAAATGCTGCATTAAGTGAAATAATTTGGAAACCAATAAGGGAAAAAAAAACCCACCTTTGATGATTTACAATAATTTCATTAACATGGTAGAATTATTCATATGGCTAACTAAAAAAGGGAAGAAAATCTCATTAGATTCAGAATTAAGGTCCTATTCTTTGCAAAAGGACAGAAGCTAAGGTTAACTTTTCTCATTCAAATGAGTTTTGGGTTATGGGGTGAGTTCAGGGAGAGGAGGAACAACAATAGAGGAAATATGGCATTGACCCAGGGAGTCTAGAAAATTGATATAATCAGAAGTACAGCAACTAAAATTTTACTAAAGTACTCGGAAGAGAGAGCATATAAAATTAAGAGGAGAAATTAGTGTAACCAAAAAGGAAAAACAAAGATGAATGAACTGGTAAGCAACAATGACAGTATGTGCCAACAGCTTCTTTCCACATAGCCCAGTTAACAGTTGAATTAACTACTGTAAATGGGCTTAAATATTTTTCTTCAGGGCTGTGAGGATGCTATGCTATTTCACAGAAGGTACATCTACTTAAATATAGGTAACAACATCCTAACACACTGTAACTTATATTCCTGCTAAAGCAAATTCTCTCAGTACCCCTAACCGAAGACACAGCTTTTGAGTATGTCAACTGGGTTACACTGCTTATTGCAGGCAGTCTTCTCCTCCATTATTGTACTTATCTTGAAAGGCAGCAGTGGGGAGCTATTAAATTTTCTTTTGTTGCAATCCTGACTCACTGAGCCCCATCACAGGTCAGAAAACTCACACTCATATGTATACTTTCTTGTAAAAACTATTTAATTTAGGATAACAAACCTCAAAGAAAACAACTGACTATAATTTATAACTTTAATTAATATATTAAATTTTAAGTAACGTTTCTAAAAATAAGAACATAGCAGGTCATTTCTTTTTTTAAATAGTCATCAAAAGAACTAATCATAAGCAGCTGAAGACCTATTGGATGTTAAAGCATTCATTTATCATTCCTTCATAATTATAACAAATTTTAAGACTCAATATGAATAATTTACAAAATTTAAAGATTTTAAAGATTGATTCATGCACTACTGAGGAGATCTAGTTTTACAGCAGTGCTTGTTAGATAATGTTTTCATTAAATCATAGATTTTAAAAATTGAGTTCTTTTAAAATTATAAAAGAAAGTATGTCTTTTGTTTCCAGTTTTAGATTTGATTTGCATGTTTGGTAAAATAATTACAATGCTAAATAAAATAATGATTGCACTAAAATGAGTGAAAGATTCTAATTTGAAGATCTTTCACCTTTCAATGACTTCATAAGTATCTGTTTCAAGTAAATATGGCAAATGAAAAAAACAAAATCTGATGCAGTTCTAGGAATATCAAGGTAATTTTTTAAAAATTGCTACTTAAAAATATGAATTGGGTATTTTCTAAAATGAAACCTAAGTCTTCGAATTATAAGTATGACCCAAAGAATACATTTTTCATAGAAAAATTACTATATTGAGTTCTCATGCCTAATTATTTAAGTGAAATATATAGCTATCCACAAAATTCTAGAATATAAACAACCACCCATGGATAATTAGGAATCAACTACACCAGAAAAATAAATTTAATTATAGTATTTAATCTCAATTGTATATGTGGGAATTACCAAGTTTATTTATCTTTTGACAATCCTTTAAACCACTGTGACCGTCTAACATACAATATGAAAATGTACATTAACCTTAATATAAGTTTAGGAAAAAACAATTAGGATAGTTAATTTGCTGAAAAGATAATATGGTGCATTACAAAGTCAAATGAAAGAAACTTGAAGATGAATTACTCTCTCTGATTCTCTAAACTATTTGATACCGTTAATATAAAGAATTCAATTCATCTTAATTCCACTAGCATCTCATTATGCATTCCCTAGCTTTCCCCTTTCGTAACCTACTTTTACCATCCTACTCACTCATTCCCAAACCACCACCTACCTACTCATCCACTTGCTTTTCTACCCATCTTCTCTTCTACCCACCTATTACTTATTATTTGAAGTTGACATACATGTGTAAGAGTACCTTAGTGTATGTTATTTTACATAGCACTAAGATCAATTATTCATCAAGGAGTCTGGACTAGAGTGAGTATTGAGAAGCAGGTGTAGGGGGTGTGTGTGTGTGTGTGTGTGTGTGTGTGTGTGTGTGCGTGTGTGTCTGTGTGTGTGTGTGTGTGTGTGTGTGTCCATAAAATGATGAGAAAAAGATGGCCAAAAGATAGTGTTAACAAGTAAACTTAAAAACTGATGCAAAAAAGAAATCTCCATGAGATGGCTTTTGGAATTATGAAAATCCCTGTTTAGAGTTTTAGGTTCAGTGTGGTCTGAGGCGCTGGGTATGGCAGGGAGTCTTAAGTGTGAGTGTTCACGCACTACGTTACAGAACACCCTTAGAAGGCTGCCGTTACAGTTCTGGGCTCTGAATTTCTGGGAAATGCCCACATTATTTCTAAAATCATTAGTTATTAAATATATTTGTCTCCTAATATATACATATACCTAGCACTGTGCTATATGCTGTGGGAGAAACACAGAGATGTCTTATCTTTCCCATAAGGTTATATGTTCCTAGAATGCAGTTCTCATTCTCCAGAAGCTGCAAACTTAGCTGAGGAAAGAAAACTGTATTAAAAATAGGTCATTCCAAAAGAATGATTAAAAAGCAATTAACTAACTGCTATGGATATGGCAATTAAGTAGATCTTAAAGGACGAATATGATTTTGATTCAGCAGAGAGATAGGAAATGACATTGTAGGAAGTTATAATCTATCCTCTGGATTCCAGGACACTACATTTTTACTGATTTCCTCATATGCCTACAAGCACTTTCTCTGAATCATATGCTGGTTATTCTTCCTGTATTATTATTACTGTAAGTATTTACCAAGGACTTGTTCTTGGTGTGTTCTTTTTTTATTATGACTTAAGGGATTCCATGTCACAATTTTAATTACCATCTCCTTATACTAATGATTATAAACTTCCTTCTCTAAGCTCCAGTTTCACTCAGATTACAGAGGCTGAAATTCCCTATTTTTAATTACCTTCAGAAATTCTCTATTCAATATGAACTTATCTTTTGTTACCATTCATTCACCATAGTTATCTTCTCTAAGATATTTTCATGGGCCAATCTGATCTTTCCCTTTTCTGAAGTTCCATAACATCAATCATCTCTAGCACTCACTGTTTTCATTATATGCTGATTTGCACTATTATTTAATTGGTTCTTATATAAATGTCTTATCTTTCCCATAAGGTTATATGTTCCCAGAATGCAGAAATTACACTTTACCTTTCTCCTATATATCTCTTTATATAAAGAATAACACATCCATATGCACAGGTATTGTACTATAAATATTCAAACATTATTGAAAAGGATAAGGCTAATAATATCAAATGTCAAATAATGCTGATAGTTATTTCATGGAGGATGGTGTTGACATAATGTATTCTAAAAGACTCTCTGACTCCCTCCCTCTTATGAGTGACTTAAGATAGGACCCCTAAATTAATGTAGAAACTTCCCAACTGGGTTTACTTAAAATCTCCTCTCCTATGCTGTTGACAAAGTGATCGTTCTCAAATACAAACCCGATTTTATCACCACAAATGCCTAAATGTACATATTATGCAGCAGCCATACTCCAATATCTAACTGCCTTCTGTCCTCCTTGCCTCTGTATATACTCTTTCCCTGTCATTAATTTCCAACTGTGTCCTCTGAATCCTACTCAAAGTAGCAGTACAATGTTGTCTTAAACTTTCCACGATGAGTTAGATGGTTTTCTTCTCTGGGATCCTAAAGCACCTTGTATATATATGATTATGCCCATTAAAGTGTATTATAACTGATTGTTTACTCTTCTGTCTTCCATCTCTTGGTCCCTAGCACTTAGAAGGTTTCTCACATAGGAGTGCTGAATGGAAGGGAAAAGGCAGGAAAGAGAAAAGATCTTTGAATGGGGTTAAAAACATGGTACAGTTCAGGTGGGTAAGATGGAGTAAATAAATAGATACACAAGAAATAAAGAATGGAATAGGTGGAAAGGAAATACTTAAAATTTCATTTCAAAATCTGGCAAGGAAAAAAATGAATAAAAGATAGAAAATATATCATAGTCAAAGAAAGGCTGCTGCTTTTTAAAACACAAAACGAGTAGCTGACCCACTTAGAAGGCAAAGATCTTCCAAGAAGATCTAAAAAGAGAGTAAGTGTAGGACTTATATCCTACATTAGGACAGAGAAGATTGACAGAAAGCCTGGGATGAGATTGAAAAGATACCAGACAGTTGCAGAAACAGGTGCTTTAAAGTTAACACAGAATGCTTGCTATTTTAGGCATAAGAATGTTCATTCTTTCAGTTTCCCAAACTATAAATCTTAAAAAAGTAAAATAAAATAAAAATCTTTGATATAATCCTCTCTAGTTGCTATTAATCCATCACCAATTCCTATCTTTTCTTCTTTCTAAATATTTTTCAGATTAGTTCTTCCTCTCTTCCCACTGCCATTACTTTCCTATTAACCTTCAACACCTCTCAACTGAATTATTGCAAAGCTCCTAAGAAGTTTCTAATCTAGTGTCTCCATTATCAAATTTAACAAGATAAGACATCCCTTTCTCTCATTCTCTCTGTGAAGCTTTCTCTGACCCTATGCCCTTCCTATTTTTATAAGTAAAATTTTACTGGAATATAGCCATTCCCATTTTGACTACATATTGTCTAGGGCTGCTTTCATGCTATGCACTTACTGAGACAGGCACTGTTCTAAGCAATTAGATATATTATCTCATTTATTTTTTACAGCATAAATGAATAGTTGCAACAGAGATCATATGACCCACAAAGCCTAAAATATCTACTATGTGGCTCTTTGTAGAAAAAGTTTGCCAACTTCTGGACTATACAGTCTTCCCTTGGTATCCACCAGGGATTAGTTCTAGGACCCCAGCGGATACTAAAATCTATGGATGCTCAAGTACCTTTATACAAAATAGTGTATTTGCATATAGCCTACACACATCCTCCTATATACTTTAAATCATCTCTAGATTATTTATAATATCTAATACAATGTAAATGCTATGTAAATAGTTGTTTTACTGTTCTGTTTAGGGAATAATGACAAGACAACAAAGTCTGTACATGTTCAGGGCAGACACAAACACCATAGGCCAAACTACATAGTACATGTCAGCAACAAAGTAACACTTTTCTCCCCAATATTTCTGATCTGCATTTGGTTAAATTCCTGAATGCAAAACCCACAGATACAGAGGGCCAACTGTACTATCATATTTATATTTTACTTTAATTGTTCACTTACAATAATAACAGAAGTTATCAGGCACTTACCGAGACAGGCACTGTTCTAAGCAATTAGATATATTATCTCATTTATTTTTTTACAACAGTCCTAAAGGGGCAGATATTATTACTTTTTCCATTTTACAGTCAATGAAACTTATCATTCCAAACCCCATGTTTTTAACCACAACACTAACAGTGACTACATTATCTTTCTTAATAGACATGAACTTATTAAAAACAAAGATTATGCCTAAATCATCTCTGTATTCCCAGAACAGTGGCTGATATAGTAGGTAATCCATAATTGTTTGCTAATTTAATCTTACTAACATAACCAATTTCATCCTGCCTTCTCCCTACTGAATACCCTTTGGTGACTCCATATTGTTTACTACATCAAGTCTAAACTCCTTTGACTGGCTTTAAGTTGGGCCATGATCTGTGACAACTGTTCCTAGCAAAGTTTAAAAAAAATTAACAATGCTCGACTTTTATTTCAGAATTGGTTACTCTTCCTTAAGCTGTGTAACTCTAATTCAACACATGAAATAAACTAAGCTACCAGTAAAACTCACCTGCCATCACGGGATCTGTGGAGGCTGCCGTGGTAGCTGCTCACTTTGCTGTGGACACTTCCTGCTTTGCTTCTCTGATCATCCACCATAGCCAGCTGAGTGGAAGAAGCATGTGTGGATGTTCCTTGAGTGGACGTTCCTCTTGATTTTCTTATAATAGGAGTATTTGGATCCCTCAGGAGGGACTGAGCAAAATCAGGTTCTTGGAGTACCTGTCTGCTCTCATTCACTATCCTAGACAACAAAATTCTAAGTTTAAGATACAGATTAACATTCCTACAGACTAACAAACAATACTTTTGTGACACACTGACGTTACTCTTTAAATTAATTGCTCTCCACATAATGTCTTTAGGGCAGATATGACATTGTTAGCAGAGGAAAGAATATTGCAGAAATTCATGTCAATCTGTCCTCTAAAGTGATAGATGCAAAGAGGACTGTGCTAGAATAAGGAAATAAAAATTTTACTTTCAACTCTATCACCAAATATGTGATCTTAGGCAAGTCACTACCTCCTTTCCTTCATTTTCCTTATCTATAAAATGAAGTTGTACAATTTCAAAACTTTTAAAAAGTCCTTTTCAGCTAAAGAATTTTATGATTTGCATGAGCACCTAAATAGGTATTACTAGAAAAGTAGAGGGATTGTTTTATTGCATGGTTTATGGAAGTAATGGAGGCCCTCATCGTAGCACAGATACATTTTTTAACTTGTTAGAGCAGTTGTTTTAAGGCTACAACTTGATTTCCTAGCATAAGCAATTGTCTAGTGCTGGAATAAACATGAGTGGCCATAATTAGAACAAAACATATGAAAAATTAATTTAAGCAAACATAGTTAAGTTCGTAAAGGCTTAAGGAAAAAATTTAAGGGGATAAGTTACTGTCAAGAGCAAAAGTTTATAACTGCTATGAAAGTGTATCTGCTATGAAAGTGTTAAATGCAGATACATGCTTATGACAATGAACAAAGCAGTAATTAATTTAATAAAAGAGCCAATTAAATAGTTGCAAAGATCAGTGTCTCAGTTTATGTAACTGACTTGAGAACCACAGTTAAAGCTAAAATTTGCTAACAATTTCATTACAAAAATACTCCAATGTGTAAAGATTGCATCATATAGTGAGAAAGTGCAAATATTCTTTTTTCAAATTACAAAGGCATTGTTGTTGTTTTTAGTGCTGGGGTAGAAGGGCTGAAGGAAGACTATTCGTTGAGTACCTGCATTGTACCAGGTATTTTAAATACATTCTCCTTTGATCCTTTTTTAAAAAAAATTTAAAAATTGATTTTGAGAGAGAGAGAGGAAAGGAGAGGGAGAGAGAGAGAAACATCGATCAGCTGCTCCTACATGCCCCCTACTGGGGATTGAGCCCACAACCCGGGAATGTGCCCTGACCAGAAATCGAACCTGCAGCAACCTTTTGGTGCACGGGATGACACCCAACCAATAGCCACACCGGGCAGGGCTATCCTTCTTAATAATGTTTTTATTATGGAAACTAATGTCCTGAGAGAGTACTTCTAAGAGGATATTAGGTATACTGTGGTTCTCATTTTATAGATGAAGAAACTGAGGTTCTAAGGGATTAATGGACTTCCTAAAAGACACACAACAAAACCAGTAGTCAGGGATCAAACTTAAGTTTAAAGTGGCTTCGAAGCCAATCATAAAGTAATGATAAAATAATGTTTACATATATCCTGAAAACAAAGTGTCAAAAACTAGACAGAAGAAAGAACAAGAATAGTTTTTAAGAAAAATACAGTATTTGTTCCTCTGTCATCAATACATATATATGTACATCCCAAGTCAGTCTTGACTACTGACTTTATTTTCTAAATTTAGTTTTAAAATTTGGTTCAAACTGATTTCTGATTGTTCCAAAGATTTAATCCACCTTCAAATGGTGAAGGTTTGTCCCCTCATTTTACAGATAAGAAAACAAAGATCCAGAAAAATTAAGTGATGTTACCCAGACAATTCTAAAAGAAAATTTCTAAAAATATTTCAATCAGTGTCAGAATTATTAGCATAAGCAGTCTTAAATGTGGCTTCACTTAGGGGGAGAACACTAATTTGATTAACACAGTTTTAGAAGCCAATCTCTATAGCACAGTATAATAAAGGGGTTAAGAGCAAAGACTAGAGTCTACAGTCAGAATGCTTGGGTTTGAATTTTAATTCTAGCATTCACTAGCTATGAAACTTTGGTTCCAAGCCTCACTTACCTTATCTGTAAAATGACGATCTCTCTCACAAGGTTGTTTAGAAGATTAAATGATTTAATAATGTATAAAATGTGTAGGAAAGGGTGTGCTCAGTTATTTGGTAGCCATTATTATGATTACTTGATAGTCATTTCTCAAAGGTTAAACCAGGCAAGCACTAGAAATAGCTATAGGATGCTCACACTCTTGAGCTCCAGAATACGGAGCTGCCAACTAGCCCAGAGCATAGTCCTAGCTGGGAGAATCACAATGACTTTGTTGGGTAGGGAATCCATGGTTGCAGAAAACCAACTAAAAGGATCCTTGGGAACTCTAATCAGTTTGAAAAGGATTCTGGCCCAACCAGGATCTCCCAATAACTAGGATAATTCCCCATAAGGGTAGGTTGGGTTTAGCTCTATCTGGAATTTCCAATACAACCCCATACAGAATTGTTTGTGCATGGTCCAGAGGTGACCAGGAATATTTAATTCAATCCCCTTCCTCAGCATTATGCTTTACTGTGATTAAAATATATTTAAATATTTCAACAAATACACAGATAAATCACAGTAAATCCTACAAAGAAGAAAACTCAGTGAAAGCAGGGACTTGGTCTGTTTTGCTTGCTATTGAATACCTGGCATCCCAAAATAGTTCATGGCACATAGTAAGCATTCAATAAAGACATTTTAAAGGATGGATCAATGCCTAGAAAATACATTTTGTTGTTGTTGAATAAATCTTTCCCCTTCTTTCCCTATGAAACTGTATTTAAAGGAGAAATACATTATATGATATCACTAGTAGCAGTCTCAGAATATGTATTTTTAAAATGTGACTATTTTATTTCAATCTAAACTGTTTCATAAAAACTGTTAATTACTAATATTTTAGAAAATACAGATTTTTGTTATTGAGGCACTTTAAGTTGTATAGTAAAGGTACATTAACCCATACAAGACACAACATTTTAAATAAAATCTTAAGAGCTTTCCATGGACCCTATATAGATTCCACTAACTTAGAATTTAGATATAGTATTCATATAAGATTTATTCTGAGTCTTGTTTTATTTTATGAACTAAGGGTTCAAAAAATTAATGATTCCTTAAATATACCCTCAAAAGACTGCTTTGGTAAGTCTTATAGTTACCACGATACTCTAATTATGCAGTGTGGCCAACTAGGAATTGAATTAAAATACTTTCTTAAACATATTTCATGTTAACCTAATGATACAACTTTTTCTATTTTGGCTTTAATGTATACTACATCAGAATGGAATAACATACTATCTCTTTAAATCATTTATGGTATATTTGGAAGAACAATAAATAATTGGAAATAGAAGCCTAATCAAATACCTGTGACTCTGGTCAAGGCACTTAACCTCTCTGTGTCTGTTTTCTCATCTGTAACACAGAGATTATAATACATACCAACCCTCACAGATATATCAAGAGGGTAACATAAGAATATATATAAAAGCATTAATTTGTTTTTAATTTTAAGGAAAATTATTTGAATTTTTAAAACTAAAGATTGGCCTTTCTTCATATATTTTAAATTAGTAAGGAAGGGATCTTAAGCCCAATTCTACTTGGCTATCTTCTCAGAGTAAGTTTTTAGCATTTAAAAAAAAATTAATTTGAGAAACATTAATTTGTTGTTCCACTTATTGATGCAGTCATTGGTTGATTCTTGTATGTGCCCTGACTAGAGATTGAACCCACAACCTTGGCGAATCGGGATGACACACTAACCAACTGAGCTACCCAGCCAGGGCCAAGTTTTTAGCTTTTAATTAAGACATGCTACTGTGTCAGTCTTAACTAATGGCAGCTGAAGTTACAATCTTATTGGAATACTTCCTCCAAATACAAATTATTTTAATGTAAGCAACACAAAAAAATTTACATGAACGTGAAGTTTGTAAACATTGCGATACTTTACTTTAACTTACTCTTTTTTCCTACGACCATGAAAAAAACTGGCCCATTCAAAGCATGTCTTTTTGCTTCCAACCCAAAAAATGGAGGGAATACCAACTATGAGAGCCATCAGGTATTTCATCAGAAAGAGAATCAGGTCTGGACGACTCATCTGAGTGACCTAAAGAAGGGAAAGAAAAATATCTTAAACATATCAAAAGAACCTATTAAAGGCCATTATAAAATCTTTAAAATAAAATAAACAATAGTAAAATAATTCTACAATTTGATGTTTTCACTTGTATAGTTCTATAGTTAATTTTCTGGTTATATGGAAAGATACACTCCTGAACATTTGACGATAAATTTATAATCTATATTTTTAGTCCTATGTTTTTCTTATTAGCTCAGATTGGCCACCTTCTAAAAAAAACATTAATGTCCAAATAAACCATGAATAGACATAGAGGCTCAAGTAATACCTATACTGGCCAATTTTGCTACTCCTATATTTAAAAACTGTTATCTTTAATATGCTTTTCCATCTGCCTACTTCATCTTTACTCTGACTTTTTTCAAGCTTCCTCTTTAATCTATAAATTATTTGTAAATGCATTTTCTAGTTTTTTGTCAGATGAGTTTTTCAAAAATTTCGTTTTAATGCTGGACTCAAGTTTAATTATTGTGGTAAGAGAAACTGGTCTATAGATTCTAGTTACCTTAAATTTTGGAGACTTTTGTGATTTAGGACACAATTTTTCTAAGTATTCCTTATGTGCTCAAAAATAACACATATTCTCTATTTGTTGGGTACAAAATTTTCTATATGTATTAGTTCAACTTCCATTAGTTGTGTTGTTCAAATCTTCCCTATATTCTTGACAATAATGCTCTAGCTGCTTATTTTACTTTATTAATACTCTTCACCTTAAATTGTATTTTATCTGACATTAATATTGTCACATCAGCTTTTCTTCCATGTTCAAATAGCTCTAGCTGTTCCTCCCATCTGTCCTAGTTCTATCCTCTGGAGCTAAAAAGAATACAGCTACCATTCCAGAAGTCTAATCGATTCAATGAGATACCTGCCAGAAGCAAAACTTAAAAACATAGTGTAAGTACTGGGAACAGAGAGACAATAAAACTATCCAAAAGATCCAAGAGAATCAACTGGGGGGGAAAAAGAAAGAAACAATGAAAGGTTCAGTAATTAAGCTGGACAAGATTAATATACAAAGATCAAATTTTCTTATATATCAATAACCAGATAAAAAAAATGAAAAACCCCTTCCAAGGTAAAAATTTTATTCTTGAGGAACTTCATACTGCACATTTTCAGTCACATAAGAAAGCAAAAATGGCCTGGCCGGGCGTGGCTCAACGGTTGAGCATCGACCTAGGATCCAGGCGATCAGGGTTCGATTCCCGGTCAGGGCACATGCCCAGGTGCGAGCTGCAGCTGATCAGTTGACTCTCTCATCATTGATGTTTCTATCTCTCTCTCTCCCTCTCCCTTCCTCTCTCTGAAATCAATAAAGATATATTTTTTTAAAAAAAAGGAAAAATGTTATCTTCCCCTCATCCTAGACATAAGAGCACAAAATTTCTTTTTAAATCATGACACTTAGAAGTTTAGCATCTAAAACGAACAAAAAGGGGGAAAAGGCACTTATTATATATTCCAGATTTCTTTGGTCAGGTTTCTCCCCAAGTGGTATTAATATTTCTTCTTTCAAGTCATATTACCAAAACAGTAAAAACCTGGAAAAATATATAAATCTAGAGATTACATACCATATCCCATACCAAGATAAATTCCTACTGGATAAAAAATTCAAATGTAAAAAATAAAAATCAAACAACAAAAAGAAGCCATGAAGTTCAAGATAAAAGCTTTACTCTCAGGGTAGAGAAAAACTGTCTAGCTATGACACAAAATCTAAAAGCCATAGAAGTAAACATAAATAAATCTATCATAAAAGTGAAGATACATCAATAAAACCGCAGCATTTTAAATGGCCGTAACTTCCATAACATAACCAAAAGACAATAAAAAGAGCAGACATAAAATTGTTGCAAACATTATGGCAGATAAAGGAGCCAATTTTGTTAATTAAGAATTACAAATAAGAAAAAAATCTACCACCTACAGAAAAATAGGTAAACTATGTGGATAGTTTACAGAAATTTAAATACAAATATGAGCGCAACTTCAGTTTTTTAAAAATTACAATTACATAATGATTTTTTTAGCCTATTAGATAGCACATCGTATTAGCAAATGTGTGGAGAAATACACTCTTATATATTGCAGATGAAAATATAAATTCATACAACCTCTGTAAAAGACAATTTGGCAATATTTATAAAAAGTTCACTCTTTGTGAAACTTTTGTATGTCAATTATATCTCAATAAAAAATTATACCTTTTGATCAAGCAATTATTTTAAAAATTTATGCTACAGATATAATATTCACATATATGTGAAATGATGTATGTACAAAGATGTCTGCAATAATAGTAAAATATTAGAAACACTGTGGTTTATCCAATCAGTGGCATCCTATGTCATAAAAAATACTGACGAAGCGTTTCTCTTTAGATGTTAAATGACAAAAAAGAAAAATGTGTATAACAACTACCATTTGAGTAAAAAAAGGGGGGGAGTAATATACTTGCTTGTATATAAATAAACATTGTTCTAGGTATCTACTGCTGTGTAAGAAACCACACCAAAATGTAATGGCTTAAAAGAAGAATTTATTATCATCTCTGACAGTTCTGTGAGTTGACTGGGCTCAGCTAAATGACGCTCAGATTCTCAATGTAGCTGCAGTCAGATGACAGCTGGGACTAGAATTACCTAAAAAAAGACTGAGCTGAACAGACATATAAGATGGCTTCTTCACTCAAATGTCTGACATCTCAGCTAGGATTGCTGAAAAAGGTGGGAGCTGGCTGGGGATTTCTCTCCCTCTTTTTCCCTCCCTCCTTTCATGCAGCCTGACCACACATAGCTTATGACTAGCCTGGGATTCCATACATCTTGTTTCAGAGCAGTCTTACTTCTTACTGAAGACTGGCTTTTCCCAGAGCAAGCATTCTAAGGGAACTTGGCAAAAGCTGCAAGACTTCTTAAGACTTAGCCTCAGGGTCATGCAGAATCACTTCTGCTCATTGTACTAATCAAAAGAAGTCACAGAGCCAGCCCAATTCAAGGAGAGGGACCACACAAGAGCAAGAAGTGTGGTTCATTGGCTAGAGGCAGAAGGGTGCATATCTCCAAAGAGTAGCTACCAAAATATTATAAAAATATACAGAAAAATGAAAATAGTGGTTATATTGATGGGAAGGCATTTTCTCCCTCTGAGCATGTTTTACAATAATTTTCCCCTGACATTTAGGAATATTTTAAAGTGGAGAAAATTATATGTATATAATTAACATTTACAAAACATATGTAACCAGAAAAACTTTTACCATATAAATGGAATGCCAAAAGCTCATGTGATACAATGTAAATGGATTATAGTAGGTATCAATAAATGTTCTACAAATGAATTGCTCTAAGAAATTATCAAAAATCATAATTGACATTTAATATATGGTATTACAGTGACTATTGTAACTATCTAAAGCACGCTATATAAATAAATGACCAACTAGATAAAGAACATTATGATGAATTATAAATGAATCAATGTCCAAGACTTATGTTCTGCATTCACACACACACACACACACACACACACACACACACACACACACACACACACACCATCTTGTGACTTCCTTACATTCTCTGTTATGGCACATTACTTCTTAACAATAGATTTTCACATAATATTAAGAAAGAACAAATATATGTAGCATATCAAATGGGTTAAAATATATAAAGTACTTAGAACTGTGCATGACACCTAATAAATGCTCAAACATGTGGTACATGAAGCTACTGTCCCAAAAGATACTAAAAGGTAATCCACAATAAGATATTCTGTGGTAAAATAAAATTTGGATGTTATAATCCTTCCTTGGAGATTCACATGCACATTCATACACAAAAGGCTCTGAGAAGTCCTGAAATAAGGAACTGTTTATCTGTTTATCCCAGTGTTTCCTATGCTGCTATACACTTAAATTTCCCCATCTGAAAATTAAGGAGTTAGAATATGTAAATTCTAAGGCTTATCCTAACAGCCTATGACCCTAATAATCTTGAAATTTTTCCTAGGGGAATTAGAGACTAGTTTTTATTACATCTAATTTTGCTCCAAAAATTATTTTCCTTTTCCATGATTTAAAAATCTATAGTACCAGTTGAAGTATACACATTAACCATGATTGTACACATTTTTTTTGGCTCACAAAAAACAGTAAGTTCCTATAAAAGTGATGGAAGGGGAAGAATGTGACCATTGAGAAGCATGCTTCAAGTCACATCTGCTTATATTCAATGAATAGTGAGAACACAATGACTGATTGAAGAAAATTATTTGTAAATGTAAAGACATAGCTTACATAAATTTATATAATAATGTAGCTTAATGAAGATGAAGAGGCCAAGGACCTAAAAATTAAAACTAGTAAAATTGTAATCAAAGAAGTATCGTGGCAGGTTTAATCAGAGTTGAGCAAAGAATTAGAGGTACTGTGTGACATGAAAAGTGCACTGGCCTAAACAATGTGACCTTCGTGAAATCACATAAAATGGGGGGCTTGAACTTAATGACTCTGGGGCTGCAGTCAATTGACTGACCATTTGCAGTCTAAAATACTCTTCTTCAGAGACAGTATACAGTCTAATCCCTTTATTTACGTATGTGGAATCAAAGTCTGGGAAAAGTGAATCAATTTGCTCAAGGTCATGTAGCTAATTAATTCAGTGACTTAAATACATAGTGCCTATATGTCCTGCTACAAGAGCTATACCAGTAAATGAGTAAAAAATGCCCTGCCCTTTTGAACTTACATTCTAGGGAAGGGTATGGAAAGGGTGAGCATGGAATACTGTCAATAAACAAAGAAATAAAGAAATCTAATAATTTCAGATAGTAATAAACTCAGAACTAAAGCAGATTAGGGAATAACATTTTGGGATATGGTGTGGTGTATGGGGCATGTATTTTAGATCAAAGTGGTGAGAAAAAGCCTCTCCAAAGACAAGACATTTAAGCAGGAACTTGGAGTATATTCTGCAGTAGGAGTATTTCAAGTGGAAGGAAAAGCAACAACCATTGTTATCTCCAAAGAACAAGAAGGAGACTGGTATGGCTAGAGCTGAGCACAAGAGGAGAATTGTAGAAAATAAAGCAAAGCAGTAGAGAGGGGCCAAATTATATATGGTCCTGCAGGTAATGGTAAAAATCATGGTTTTTATTCTAAAGGTAATAGGGAGACATCAGAGGGTTTTGTTTGAAGGAGCAACATGATCTCATTTTTTGAAAAGATCACCCAGGCTACTGTGTTGGAAATAAATTGTAAAGGAACAGGAATTGAAAAGCAAGTAGATGAATTGGAAGGTCATACTAGAAGTATCGGCCTGGACTAAGGTAGAAACGGAGGTGGTGAGAAGTTGATGGGTTGTGTGTGATATGTGAGAAAGAGGGCTCAAAGATGGCTCCAAATTTGAGTCTGAGCAACTTTTGGATGACGGTACCACTTAATGAATGGGGAAGAACTGGAGATAGGATGTAGGAAAAAGGTTTAAGGAGAAAAATGAAGAGTTCTATTTTAGATACGTTAAGTTGGAAATGCCTTGTAGACTTCCAAATGAAAATATCATGTAAATAGATATGTCTGGAACTCAGAAACAAAGTTGGGTGACACAGTCTAAACTATGGGAATATATAAGATTATCCAGGAAAGGGGGCAGGGGAAAAAAAGAGAGCCTAGGTGAGACACCATATCTCACTACTTTTATAGTGTTTTAAACTGCATTGCACTTTCTTTCATAAATTAGAAATATTATCTATATAATAGATATGCTTGAATTAAAGAGGAGTGCTCAAAACAAGATCAACAATAACACCAACCACCAAAACCTTCAATTAGGCAAGAAAGTACAGTGAATTAGAAAACAGGGATGGAACATTTTGTATTATAAAGTTCTGGTTAAAGCCAAAATTCCAGGGTGAACAAGTCAGCACCTGCCCACGAAAGAAATACAGTGGGAAAGCAACTTAAGCAACACCTGTTTTGTGAATGTGCCATTAGGCAGAGTGTTGGAGCCAGAGGGCCAAGACACTGGGGAAGAATGGTCAAGCTACTGCTATAAGGAAAGAAGTTTTCCCTTATAAACAAGGAAAAAGAGGAAGGACAATGCATTACTATCTATTTATAAATCGCATAAGGAACCCCCCAAATTTCAGGCAATTAGTATGTAAAATAGGATATGTACTAGCTATAAAGGCAAAACTCATTAAAGGAAAATATTTAAATAAAGGAATACAATGTTGTTTTTATTAAAATAACCTTATAACGAACTAAATGCCTATAATTTTTTTGAGAAAACCCCCACTAAATATCTCAGTTCCTTGTATAATTAAAATGGACAAGTGAGAAACTTTAAAACTCTTTTATAATTGTCCTTTAAAAACACTATATTCCTGCCCTGGCTGGTGTTGCTCAGTAGTTAAGAGTATTGGGCCAAACCTGTGTTGCAGGTTTGGTCCCTGGCCTCGGTGAGATGCCGGAGGCAACTGGTCAATGTGTCTTGCATGGATGTTTCTCTCTCTCTCCCCTCCTCCCTCCCTCCCTTCCACTCTCTCTAAAAATCAATGGAAAAAAATACCCTTGGGTGAGCATTAAAAACAACAAAAAAGCCCCCCCCAAAAGCCCACACTATACTCTTATTAATGTTAAAATATATCCTGATATATTTCTTTGATCTATTTACTGGGAACTGTAGGGAACCTAGGCAGAGAAGGAAGACTACCTGTATTCACTGTAAGCTCTCTATCTTGATTACTGTCCTTTTTCTACATGGTCTGGGGAGCTGTTAACAGCCTGCATTCACTATCTTCAGAACAACTGATCTCCACTAACATCACTCTAATTTTAATCAACAGAATTTTGCAATATGAATTTATTCAATCATAATATGGAAAATATTTTCCATGTTTAGTTCTTCCAATTTAGATTCATAATCCATCAAAGACCCCAGGGGTTAAATTCTTTTTAATTAAACAGAAAAAATTATTCATGCTAAAGAGGGGAAAAAGCATTGTAAAAAAAGAAACCCTCCAAGGGCATACTTGTGATTATTGTGGTAGCCTAAATTTCTTATTTCTGAGACTTTGGCTTTGAATAAGGTTGACAGAGTTCTTGGCTTCTTTCTATACTTTACTAATGGAGACACATATTGCATTAGGTTTACTTTCATTTTAAAAAATAGATTTATTTAAAAATGTTGGCATATACTGAGTCTGTGGTCATCAAAGCCCACATAAAAATAAATTACTGATCAGGCTCATGCAGAATCTGTCATGTTGATAAGTGACAGCAGTTCTAGAACGGAGGTCTTCTGATTGCATATTTTGTGCACTTATAATACACTGCTTTATCTGTCTTCATTTTTATTCTGTTTTGGAAAGTCCTACTTGTCCTATCAGATATAAAGACCTACCATAATGCCACAGTAATTAAGACAATGATAGAAGAGTAAGCAAAGATAAAAACAGACCATGGAAAAGAACAGTGAAAGAAGTTTCACATATGGAAACTTGATATGTGAGGCAGCATTACAGTTCACTGGAGAAAGGATGGACTAGTCATTAAATGGCACTAACTGAATATCTGCATATTTAAAAAATTAGTATTTCCTCCTCACACCAGATGTGATAAATCCTACAGGTTAAAAATCCACACCTGAAAAGCAAAATTTTAAAACTGCAGAGGAATATTTTTATGACCTTAGGGTAGAGAATTCTTAAAGAAGATACAATTAAAAAAAACACACAAGAAAAAGATAAATAAATAATATATACATTAAATTCTACTGATCAAAGGGCATGATTTAAAAAGTGAAAAGCCAAGCTAGATATCTGTAATGCATAAAATGGACAAAGAATTATAATCCAGCATAAGTGTTTATAAACAAGCAATTTACAGAAATCTAAATAGCTAATAAACATAAGTTCGATCTCATTAGTAATCAGGAAAATACAAATTTAAATAGCAATGAGGATCGCCAATAAGATTGGCAAAAATTAAAACATCTGATGATACCAACTGATGATGAGGATGTGAAACAATGAGAACTCGCTGTACTTTCACGTGAGGTTTTAAATTGGTTCAACAACTTGCAATCTGGCAGCATCCAGTAAAATTGAAGATTCACATATGTTATGAACCAACATTTCCCTTTTTAGGTGTATATATTATAAACTCATGTGGATACACAAAAATATTCAGAGCAGAATTGTTTATAATAGAGGAAAAACAAGGTACAACCTAAATATCCATTAAGAGTAAAACAAACAAACGTGATACATTCATACAATATAATGTTGTACAGCAGAGAAAGCAAATAAGCACATACATATTACCAGAGACAAACCTCACAAACATAATGAATGACAAAAGCAAGCTGCAAAATATATATACAGCTTTGACATTATAAAGTTTTAAAATACTCAAACTAATACTAAATATTTAGAAAAATATATGAGTAAATATATAAGTAAATACACCAAAACTCCAAATCCTGGACAATAGTTTAGAAGGGAGATTGGATCACAAAGGAGGAACTGGTGTTTTGTTAGTGTTTTCTTTATTAAATGGGTGGTATATCTATTAGTATTCAATGTATACTGTTATTCTTTATTCATATCTATATGTCAGAAACATTTATAATACCTTTTAAAAAGAAAAGACAAAAAGGAAGTCAAGGCTCCTACAATTACAATACAGTTTGTTCCTGTCAGGGAGGCAACAGTTTTGAAATTAAAGCAAAATTAGATAGGGTAACTAAAGTAAAAAGCTAGCAAGTAATTCACTTCTTTAACTAGATATAATTCACTCCTAGTTCTATATCTGTGTATCTTCCTTTTACTCCCTAAGTTTATCTTCTCCTATCGTTGGCCCACCAATTTATTTGCAACCCTGTGAAAAACAAGTATAGTAAGCTGGGATTTCAATTTCTACGCTTTCCTTTTATTATTAGAGGGAATCCATTTAAAGATTAAAAAACAAAATTTATTCCATTACTTAAGGAACACATAACTTCTCAAGTGATAGGCAAAGAGATGAGAAAATGGCTTGATGAGTAAATTGACAGGAAATAAAGTTTGTCTGGTTCAGAAGAAACCGATACAGCGCATAATGCTCAGAGAAGTAACCACAGATTATCACAAAGATTTATAATGACACTTGGATATATTGTGCCTATTACAGTGGTACCTTGGTTTTCGAACGTCTCCGTTGATGAACATTTCAGGTTACAAATGCCGTAAACTCGGAAGTAAATGCTTCGGTTTTCGAACACGCCTTGGCAGTCGAACATGCCACACGGCTTCTGCTGAGGGCAAGATCCTGAGGCCCGGCTGTTGGCTGTTGATCCCTCGATTTTTGAAAGTTTCAGAACTTGAACGGTCTTTCAGAACAGATAACATTCGAAAACCAAGGTACCACTGTATTTAATTAACCTCAGAGAAAACTCACAAATGGGGAAATAAAAGGCTTAGAGCCAGTTTACTCAAAAACTTAAAATGAAAACAGAAATGTTATCTCAATTCTATTCTATAATTCCTTTGCTTTGATGACATTATGAAATAAAATTTTTCACTCCTTCAGAAGTTACGTTAGATTAAGCAAAAGACAACACCTTGAACTTTCATCCAAGTTATACCTGAGGGAAAAAGGATCACGCTGATGTCATTTGTCTTATGAGCTAGAAGTAATTAGAAAATGGAACAGTATACTTACTGAACACATATACTTTATAATAATGTATGGATGCAATAATAACTGGGAAACAAGTATTTTTAAAACTGTAGAATTTATGCTTAATCTTGATGCACATAAAGAACTCTAATCTTCATTCACAGTATAATGACACCCATTCATCATGTGAAAAGCATAATCCTTCCTTTTTGAAATGAAAAAATAAACTATTGGTTTCCCCCCCAAAACAAATCAAAGGCAGATCATTTTGAAAAGTTCCAGTCTCTTCCAAATATAAACTGCAGAATAAAAAAAAAATTTTAATTAATTTATTAAGTATAGAACAATAAAACAGAAAACATGGTTTAGACTTTGCCAAGCCTTACTATAACACATCAACTCCTTCAGCCCTGTAAAAACTATTTAGGGCATAGACCATGAAAGGCAACAAAAGCAAAAATAAACAAGTGGGACTATATCAAACTACAAAACTTCTGTACAGCACAGGAAACCATAAAAAAAAAAAAGCAAAAAAAAAAAAGCCCACTGAATGGGAGAAAATATTTGCAAATCATGTATTTCATAAGGGGTTAATAATATAAAATATCTGACAATTTCAATATCTGCAGTTATGATCTAAGTTTGATGTTATGCCCAACAAGCCAAAAAACTACCAATCTGATTTTTTTAAAAAAAGGAGGGTGGAGAAGCATACTTTGTCAGGATTTCTAGATCACCATTAATTGATTTCTGAAGCAAATCATTCATTTCAGCATTAACCCAATTCTGGTCTATGTACAGATTTTGCCCTATTTTTTTTTCTACTGGGTTTTTGGTGTATTTTTTAAACCCACAAATTACATTGTTATTAGTATTTTATACAAACAATATTTGTTTAGCTTTATATACATGTTTACAACTTTATTTCTGCATTTCTTCTTACATCTACTTTTCTTCAGAGATCATTTTCATTCCTCTTGAAATACAACTTTTAGAAGTTCCTTTAGTACAAGTCACTTGATGGTGAACTGTTTTTATTTATATAAAAATGGATTTAATTTATCCATGTTCTTGAGAACAGGTTGAATTTTCCAGAAGATTCAGAGATGAAATGTGGGGTGCAAGATGTTTATGAGAGAATAGTATCTGTGAAGGAAATGGGAGTGGAAACAGATTGGGCACAGGAGGAAGTTGACCTGCCTTGCATTCAGAAAAGCCTCTGCCAAACTGGTAGGGAGCTGTTCTGGAGTGAATGATATTTAGAGGGTCTCATGTTGGGACAAAGGCCAGCCTTCTTAGCCCACCTGACAATCTCTCATTGCAGGCAGCCCCAGGAAGGACATGACCTCAGAGAGGGCAGCTCTCTGTGGCTGAAGGGTGGCTGCTGACCACACTTCTGAAGCTGAGCAGCAAGTCTTTCTTTGAAGGAAATCTGACAGTGCATCTCCATGCCTACGAGTTTCACAAGGTATGAATTCCTGGTTGAAAAGCTTTTTCTCTCAGTATTTTAAAGATATTATCATACTGTCTTCTGGCTTTCATTGTTGTTGTTGAGAACTCTGCTGTCCTTTTAAGTGCTGGTCTTTTTTTGATGATCTGTACTTCCTTTGAGACTGCATTCAAGATTTTTGTCCTTGGCATTTCACAGCTTCACCATAGTGTACATTTTTTATTTATCCTGCTAGGGGTATATAATGCCTCTTTGATCTGCAAATTCATGTGTTCGACATTTCTGGAAAATTTGCAGTCATTATCTCTTTAAATATTGTCTCTCCTACATTCTCTCAATTCCCTTCTCCTGGAACTCCCTCCTGAGACTCTAACTATACTCCTATTAGGCCTTTTCATTTTGGCCCCCATTACTTTTTTTTTAAAATAAATCTTTATTGATTTCAGAGAGAGGAAGGGAGAGGGAGCGAGAGATAGAAACATCAATGATGAGAGAGTCATTGATTGGCTGCCTCCTGCGTGTCCCCTACTGGAGATGGAGCCTGCAACCTGGGCATGTGCCCTGACTGGGAATCGAACCCCGATCTCCTGGATCCTAGGTCAGTGCTCAACCACTGAGAGACATCCAGCTGGGCCCCATTACTTTTTTAAAAATATTTTTTAGGGAGAGGAAGGGAGAAAGAGGAACACTGATGTGAGAAACATCGATTGGTTGCCTCCCACATGCACCCCAACTAGGGATCAAACCTGCAAGCTGGGTATGTGCCCTGACCTGGATTCGAACCTGCAACCTTTTGGTGTACCAGACCGATGCTCCAACGAACTGAGCCACACTGGCCAGGATTGTCCTCCATTACTCTTAACATCACTTTCGTATTTTCCTTGTCTCTCTTGCTGCATTCTGGATAACTTGATTTTCACCTACATATATTAGTTTAATTTCTCTTCAAAGAGCAGTCTAAACTGCTTTATATTTTATTTATTAAATATATCTTTATTGATTTGAGAGAGGAAAGGAGAGGGAGAGAGAGAGATAGAATCAATGATAGATCAATGATGAGACAGTCAGTGATAGAGCCCGCAACCCGGGCATGTGCCCTGACTGGGAATCGAACCCCGATCGCCTGGATCCGAGGTCAATGCTCAACCGCTGAGCCACACCTGGCTGGGCTGCTTTATATTTTAAAAATTCATCAATTGAGTCTCTATTTCAAAAATTATCTTTCTGGATATCTAATTTTTTAAAACACTGTTATTTATTCCAAGTAATTTCTTGTAGACTGGTAATCTTTGTGACTATTACTTCTACGAGTATTATATACTTACTATTATTCGGTATCTGACAATTTCAATATCTGCAGTTTTGATATAAGTTTGATGTTATGTCCAATGACTCTCAGTCATAGTGGCTTGCTTTCTCATGTATTTGGTGGCATTATATTGTGCTATTTGGTTAAACAATGAATGGGAATCCTGCAGGAACAATTTGTTTCTGCTGATTGCCAGGAGGTACAACTAACCTGTAAATAGTTCAGCCTATGATCATGGTGATTTAGGCTCACAAAGGAGTTCCTGGCTCCCTTTCTCAACTTTCTAGCTGGTCCAAGTCTCCATTTCCACCAACAGCAACCACACTTAGGTGACCTTTCCCCTCCCTTCTGCCTAACAGCCTCTGCATAATCAGTCTTAGATCCTTACTGCTAGCTCTAATTCATGCTTATTTTTGAAGCGGGGCATAGTTTGGAGATCTCCACTAAATCATGTAGTGTATTCTTTCCAGATTTTATTGGTTCAGACTTTGTGGATGCTGCTATTCATACATACTGTCAGGAGTCATACTGTCAAATGGAACTTGAGCTTATCATTTTCCTAATATTTTTTGAGACAAACTTCTTAGCACATCTTTAGCGAACTTACAAAATATTAGTGAACTAAATGATCTTAACAGTTTGTAAAGTGACTGATAGAATATTTGTATTCATAAAAGGATATAAAATGGAAGATTTCATATTTGACATGATCAGGTAGGTGGTTAGTAGTAGGAACAAAAATAAATAAATAAAAGGTCAGGTAACAGAAAAATCACCAAAAATAACCCACATTTATTTTCACTTAAAACAGTTCATCATCTATGTAAGGTCAAGGCCTTTTTATTTTTTTTCCAGTCTACCAATTAGTATTCCAGTTTTTTCTTACATGTTTAGTTTTTCTACAAGTTTATTCATCATCTGTGATTTCCAGTTTCTATTTAAAGTGAACAGAGAATTCAAATACTCATAAAGCAATCTAAGTATAAAATCCTAGATTTTTATCTCTTCAAATATCTGACAATTCATCTTGTCCATATGAACTTCGATAATAATCTTTTTAAAAAGATTAGTTTTAATAATAACAATGCTTTCTTTTCCAACCCACACTTCATTGGCTTACCTGAAATTTAATTCAACTCCATATTGAAGTAATAATACATACTACTGACATAAACAAGTTTTAGAATAAACATAATAACTTTAGAATAGACATAATAAACACCATTAACAACCACTGGTAAAGAAGAGAACTATGCAGGTATTCCAGAAAATAGTATTCTAGCTCAAACATCCAACATGTACTACTGGTCATCAGTTTATTTACTTCACAGAGGTCCTGGGAAGTATCTTCTAACCTAGCAAGCCAGCTAATCTGAAAAGTCAGTTATTTTGAGCATAACTGGTATCTGTTTATTGCACTCTCTAATATCTGAAGGCACTCAAATCTCACCTCCTGGTTCTACCTCTGACAGGTGTTTGAACTGGGCCAAGAACAAAAGAGAGTCCTAAGAGAGGACAAATAAGCCACTGTACCAACAGATGGACATTTTGTAGGAGGAAAAGAATTGTAAAGGATTAGGTAAAAACTCTAATAATCCTTTTTCTCTTTTTCCCCTTGCTAATGTGTCCCTTCCATTGGAAGGGCTACTAAAATTAGGGAGGGGCCAGGGAGAAAGTAGGCATGGAAAAGGGTAGCTTATGAAGGCTCAGCTATAAACCCTAGGGGGAAAAGTTATTTTCAGACCATCACTCACTTTCTCCAATTATGGTACAAGTAGTAAGGTTCAGATAGGACCAAGACCAGAAGTAAACCAAGAACAAAAATTTATAAAGCACACAATCTGGCCTTTCTCTTGTTAAAAGGGGACAGAGGAACTCCTCTAGACAGACACACACACGCACATACACCCTACTGAAGTAAACAGTACTGTATGCAGCTAGTCAAAGATTTGGGCTTCAGAATTATAGCCACCATTCTCTTTCCATCAGATACGCAAAATACAGTCTATAATGTTCACACAGGAACATGTACTTGCATGCAGTGCTGTATTTTGTGATAATTTTAAGACATCACATTTTTAATTTTCCATAGTTACCCTTTGGGATTAAAGTGCTATATTTTATTTGAGGGTAAAGATGACAAAACATTTTAAAAATTGTTAAAATAATTATCTGGTCACTTTTAAACCTTAGGATCTCAGGGAATTTTTTCCTATCCAACTTCTAAAAAGACATACTTTAACTTGGCTATGAAGAATATTCATTGGAAGTGCTGGAAAAATAAATGTACTCTCCTAAATTGGTCTTTGTACACTTATTAAACAATTTTGTATTTTTAGCCATAGTATAATCAATATCACTTTCTTTAAGGTGTTTTCACTAGGTTTCTCCTTATTTTTTAAAGGAACAAGAGTGAAAACTCATAAATGTACTCTAGTCACAGAATGATCTGATTTCCATATTTATTTTCTCCTACTAGACTATAAACTCCTTCAGGATAGGAGCTATATCTTGCTTCCTCAACAACTGTCAATATGTCATAATGGTAATATAATAAATGGCTGTTGCATTAGTAATTGAGTCTTATAAATGAAGGGGAAAAACCTGCGGTTTATGAGAGAAGTTTCTAGGTTCATTATTCAGTCCAATCCCCTAATTTTAGAGGTAAAGAAATTATAGAGTGACTAGTCTAAAGACACAAAGCTAGTCAGGGATACAGCCAGGACTAAATTGTCTCCCAAATACTCCTGTTTTTTGCATAACAAGAGGTGTAAAGTGATGGTAAGACTGTAAGCTTTGGAATCAGAAAGACATATCCCAGCTATCACTTACTGTTTGAATTTGGATAAGTTGTATAACTATGAGACTCAGTTTCCATATTTGTAAAATTGAGTACAATCTAAGTTACTGGGCTATAGTGAGAATTAAATGAGATAATGGCTGAGTTCAGAACATGGTGCATAGTAAATACTTAATAACTAGAAGCTTCTATGATTATTATATTATTTTGCTTCTATTTTATAATTCCCATAAACTACTGAAATTATTTCCTTAAGTTGGTGTGGTGATGACTTTAAAAACTATTGGAAAATGGTTTATTGGCATGTCTTTAAAATGGTGTACTAGAATTTATTTTTATTTATTTATTGTAGCAATATAATAGTACTAGACTATACTGAATATTTTTAATACCATTTTGTAAATAGCCTAAAATGCTGATTCTTAAAAGCAGTCATGAGAATGAAGCTGACAATTTACATGGGACGGAAAAATGGCATAGGTCACCAACTGCTGTTATGAACTTTCAAAATTGATATAGAATAATGATTGCTATATAGATCAGGGATTGACAAACTACAGCCTATAGACCTAATCTGCTGCAACTGTTTTAGTAAATAAAGTTTTATTGGAACAATTCCATTTGTTTATTTATTGTCTAAGGCTGCTTTTGTATTATATCAACAGAGTTGAATATTTGCAACAAAAACCATATGGCAGGCAAAGCCTAAAATATTTACTACCTGATCTTTTATACAAAGTTTTCTGTGCCCTGTTGCAGATTGTGGCAGGTACACTGAAATTTTTTCTAAAATGTGTAAACCATTTGTATACCAGATATATCTGCAGTTAAGACTTAAATTGATCCCTAGTCAGGGGCATGCAGGAAGCAGCCAATCAATGACTCTCTCATCATTGATGTTTCTATCTCTCTCTTCTCCTCTCCCTTCCTCTCTCTGAAATCAATAAAAGATATATTTTAAAAAAAAAGACTTAAATTGAATTTATAGCTTAGGCTATTCTGTTTAACAGAGACTAGAATAATAGTAACTTGTACGTTTTAATACATTTATCCAAAAGTATCATTCGACAGCATTTTACACCTGTATACCTTATAATAGTATTGACAGTTTTCTATAAATCTTTACTATTCTATATTTCTATAATATAATATTTTCCTATAAAACAAGATATTTAGAATATTTTTTTTCAGGGAATTCTTACTGTTTTCCTCTATTATAGACACTAAACAATTCTAAGGAAATATTAATTTGGTACTAGGAAGTCATAGGCAGGATATTTACCACTTTAAATATTAATA
This sequence comes from Miniopterus schreibersii, assembly GCF_964146895.1. Lineage (NCBI taxonomy): Eukaryota > Metazoa > Chordata > Mammalia > Chiroptera > Miniopteridae > Miniopterus > Miniopterus schreibersii. The sequence goes on from NC_138105.1 coordinate 61,892,965, forward strand.
GCAGAGGAAAAAAATTAGGAGCACTATATATTTATACAGAAATATTCACTGTCCCTAATGTTGGAAGTGTAAAACATACCCACTCCCCTCATGATCCTTTCATAAACAATGATGATTCCTTTTGGAATTGCTTGGTAAAGAGAAGCACTATTATCAGAAAATGAAGCTAAAATCATAAGTTAGATTTGATGTTATTCTGCTAGTTTTGTGTTTTTCTGAATCAAGAGTAGATAAACAACAGATGGGTTGCCTTGTGTTGCTGAAAGAATACAAATAATATTTTTTGTTTGTTTTCTATAAAAATTTTTTTTTTTTAATTCTACAAATGGCTCTAATGTGAATTTGATAGTCTTAGCTAAGCTGCTTGTATTATGGTAACACATTCCTACTACTGACACAGGTTCTAGTATAAAATTTCTTTGGTGATACATAGCACTGCATTAGATGGATGAAAGAGATGAAAAAAATGAAGGGTCACTTTAGGAAAGAAAATGTGCTCTTTTGAAAATCCGTATTTAAAAGAAAAAAGTTATCATTCTAGTACAGAATATAGGGGTAATCCTTTTTCAAGCTTCAAGAAGTATGTACCTGTAGAAACAGACTATTGAAATTTTCCTTTGTGCAAGGCACTCTAGTAAGAGATTTAAATTTACAATCCCCTTTAATTTTTATAGTCACCCATGAGGTAGATATTACTATAGGTAACATATTATTTCCTGCATTTTACATGGGGAAACTGAGGTTCAGAATGTTAGAGAATAAGACATAAACCCATGCCTTTAAAGCCCATGCTTTTATTTATTTCATTGATTTTACAGGGAGAGGAAGAAAGAGAGGGGGAGGGAGAGGGATGGGGAAGAGAGAAATGTGTGAGAGAAACATGGATGGGCCACCTCCCTGAATGCACCCCGACAGGGGGATCGAAACCTGCAACCCAGGCATGTGCCCTGACTGGAATGGAACTCTCGAATGAGATGATGCTCAACCAACTGAGCCACATCGGCCAGGGCTAAAACCCATGTTTTTAGCCAAACACTATGTTTGTTATATTGAAATGCTTTTGTAGAAAGATCAACAACCTTTGAGACTTGTAACTCTATCATAAAATGCTTTGAGCCTCTAAGAAGGCATTAAATCGAGGAAATTACTTTTAAATAAAAAACCCCCGAAGTACCTGAAAAATTACTAATATGTTAAATAATATATCAGATGGAAATGCACTCTAGGCATAAACTGTACTGATTTTAAATTGTAAAATAGACATTATTCTGACAACTTGGGCTACATTTCATTATTAATTCTGGATTCAGGCATTAAATATTACTTTCTCAAGGATTATTTAATATATATTTTTAAAAAGTGTTCTTGATAAAATCAGTTAGTATAAAGTATTTTAAAATCTAAGCAGTCAATTTGTTTACAGCAAGGATACTATTTTAAATATTTTTAAATATTTTATACAAGCCCATTTTTTCTTCAAATTATGGACTTAAATACATGCAATTTGCATTAAACACAACTGACATTTTGAAACAATGTGATCAACTGCTTCTGAAACTGATTTTTCAAATATCTGAAACCTTCAATAATATAAGAAATGACTATAAGCAACCTCACTGATTTTTAAGCAAACATATACAAACATTATTCTCTAAGTCACCCAGCAGGCTACTCTAAGGATAACATCACTGCTTAATACATTTTAAAAATGTCTCATAATAAATTATCATCAGAGCCTTCTAGTATTCTTTTAGGCATGTTCAGTGATAGCAAATCTTGTTCAATTATGTGTGGATATTACTTCAAATAAGAATTTAATATCTCAGGTACTCAATTCACAAGTCTATGTAAGATTCTTCTCAGTAAAATCATGAATGAAAACTAGTATTAAAATTCTAATATTAGAATGTTAAAAAATCAAAGTAGGACAAATATTGTATGATACCACTTGAATGAGGTACCTAGAGTTATACAGGCATACCTCATTTTATTGTACTTCAAAGATAATGCATTTTTTACAAACTGAAGGTAAGACCCTTCACCAGCAAAAAGATTGACTATCTGAAGGCTCAGATGATGGTTAGCATTTTTAGCAACAAAGTATTTTTCATTAAGGTATGTACTTTTTTTTTAAAGACATAATGCCACTGTACACTTAACAGACTACAGTACAAGTGTAAGCATAATTTATATGCACAGGAAAACCAAAAAATTCCTGTGACTTGCTTTATTGTGATACTTGCTTTATTGCAGTGGTCTCGTCTGGAAATGAACCTGCAATATCTCTGAGATATGCCTGTAGTCAAATTCATAGAGACATTAAGTAGAATGATGGCTGCCAGGGGCTGGGAGGCAGGTAGGAAAGGGGAGTTATTAATGAGTAAAGTTTCAGTTTAGGAAGATGAAAAAATCCGGAGATGGATGGTGCTGATAAGTTGCACAAAAATGTAAATGTACTTAATGCCACAGAGCTGTACACTTAAAAATGGTTAAAATGTTAAATTTTGTTACCATTTATGGGGGATACTTTACTACAATTTAAAAAACAACAATAAAACCCTGGGTGACTGGCTCTATAATTTGTCAGTAGGGTCTAGTTTGGGTAGGCTACACTTTACTCTGTGGTAAGCCATATTATTTCTTTCTGCTTCAACTTTCTCCCTTTAGAGTGGCAGGAATGAAGCCATACTATTTATATCATAAGGTTGTTGTGGGTATCAAATAAAATTACAGATTTTACACACAGTGAAGTTTATAAAAATAACAGTTCATACTTATAAAACTTTATAAACTTTATCTTTTTGAACAAGCCAGATTTAACCCAACATCTATTACTTAAGATTGAAAAGCAAAAGTCACAAGGGAGTTCTTGGGATTCATACACAGAATAAAGCTTTAATCATACTTGCATCAGTCTTCCAGAACAGCCTCTGAACTTTTATGCTGGGGGAAAAAAATTAATACTAATACTAGGAAAGAAAAATAGTGCAGTGAATAAAAATCCATGTATCTGAATATTAATCTATGAGGTGTTAAATGTGAAAAACACCTCCTTCCATCAGGATGGGAAAATTTTCTATGAAGGAACAAAGGCTAGAGATTTCCCAACTTGAATGAATAAAATGTTCTCCAAAAAAACAAGTAAGTAAATAAAGTTGTTTGGAGCCAAGTATGGAAAACTGAGTAAGTAACCAACATGGTTAATAATGGTTTTTTGTCTAAACTTCAAATGACTAATAAATGCACTTCAGAAATCAGGAAATATTCACAATGCATGAGTTGAATTTTCAAGAATCCTGAAAAACAAATACAGCTGACCATTGAACAACACAGGTTTGAACTACGTGAGTACACTTTATATGCAGGTTTTTTACAATAAATATATGGTCAGCCCTCTGTATCCCGTTTTACAACCGTGGGCTCAACCAGCTGCTGACTGTATGTATGCATTGTTTTGGGGGAGTCAAAAGTTATATGCAGATTTTTTACTGTGTGGGGGCTGGTGCCCATAAACTCCACACTGTTCAAGGGTCAATTGTAATTCTGAAGAAAAGCAGTTGGAAGAAAGTAAGGTAAGAACATAAATAACTGAATTAAAAAGATAATCTTTTGGTAGATTGATCAACGGAGGGGGGGGGAAAGAATATATATTAGGAACCAAAAAGGAAATAGTAACAATTTTCAAAATAAAAAAATGTGAATAACCTTATACCAATTTACTTGAAAAAATATTTTTCTAGAAAAATATAAATTCCCAAAAACGCCTCAAGAAGAAAAGACCTGAATAAAACAATTACTATTAAAGAAAGTGAAATGGTAAGTTTTAAAAACCTAGTGCTTTCCACAACTTCTCTCTTCTTCAAAAATGCTATGATGCAAGAGTTTTTACGGGAGGATATACCAACCCTTTCAAAGACCAGAGAGACCTATTTATTATAAAAACTGTTTCAGAGAATGGGGAAAAAACCCCTCACTTTATGAAGCTATTATAACCTCAACACCAAAACTGGACAAGGGCAGTACAGAAAAGCAACAATTATCACAATCTATCTCACTCCTGAGTATACAGTAGTCTCCCCTTATCCCCAGTTTGGCTTTCTGCAGTTCCAATGACCTGTGGTGAGTCATGGTCTGAAAATGTTAAATAGAAAATTCCAGAAATAAGTAATTTATAAGTTTTAAATGGCACACTTCTGAGTAGGGTGATATAATCTCACACTGTCCTGCTCCATCCTGTCCAGGATATGAATCATCCTTTTGTCCAACATCTCCACATTGCATACAACACCTGCCCAATAGTCACTCAGTAGCCACCTGTTATCAGGTCAGCTATCTCAGTATCACAGTGCTGTGTTCAAGTCACCCTTATTTTACTTAATAATGACCCCAAAGGGCAAGAATTAGTGATGCTGACTATTGATGTGTCAGAGAAACTATAAAGTGCTTCCTTTAAGTAAAAAATTGAGTAATTGTTATAACTGTTCTATTTTATTATCGTTAATCTCTTACTGTTACCAATTTATAAATGAAACTTTATCGTAGGTGTGTATGTATAGGAAAAAAAAATAGTATATATAGGGTTTAGAACTATCTGCAGTTTCAAGCCTCCACTGGGAATCTTGGAACATATCCCCTGCGGATAATGGGGAACTAATGCAGATGCAAAAACCGTAAATAAAACAAGAACTGGAAACAAAGCAAGAGAAAAAGTTGTCCTTATTTGCAGACAATAGGGTTTTTACAAAGAATATCTGAGAGAATCTAAACACAATTATAACTAATAAAAGAGTTCAGCAGGGATGATCAATATAAAATCAATACACAAAAATCAATCAATGGCATTCTTGTACACCAGCAATAACCAATTTAAAATGTAATAGAAAAAATATCTTATTCACAACTGCAACAAAAACTTAAGGTACCCAGAAACAAGTGAATATATAAATAAACAAAAATATATTAAAACTCAGTATTATAAAAATGGCAATTTTCCCCACATTCATTTAAAATAAAAAACAAGTTCAATCAAAATCCCAACAATATATTTCATGGAGAAATTTTATATGATTCTAAAAATCATATAAAAAAGTGCCAAGAATGACTAAAATAATTTTGAAGAACAAGAAGATAGGGGAAATGTAGAATTGACACAAGGTTATACAAACAGACCAATGGAACAAAAGAGCCTAAAACTGAAACTTGTATATGACAGAGGTTGCATTACAATCCAGAAGGGCTACTTGATAAATGGTGCAGAAAGCATTCATATGGAAAAATAAAATCATGTTACTCATAATGTAGGCAAAAATATATTTCAAGGAATTAGACATATGAATGAAAAATTCAAATTTTAAAAAGTGCTAGAAAAAATATGGCAGACCACATTTAAGACTTCAGAAACAAGGAAGGATTTTTTAAAACACAAAAGGCAAAGGAAACACAAAAGACAAGCTACAGAGCAGGAAAAGATATCGGCAATAGAAATAAATTACAAAGAATTAATACCAAAAATATTTAAATTACGACAACAACAAAAGGCAAATAACCTAACAGAGCAATGGACAAAGGTAACAAATAGGCAAATCACAGAAGAGAAAGCCAATAAACATACAAAAACATGTCCAACCTCATCAAACTCACACTGCACTCAGTGTAAAATTAAAATAACCACTTGAGTTGAAGATGTCTCTATCTTACAATGCAACAATTTCATTTTTTGGTTTATATCCCATGGAAATTCTTAGGCATGTCCAGGGAAGACTGGTATTACAAGAACGTTCACTGCAAAATGGATTATAATAGCAAAAAAATTGGAAACTACATGCCCATCAACAGAATGAGTAAATAAATTGAAATATATTTATATATTAGACTACTCTAATATATGAAAGTAACAAGTTAATGGTACACATATCAACATTTATATTCTTAAAAACATAAAACTAAGTGAAAAAAAGCAAGCTACAGAATTACCTCTCTTATATGAATTTTTAAAACTTTGCAGAATTGCAAGTTTTATAGATACATATTCAGCCTCAGTATAAAAATATTAGGAAGAGTGGTAAATATCACATTTATGAGAAGGGTTACCTCTAGGAAGGGAGAAGGAAAGGAAATGGAAATATGAAAGGGAACAGAGGCATTCATTAGCTTTGTATTTAATAAGAGACAGCCAGCCAGCCAGGTGGATAAAATATAATGTTAAGATTTCAACATTATATGAGTACATGGGTGTTTGTTATTTTCTATACTTCTATATATTTAAAATATTAACATAAACTTCCTTAAAAGGAATCATTTTTAAAATGAACTACAGTATGAACATAAATACATGTCAAAAACTAAATGCTAAGTTAAAAAATCAAGTTACAGAACAGATGTATACTATAACATTTACATACTATATAAACCAAAATTTTTTCATAGCTACATTCACATTGGTAATTTATACTTTCATGGGAATAGCACTCCAAATTCAGGATGATGGTTAACTCTGGACAGGGAAGAAAAGAAAGAAGACTGGGGAAAGTTACACAGGAATTTTTAGCCATATCTGTAATATGATTTCTTTGAAAAGTCTGAAGCAAATATGGCATTTGCTAAAGCTTGATACTGGATGGTTTAACGAAACACCTCTATTTACATATACATACGTATGTATGTATGTAAACAGCAAGAGCAGCAACAATAAATGAAGAAAATGAGTAATAAAGCTAACATCTGAGCACTTAGGTAGCAGGCACTCTTCTAAGTGTCTGCATGTATGTTCCTAAAAACAACCCTAGGAGGTAGATTCTATTACTATCTATATCTAATACTATTACTATTAGATTGTATTATTCATTTTACAGATGAGGAACTGAAGCAGAGAGGGGTGAAGCTGGTCTAAGGTTATAAAGGTAGTAAATAATGAAAGTAACATAAGAACCCAGGGTTCCTGCTCCAGAGTTTATAGCTTAATAACTATGCTATTGTTATTATATCATTCTCTATTCTTTTCAGTATGTTGGAAATCAAAGATTTCTGTATGTTGGAAAAATACTTTTAACCTATGACTATAAAGGAATGTATGTGTGCACACATGTGCACATACATACACATACCTGTGTAGCTTAAACTGTTTCTAAAGATGCTAAAATAATTCTAGGAATGTCTTAAAAATAGCAGCATCCCAACTACTATAATTTACATGTTTGAGGTTTGGTATTTTTTAGATCATTATTTCATAGTTAAGCATTGTTTCTTCAATAACCCTAAGACAATATATATTTGGAATCCTAGATAACTCATATGGGGAAGCATATGATGTAATTTAACCACCTCTTTCTCTCTCATTAGGGGCAAAATTCAATTAGTTATCTTCAGATGTGAAAATTCATATTAAGAGTTTTTAATACATAATTCTGTTAAGAAGTATAATACAATTTCAATTATTAATTTTTTGGGGTTTCTTCATTTTGAATTTATTTTTTTAAAAGCCAGTAGCTAATACTTATACAGTAACAAAAATACAATTTTGTATAGAACTATTTATACCACAAAATAAAGGGAACTGGCATTTTTACTCATCAAATATTTATGAGCCTTGACTATGTGCTAATCATACACTCCTTGTCCCCAGTACCAGTTACCATTTCTTACGTCTCTTCTTCTCAATCTAAACACCCACCTTCTCAATGCTATCATCTACTAACCTACGGAATATGCATTCAAAAATATGAAAAAGAAGTTCCTGCTTTCAGAGAGTTCACCATCTAGTAGGGGAACTAGACAAGTAAAAGTTATCTATAATACATAAGTACTTTAAGAAAGACATTTAAAAGGTATTAGAGAAACATAAGGGTTGGGGTGGATGAAAGGGTGGCTGGTGCACTTCCGAGAACAGGAAACCTGGAACACGATGAACAGGAGACAACTCTTTTAAGAAAACTTGTCTTAAAAGGAAGAAGAGAGGGTAATAGCTAGTGGCACGGTTCCAGAAAAGGTTTTAAGATGAGAGATAAATACTTAGCATCAACTCCTCTGAATTACTTTCCTTGTTCCACTCTCTCCTAAGATCTAAATCCCAGATGAATGTGAGCAAGTTACTATACATTTCTAAGCCTCAAATGAGACAGATGCTTAAGAACTTTATAGAGGGAACCTAAATAAAGGATCTCTAAAGTTCTTTCTAGATCTAAAATTCTATGATTCTAGGATTATGATTATCTAATCTTTTTAAACTAAAAAAAAGTAAATCACAAAATATTCAGTTTGCAAAAGAGAAAAAAACAAGGCCAATTAAGAGATAAACTGGTTTGTACAACAGCATTCTATTATTTTTGCAAAACATTTAATTCCTATTTTGAATACCAGTAAAATTTCTACAAAAAGACAGTGCATTTTTATCAGAGTTGGTAAAGTGCTTCTTCCCCTCAAACCTGCGGAGTTCTAAAGAATCAACAAGCAACTGTTTTGTAATAACAGAAGTAAATTGATTAAAAGCCCATAGCTTAGACTGGTAAAAGTCATTTTTTAAAAGGAAGATGTTTATAGAAACATGTGTATGACATTCTTACTACAATATATTTGTTCATTATCTTTGCTTTAAAATTTTAATGTACAAGTTGAAGGTTCATGAAGTTTTTTTAAAAAAAACACACAGCTTTTTATAGTAATATGACTTCTTTTCACTATTACACATTTTGAAATTTAGAACAAGGTTTCCCTTACCTGATATGGACATGGAATGTGATATTCTCTGCAGCGTTCTTGTATCCAAGTTGTTTCCCAGATGCCACGGTAAGCTTGCTCATAAAAGTAGCATCCAATTACAACCAAGAGTGGTACGAGATAAAGAATGCTGAAAACACCAATCCGGATCATAAACTTCACCAATTTATCTTGGTTCTCCTTTTCTAATGGAATCTCAATTCGAACTCTGTTTAGGGATATAATGCCAGCTAAAAGCAGTGAAACCCCAACTACCACATATAGGCAGAGGGGTGCAAGAACAAAATATCTCAATGCATCAACATCGTAGAGGCCAACAAAACACACGCCACTGATATTGTCACCTTCAATTTTATTCATCGCTAAAAGGATGATAGTCAGAGTTCCAGGGATGCCCCATGCACTGGCGTGAAATAGCAATGCTTTCTTCTCAATAGCTTCACTACCCCACTTTGGCACAGCTGCCAAGAACCATGTGATGGTAAGAATTACCCACCAAACGCTGCCAGCCATAGTAAAAAAATAAAGTACCATAAAAAGCATGGTACAGGCTTTATTATGAGATCCTTGTGTCACTGTGGAAGCCTTATACTGTGCAGGGCTAGATGCATTGCAGGCTACTCGGTCCTCAAGCAAAAACCCAATGAAGAAAATTAATGATACCATCATGTAGCAGACTGCATAAAATATAATAGGTCTTTCAGGATAACGGAATCTTGTGACATCAATCAAAAAAGTTAAAAAGGTAAACAACGTGGCAGAGAGGCAAATGATTGAAATCAATCCTATGAAATATCGAGCAAATGAAAGTTCTTCTCTCCTGAAGTACATATTTGGACAGGGAGGTGAACAATCACGCACGTGCAAAAAAGAATAACCAAGATCAGGATCAATTTTCAACTCCCGGGGACACCAAAAACCATAGTCCCTCTGCACTGCCACTGGGGCTCCTTCAGTAGGATCTCCAGCTAAATTCAGATCCACAAGTCGAGGGTATGGTTCATCACAATCTGGGAACCTATAAAATACAAGATAAGAACCATTTTACTTACTGGGAAATCTGCCAACAATTTGGATTTCCAAATTTAGCACCTGTGACCTTATTATTTATTCTTATGTCCTTGGAGCACATTACAATAATGAGAAATAAAGTAAATAGTGATATCTTCTGTGTGGGCCATAGAACTAGATTTTCCATAGTTGACCAAAAATGAAAAAGTTTTATACTTAATTTTGTTTTAGCTTTAAAAACAGTACTCTTTCTTAAAACAGTCAAGCATAGCCATCAATAAAAGGTGTATATATAAACTATTTATTTAGAACACAGAGTTTAGAGGATTTCAAAATATAAGCATATATATAAAATAAGATAAATACAAATATATAGCTCCATCAAAATAGAAACTAAAAGTTACTTTGGTCTAACTACAGTACAGTCCTCAATTTATGCTAGACTCAAACAGAACTTACTTAAACATAAAAGTTAAAAATATTCCCTAAATGCATGGCCCAAGGTATTCTGAGATAGATTAGCATTAAAAATCCTTGTAAGTGGCTTGGTTTTTAGGTTTTTTTCTTTCCGTTTTCAGTCATTCTCTGCTTATCATATTGGTTAATTAAAGGCCTTCTAAAGTCTCTGAAATCAACTAGTTCATTCCTACCATCCCTAATTTCTCTCAAACCCACTGCATTCTCTAATTTAGTTATCCTCAAACTTTGAAGTACATGAGAAAACTTAAGGTCCTTATAAAAAGTAAATTCTTGGTCCCCACCACCATAAATCATATTTCACTTTACCTGTTAGGGCCCAAGAAATCTGCATTTTAAGAATTGCCCAGATCCACAGACTTCAAAAAGTGTCATAACCGCAGGACAAAGAAAATAGGGTTGTACTGCAGACATACCTACATGACTAAGGGTACCATTCTCATGAACTTCCTGCATCTTCAGTTTTCTTGCCAGTAGCAGTTTCTAAGCCTTCAGACTCCCACTAACTGTTTACTAGTTTATATGCATCCAATAGTTTCCAAGGCACTATCACTGATATTGTTTGCCAAATGCATGCATAACCTTATCCTGTAGCAGACTAATCTTTTTTTTTCAATACAAACTATTTTCTTCACAGGGCTTGGGATTACAAACCAAAAGACAGAAACTTACTGCATTCAGGCATTTATTAGTATCTTGCAGTATGGTAGGAGTTTAACATAAATAGACAAAAGAACAGGATCTCTACCCTTCAGTCTAAAAGGAAACACATACTTGAAAAGATAACACAAAATACAGCAGTGTGATACATGAAGCAATCAAAATCTATATAAAGTATAAAATGATATAGAGAAGGATTAATAATTTTAGGGGAAGAGGTTATAAAAGACTTCAGAGAGTAAGTCCTTTAACACAAGATTTTGGAATCAATATTTGCCAGTATTGGAAGTATGCCAAACAGTATTTTAGTAAGAAATTCGAGCAAAAGCATAGAGGTTTGAACAAAGTGTGTTTAGTATTGCTGGAGCATGAGGTGTGTGTGACTTGTGACAAGAGATGAGGTTGGAGAGGTAAGCATGTTGCAGAATTATATATGTATGTTTCTGTGTATGGATGTATATTTAAACAATGACAAAATTTAAAACCATGCAAAGTAGTACTACGTATTTTTACGGATGTATTTGTATATATCCAACTGCCAATTCAACAAAAACATGCCCTTCACTCTTTAACCCTTCCAAAACCAAACTCTTGATTTCTACTCCTTAGATTTCTCCATCTCCATAAGTGATAATTCCATTCTTCTAGTTGCCTGAGTCAAAAGCCTTGGAGTCATCTTTGAAGTCCCTTCTCTCTCATTTACACCTCAGAATCTACCAGCAAATCCTGTCATTCTACTTTGTTATACATCCAGAATCTGACCACTTCTCTTTTTCTCCACTGCTGCCCCCCAGTCTGAGACACCAGTGCCTCTCCCTGGACTTCTGGGAGTGGCTTCCAATTGATTTCTTCCACAGCAGTCACTCCTGTGCTCATGGTCATGTTTCTTCAGCTCAAAATCCTCTAATGGCTTCCCTTCTCACTCAGTCAAATCCAAATTCCATACTAGAGCAACAAAACTCCCTCCATCCCCAGTACTTTTCTGATCTTATATAATCTTTCCATTTTCCCTCACTCACTTGGCTCCAGCTCCTTTGGTCTCCTTGTTGTTCTCTGAATATACCAAGCATGCTTCCACTTCAGAACCTTTGAACTTGCTCCTCTGTTTCCTCTGCCTCGGCTGTCCTTCCCTAGATATCTGTATTATTTGTTCTCTCATTTTACTTAGGTCCCTGGTTCCAATGCCTCCTTACCAAAAAGGCCTTCCCCAATGCCTCCACAGAAAACAGCGTCCTTCTACTTCCCTGTATTGTATCACTATCACCTAATTCTACTCTTTCTTAATAGCATTTGTAATCATCTGACATTATCTATTTATCTCCCACCACTAGAATTTTAGCTCCATAAAAGAGATGTTTTGTTTACTGCTCATCTTCAACATAGAATAGTACACAGCACACAGAACACATCCAATTAATATTTATTAAATTAATGACTGTTAATAAATATATTCATATAGCCCTAACCCAAGTAATTAGAAAGATGACTACCAGGAGCAGTGTGGAAGACAGAATGAACTGGGCCAAAATGGGGATAGATAACACCAGTTGAGCCAAAATTAAAACCATATAAGGCAGTGAGAATGTGACAACTATGAAATTAAGACAAAGCAATGGGATTTATAACTAATTCAATGTGGAAGCTAAGGTCAGTGAAGGAGGAAGATGACTTCTAGGGAATAAAAAAATGTTCTAGGAATAGAATAAATTTTAGACATGTTGAAATTGAGGTATCTGAGACAAATTCAGGCTAGGATTTTCCAATGGCTCTGGTTATACAGATTTGGAACTTGATAGGAAGATGTCAAGGATACAGATTTAGATTTAGGAACCATCAGTATACGAATGAAAGGTTAAATCAATAAGATGATATTACCTAGGGAAAGCATGTAGAATTAAAGAGAACAGGAACAGAACTCTGAGAAGCACCAATATTTAAGGGTCAGAAAGAGGAAGAAGATCCAAGAAAGAAAACTGGGAAGGGCTAGTCTGAGATGTAGCAGACCACACGGTTCACATATGATGGCCTAACTGATTTTCAGGAAAGGAGAATGGGCTGAGGTTGAGGGGAATAAGGGTCAAATATAGAATAAAAGCGAAATGCAGATGTGAAATGAGTACTATAGGTTTGGCATAGGTGCTAAGAAGAAAGAACAAATTTCCCTGTTGACCAAAGACAAACAGCAAACAGAATTGCTATGGTTAGAATCATTAAATAATAGCATAGGTAATTTATAAAAAATTGGTTGAATCAACCCAGTTGGGTATTTGAACAAGTACAGTGGAAGGAATATATTAAAACTGCTAGCAAAAGTGTTATTTCAAATGATGGACCACAAAGCTTAAGCAAAGTAAGGAAATAAGTAGTAAGATCAGGAAGGGGTCTATTGGAAAGAAGGAAAATCCCCAAAAGTCTGGGGGTGTCCATGAAGCAAAGATGAGTACAGTAGGGGCAAAAATATGAGAGACATAAAAGAATGGAAAGTTGTTATGAAAGACCAGCTTGCCAGAATTTAAGATTTCCAAGTTAGGCAATCCCAGGCAATAGAGAGGACATAAAATAGATTTAATCATAGCAAAACAAAGAAAGAAACAAAGGTTATGAGATTTCTATGCTTGTATGTAAGCTATTAACATAATAAAACCACTAAACAATGAGAGCTAGATACAAGAAACATAAAATAGGATTCTGGCCCAGTCAATTCATAACTGTTGTTATAAATACCAAGACATTTACAGACTTCTAAAGAGGGACTATAAACATTATCAGGTGTTTGAGAAAAGAGTGGATAAGAAAGCAAAATGTCAGTGAATTGACTACAAGAAATTAATGTGTTTTATTTCTTAAAATTTCCATCTCTCAAATGAGAGTAAGAACACCTACTTTTTACCTACCACTAAGGGCTATTATAAGATGATAAACAAAATTTTAAACACGAAAGAGAAAAGAATGTTCATTGCAGTGTTGCTTATAATAGCAAAAGCCTGGAAATAAACCAAACGACCATCCCTAGGAGATGGCTAAATAACTACAGGATATTAATACAACTGGTCATTATATAGCAATTAAAGGGAATGAACCAAACCTAAAGATACAAACATAGGTACATGTAAAAGAATTTTATGTTGTTTATTGCTACATATATATGTAGTAAGAGTATAAAAACAAATACAGAAATGATTAACAACAAATTTAATATAATGATTACTTCATCTCTGGGGAAGAAAGAAGGTAATGAAATCAAGACAGGTACCATTTCATTTTTCTTTTTTCCTATTTTAAGAAAGAAAACATTAATTTCCTTTTTTATTATTAGTACACCCATGAGCTTGCCCTCCCATTCTAGTAAAATGTATGCTTTTTTCGTTTTTCCTCTTCTCTCAATGTCACGATTTTTATCCTTTTATTACTGATAGAGGCAAGCATTTAATTTTATTAATTTTTAAAATATATATATTTATTGATTTCAGAGAGAGGAAGGGAGAGGGAGAGAGATAGAAACATCAGTGATGAGAGAGTCATTGACCAGCTGCCTCCTGCACGCCCCCGACTGGGGATGGAGCCCACAACCTGGCCATGTGCCCTGACTGGGAATCGAACCCCGATCACCTGGATCCTAGGTCGATGCTCAACCGCTGAGCCATGCCTGGCCGGGTACATCTAATTTTAAATTGTAAAGCCATTATTATCCCTCCAGTAATTAATTCTATCTCTGTGTCTATAGTTTGTACAGTTTGACTTTTCTGCATCTTGAAGTAGAAATAAAACTTTTTAAACTGTTCCCTATCGTGTTAAGCACAAAGAAAAAAATACATAAGCTCTGTTCACTGTCAAGATTTGTCTGTTCCAAGGAAGAAATTTTCAACTTCATCTGTATTGTTTTATTTTTTAAAAAGAAAAAATCAGAAGCAAATATTGCAAAATGTTAAGATTGGATAAAGCAGGAAAATAAAAGGTACGTACATACTCTTCTTATTATTCTTTAGTCTTGAAACATTTCAGAATACAAAAAGGCACAAAGTTTTACCTAAGAAATACAGTATTACTACTGTATACATTACTACTAATAATAATATTCTCTGATACAAATCTATAAGACTGTCTAGTAAACATCCTCTAACCTTTAGGAAATGCTTACAATCTATATATTGGAAATGATTAGAAAAGCATCTGATATTTTCTAGGTTGGGTATATTAATATATGACAGAAAAACAGAACTACTTTAGTCATTAACACACTTAAATCATGAAGATATTTAAGTCCTATAGAATAATCATTAAAGGTATTTAACGATGACAGAACAAATGATTTTTCTTCTCTGTATTTTCTAATTTTCATAAATGGCATTACTTTTATAACCAGAAAAAAAAAAATAAGGGGGAAAAAATTAACTGAATGTCTTATGTTTTCCTTAATTTAATTCTTCAAAAAATTTCTTCAAAATAATGTCTCTCTTTTTCTACCTTTTTATTTAGTGCTTCCAAATTTCTAAGGTAATGAGTAATTCTGAGGCCATGAAACTGCTGTTCAAAATTAAGACTAATATATGTACTTTAAAAAAGTTTTAAAAAACTGATAGAAGACAAGTACTTTTTAAATATACTGCAACACAAGTAATGATCTATGAAAATATATGATTTTCGCACCTACTGCATTCCATATCTTCAGGCCAAGGAACACCAAACATCTCCATAAGCTTTGAACACTCGCTGTAAGCCCGCTGACACAGCCTACGACAGGGAAGTGTGACACGTCCATATTCCATACAAATAGGAGCATAGAGTGCACAAAGAAATGGCCGGAAATCCCGAGAACAATCCAGATTCACCATAGGGTGGAATGGCTAGGAAAAAGTTAAAATTGAATCATTAGAGAAAGAGTTGTATATAAATCAAAGTTTTCTATATACAATAATGCATTATTCATTTTTGTGTTTTAAAATTTTTCTGAAGGTTATTAAAATTTTTTGAAGAAGGATTTTTGTTTTATTAAATAAACCCTCTTAGCCCTACCCCTACAAATTCTGATTTGGTTAAATCTGAGATGTACCTCAGAATCTATATGTATATTTTAATTGTTACAGGTGATATTAATGAAAAGACAAGGCTGAGAACTGCTAATAACAATATGATCCATTTTACAAAGAAAAACCACAAAAGATATCTGCCAAATGCTCAAAAGAATAATTACTACTTGGTGATGAGATTATAAAAGATTTTAATATTCTTCCTTTTAAGTATTTCTGTATTTTCGTCAATTAACATGTATCAAAAGGAGAGAGGACAAAAAGGGAAAGATAAGGGGAGGGGAGGGAGAGTAGTTTTACTAATAGTTATTTTGAGGGTGAGAAGCAGGGAAGATCTCTCACCTTTTCTCATATTGTTACGTTAAAAATTAAAAAAAAAACAAAACAGTTATTTAAACTCTGAAATCACCTGATGTAAACAGAGCTAACACTGTAAGTTGATATTAAGAAAACAAAAAGAAAAAAACAGTGGCTCCAAACATAAAACCATACTAAAATCATTATTATAACCACAGGAACAGATCAAATATCCCAAGAAGTGTACATCTGGGCTTCTGACTATCAAATATATTTCTTCACTTGTTTACATAATAGTTTGAGTCATTGCTGATTTTGAATTGATAAGAAATATTCTCACCACCATGCCTATTGAGTAAAAATCAATTTATTTCTACACCGATATATATTTTCTAGAGATCTCCTATACACAATGCAAGAAAAGCAAGAGTCACTTAAAGAAACCAAAGTCAAAGAAGTTAACTGTATAATGGATGTGATAACCAGTATACAACAAACTGTTTGTGGCAATAAACTATATGTTACTATTACTTCCAGGTATGAAGTAGTAGTTTGTGTTAAACCAATGTTTCCATCAAGAAAAACTTTAAAATACAGAAAAAAAGTTTTAAAATACCTTTTTAAAGCGATTGGAGAACTGTTGAAGGAAAAGAACTAGAGAGACCAAGAATCCAGAGAGCAGGGAAGCATGGTGAGGTGGCCTGATTTGTGCAGCCCTATTTCGAAGGAGGCATTTTTTAAATCTGGGCATAAGGCAAGAAGCTGAGAATCAAATTTGCCTAGGCAGATGCTAGGAAACTGAGAAGCCATTAGAGCTTTGGTGGTCTTGCTAGGCTACAGACAAAATTTCACAAGCAAAAGAATACAGTTGGACCCTTGTGCTTTACACCATTTACAAAACTTAACTCTAAATGCATCAAAAGCCTAAATATAAGAGCAAAATCTATGAAACTTGTAGAAGAAAACACTGAAGTAAATCTTCACAACCTTGGATTTGGCAATGATTTCTTAGATGAGACACCAAAAACACAAAAGAAAAAAGAGATAAATTGTACTCCATCAAAATCAAAAGTTTTGTGTATTAAAGGGCACTTTAGTACACATGAGACTGAACAGACAAACCTAAGAATGGAAGAAAATATTTGTAAATGAGGTATCTGATACGGGTCTAGTATCCAGAATATATAAACTCCTATAACTCAACAAAAAGACAAACAACCCAATTTTTTTAAATAGGCCAAAAACTTGAACAGATATTTCTCTTAAGAAGTTATGCAATAACCAATAAGCACATAAAAAGATGCTCAACACCATTAATCATTAGGGAAATGTAAAAATGAGAAGTACAATGAGCTACCATATCACACCCAGTAGGACAGCTATAATTAAGAAAATAATAATAACAGGTGTTGAAAGGCTGTGGAGAAATTGAAACTCTTATACATTGTTTATGTAAAATGGGGCAACCGCTATGGAAAAGAGTTTGGAGATTCCTCAAGAAGTTAAATACAGAATTACCAGATAATCTCCTGTGCTATTTTTGTAATGTCCTGTGAGTCTATAATTATTTTAAAATTAAAAGTTAAAAAAATGTATTATAGTCACATGCTGATGATGTCTGTACATACATATATACATACATACACGTACACACACACATACACATATGTATATGTATGTCTTAAGCAAGTCTCAATCTTGCTTGGTACTAAGTAATACATAAAATATCAACCAATCCAATATTGTTATGTTAGTTACTCTGTTAGTAAAACCTCCATCTGTGAGCTCCATCATGAATTATAAAATTGATTTGAGTGACATTTTGCACTGCTTGCACTGAGTCTAAAGCTACAAGTTTATGCTTCTGTCACATATTAGCTACAGGTACCTTGTGCTATATCTCAGCTAGCATTTACTGACAGTCACTATAGGCTAGGCAGTGTTCTAAGTGCCTTACACACATTATCTCATTAACCCTCTCAACAATCTCATAAACTAGGTACTATGATTATTAATCCCACTTTATAATACATGTGAAGGAAATAAAGCATAGAAAGTTAATTTGTCCAAGATCAACATAGCCACAAAGAGCCAAGGGTCAAACCTTGGCATTCTTATCCAAAGTCCTTGAGCTTAATCAATCTGTTCTACACAACCTCTCTAAACTTTAGTAAAAGTTTAAAACAGCCTTATAACACAAATAATAATACATAAAATAGCATACAGACCCCAGTAAATGATAGCTTTAAAGGGGATTACTGAAGAGTTACAAATTATAATAGAGTTGTAGAAGGCCTACTTGATGGGCATGAGGAAATCTGCTAAAGTCCCTGTTCTCAAATGCCAAGTGAGAAAGAAAAGTCAATGGAAATAATGTTTTAAAAAGCAAAACAAAACATGGATGAATCTCAAAATCATTATCCAAGGTGAGAGAAATCAGACAGAAAAAAGTAGATACTGTATGACTACATTTATATAAAAGTCTAGAAAATGAAAGTAATCCATAGTGACAGAACACAGATCTGTTGTGGCTTGGAGCAAGGAGTCAACAGGGTGTGGACTACAAAGGGACACAAAGAGGATTTTGAGATGATGGAAATGCTCTATATCTTGATTGCGGTGATGGTTTCATGGGTACATACATCTCTCAAAACTCTTTGAATTAAACACTTCAAATGGGTGCAGTTTATTATACACAAATTAACCTCAACGAAGCCATTATATAAAAACAAAAATATTAATATTTTTCAAATAAGCAAATTTCCTTGACCTTAACCCTAACAAATTTTAACCTCAGCTAAATAAAAATTAAATAAGGTAGCTCGAATACTGTAAAGTTGGAAACAAATATATAAAATAAGCAATACTATTAAAGCACTATGAAGTAGAAAAAGGATCTTTAGCTGATTAAATTTTAAGATTCTTATTGAGTAATTCCTTAAACAGTAATACTTTTGTTCACTAAATTAAAACCAGGTATAGGAAGTTTACAAACTGAAAAGTAACTTTCTAAAATTAAATTTCTGGTTTCCACAACAAAGGTACACAACATAGAACCTTCCATTCTTTGTTCAAATTCAAATCAACCAAGCCTTTGTGCTCCCAATCTCTTTCTTCTTTCAAATTTCCATTCCTGTTACCATAGGAACCTGCTAGCTGACAAGCCTTCAAGCATAGCAACAGCCGAAGCTTAGCAAAGGGTGTGAGAAAGGGACAGAGTCAAAGGCCAAAATTTGACTCATGAGAATCAGAATTCCAATCTTAGTCACTTTACAAAGGGTCTGGTAACCATAGAAATAGTATCCTACTGGGTTTGGGAATATTATGACTAAATTCATTAAGTGTGAAGCCAAATGTGGAATGGCCTTGAAAATTAAAAAATGGTATTCATTCTATTTCAGATCCAAATTAGAAAAACAAATTAAAAAACAACAGTTTAGAATAATTTTAAGTGATTAAATATACCTTTTAAACCTCTCTCCTTTTTTTGGTAACAACATTCCTAATGAGAAAAGGTCCAAAACTTTAATAATTACTTTGTATAAAAAAAAAAATCTAGGTGTGTAAAACACCTTTAATCCCAATAGATTTCCTTTTCTTTTACAAATTTTAATAATTTTAAATGTCTCATAATAGCATATTATATGCTTTCCAATAGTCTTTTAGTGATTGGTTTGCAGAAATATGCCACTGTCACAGGAATATATTTATCTTTTTTAAGTCAAAGGGGAGTCCCCAAAGCAGTCTATAAAATTTGACTTTCCTTTAGGAAGTAAACTTTAATATTTCCAATGTCATAAATAGTTGTTAATTATGGTCCGTCTCAAAAGATGAAACTTGACAAACAAAATTCCACCACACTTAACTTAAATGAAAACAAATTTTCACTTAAAAGGTATTCTTTTAAAGTGAATTGCCGCACAAGAAAATCAATTAAAATTTTTAAAAGCTGCTGGTTTCCCCCTAAAGTCAGAAATAACTAAATGCAATTAATTATCCACTACCCGTGTGTACATTTTTCAGTTCAGAAGCGTCTTAATTTTGGCTGGTTTCTCCGTCACACAATAGGCTTCTCAAGCCACCTCACTAAATTGTTGTTTGGTTGGGGAAAAAAACACATTATTAACCTAAACAAAAGACAGTAAGAGTAAATCTGCTGTATAATGCATGTATTCTAAGTCATGAATTTCAAGAATATAATCAAAGAAATTTCGTTTCCAAAAAGACTATCCACAAAATGTTAGTAATTATTGGTACATAAGCGTATATTATGCCATTCCCTAAAAAAACAACAGCAACAACAAAAAAATGTCTTTCAAAGGCCAATTCACATATCATCTGCAACTGATGCCTTCCATATAAGAGCTTCTCTTTTGAATTTCCTAAGCACTTTATGCCTTTATGGCATTTACCAAGTTCTTCCTTAAGTTTCAGTCATTCAATCAAAATACATGTAATAAATACTGAGTCTTAAGCACTGCAACTGGGAGCTAAACCAAAAAAGACTGTTGAGTTTTTAAAAATAAAGTTTCTGTACTAATTTTATTACTTTAAAAGCACAAAGTAGCCTGGCCGGCATGGCTCAGTGGTTGAGCATCAATCTATGATCCAGGAGATCCTGGTTCAATTCCCAGTCAGGGCACATGCCTGGGTTGTGGGTTCAACCCCTGGCAGGGGGTGTGCATGAGGCAGCCAATCAATGACTCTCATCATTGATGTTTCTATCTCTCTCTCCCCCTTTCTCTCTCTGAAATCAATAAAGATACATTAAATAACATAAAATTTTTTAAAAGCACAGGGTTTCTTACAGAAAATCAGAAAAATACATTAAATGAAGAATACAGAAGACATGAATAAACTGTACTAATTCAGGAACAACCACTGCTATCCTTGGGGAAAAGCCTTTCAGATCACTTTTTCTACATGAACATACATACTTCTGTGTTCAACCAAGGCAGGATGATACCATACAAAATGTTTTGTTACTACCCCTATTTTTTTCCTACTTATTAATGTATTAAGTACAACTCAGAATTTTGACAGGCAAAGATGGAAAAGAGAGTGTTAAGGCAGAAGGAACATGAAAGGTCTAGAGATGGTAAAATTTGGTTGTTTTACTCTTTAGCTTAATTACACCACTTACAAGTGCAAACACATATGTTAAAAATAAAGACCAAAAAAAGGGGTGGGGGGACAAAGCGAAACACTAGTTCACACTAGCAATAAGTGGTAAGTGGTATCCTTGGTGTTAGGATTACTATTACCACCATCCTCACCAAGCACACTACTATTTACCACCCCAGGAGATTAAGTGGTTAGGTATAGCATCATAACCATAACCATGAATACTACCACCTCTTATAGAATTCACAGTTTATAAAGTTCATTAATTCATTTAAACATATATTAGCAGTTACTGTGTGTGAGGTACTATTAGGTTCAGGGTATACAAAAATGAATAGGATGGCTCTGCTTTCAATAGCAAAAAAGCAGCAAATAACCCTTCAGTAGGAACTGAATTTTAAAAATCAAGGACAACCTCACACCCATAAGGGTAACTATTGTTCAGAAAAAAACAACAACAAGTGTTCGTGAGGATGTGGAGAAACTAGAATCCTTTGCACTGCTGGTAGGTATGTAAAATGGAGCAGCAGCTATGGGAAACAGTATGGTGGTTCCCCCTAAAATTATCATATGATCCAGCAATTTCACTTTTGGGTATACACTCCCAAAAATTGAAAGCAGACATTGGAACAGATACTTGTATACCCATGTTCATAGTAGCATTATTTACAATAGCCAAAAGGCACAAGCAACCCAAGTGTCCCACAGATGAATGGATAAACTAAACGTGTGGTAGATACATACAATGGAGTATTATTCAGACTTAAAAAGAAAGAAAATTTTGACAGATGCTACATGGATGACCCTTGAAGACATTATGCTAAGTGAAATAAGCCAGTCACAAAAAGATTACTATTGTATGATTCCACTTATATGAGGTACCTAGAGCAGTCAAATTCAGAAAGAAAGAATGGTGGTAGCCAGGTACTTGGAGGACAGAAGAATGGAGGGTTATTGTTTAATGGGTACAGAGTTTCAGTTTTGGAAAATGAAAAAGTACCGGAGAAGGATATTTATTGGTGATGAATACATTAACAGTGAATGCACTTAATGCCACTGAACTATACACTTAAAAAAGGTTGAAATGGTAAATTTTATGTCATGCATATTTTGCCACAATTACAAAATATTTTTTGAGTAATATCTGTAAGTATTACTATGGAGTATCTAGGATATATTGGTAAGTGAAAGAAGTAAGGTAGTGTGCCCTGGCTGGTGTGTCTCAATGGTTAGAGCATCGGCCTGTGCACCAAACAGTCACAGGTTCAATTTCAGGTCAAGAATCGAACCTGAGTTGCAGGTTTGATCCCGGCCCTTGTCGGACACATGCGGGAGGCAACCAATCGATGTGTCTCTCTCACAACAATGTTTCTCTATCTCTCTCTCCAGCTCCTGCCATCACTCCCACTCCTCTCTCTCTGAAAAAGCAATGGAAAAAATATCCTCAGGTGAGGATTAACAACAAAAAATGTAGTGAAAACAAACATTATGACACTATATCAAAGAAAGGTGAAAGAATATATATAGACAAATATTATAAAAACATTTTATATAAATGTTATATTTACAATTTTTTAGTAGAAGTATAAACAAAAAACATTTTTTAAATGACTACCTTTAAGGTGAAACAGTAACATGGTGGAGGTGAGAGGGCCAGAAACTGGACTTCTCTGAATGTACCTTGTTCTATATATAAAGTTTTTTTGTTTTGGTTTGTTTTTGTGGGGGTTTTTTAATCCTCACTGAGGATATTTTTTCCACTGCTTTTCAGAGAGAGTGGAAGGGGGAAGAGAGAGAGACACACACATCGACTGGTTGCCTCTCACACACATCCTGACCAGGGCCAGGGACTGAGCCTGCAACCGAGGTACATGCCCTGGGCTGGAATTGAACCCAGGACCCTTCAGTCAACAGGCCGATGCTCTAACTACTAAGCCAAACCCGGCTAGGGCTCTATATATAAAATTTTAAAACATAACTATAAAATACGTCAAACCAAAAAAAAATTTAAGTCATTCCTCAAAATGGAACATATGAACCTGTGTATTGAGTTTAACCAGAAAGAAGTATTTAAGTAACTTTAAAACACAGTATTTGACTATACATCATTGTTGAAAGATATCCTTAAGCACAAAAGGAAGTACAAAAAAAATCTTAAATTGCTTTCAGTAATCATATTGTTGGTAATGATACTGCAATTATTCTGAAATTATAGTGTATGTCTATAATAAAGCTTCAGTATAAAAAACAAAAATAAAATTTAAATAAAAACTCTGCAATATTATTTGAATAGGAAGTATCAGTATAAGCTTATAATGTACTTCTTTAAAAAAAAAAAAAAAGTATTTCCTAGTTCTGTCCATGAAAAGGCCTAAAAATGATCAACCTAGTATCAAGAGGCTTAGCACGCAGATAGTGGTCTCTAAATATCATTTCCAACTAAAAGAAATCAGTGCCCCCTAGATAAACAATGATTCAAGGTGTGAAAATTAATAAAGGAAACTTCAATTAAAATTGGAGCTGGGAAGACCTGTTAGAGGGAACTCTCAAGCTGTTATTACTCATTGCCAATTACTCCAAACAGGAGGACTCAGTTACAGCGTCAATTAATTCAGTTACAGGCCCCAACCAACTGGAAACGGGTACTTGCACAGGAAGTACATCTACTTTACTATTCCAGCAGGAGAAAGGTTTTCTTCTTGCCCAGCAATTAGCCAGCCAATGGAAACACTGCTGCTGAACCAATGAGAAGCCATAATCACCTATAAATTCTTACTTTCCTCCAACGAACTTTCATTATTCCTTGCTGATAACTTCCTTGCCCTGCCCTCCTTACTATAAAAGGCTTCCATCTTGTATAACCCCTGGGAATATCTCTCTGCTTGCTAGATAAGATGCTGTCCTAGTCATGAATCATTTAATAAAACCAACTAGGTTATTAAATTTACTTAAAGTTTGTTTATTAACAAAGATTTGAGGCAGAATTTTATGAAATAGACTTGGATCATACCAGAAAGCAAGGAAGCTATTAGAAACCACTAGAGTACTGTAAAAAACACTCAGGAACTTCCTTGAAGAGGATCCCACTACCAAAGATGGAACAGATTGAGCCCCAATAATAACTGCAATGGATTGAAACACATCAAATATGTTAAAAATCCATGAGTTCATAATGATACGTTATAAAAAAAGACCTCACTGGTCACCTTTGGAGATTGCTTGGGAATCAACTTATCCTAAAAACTAACAAAGAAGAATGATCAGGTATTTGCCTGTCTTTCTCATACAAACTGTACATAAAATTCAGCAGTCTAGTAGTCAAAGAGAGGACGCTTCAGTTTATAGAGTATTCCAGCTGAGAAATGATGATAATAGATAAGAATATCACCATTTTGCAAACCCCTAATAAAATTACTGATCTAGTCCAGCCAGGCGTGGCTCAGTGGTTGAGCATCGACCTAGGATCCAGGAGATCGCTGTTCAATTCCCTGTCAGGGCACATGCCTGGGTTGCAGGCTCGATCCTCGGGGGGTGGGGGGTGGGGAGGGGGGCCTGCAGGAGGCAGCGGATCAATGACTCTCTCATCATTTATGTTTCTCCCTCTCCCTTCCTCTCTCTGATATTAATAAAGATTTTTTTTTTTAATTATTGATCTAGGAAATCATCTTCGATGGTGCTAAAATTACAGAATGACTAGATATTATATGTCTATGAAGTGTTCTCCCCCACACTCCGCCAAAAAAAAATCATAAGAGGAGACAGAGGAACATAGTAAATAACCACCACAGGGATGCAATCAGCAAACTGAAGAACTATGGGAAATTCTACAAGGCAAACATATTACAAGAAAAATTGGAAAGGGGAAAGGGAAGGAGAAACTATAAATTAAAAGAGACTTTAAAAGACATTTCAATTGAATGCAATGCATGAACCCTGATTTGAAAAGTCAACTATAAAAAAAACTGTGAAGTGCCCAGAGTGATTTGGTATTATGGAAGTGATAAAGGAAGTGATAAAGATATGGTGCTTATATACTTTCAAAGAGTCCTTACTATATATATACATATTGAAATATTCATGGATGAAATTATAGTGCTTATGATTTGCTTCAAAGTAACCTAGTTGGGTGTGAGGTCATAAATGAAACAAGAATAGCTATAAATTGATAATTTTTAAAGCTGGATAATGGGTATATGGCATTCATTACATTATTCTATCTATATTTCTATATAACTGAAATTTTCCATATTAAAAAATTAGAGAAATAAAAAGCTAAAATTTGAGTTTGGATAACTGGGAGACTGGTTCACACATGCTTTGTTATTATTATTTTTTTAAATATATCTTTACTGATTTCAGAGAGAGGACGGGAGAAAGAGAGAGATACAAACATCAATGATGAAAGAGTAGTCATTGATTGGCTGACTCCTGCAACTGGGGATCGAGCCCACAACCCGGGCATGTGCCCTGACTGGAAATCGAACCACGATCTCCTGGATCCTAGGTCTATGCTCAACCATGGAGCCATGCCTGGCAGGGCCAGACATTCTTTATTCTTAATGAACCACAAAGGATACCAAGGATGCTCAGGCAGGCTTTTAGGCTCTGTGTTCCCACTAGAACTATCCCACTGCCAAATTCCCATGCTATAGAAAATCTTTACTGAGAATGACAAAAGGAAACAAGAAATGGAAGCAAACACAAACCATCCCAGGAGTTTTTCCTATAATTTTCCTATAGAGGTTTAGTTTATAGAGGAGTAGACAAGCAATCAAAGAGATTAGGGTGACAGGCAACAAAGACTAATGCTCTGCATTCAACACAGCGCTTAAACTTTTTAAAGGTCTTTAATATACATATTACTATATCATTTTATCTCAACAATAACTTGTAAAATGGACAGGATAACTTCACTTCCTAGAGGAAAACAGCACAAAGTCACAAAACTAGTTAGTAGCAGAAAACAAGTCTTCTCACCCCATTCTAGTGCTTTTTCCACTAAACTGTTTCCTTCCTAGTCAATTTAATTATTCAGTATGGGAGAAAAGGCTACTCAGACCTCTTTTTATTACCATTAAAGTCACAAATACCTGATAACATCTGGGTTGGTATAGACAGTTACTGACAATTTGTTGTCCATGCTATACAGCTTCCAAAAATTTACTTAGCAAGGTGGACAGCTCAAAATGGTTTGAGAAATTCAGGAATGAGAATTTTTTTTTCTATCAAAAGCCACTGATGCTCAAGGAGAAAAGAAAGACATCAAGTTAAGAAGTTATAAATATTTAGTGTGTGTGTATGTCTGTGTATAGATGTGCATGCTCTGGAAGGTAGGGTAGAGAAATAAATATACCAGCAAGGACCTTCTTTTCCAACTTAATAAATTAATACCCTATTATTTAAACATTTCCCAATTTTAATGAACACACAGACTGGAAATCCTCTATGTACAATGAAAGAATACCCAACATGTTGATCGTGAATAATCAAATTTGGGATAATCCAGATCCTGCACTTTCTCTCATCTGTACATTCTTAGCTTACCGCCATTTACTATTCTATTGCAAACACTTATTTTGACTCACCAAACATCAGAACAGGAATAAAACAGGCAGGCTGCTGAAAGATGTTACACCTAGGAAATCACCTTTAAATCCAAGTCCCACAGTGAACACTCAAGAATGTACTGGGATTACCTGCTCCAATTACTTGCTCCTGGTAAAAGCTGGCAGGCATGTATCCAAAGTTCCTGGATGAAGGGTGTTATCAGCATTTACAAGCCCCTGTAAGGACCCAAGAATCCTTACTTCCCTCTGGAAGTATGTTGCATTCTTTGCTGAATATCCAAGTCTTTTACTATTACAAAAACTTTACACTCTCAAACTGTCAGATGACTCTGTCAGTGTAGCAGCACTATCCTGATATGACAGCCATGCTACAAGCAACTATCCCAATATTAATTACTTCAAATCACTAGAGCCTTCTCTTAGAAAGCATTACCCACTTAGGTGCTGTCCCTAGAATATGTGAATTTCAAACTGAGACAACCTCATTGCTAGTAAAATATCTAGACTACAAGGGCCTACTTGAGAAGAAGGTAGTGACAGCTTAACATGCCATCATTATGAATGTTCCATGAGCCTACAAGTTCACTTTAGAACACATCGTCATCTTTCCAGTACTTTCTCTGTCAGACTATTTAGAAATGGAATTTGGAATAAAATCAACACTTGTGGGTCATCTATTGTGTTCCATGAAATGTACTATCTAATTTATAAATCTCTCATTTAATCCTAACAGCCCTTCGAGATATTTTCGTTAATGTCTTTTCACAAATGAAGAAACTAAGACTCAGGGATGTTAAATGACTTAAGACCAAAGTCTTAGTTACATGGCACAACCAAAAGGTGAACCCAAATCAGTACAAGTATCTTTATGACTTGCTTCTTTCCACTCTATTTGCTTTCTGAGGTGTTATACTAACTTGTAGTGATACTAGAAACAAGGGTCCTCCTACTTCAATTTATTTTTGTGAGAAAACTGATGGCTTTAATGCACAGCAGGGACTACCATGCCTGGAACCAAATTACTGTATTAAACCAATACCTATTTTCATATATCCTAATCTGTCAATCTATATCAAATCTCTCTTTACTAGTTAGACCTTGTGTAGTCAGAGGAACAGCAGAAAATGCTTTGTTCAACCTCTGTAACATCTTCAAGTATTTAGAATATATAAGATGCCTCCAAATTTCAAAACCTATGAATAATAATCTTTCTACAAATTTTCCCAGACAGATTTATGTTAATCTATTTGGAAGTAATGAACCTTTGAATTTTATTATAAAATGAAGAATTCCAAAACATGTAGGCTTCAACTTGCTGAAGGCACTGTAACAATGGACTAAAGACTAAAGTACAAAACATTATCTGTAAATTATATATGTATTATATAGCCACAATATGAGAAAATGGGTAAATGGTAAAGGCTATCACTTTTAGAGTACTTACCATGTGCCAAGTACTTTATACATGTGTTTTTATTTTGTATCTTACAAAAGCTTGTATGATTATTAACTCCATTTTACAAGCAAATAAACTATAATAAGAAAAGTTCACATAACCTGCTCAAAGTAATATAGCTAGAAAATGAGAGAGCTAGAATTCAAAGCCAGGTCTGTCCAAATTCAAAACCTATGCTCCTTATTGCCACCATTTACTGTCTCCTTGTTTCTATCTGGCAAACATTGCCTTGTTCACAATTCTAAAACCAGTATATAGAAACACATACATACTTAATTAAAACCTATTATTAACTATATCCATTAATTTGTCATAGTTTCTAAAGTAAAATCATTATAAGTCCCTAAAAATTACCATTAGAAAAACTCAAGTAAATTTTCATAAAATCTTGAGGAGTCAAGAACATAATTCACACAACAAACTTTTTTGTTGCTTCAGAGTGATTGTTCATCACACACACACACACACACACTCACTCACTCACTCACTCACTGATATAAACATGGTAAGGCCAGGAAATCATTTTAAGCATTTTAGAAAATTCAAATACTGTAAACCACCAGCCTAAAGGCTGAACAAAAGAACTCATTTTTCAAAATCACATTACTATCAATACTTAATGACTATAATATGGATATTCTGCTCTTTATCTAAAATTTTATTATCAGCTAAATAACAGAAAAGATGTAATCATAACTTGGGCAATTTTAAACTTCTAAATGGCTATTATCTCCCATGTTCCAATGTTTCAAATTTCTTTATAAAAGTGTGTCTAAAAAATAAGTAACATTCCCCAAACATCAATTCTTCATACTATTAGTTTGAACCTAAATACAGAGCTTTTTAATGTACAAGATGTAGTTTAAAACAACATATTCTTCCCGTTGTTTATCAAATACATTCATTAGATTAGTTAACAGAGTAATATAAGAATCATTTTCTAAGATATGTCAAAGAATAGATTAAGTCTTACCTCCATTGCTAAAGCTGCTGTCTGCTGGTCATAATGATTCAGAAGATTAGGCATGAAGGTAGTATTATAAGGCAAATCTTGGCACATTCTCAAGGTAATAGGTTCACAAGAAAACAAACTGTGCCCACCTATATGTCCCACAAACATAGTGAACGGCCAAAGATAGAAGACGATCCAACTCATAGCCATCCTTCTTGGATCTGAATGAGATTTGGATGATGAGGCCTGTTCAATATGTATTTATCTTTGTACACCTGCAGGTCTCAGCTTGAAGAAGTACTTCTTCTATATCTTACTATTAAGTTCTTCAAACAGTTAAATACTCTGCACCGTCAGAGGTTTGTTAGCTTGGTCTCACAAAAGGCATTTGTTTTTGGTTTCACAATACGGGAAAATGACATCATGTTGTCTCTTCTTTTCATTTTATTACATAGGGCACATTTGGCCAACATATCAAGTTGATCAACCACATTCCCAAACAACAGATTCCATCTTAGGAGAAGAGCTATTTCTTCCTTTGACTGAAAAATCTGAAAAGTAGTTTTAAAAATGGAATAAATTAGTCATTTCCTCTCAAAATATTGTGGACTTGATACAAAATCTTTGATGAGCTCAATAATGCTGTAGGACAGAAAATCAATATACAAAATAGTTGAATTTTTATACTATAATAAACTATCAGAAAGAAAAATAAGCAACATTTGATGAGAGATATCATACTGCCCAAATAGATAAAATACATAGGTATTTCATAAAGATATAGTATAGTTTTTCTACCTTATCATTTACGCTATATACTAAAACAATCCTTAAACATCATTTAAAATACAAAATAATATTAAATGTCAACTATAATTGAAAAAAATTTAAAAGCATTTAGAGGCAATTTTTCTTCTCTCAGTTGTTTATATAACATATGGTTTAATTTGTCTATATTGATAGCAATTTTCATTTACAAGCTGAAACTGACCCATTTTGAAAAAAATTTCATGCTGTTGTCCTAAATTTTATCTAAATAGCTGCCATACTTATAATCTAAGCTACTGAATTTAAAATTTATTACTTTTTTTTAAAATATATCTTTATTGATCTCAGAGAGGAAGGGAGAGGGAGAGAGATAGAAACATCAATAAGAGAGTCATTGATCTGCTGCCTCCTGCAGGCCTGACTGGGGATTGAGCCCGCAACCCAGGCATGTGCCCTGACTGGGAATTGAACCTGCAATGGCCTGGATCATGGGTCGATGCTCAACTGCTGCGCAACGCCAGCCGGCTGTTACATGTGTTTTAATCATTAATAGTGCATGTTTACATTAATTGATTAGTAGGAGGTATCTGAAAGAGATGAAATATAAATAAAACAAAAATGGATTCAGCCCTGGCTGGGTAGCTCAGTTGTTTAAAGCATTGTCCCGTACACGAAAAGGTTGTGGGTTCAGTCCCTGGTCGGGGTGTGTATGGGAGGCAATCTATTGATGTTTCTCTCTCACATCGATGTTTTCCTCTCTCTCTCCCCTTCCCCCTCTCTTTAAGAATCAATAAAAACATATCCTCAGGTGAGAATTAAAAAAAAAAAAAAAGACATGGGTTCAAGCCTCTTAGTAGATGGAAACATATCACTTAACTTCTCTGAACTCAGAATTTTTTTCCTAAAAATACTGTCTCTCTAACAAGGATGATCTAGATGTGAATTAAGCAGTAAGGTATGTAAAAGTATTCTATAACTGATAAAGCAGCATCAAACACTAGGTAGGGTTTTTTTTTTCAACTGAATTACAGTTCATACAAAGGCTACCTTCTTCAACCTATACTGAACTGGCAAATAGAAGGCTCTGAAAGTAATATCAGGAAATTTTCCCAACATTGCATATCTTTTTAGATAGCACAAAAATTTAGTGCCACACACAGATGCAGAAATACTTGATAAGAGATGTTTCATTACACAGCCAGGCTGCAGAGTACAGAAATTATCCCTAGAAAGTCAAAGCAGGAATAGGAATGATTCCCAGTTAGTTTCCACTAAGCTTTAGAATCTTTTGATTTGCCTCTACTTTTCTAGGGGCAAAAATATTTATCTAATTTGGGGATGGTAGGGTGTGGATGGATTGGAAAGCAGGTCTGGTAGGAAAAAAGCATATTCTAAGTTATAATACTTTCATTTGGTTTAGTGATGGATGTTAAATTTGGTTTTATTTCATTTTGTTTCACATGCATTAGATAGAAATGTTGGTTGTAGAGAGCCTCGTTTGGAAAAACATGAGAAAATCAGGTTCAGAAATTCTCAGAGACCAAAGTTAATTAGGCAACTTAAACACTAAAGCTCATGACAGCTTAGACCTTGAGACCTAGAATTGGTCTGGCTTAAGCAGGGCAAGAAACTGTCCTTTGTGCGCTATCAATGATAGGAACCTCTGCATCCCAACCTTTAGTTACTAGGCAGAAAAAACTACTTGGAGAAAGTAAAGGAATGGCCAAATCTTCCGAATTTCTCCCTCTAGTAGATGGTTTTGAGTAGTGGAAGAAAAAAGGGAAGTCTGTGGCCTCTAGAATTAGTAACACTAAAGTTATGAGCACTCCCTGCCCCAAACGCCTAATTTCTCTATACTAAAATCTCTAAATCAGAAATCTTTGTAAAAGCTTCTTGGCCTGCCATATTTTTTTTTCCTCCTTCAAGTTGGCCCCAGAAATGTGAAGTCTGGCTATAGAAAACTGATATTAAACAGTCGTTTGTATTTAAGCTTAATGACCATGCAACACAGTAACAATTACGCATATCATTAAATATGTCTCAAATAACTACTGAAAGCTTTCCTTGGTTACAGTATTAAAACATCCATATAAGTTCAGTCTTTGTAGTTTATTGCTTATATAGCATATTCATCTGCTTGCAACTAAAAAAAAATAAAGGGAACATTGCTCCCTATATAATGATACGAATTTCAAATATTTCACTGGATAAATCTATTTTTTCAAAAAGTAATGGGTTTCAAATTTATGGTTCAAAGAAGACTACCATATAAAACTTGTGGAAGAAACTAAGCAATAACTCATTGGGTCTTTAAAACTAGATGAAACATTTCCTTAACACTTTTTCCTACTCCATCTATTTTACCTGATTTCTTCTCAATTATTCCTTTTGTCTCATTTGGAAGTAAAACTTCCTACCATCTTATAAGCTTCCTTTATATCCTACGACATCCATATTACCATATATCAATACTTTTGTAAAAATCTATTATGTTAGGGTAGGCTAGGACAATAATCTTAATATATCAAGGCTGCGGTTTATAATTCTTAAAATAAAGAAGAAAAAAGTCTAATACAGTGAGACAAAAAAACAAACAGCAGAAATATTAAAGAAAAGCCCAGATCAGAGGTTTTCTAATTTTAATGTGTAGCAGATTCATAGATTTTCCCCCCTAAGTCTAAGAAATCTGAATCTCTGTAGAATGACATACATTCTAGCAATTATCTCAGGTACTGTTATAAGTGCTCCATAAGTCATGTTTTGAGAAATGCTGTCCTGAAATAGAATAATTTAAAAGAGCATAAGTATATTTGAATATAATTATATGCTTAGCAAAAATAATACATAAAATGAATATAAAAAAATAAAAGCAGCTAAAGAATAACACCTTGTAATAGAGAAATGGAAAAAGGACATGATTTATAAAAGAAATACAAATAGCTGCCCTAGATGGTTTTGCTCAGTGGTTAGAGCATTGGATCATGGACTGAAGAGTCCAGGGTTCGATTCTGTCCAAGGGTACGTACCTCAGTTGCAGGCTCAATCCCTGGCTCCAGTCGGTGCGTGAGCGGGAGGCAACCAATCAATGTGTCTCTCTCACATTGATGTTTCTATCTATCTCTCTTCTTTCTCGCTCTCTCCCCTTCGCCCCCTGACTCTCTCTGAAAAGCAATGGAAAAAATATCCTCGGGTAAGGATTAAAAAAAAATACAAATAACCAACATATGAAAAGATGTTCAGTTTGACTAATAATAAAAATGCATATATGAGATAATTAACTGATTTTCAATACTGACAAAAATTATATCACTTATCAGCTAAATCAAATGAGATACACATTTTTTAAATAAAAAAAACCTTCTGGCTGGTCCAGCTCAGTGGTTGAGCTCTGATCTATGAACCAGAAGGTCAGGGTTCAATTCCCAGTCAGGGCACATGCTCAGCTTGCAGGCTCCATCCCTAGAGAGCGTGCAGGAGGCAGCCAATCAATGACTCTCTCATTATTGATATTTCTATGTCTCTCTACTTCTCCCTTCTTCTCTCTGAAATCAATAAAAATATAAAAAATAAAAAACTTCTGATATATATTTCAAATTACTCTTCAATAACATAATGAAATATTTGCTTCTAATCAGGATCATATGAGTGTAGGTAGCAAAAGTCATTTTTCCAAAGGTAGGGTCATCTATGGAAAAGCCGTAAGTTGAAGTTCTAAACATACAGGCTACAGAGAAGATTCTGAACCCCAAGAGACACTATCAAAATTCAGCAACTCATTAAGTAAAGGTTAACAGTTGTTCTTATTGATATTATATTTTTTACTAAAAGGAATCTGCAGAATTTCAGCTAAATAAAGGGACCTACTGGGTTAACAAAACTGGAGTGAACAGCTTTAGGGGCCAGGGGCCAGCAAAAAGTGAGTGGCAACAATTTATTCATGCCATACCTGTGGGAAAACAAGCACATTCACTTCTCCATAGAGGAATATAAGATATTTAGAAAACTAACTTCAGATTAAGTTACTTGATTATCATTCCATCGGAAAACAAAAAACTACTAGATACATTTAAACCTACATTTTAATTTTTATGACTGTATAACACCAGGAATCTGATATTCCCCAATTACTAGTTTTCTTTTGATGATAAAAAGTAAAAGTTCTTAAAATGAGTATTTGTCCTGAAACACAGTAATGAAGGGGAAGGGGATATAATCTTGGAAAGCTGTCTTCCCAGGCTGGCAGCGAAGCCGGCCCAAAGAACAGGAGGTGGCAACTGCGAAGAGGAAAGCAGGCTGAATCCCCAGAAGAAACAATGACAAAAGCAGGCCCTGAGGGCTTGTCAAGAGGGTCCTGAAACAAAAGATTATGTTCAGCAATTCAATTCCAATTTACACTCTCTGTACAGAAAGTGATCCCTTTCATCATTCTCAGTTTAGATTTAATTTTTTTGACACCCTATAAATGTAGACAACATTTTGCATTTCCAATTCAGAAATACCGTCGAAAGGTTGCCTCACATACAGTGGCTCTGCAGTGGAAACAGGAGCAAATAATCTTTGTCTTCTTTCAGAGTTGTTTTCTAAGAATGCATTGCAAGAATTAGCACTGACTACCTTTAACAGAGTTTCTTCTCTCAAGGACAATGTCTTGTTAGAGAGACAAAATATACACTCAGATCATACTCACTGCTTTAAGTGTTACGGTCCTTTTCCTAAAACCCATGTGACCCATGTGGTCTTTGGCCTTTTGTTTTCCACATCCTACTCTTTAAAAAATAAATTCATTCTCAAAATTTGCCTCCTTGTTGCTAAAAGAAAGTTTATATAACTTCATATTTAATTCATAGGGCTTAGATTCCTATTAATCTCAGAGTATCTCTTCTCTATCTTTCTTTATCTAATTTTTTAATCTAATTTTTAAAGTCCATCTTGTCATCTACTGATTAGAATAAGTTAATCTTTCAATATGCTAAGTGATAGGACTTAAGAAACAACAACAGGAAAAACAAATACATCTAGGTTCAAAATTAAAATGGTGGGCATCAAAATCCAGCCCAATTTACAAATTATAAATTATTTTAGGACTAAAGAAAGCAGAATATCTTTTAAAACTAACCTGAAAACAAAACTCTGGAAACCAAAGAGAGAGAAGCGTTTCTAACACACAGTCAGTTAAAACTCCTTCCTAGCCAGTGAAGAATTCTTACTCTTCAAACATTTACTCCTAGCCCTATGGAAATGTCACTATTAAAAAGTCTTCCTTTCCTCAAATCCTGCAGAACATCTTTTCAAATATCTATAATGAATAATTTCTCCACTATGTATTTTCCAAACCATTCTTTTTTACTTGTATTATTGTTCTTCTTGTGGGCAGCTTCAGCTTTAAGCAGCTATAACTCTACAATTCTAGGAATAAAAAAATTTGAGGCCAATACTGCTCTTCCGTGTGAAAGAAGGCAAAGATGTGGAGGGAGCTGTTTCCTACCACCTGTCTCCTAAAGAAAAATCAGTATCAGTCTAACATCAACAAACCAATATGCTCACAATGAGTTCTGAATATAAAATCTCATGGTTTTACTAACAAACTAATATGAAATTTAAGTTGGGTAGAGAGATGTTTTTCCCGTCAAGAGGGAAACAGAGAACTTATTGTGAGTTAAAAACTCATCTCTCCTTCCCCAATGATAAAGCTTTCACATTGTACTATACAAAAAAAAAAGAATGTGAACTTTACTATTAAATTCCCCTCAACTCTCCCTATTTCACATATCTCAATCCTGGAATCCCCCGCCCCTCTCCCCAAAAGATACACCTAAATGTTCAAAGCACAAAATAAAGCTCAGGGGAATATCGTAGCTGAGGAACGGAGTCCATAGTCCTTTCTTCTCCTTGTATTAATGGGACAGTGCTGTAAATTTAGGAGAGACAGGGAGGTAGAGACTATTAATAGTGGATGAAAAAAAAGTAGGGGGAAAGAGAAGGTAGGATGGTAGCTTTATGGATTACTTGTCTTCCTGATAGTTTCAAAGCACTTGGTGGGCAGAGGAGGCACATGCTCTTTCACTAAATAAAAGGCAACATGGTAAAAGAAGCGCTGCATCTTAATTTTATTTTATCTTCTGCTCTACCTTCCAAGCCCGCCCAGTTAAGCTTTTATACCTCTTTCCTACTCTCCTAACTCTGAATCTTTTCACCTTTGTGTTGTGGTTTGGTGGTTCAAGTAAATGTTGTTTTTTCCTGGAGGAAAAAGATAGTATTGATTTGCTGAAAAGTACAGATGGAAAGCATTATCTTGAGGAGTGTTTCTTAATAACAGAACTAAGGATCTATTCCTTAGACTGTAGCACACCACTAAAGGCTAAAAAGAAGGCTGAAGAGGGAGGTAACATCCCCAATGCCACTCAGATCTTTGTTTCCTTGCTCCTGTCCTGTTAGCTTTGCAAGGTGACCCAATTTCCATTAATGAACATCACAGGTCTATCAAAACTTTTAAAAAGTTAAGATTTTGTTTGGATACTTTTATGCAGCAGTCATTTATAGAACCGCCAGTCTGCTCTGCTGCTGCATCTGCCTAAATTCAGCAGAGCACCGAAATTCAAATTTTCATTTATTCTGGGTGAGAAACTGGACCTCTTCTATAGGGTAGCTATTTGTCAACTTCAAGTCTACTCCTATGCCTAAATTAATGGCTGGGGGGCGGCGGGGGGGGGGGGTCTTCTTTCTCTTACGGAGAAGGCACCTAACTCCTGAGATTTAAAGAGCCTCTCGGAAGATGTTACAATGTCTTGAAATATTGTAACAGCACCTTTATTTCAGAGGCCATCTGCTAATTACCCAGCAGCACCCATGCCATGGGAAGCACATCTGGGAAGGGAGAGCGACTTTTGCAAACTGATGGGATGGAAGGGCCAACTTTTAGGGTTTGGAAATGAGAGGTCAGCCAAATGCGAAAACGAGGTCCGGGCAGGGGGAAATTCTAACGGGGGTCTCCGGCCGGCACCAAGGGCCCCGGGCGCTGAAGCCCTCGGTGCATTGTCCTCCCCCGGCTGCGGCCGCGTCCTCCACCCACGCTCCCGGCGGCGGGGAGCGCCACACGCCTCCGCGGCGCCGACCCAGGCAGCGGGCTCCCGCGGGGGGCCCCGGGGACGTTCCCCCGAGGAGGGCTTGGGCCGGGGGTGGCCGAGAGGCAGCCTCGATCTACACTCGCACAGGTTGTCCAGCGCGGGCTGAGGACGCAAGAGGGTTAATAATCTCCCCGGGCATCTGCCCACCTCAGCCCTTAGCCCCCAACTCGGCTCCTCCTGAACCCCCGGAACCGCCGCCGATCCCGAGAAGCCCCTCCGAGCCCCCGCCACAGCCCGGCGCCGAAAGCTTTTGTTTTGGCCGCGACGAGAATAACGATCCCAGAGGAGGAGGAGGAGGAGGAGGAGGAGGCGGCGGGGCTGCTGGTGGCTCCTCAGCACAGGGTTAGAGAGGAGCGGGCAGCCGCGGCGGCACCTCCTCGCTCCCCACACGCCCCGCGCCCCTCTGCCCGCTAACCCGGCCGGGAGACCGCACGCCTCGGGGCTCACCTCACACGGCTGGGCCCAGGCTCCGAGTCGGGGGCTGCAGCGCCGGACGCGAACGGCCGCTGGTCCCTCAGGTAAACGGAGCGAGCGAGGACCGCCGGCGCGCGCCTCGGAGCGACCGCGAGCTTCCACGAGCGTCGGGGCGCGCGGCCGGGGGAGCGCGCGCACGTACTTGCGCAGGCGCGCTGTGCGCGGTCGGCCGAGCGCTCCCATTTTGAGCCGAGCCGAGCTGCGCTGGGCCGACTCGGCGGCCTCCGCGCTTCTCTGCCCGGCGCCCTGGGCGATGCTTCGCTCCGTCCTAACTCCGGGGAGTCGTTCGCCGCTCTGCAAAGCGTTTTTATTAATGTGCTCGGCCTTCTCTGCAGAGCCTCCCCTCTCTTCCCTGCTGAGACAGCGCGGAGACTCTCGCCGACCCAGCCTGTGATGCTGTTATTGCCAGACCGCCAAAACCTGTTCTGGGAACAAATGTGCGGCCCGCGGGTTCGGGCGTCGGAGGTGGTCGGGAGGCGGGTCGCCGGGTGGCGCCGAGCGCAGGTGGAGGTGGGCAGCTGGCTTGTTGCAGAGCTCCAGGCTCAGGCAGCGGCCAGCAGGGGACCTGCCCTGGGACAGTGCACAGGCCCTTTGCCAAGACCTTAGTGAACAGGTGGAGGTGGTGGTCATTGATGGCATTCCCCATCTTTTTGCGCCTTAGAAAATGTTTCGCCTCTCATTTTCTACCTAAACAATTATAGGGCTGAAAATGTGTTTAAACATCATCTAAATCCAACCTCTCGTTTTTTCAGACGAGGAGAAGAACGCCCAGAAAGATGAAATGACTTACCCAAAGCCACGCAGCCTAGAATTCGTTCAAGGCCAAAGCTGTTCTTTTACACTATTTCACCTACCTTTCTTTCTCCTCCTTTTCGTGTCCCTTTTCAACCTAGACTTCAGAGGCACCATTTTGTTCTGTCGGTAACACAGGAACGTGAACGTACTTAATATTGCTCAACTGTACACTTAAACATGGTTAAAATGGTAAATGGTATGTTATGTATATTTTACCACAATTTTTCAATAAACAAATATTGAGTATTAAGCTTAGCCTTAAGTATAGTTTCCCATCAAAAGGTGAGCTATGGGGAAAAGCATAATAAAAGATCTAAAGTGACATTTTCAATTTTCCTAATAAACATATACTTGTGCAGTACCAGTTGTTTTTCCTTTAAAGTAATGTTGATCTTTAGGCTGATTCTAAGTAAGCCAATGTGTCTTGTGGAGCCAACACTGCCTTTACCGAGGGTGAGTGAGGAGGCAGATATCATATGTGAAAAACCATGTGTGCCTGCTTTATACACTTCCAGATTCCTTGTATCTGTGGAGCCTGTGGAAATGTGCAGCTATATGAATTTTTATGCAATTTACAGTGTCTTGAAAACTGTCAGGTGTAGGACATATCAGAGCTCACAAGAGGAGGTGGAAAAGATGTAGAAATTATCACTGAATGTATCAACATGACTGAATCTCAGAAATATAACACTGAGTGAAAAAAGCAAATTACAAGATATGTAAATTACTATACCTGTTTAAGAACACCTAGCCCTCTTGTTTATGGACAATTAGGTTACACACCAATTTCTCATAACAGTGGTTGCCTCTAGGCAGGTCACGAGGGGAATGAGATCTGGAAAGTGCACAAAAAGGGTTTCAACTATTAATCAGACACAGGAAACAAAAAGGTTAATATTTTTAAAAGTCTTGGTGGGAATACAAGGGTTTTTCTTATGCAAATCTCTAAATTTTATGTTTGAAATGTTTCGCTTAAGAGTACTGTTGAAGTATCACAGACGCTGAGCTGGCGTGCTCACAAGGAGCACAGCGTGAATGGTGTCATTCAGACTGGGGAGTAAGTGTGGGGGACGAGCAGTCAGACTGATGAAGTGCTGGACAAGAGGAGGCTCAGAGGGTGCTGGCTGAGAGGACAGACAAAAGGAACCTTACTTTCAGGGATAAAAATATTAACATCCAACAGGGATAAAGTGCGATGCTCTCTTTGATCCCATCTCTCTTTCATTCCATGTTGTAATCACCTATAGAAAGGCTTTAGTGAGCGGGAACTTTCACAGAGGACAACAGCAAGCACTCTTACAGTGTGTTGTTAAAACTGGTCTCTTTCTGGATGAACCCGTTTTGAAACCATAAATGTTAACTGGCAATACAGGGTAATTCAGTATTACAGCGCTATACCTCCCCTAGGCCACCCTCCACCACCTTTGTTTATTCATATACATACAGCCTGGTTATGTGAAAAAACCACTGGAATTCAGACAACCTAGCTTCTAATTTCAGTTTGGCCACTTAGAGATCCTTAGTTAACTCAAGGAAATAAACCATCTCTATGAGCTTCACGTTTCTGTTTCTTTTTAACTTGGAGATACACAAACACTGCCTATTTTAAAACTGGAACAATACAAACATAAGGTTTACATTTGTTTAAGTTGGAGTAGAGTATATGCTTACCTATTTTAAAGAGGAAAGCCTTTTTTGTTTCTTGGGGGGAGGGTGTTTTTTGTTTTGTTTTGTTTTTTGTTAGCTGCTGCCCATAAGAACTGCTTTACATTTACTAAAGGGGCTGTCTGAAATTTTGAATTTTGGGTTATTCTCCAGCACTTTATAGTTTTATCACAGCAGTTATTACTGTGGGGCCTTACATTATTTACACGTTGTATTTTCCAGTCTTCCTCATTAGATTGTTTGTTGTTTTTTTTTATAATCCTTGCATTCTCCGCCCTTGATTACGTGGCGGGTTCTCAATAAATTTAATTAAAGTCGACGGATTGTAAAATTTCCCACGTTAGGAGTTATTCTTATTAAGGCATGCCATCTGCTGGTTCCGCGATGTATCTGTCACTCAGCCTGAATTCCTTAATAATCCGATCAATTAAAATTCACGTTGAAGCATTTGCGAGTCGGCGTGTTTGCCGGTTTTCCCACGTCCGCCCACTTCCTGTGGCAGGTGCTGTTCTTTCCCCGAGCCGGTCGCGGAGTCCTTTTCCTCCAGCCCTCTTTTACCTGTTGGCCACTCTTAAAACCTGGAAAAGCGGAGTTTATTTTTTCCGAGGCTTGGAGTGACCGGAGCAATATAACCGGGCATGCTCGGGAGGTTGGCCTGATTTGGAAAACAAATATGTCTTGCACGAGGGCTTTCGGTACTGCCGGTGTCAGGACTGGGTGCCTCCTCGCCTTGGCGTTACCTCGGGCGATTGCGGTTCCTCCCACCTTGGCGCTCGCACTTTTTCGTTACATCCCTGAGCCTAATTTTGGAGCCAGCCCTCCCGGATCTCCTGGCCAATCAAGAGATCACACATTGTTGCCTGAGAGACCCCGGATCCCAGGGAAAGGATTTATAGCTGGTGATTGGACTCATGGAAGCCAGGGGGTGGGGGCTGGGCCAAGTCCAAGAAAAAGCAGCTATGGCAACGCCGGCGCTTGAGGCTTGAAGAGGGAGTCGAGCTAACAGAGGTGAGGCCGTGGGTAGTGCATGGAAAAGATGGAGACTCCCTTTCCCGAGCTTCACTCTCAGAGCCTCCTGGGTCTCTCACAAGCCTTGTCGGCGCTGCTGGGGATTCTATTTTGCTCCGTTTCAGCTGCAGGGAAAGTGCCAGGTGCTTCATACTTAGGAAATTAACAACCAACAAATCATTATGTCTGTGCCTATCAAGCACTAGCTCTTTTTATTGTATTATAGTTTTTGCATTCTAATTAGTTGACTGTAAGATGAATTCGTATTTAAATCTAACCATACCCTATTGCTTGGTATTTTCCAGATAATATCTGAGGTTCCCTTTCTCTGATGATACTGCAGTGTACGGTGAGTGAGTTGTATGTTAGCAGAGAAACTCAATTCTATGCTGCTCTGTCAACTCCAACGAAACACTGATAAGCCTGAGTATAATCCCAGTGCTCAATTCATAATGTTCTGAGTTTCACCCTACGTTTCCACTGGTTTTAATCCTTAAACTATCCCCTCCACTGTTGCATTCATTCATTCAATTGATTTAACAAATATTTATTGAGCATCTATTATGTAGTGTGAGATTAAGATTCACATGAGCAGCTGAAAACCACATAAGCAAAGAAGCATCAGAGTTTTATTTATTTATTTTTGTCTGAGGCATCAGAAGTTCGGTGCGTCTGGGCAGATAGTGCAGGAAGGGAGAGATAGGATAACGAGGCTCAAAAGGTAGATTGAGGTAAATTCATAGTGGCCCTAGATTGCATGCCCAGGAGCCTGGATATTCTGTATCCGTTAGCAAGCCTCTGAAGGGTTTGGAGCTGAAAAGGGACATGATCAACTGGCTGGTCTTTAAAAAAATACCTCCTTAAGTAGAATGGTGGTTACCAAGGTGGGGCGGGGGTAGATATTAATCAAAGAGTACAAACTTTCAGTTATAAGATGAATAAGTTCTGGAGACCTAGTGTACAGCATGGTGACTATAGTTAATAATAATGTAATGTATACTTGAAATTTGCTAAGAGAGTAGATCTCAAGTATTCTCACCACACACACAAATAAATGGTAACTATAGGAGGTGATGGAATAATTAAATAGTTTGATAGCTCATTTCACAATGTATACATATATCAGAACATCACTGTGTACACTTTAAATACATATAATTTTTATTTGTCAAGAAAGGAAACTTTCTAACAGTAAGCTCCATTAAAGCAGAAACTCTTGCCTTTGTACCTCTAATACAGGCCTAACAGGTCCTAAGCAAAGCTGAGTAATGTGTGGAGAATGGCTTGGAAGATAGAATTAGAGATGCATGGCCACTGGAACTTTACCAGAGGACCCATCCTTGCTGTTAAACATGGAAATAGAACCATACATTGGGAGCTAAAGCCATAGGCCCTCTTTCTTCCTTTTTATCCAAAGAAAAATTAAAGACAAACATTCAGGAACAGCCATGAAGGAGGAAAGAGGTCACAAAAAAAGCAACAGCAGCTTTGTATGTGGAAGGAGGGGGAGACAACTTGCTTTGTCTTGTTGATGGAGTGGGGCAATTATTTTTGTGTACACTATCTGAAAGTGTCTGTCTTTATAATAGCCCTGAGTGGTCTATCCGTGAACATGTGTGTGCATGCAAATACGCACACTGCCTAACTTCTGGTATGAAGGGAGAAGGGAAAAGTTGTTAAAGGATGAAGACAAAAGACAGGGTAGAACACCCCATTTTCATGCTTCAGCAGGGCTTTATTACCAAGAGGGCT
Organism: Miniopterus schreibersii; assembly: GCF_964146895.1. NCBI lineage: Eukaryota > Metazoa > Chordata > Mammalia > Chiroptera > Miniopteridae > Miniopterus > Miniopterus schreibersii. The sequence continues at coordinate 61,935,834 of NC_138105.1, forward strand.
GTTTCTCCTCACCAGGCCCATCTCCTGATACCAATTTCCCTCAAGTTGATTTGAAGAAAGCTTAGTTCAAATTATTTCTAGCTTTGAGGAACCAGGAAACAAAACAAAACAAAAACCAATGCAGGGTCCCTTGGGGAGGCCCTAGAGAAGCTTCTTTGTCCTAATTCAACATTTTTGCCTAGCTCTTTTCCTACACGAAGTGGAAAGAGAGAGTTTCTCAGCTTACAGCAGGAGTTTTTAACCTGGGGTAAGCAAAATTTTATGTTCATGTGCATTTTTCTAGGGACAAGATTCATCTCTTTCATCACATTCTCAAAGAGTTATTTGGCCCTCCAAAAAAAATTAAAACAATGGGTTTAATAAGAAGGAAGGTCAAATGTAAATAAATAACAACAACAAAAGAAATATGTAGTTTTTAACTGAGCAGATCTAGACTCAGGGACCAGGCTTTGTATCTATAATTTTCCTGCTCACATGTACTTTTATAGCTGCCAATTAGTAATACTGCAATGAAATAATTTCTTATGCCTTTTGTAACTTAGCTAAATATGTGTGACTTAGATAATTAGCAGTTGGGGGGGGGGCGAGAAGAACATGAGGGCTAATCTGAGCCCCCTTTATTCCAGTGGTATTATGGCAGCAGGTATTGTCTAATGATGCCACTGAGGTTTGAAAACATTGGCTTTATCTTCAGCTATAACTTAAACCTGAGAGATAATGTTACATATCAAGTGAGAGCCTCAAAGATTTCAGATCTAGCATTTGGGGGAATCCCGTATCAACCAAAAAATAATTATTTTTTAAAATTATTCAATACTTGCTACTGTAGGGTAATTTTTGGAACCCATAGATCAGGCAGGCAAGCCCTGATCCCCTTAGTCATCACCACTGCCTTTCACTATGAAACCCACCTTCAGAGAGGAAGGAAGGCAGAAACACGGAGGATATACATTGGAACTACCATCAATCTGCTTCAAGTGGTTTCCACCTTAAACTGTTTTGTCATGGCCCTCTCTAAAGGACAGGTACTGAGGCCCTCTGTGAATGATAGGAAGTTCTACGAAAGGCTGCAAGGAAGTTACTACTTACTGAGGCCACCTGTCTGTCAGGCAGTCTCCTGGATCCCTATTGTCTAATATTCACAGCAGCAGTTGAATGTAGATATATACATTCTTATTTTACAAATGAGGAAACTGAAGCTCAGGTCGATTAAATGACTTGCAAAAAGTTATATAGCTACTAAGTTGTACAGCCAGGATCAAACCTGTCAAGGTAAAAAATGTTAGTTTTAAGCAATAGAAACAGATCCTTGCTAACAGAAGCAAAAAAAGAAATTTATTGCAAGGATATCATGTGGCTCACAAAATGGACAAGACAAGAGGCTTCTGCGGAATGAGGCAGCAGGAACAACTTAACAGAGCACCAATGCTACTTCCAATGACCACTTCAGCTGTAAAGTAAGGATAAGCCAGTGTTGGTCCAAATGGCCTACCTCCATCATGTGAACACCTCTTGGCCGGGGAAGGGGAGACCACCTTGATTAATCAACCCAGAAAACTCTGAACAATGAGGGAAAAGTAATTCCTCATGGAAATTATAGTGCTTTATTCAAATGAAGGCAGACATATACTGGGCACTTAAAAATAGCACATTTCCCCCAATAAACCCAAATCTGTCAATCTCCAAAGGCTTGGTGGTGTATATTATATCATTCTACTTCTTAAATATGGTATCAAGCTAGAATCCGTGTAATCTGGACATCAGAAAGTTAAGGGGGGAGGAAGAAAGTCACAAGAGACAAGGATGGAGTGATTAACATTGCACTATAATTTTATAAATTATAAAATACCTCTTCTTTCTGGCCAATATGGTATGTTCTTAGCTAGGAGTAATTCTGGATTTCCCTCCACGGTCCAATGAAAGTAGAGTTAAACAGACCTGGGTCTGATTTCCAGTTCTAGCACTTCCTGTCTGTATAATTTTGAGCAGAGCATGTAACTTAAACAAGCTTCAATTTCTTTATCTATGTAATGAATTAAAAGCTACCACCTCACCAGAATGTTATGAACTTTAATTGAGCAGACATATGAAGTGCTCCCAATAAATGTTCTTACCCTCAGTTTCTCTCAACATACTAAAAGATTATATGGTATTAGTATTTTTAGTAGTCTGAAGATTATATGATTCATTTCTTTTGATAGGTATAGTTTTTCTTATGGAAGAATACCCAGTTATTTCATGATGGCATTTGCACCTCCAAAAAGCACAGATGGTCCCAAAATGCAGACAAAGATGAGTACCTGGACACCCTTAAACCATCAGCTTTTGAATGACCGGGTAAGTGACCAGAGCTATTTTATCAGTTGCATCCATGCTTTAAAGAAAAAAAAGGTATTTCCCTGGCCTGGTTGCTCAGTTGGTTAGAGTGTTGTCCCAAAATGCCAATGTTGTGGGTTGGATCCCTGGTCAGGACACAGAAGAATCAACCAAGGAATGCATAAATAAGTAGAACAATAACTCTCTCTCTCTCCTTCTCTCCCCCTCTCCCTCTCAAGAAAAAAAATCAATTAAAAAATAAATAAATAGCCCTGGCCGGCGTGATTTGGTGGTTAGAGCATCAGCCTGCACAAAGGTTGTGAGCTGGCCCCTGATAGGGGCACATGAGGAAGGCAACCAATCGATGTGTCTCTCTCACATTGATGTTTCTCTCTCTCTCTCCTCTCTTTCTCTCTCTCTCTCCCCCTTCCCCCTCCTTTCCACTCTCTCTGAAAATCAATGGAAATAAATAAATAAATAAATAAATAAATAAATAAATAAATAAATGCATTAAAAGTTTGTTTATCAAAATGTGAACAGTGATTGTTTAGAATTGTGTAATGGATGAAAAATGAAGGGTTTTTTTCAAAAAATTTTAATTGAGCCCTTGCTACGTGGGCAAGGCTGGCAATAGACACAGAGTCGCTACCTGTGATGAAAATGTCTTTCTTAGATTTGTTCTTTCCTCCAGTCATTGCTCCTCTCTCTCACTCCAAATGCCTTTTTTCTTCTATCACTGCTTCTCTGCTGGAACCACCAGGAATGAGAGAGCAGAGGGTAGTCTATGATGAGTTCCCTAAAAATGATAAAGGAAAGAAAAATAAGGAATAGAAAAGGAGAGACCAGGAGAAACAAAAGAAAAGGCAGAGAGAAAGAGAGAGAATCAGCCGTCATCTAGCCATGAACAATATAGGTCTATTGAAAGTCTTTTTTATTCAGCTTAACAATTATTTGTTGATCACCTGTTTGCAGTGCTCTTAGCTCTCCAACAATTTATATAACAGCTTCTCTGCTTCCCATCCCCACACCCAGAACTTTAATGTTTAGTTTTGAAATCTGTTTTCCCATAGAATGGTGAAGGCTTTACACATGTGTGAAAAAGTGACTTAAATTGAAATACATATTCATTGGATGCCTTGAATTTCAGAAATTTTCTTTGAAAAATTAGAAGTCTTAAGTAATTTAGGAGCTATAGAGAAGAGAGTATCTTAATTGCCTGATGGCCTACTGTAGACTGGGTTGCTAGAGAAGCTGTCTCTGAGATTGGCATGTAGGGTATTCCTTGGGGAGGGCTTTTGGAGATCAGCACTGGGGAGGGGAGGGGAGGGGAGGGGAGGGGAGGGGAGGGGAGGGGAGGGGAGGGGAGGGGAGGGGAGGGGAGGGGAGGGGAGGAGGTTTGGGGCAGAGGAAGAAGCTGAGCTGTGATGTACTCTCAATAAGGCCTCCATTGACCCTGTAGCCACCCTAAAGATCCTGGACAAGGCAGATCTCTCAAGCTCATGACTGTCAGCCAGTAGCACTCCCAGCAGGTGGGGGGGGGGTGGGTGGAATAAATCCTTCAGTCCTGGAGTGGATTCTGGGCAGTATATTACAGCAAGCATTGCATTGTCTTATCTTGGTTCTTGACTAGCTTTCCTCAAATTGAATGATAATTTCTGGAAATATTTATTTTGTCGTTCAGACCTCCAATTTTATCCCCCCAAAATTTATTTTTTGGTTTAGTTAAGTTCTAGTTTGGAGTAAAATTATTTTTAAAAATCCCCGCATATGAATAAATGTAAATAAGACACACACACAGAGTTTGTATATGCATATACCAAACTGTTAGTAGTGGTTTCAACCAGAGTTGGACATCATTAGGGGAAGTGGTAGAAAAGAGCTTTCATTTTTTACTTTATACAGTGCAATAAAATTTCAAATTTTAAAATAATTCTAAAAACAAATATAAATACAAGTAAAGAAAGAACAGTAAGCAACTCTGGGAATTGAACATTCTGGTTCCAGATCAGCTGTACCAATAATTTCCCATATGACTGGAGTAAGTCCCTTGCCTTCTCTGGTCTTTGCTGTCCTCCTTTATGAAATGAGTAGGTTGGATCAGATGACCTTGAAGGTCCCTTTCAGACCTAACATTCTGACTACATGAAAGAGATTAAAAATAGATGCCAAGGATACAGCTGGTCTGAAGGTGTCCATACAATAATTTCAAGGGGTTTTCTACAGTTCTAAAACAGGGCACTTGTCACCAATGATCAGTGTAATTTTGACGCCCTGTTTTTTGTTTTCATTTTAATTTTCTTCTATTCTGCAGTAAAACATGAAATATGTAACCATCCCAGACTAAAATAAGAGTCACAGGATTTTACCTTCATTGAAGGCTTTAAACAGAAAGACTGAATTCAAATCCAGCTGCCTAAAAAAGCATCATCATCAATATAGGCAAATGTAACAGATTTCAAAATAATTCAGGCACTGTAAATTTTGAGAGGGGGAATGTTTTAAAAGTATATGTATTTCTTGGCCATCTAGCATTTGAGTTGAAAGTAACCAACATTTCTTTTCTAGTGTGGCTCACAGATGTAGTACAGGACATGTTGAAAGGGTGTTCTGAGAAAAAGCACCTAGTTACCATCAGTCAGTCGTCATTTGGGAGCCCCTAACATCTTACTCCTACACTGTAATGATGCCACATAGTGAAATATGTTAACGGCAGTGTCGATAGCCTGAAATAACAACGTAGGATTTTGATTTAACAGCAGGCTCTGAACGAGCTGTGTTAGAAACATTCTACAGGGCAAGAAGATCCATTTTAATATTTCCATTTCAAATCAATCCTTTGTCTTCTAGCTCTTTAAGGCGAACATGGTTGCAAATCTTTAAAATGAAGGCTTGCTCCAAACCAGAGAATATAAGACCGACTGAGGACCTGACAATTAAATAATTTGTCCCAAATTGTATTTCTTGTCTATGGTAGAGTCAGAACCAGATCTCAGCTCCTTTAGTGTTTTTCCTCCCCCTTCACTCCTGTCAATTTCTACTTGGGTCTAGATGCTTTTTAATAAAGAACCGGATTTGCTTGACCCTGCTTAGACTTGATCACTGGCCCCTTGAAGACTCATTGTTTTAGCCTGAATAACATTTCTGAACAAAAAGCATTTATTTGAGCAAAAGGATTGCAATCCGATAGACACAGATTCAGGTAGCAACCCAGACTGCACTCGAGAATGCAAGCAAAGGAAGGGTTTATAAAGGCGAGAACTGCAAAATGTAACCCTTTCATGCAGATGAAGGATTGCTGGCAGGGTCACGGGGATTGGTTAGTTCCAGAATGCAAATGGGGGAGGCAGACACTACAAGGAAGGAAGTGAAGTCCGTATATGTCCATGTAGAAGTTGTCCCAGGATGTTTGTGGCTTCAGGATGTTCATCACTCAGCCTTGAGGTTAGTTTAGCAGCAGGTTTAGCAACATACATACAGCTCTGAGGACTGAGGCACAGCCTCCTGACTCTGTTCTCAGGGACTCTCTTAGCAATCTTGATTCCCTTTATTTTCTCCACTATCACTTGGACCCTGCTTAGACTTGGTGGTTGGCCCTCTAAAAACTATCGTTTTAGCCTGAATAACACTCCTCACCTTCCACCTTACTCCTTTCCTGCTCCTTCTAGCTGATTCTCCTCCCCGCTTCCAGTCAGGGCCCCTTCGTTTCCAGTGGTCCATATTGTCACTGGCCACCATGATGGTCATCCCATTCTCCTTTTGAAAGGAGATTGTAGTCTTGGGGTCTAAAGTTTTCTTCTCCCACTGTAAGGCCAAAGCGCATCGGATGGGAAGGTGGGCTAGGGGAGACCAAGGTTCTAGTGAGGAGCCAGGTACAGAGTTGAGCGGAACAGATAGCCTGCAACCAGTGATTTTTAAAAATCTATAAATGTGACCGTGCTGGGCCTCTGGTTGACCTCTCTAAAACAAGAAAATGAAGCAAAAAGATCTTTAGGATTTCTCTGAGATCTAATATCCTATGACTTTTGAAGCTTTTTTGTTGTTGTTCAGTTAATAGGTGTTTTTTGAGGTCCTGCCACAGAACCTGTGGAGCTTGTAGAGAAAAATGGTTGTAATCTCCATGGGAAGATAAAATGAACAGAAACAGTTAGAGAGCCTTAGCAAACCCTGTAGAGACCAAGTGAGCGTGCGCTGTAAGCACATATGAGCGGTATCTGAGTTGGGGGAAGCTAGGTCCCTGGACATCAGGAAAGTGGTGCTGACAACTTGGTTTGGGTGGTAGATGACTGATTGGATTTGGTTAGACAGAGGAGAGGAGTTCAGGAAATATCTGATTCTCTTCTATTTTCATGTGGAAATTCTAAGTTTATCTGTTGCTGCTATTTGAGGGTCCTAGTAGCTCAGGTGGCAGTTAATTAGGGGGGAGGAGGGAGAGAAGGGCATTTTTTTCCTTCTTTAAGGTGAAAAAAATGTCTACCTGTGATGTGTGAGATTCTCTGGCCAAGAACAAAACTGACATTTTGCTGGCCTTAAGCTTGTTGTTGAACCAATTATTTCAATCTCATTTTATATTCCTTTGGAACTAGAATTGAGAGTGTAAAAAAAGGAAGGAAAGCACAATCTGTTAGAAGCATAAAACCAGCTCCTCACCCTCCTCCACAAAAAGGGAGGAAATAGGCCTGAGTTGTTCTTCAAGTAGGAATGTTCTTGCAGTGCTCGAGAATGTACGCAGTACTAAGAGGAAGGGGAAAACATCGATTCCAATTTTTTAAATTTAAATCATTTTTTTACTTTCCAATTACAGCCGACATACAATTTTATATTAGTTTCAGGTGTACACCTGAGTGATTAGACATTATATAACTTACTAAGTGATCATCCTGATAAATCTTGTACCCATCTAACACCACACAGAGTTATTAGAATATTACTGAGTATATTCCCTGTCTTACTTTACATCCCCATGACTTTCTGTAACTCCCAATTTGTACTTCTCAATCCCGTCACCTTTTTCACCCATCGCCCTACCCCCCTCTCATCTGGCAGCCATCAAAATTATTCCAATTTTGAAAGCTCACAGAGTGTATGTGTGGGAGTGAGAGAGACACTTACATCTGTTCATTGCTTTCTCTTGCTTCCTCTCTCCATAGTTCCCTCCCGTGCCAAACATTCTCACATTGGTTTTCCCTTCCTCACTCATTCAAATGCACATATGACTGATGCTCAGAAAAGCACCTCTACACCAACAGGTAAATAACTCACGTGTACCAGTATATCCATAAGTATATCCATTGCCACATTCATTTAATCCAGCAAACATGAGTACCTGTGATATGCTGTGTACAATGCTCTATAGTGGAGATGGAAAGGTGTGTAAGGCATGGTTTTTGTCCTAAAGAGCATATAACAACAGACCTATACAGATAAACACTGAATTGTAAGCCCAGAGGCACACACATAAACATTTGTAATCCTACAAACATATAAGTACATGTATACCCACTGATACGTGTATATACCAAAGTATAAAAACAATTCATAAATTTCACAAAGTTCTCAAACTATTGATACGAAAATATTTGGGGGGAGGATCTCCATTTTCCTGTTTTTTCTTTGTCAGTTTTTTCATCTCCTTTCAAATTCTAAAGTTGACTTTACTTTACAGTTTCATTCTTTTTTTATTTCTTGCCTTTAAAAAAGTATGGCTTTAAGATGAATTATTCCAATGCAGAAACTGAGAAAAAAGATACATTGCCCAAGTTAAAAATAGGTAAAGTACCTTCTCAGGAATGTAATCTTTTTATACTCAGTTGGCACAAGGAAAAGACTACTTATATATTGATACTTTAATGATGTCTTTCTTGTAATGGGTATTTTGAACCATGAATTATGAAATCATTCCATTCTTTTTAATTTATTGTAGGTATTTGAAGAAAGAAGAGCTCTGCTTGGAAAATGGGTAACCATTTGAAATATACTTATTTCTAGCCCTGGCTGTTGGTTGTTCTATATTTGAAACAGATAAAATATACTTACTTCTATATTATGTTAAGTTGCCATAGAGCCCAAAGAATTCATTTTGGACATAAGGTAATCAGTGATAATTGCTCATAGCCTGAGAAGCTTTACTGATACTTTCTGTACAGTTACAGTCATCAGGAAAATAGAAATTATACTGGTAATTTTAATAGACATAATTAAATTTATTGTTTTTAATTTTTATTTATTGATTTGAGAGAGAGAAGGGAGGGAGAGAGAGAGAGAAACATCAATTTGTTGTTCCACATATTTATGCATTCATTGATTGCTTCTTGTATGTGCCCTGACTGGAGATGAAACCTGAAACCTGAAACCTTGGCATATCAGAATGATGCTCTAAACCAAATGAGCTACCCAGCCAGGGCCCAGACATAATTAAATTTAATAAATAGAACTGGTTAAACAACCTTGGAAAACAGAAAAGACAAAAAGGGAACAGTGAGGTGCCATGGAGATAGAACTGCAGGAAGTAACTTCTTCCAGCTTTACTGATACCTCAGAGAGAGGACCTCATGGAGCTGGGGCCAGCCCTGTTGGGAACCCAGACTTCTGAAGAATAAAGTAAATAGCAGCCAGCTGATTCTTATATATCTGAGGAAGTGCCATGGTTCTGTGAGTGTGGAAAAAATTAGACACTGGAATCAACAGCTGCTGCCAGGGTGAAGAGTTAGGGTGATGCTGCCAGGAACAGCAAGGAAACAAAGGAGTAAAGCTTTACTACCTCAGTTTTCCTCTAGGACGGCCCTCCCCATTGGCAGCATTTAACAGGGAGTCAGTCAGCCTTCTATACTCACAAGGTAGAATGCAGAAAGGTGAGTTTGGATTTGAGAGACAACTAAATAACCAACACAGTTCATCCATGTGGCTGCTTAGCATTCACATACACCCTTATACATATGCTTCAGGTTGTTACAGTAACAACTTTATGCTTTTATCTAACAAGATACAACTATCCTTTATACAAATGAAGACTTTCTTACTCTTTCCTCAAAGGAGAAACTGAGTCCCAGTGGTCATTGTCCATCCCTGAGTCATGATCAAAGTATTTATCTCTGGGCAATGTTTATTACTCATCCAGTTACTCTACAGTCCCATAGTCTCTACAGCCTAGGAGAATTGTAAACAGATGGTCATGCAAAAACTTGTACAGGAATGTTTATAGCAGCATTATTCATAAGTCAAAAATTACAAACACCCAAATACCCATCACCTTATGAATGAATAAACAAAAGGTGATACATCCATACAATGGAATATCATTCGGCCTTGAAAAAGAAGGAAATTCTGATACAAGCTATGTGAAATATGAAGGCACTGTGCTTAGTGAAATAAGCCAGACACAAAAAGACAAGTATTGTTGCATGACTCCACTTGAATAAGGTACCTAGAATAGTCAGATTCATAGAGACAGACAATAGAATAGAGGTTACCAAAGGATGAGAAATTATTGTTTAATGGGTACAAGAGTTTCACTTTGAGATGGTGAAAAAGTTCTGTAGGTGGGTAATGGTGATGGCTGCACAACCATGGGAATGTACTTAATGCCACTAAACTTTACACTTAACAGTGGTTAAAATGGTAAATTTTATGCCATGTATATTTTACCAAAAACATTTTAAAGCAAGGGTAAGGAAAAGCAACAAAGTACTGATACATGGCACAGCACGGATGATCCTTGAAAATAGTATGCTAAGTGAGAGAAACCAGATACAGAGGCCACATAATACATGATTCTGTTTACATGAAGAGTCCAGAATAGGCAAATCCATACTGACAGAAAATAAGATTAGTGGTTTCTAGGGGCTAGAAGACAAGGAGAAGAGAGATTGACTGTAAAGGGTACAAGATTTCTTTTGAGGGGTAATAAAACTGCCCTGGAATTAGATAGTGATGGCTATACAACCTTGTGAATATACTAAAAACTACTGAATTGTACACTCAAAATGCTGAATTTTATGGCGTGTGAGTTATATTTCAATTTAAAAAATAAATCAGGATTTCTTTAAAAAAAAACTACTTGAATTTTTAATTCTTGATATATGTAATAAACTTGAAATATTCCATCTTTTAAAAAATATGTCTTTATTGATTTTAGAGAGGGAGGAAGGGAGAGGGAGAAAGAGATAGAAACATCGATTGGCTGCCTCCTGCACGTTCCCTACTGGGGATCGAGCCCACAAGCTCGGCATGTCCCCTGACCGGGAATTGAACTGGTGACCTCTTGGTGCATGGGTGGACACTCAACCAACTGAGCCGCACTGACCAGGCAAAACTGTCCATCTTTAAAGCATACAAAGCCTTTTTCCTTAAGGGACCATCTCTGACCCAGAATATAACAGTAGGCAGTATGTTCTTTCCTGTGAGTTACTGAAACTCATTTTTCTAAGTGTCTTAATCTTTTCAGGCTGCTATAACAAAATATACAGCTTATCAACAACAGAAATGTATTTCTCACAGTTCTAAAGGCTAGGAAGTTCAAAATCAAGGCCCTGGCAAATTCGGTGTCTGGTGAGATCCCACTCTCTGGGTTACAGACGTCTGCCGTTTCACTATAACCTTACATGGCCCAAGGGGTGAGGGATCTCTCTTGGGTCTCTTTTATAAGGACACTCGTCCCATTCATGAGGGCTCTGCCCTTATGACCTAATCACCTTCCAAAGGCCCCACCTCCTAGTACCATCACCTTGGGGATTAGGTTTCACCAGATGGATTTGGGGGGGACACAAACATTCAGTCCATTGCACTAAGACTAACATAAAGTACTATTTCTTACTGTTCTTGTTTATCTTAGTTGGTCACCAGTTCTTATCTGTGTTGGACTACAAGCTTCAGTCTAAAGATATTTATTAACCTAAGCAGAAAAAAAAAATCATAGAATGTCTCTGGAAGGATTCACGAGAAAAGGGGTAACATTGTTTTCCTCCATGACAGGGAACTGTGAGCCTGAGCAGGATAGAAGAGAATTTTTTTCTGAATAGCTTTTCACACTTTTTGATATTTTTAATCATGTGAATGTATTACCTATTCAAAACAATAATAAAACTTTACTAAATAAGTTAAGAAATTAAAATTACCAAAAATTTATGCCTGGCTTGAATGGCTCAGTTGGTTGAGCGTTGTCCTGTGCACCAAAAGGTTGCCAGTTTGATTCCCAGTCAGAGCACATACATGGGTTTTAGGTTTGATCCCTGACCTGTTTTTCTCCCCCCCCCCCACCCCCCTCTCTTCCTACCTCTCCTAAGCATGTCCTTTTGTAAGGATTTTTAAAAATATCAAAAATTTTAAATGTCGCTGAGTTTTTCTCGTATTCTATATGTGTTTTTAAATTAACTTTACATCTGTTACCAACAACTTAAAAAGAGACTTATGTAGAATGACTATTTTTACACCAGCCATCATTCCACTTACTATTAGTGGAAATTCCTAAATTGATATAACCAGGGCTAATGTTCAGCCAGTATTTGGTGTGGCTGACTAATTTCTGTCAGTTTTGATTGGTTGATGGCATTTCCAATTATTAAATATTTTTAATTTCACCCTGGATAAGATCTTCAAACATTTTAAAAGATCTTATTTATTTTTTCTTTTACAATAACTAATAGAAATAAACATTTGCAAATATCACCAATTATCTATCTTCTCCAGTAGACTTATCTATGGGGGGCAGACATGGTTCTATTCCTTGTTACTACCAGGCATTTAATAAATATTATCTAAATGAATAAATGATACTCAGTACTTTTCTTTTTCCCCCAAGAACAAACTTATTCTTTAAATTCACTAGATCATGTAGATTTTTTGTTTGTGTATTTCATGGACACCATAAGAGACTGATAACATAAGAAATACATTTTCAAAAAAAAGAATGGAGAAATAAGGATACCAATTTTTTTCTTTTTACTTAGCATTACTTGGGATTTTCATTGTAAGAGTCAGGTATTGGTTTTAAAGCTCAATCTAGTGTTAGAAGTAAAGTCATTTTCAAAAACAGTCTGGACATTATGAGGTAAAGTGTAATACGAAACCTATTTAATGATAGACAATGCAAAAGTATTTTCTGTTTGGCCATTGAATGTCATTTTTGTTCACACATTTGCACATGATCCTATCTGTACAGTAACAAACAAAATAATTAGAAGAAACTGAAAGGCTCTTCTACTTTTACTATTCGTGCTACTACTTAATCCCTTATCTCAAATCTCTGCCCTTCAATCCATTAGAAAAGAAATTGCTTCCCATTCAACAGAAAATAACAGCAGAAATATTTTAGTTGAAAAGAAAGCATCTCACATTTTTCTCAGCTTCTGTGTTGTTAACAGAAATAACAGAAATATTATAAAGAATTTGAAAAAGTAGATGGCATTACTTTGAACTTGCTAGAAGCAAACATAATCACAGTTAAAATTCAAAAGAGAAACTGGGAAATATTTTGCAAATTACATGCTAGATAAAAATGAATATCTGGGAGATATAAAGAGTTCCTACAATCAATAAGAAAAATACAAATACTCATACAGAATAATAGGCCAATAGAAGAATGAGACATATACGACAATATACAAATGGCCAATAAGCATATAAAAGATGCTCTATTCCACTAAAATTAGAGAAGCACAGATTAAACAATGAGATACCCAATTCCTCTCTATGTTTATGTGGCAGAAATTAAAGAGACAGATAATATCCAAGTAAGGTTCGCTGGTGAATAGGAGGATATGCTTAAATACAATTGGAGGGAATATAAAAATGGTAAAGACGTTTAAAAGATAGTTTGACAGCCTGGCCGGGCGTGGCTCAGTGGTTGAGCATCCACCTAGGGTCCAGGCGATCAGGGTTCGATTCCCGGTCAGGACACATGCCCGGGTTGCGGGCTCGATCCCCAGTAGGGGGCGTGCAGGAGGCAGCCGATCAGTGACTCTCATCATTGATGTTGTTTCAAGTCTCTCTCCTTTCCTCTCTCTGAAATCAATAAAGATACTTTTTTTTTAAAAAAAAGATAGTTTGACAGACTCAATTAAATTTTTAAATGCAGATATCCTTTGAATCTGTAATTCTATTTCCATTTAGCTGTACTAGAGAAATGTTCACAGGAAACATGTTCTAGGATATTGCAGAGTTTTTGTTTTGTTTTGTTCTGGTTTTGTATCAGAAATAACCTAAATGATATTGGCAGTAAAGTGAGTAAATAGATCATCGCATATCCATCCTACCATGAATGAGCGAGAAAGCAATACGCGCTGGAGTTCATTACATATCAGGTTACTTGTGGCTATATTTTGTTTGATTTTTGAACTTCTGTGTAGTATTCCACAGAATGGGTATACTCTACTTTATCTAACTGCTTCCCTAATGATGGATATATGTGTAAGTAAATGCATAGAGATGCACAAACATCAAACTGTGAACAGTAGTTATTTCTGGGGAATGAAGTGAGTGAAAATTAATAAGGAGGAGTGGTTAAATAGGATTTTCATGTTTGGTTATATTCGTACCTATTTGAAACTTTTAAAACAAGAATATATTCATACTTTAATTGTGAAATTAAGTTTTTGACAATAGGCCTCAGGAACTCAACCGGATTAAGATAATATAACCAACAAGCAGAAAATAACAAGCCTCCCTCTTTATCTGAGGAGTTTATCAAAGTCCCTCACGCCCCATGAACTTTGCCTTGCCATTCAGTGTGAGCTAAATGGATGTCATCTCTAGCAAATGTCCTCACTTCCAGAAACTGCAGCAAGAATCCTTCTAGTACTCCCACTACAACGCAAATAGGATTTTCACAGTTCTGTTGAGTTAAGAAAGCCCTTTAAAAAGGCATTAAAGTAATTATAAAATATAAATAGGATTTAACATAACATAACATAATGTAATGTAAAAAGTGAAGTGTGAAATGAGGTACCATAAATGATACCAGGGTAGGAAAATGGTCCTAGCTGTTCCCCAGTCTCACATATTGGATCGATGGCCACTATGCTATGGGTATTTTTCCTTGAGAGATGGTGCAAGAGATGTGGGAGATTACCAAATTGCTGCACAGTTAACTACCATGGATTATTTACTTTTTGAATTATTTCTAGTACCTTTTAAATGCCAAAGGGATTTTCCCCAACTGTTAAGCATCCTTCTGAGTCATCACTTTCAATTGGTAGGAGTTCAAGGAATGCAAACTCGTTTTCTGTTCGCCTAAACAAACACAATTAGAAAGGAAAATCCCTCGAGGCAAAGAACACTTACTGGAGCCAAATTTAAATTACCTTTGACCTGTTGTAATCAGGGAAATGAGAAACCAAAGTAATTGTCTTTTTAGCCTCTAAAGAAAAATGTTTTCATGTTTTCTCATATAGATTTCATCATCACTTTATAATCCAAATGTTCTTTTATATTCATTTTAAATCACGCCTTCAATTTAAGCCCATTTTCTTTCAATGGGCATCAATGAAAGTAGATGAGAAAACCTCAGCCACTTTCCATGTATTTCCCATCCTTGTCTATGTACGAACATGGTAATTTTATGCTTTTTAATTTAATTGTTTGCATATGTTTTCTTTTTACATTGATTTAGCTTGCATACTTATTATTTTTAACTTCACTAAGATAGTTTATTATAATATCTGCCACGTCTACAATGAGTCAGGCGCTCTATTAGGAATTGTATACATATATTATTTTATTTACTTCTCACAATACCCCTACACTGTAGATATAATTATTATTAATGTATAAATGAGGAAGTTGAGGCTGAGAGAGGTTGTTAGTGATGGAACTGGGATTTAGTAATTTATTTCTAATGAGTATTAGATATAACAGAAGATTATAAGACACCCAGTGGTCTCATTCCCAAATGCACCATCAACTTAATGCCACACTTTCTTTTATCCCATTGATCTATTAGTTTGCTTGGCTGATCCCCTACTTTTAGGCATTTTGGGTTATTTTCTGATTTCTTGCATTGATGATAATATCTCAGGGAAACTGTTTTGTAACCGCAATCATCCTGTGTCCCCATGAAGCTCAGTTTCTACAGAGCCACATCGCATTGTCTGAAAGTAATTTAAAAATTCCAATTTTCATTTTGTCTCTCAATGAAAAAAATCCCAGTTTCCAGTTCAAAACTCTTAATACTTCTCAGATTTCCTTCCTTTGTTCCTCAGTTCACTCACACTCTATAACTGCTATCAAGGCAACAACAGTGCCAATCCCCAAACTCCCAACAAGCCAAACCCCAGAGCTCTTCTGTCTCCTCTGACCTCCCCTTGGCTCTTCATTTTATAGATCAGTGCATCCTCTTGGGCCTGGCTCTTCCCCTGACGCTAGCCATTCTATTCTGGCTTCTCTCTGTTCATTCCAATAATCCACCCCGAAAGAAAGAAGTTGGAGATATGGACTGTACAGAAACGGATAGGACAAATCAGGAAACACACCTGAATACATTTTATTCATTTATTTGTAAGTTAAAGTTTTGGTATTTGATTCACTTTAGAATTTCCCCCTCTTGAATTATAGTCTCACAAGTGAGATTTGTGGGTCATCGAATATATCTATAATAGTGAATAGTTTAAATCAAGAAGTATTCCTACTAATTAAAAAAATACATTGTATGGCTAGAATGAAGCTGACTACAACATTTTTGCTTTATATGCCTTTTTAGTTAGTCAGTGTATAACTAAAGTTCATTATAAAATTCTGATTACTTGATAATAGCTGTAATAAATATGTGAAATGCAATAGTATACAAAATACAAGTAACCCCAAACTTCTCTATTTTCTCTAATGGGCAAAAGAAGAAAAGAGAGATTTGGACTCCGGTAAAGTGGCTCATTCAGCTGGTAGGTGTTCCCGTAGAGCCTTCCTATTGGGTTTTAGCCAACCCACAAGTTCTTATCTTTGATCAGTCACTGATCTTGGGACTGATTTAGGGTTATCTCTGGGGAAAATTGTGAAGTAACCGACGTTTGGTGTGCCCCCGCTTACTTTGGCATCTACTTCTTGTCCCTGAAATTCTTTTTATCCAGGTCCTCTTATTGCTAATTCCTCTCCAATCACATCAATCATTTACACATTAGTGGGACTTCAACCCAATATGCTCCCCTTCTCAGGGATATTTGCATTGTAATACCTTATTTCCAACTGTGAATGCAAAGGTTTGTTTCTGGTCTTTGAGTTTAGCTCTTACCAGCTAATACACAACTCTTTGGGAGGAGAGGGGCTGCCCAGGCACCTTCTCTTGACAATTATGTTATAAATATATGTTTTCTCAGTTCATGAATATCGCCAGCTCCCAACCTACTGTTCTAATTAACTGCACGTTCTGAGGTCAAGTGCACTCTGTGCACACTCAGATCTTGCACAGGTTCACACATATAAATGTGAGAAAGGGCATGTAGGTGGCAAAATGTGCAATTTACTAATTAGGGAAAGAAATACATGCTATTCATTAGGAATAAATTACTAAACTCACCTTCTCTGTCATTTTTATCTCTTTTTCATAATGAATCCCTGGTGTCAGATTAAACGTGGAGTTTTTTATTTTCTTTTGTCTCCCCCCCCCCCCCCCAGTTTGACAAATGGACAGACTCTCAAAGGAGAAGAATCCTGACTGGCCTGTTAGAACGCTGCTCCCTGTCACAGCAAAAGTTCTGCTGTCGAAAGCTTCAGGAAAAGCTTCCAGCAGAAGCTCTGGATTTTACTACGAAGCTTCCAAGGGTGTTATCCTTATACATCTTTTCTTTCCTGGACCCCCGAAGCCTCTGTCGTTGTGCACAGGTAAAGGCAAAGAAGCGGTGCAGGGCATTGTGTAAGGACAGCCTAGAAACCCTGCAACTTAAGGGGAAGAAAAGCACATGTAGCGGGTCCTCAAATAACATCACTTTGTGTAACTTTGCTTCATTATAATGTTGATGAGATGCTGTAGGAACTTTTGTTTATATCAATGAGCTTTGAGCTATTTAAAAAGAGATATTGGGGGGGGAGTGTTATTTATAGTTTTGAAAGCTCCTATCTACCTTTCAATTCTCATTCCTCAACCTGAAAAAAACAAACAAAAACCTTATCGGCTTGGGGGAGGGGGGGGAGCCTAGCTTAAATACCCCAGTCTAAATACGACCTAAGAAAAAAATAACAATTCAGGAATTTTTCTCCCCACCCCCTCCTTCTAAAACCTCACCTCTCCGTTGACTCCTGAGTGAATTAACCATATAGGGATTAAGGTTGGTGCTGCTTCATTCTGGGTTGGACAAAGTGGATGCGAATTCTGTTTCTGCCTGGCTCTATCAGGTCCTCTAACCCTTCTCCTTCTTCCAGCCCTGAACCTCTTATTTCTTCTAACTGTGCCCTCCTCTCTCCTGCCTGTCTCATGTTCAGCCCGTAAAACAGTGCTAAACATAGTAGGAACTCAATGCGTGGTGGACGGAGGGAGGGGGGAAGAGAGGTGATAGAGAAATGGATGTGTGGATAGCAAGACCCGTTATAGAATGTTCTGTCTGTCTATTTATTTATGTATTTATTTGGTGTTTAAAATGATTACTTAGTTAATCTTGAAAAAGTAGCCAGTTTTCCAAGGATGAAATTTGGGTTTGAAGGTTAGTAGTCATCTTTGCAATTCTTATAGCTAAGACACAGATGCCTAGTCTCAAGTTTATATATGAACTTGACCCTAGTTTCCAGCAAGACTTACTAAAAACCTAGAATAAATTATTGTAAATACTGCTACATACAGTAGAGTCACCTCTACTATATGTGGGGGGTGTGAGATTGACCATAATGCTATGGAAATGGAATGTAAAGGACGAATATTTTGTGTTCTATGGAATCTTTTAAAAAAATCTATGTGGGACACACCATATAGTAACAATATTTGTGTTCTGTTTATAAAATTTATATTTAGTTAAATCGTAAGAATGGAGGGAAAACAGATGCATACCATGTGCAGACCTGAGTTTCTATAACCCTCATATAACTTCCACATGAAATTCAGGAACCTTCAGGAAATTCCAAAGTCTAGCTGAGCCTCAGTTTCCTCATTTGCAATATGAGAGTAATAATTATATTTATTTCCTTAGGTCGTTATAAGGATGGTTATTAGGTGCTCAATAAATATATGTTGCCTCAGATTCTAAGTCTGAATTTGAATTTAAAGAAAATTATTTTGCATGGGTAGGAAGCACTTGAGGTTGGAGGTAACTATTTAAGCTGTAAATTGGAGGAAAATATCAAAAATGTTATTTAGGGTCCAGGATGACAGCTTAAAACCTAGAGAAAGTAGACATGTAAACTGAGTAGGTCCCCCCCAATTGTCGTTTTTCCAGGTGAGCTGGCACTGGAAGAATTTAACTGAGCTGGATCAGCTCTGGATGCTCAAATGTTTACGGTTTAACTGGTACATCAATTTCTCTCCAACTCCCTTTGAGCAGGGTATATGGAAGAAGCACTATATTCAAATGGTGAAAGAACTTCATGTTACCAAGCCTAAGGTAAATGTGGGGCAAAAAGCAACAAACTTACCAGCATCAGCTATCTAGGAATTCAAGAACTAAGACTAAATGATCACAGTATACTATGACTTCAAAATGGTCTTTTTCTGAGAACCTGACAGCCCTTGTCAAGATATCTGTGTCCATTGAGAGCCTTCATCTGACTCTCCCAAACCACAGTTCCACTCAGGAGGTTAGGACTGTGGGGCTCCTCACTCTGTCCAGGTTCTGGATTTTCATATCCCTGCCTCTCACACCCCTGACAATTCTGACACCTAGATTCTGTGGGTAATGTGCAGTATTTGTTGTGTATGGGTCATCAACTTCTACTTATTCAAATTTTCTATGATTCTTCTAGGTGAGCTGAAGTTTATTTTTGTATCATTTATGAGGAAAAGTTTTCCAGTAAATCTGTAATTAGAGAAGGGGATAATGGGCATATTAAAGTTCTTTCTAAGCTGGAAACTACCAATGTAAAGCACTACATATAATCATAAAAAGTAAATAATCCAAGAATATTTTTTCTAGTGGTTTTCTATGCATTATAACCAGTGTTTATATTTATTTTTATAGTCACAGTTAATTAGGTAACTTATGGAAAATTTTTATGAGCCTTTTATTTATGGCATGGTCTGTACACATGCAGAGTTGTGCACCATTTTGTACAATAAATGAGTTCCTGAAAAATTGTGTGTAAATTAAATTTTTAAATGATTTTTAAAACCACAGGAGTATCATATTCTATGATAAAGCTGCAGTGAATCCTTTTAAAATTGAAGAATCCTTTTGAAATACAAATAGTCAACCCCTAAACTGTCCATTTAGGTTAGTTTTATTGTGTTTTCTGAAAGTAGAGTCCATTTACATTTAATATAGTAATAAACTATGCATAATTAATATTGTCACAATTGCAATGATAAAACTAGTGTTTCTAATTTAAGTAATTAGTGTGCTCCATGAGGATTTCTTTAAAAAATTTTATTTTAAACTGTAGTGATGGAAAACTTATTTTCAAAATTACCGTAGCTATGACATCTTTTCTCATGAGGCTTTTCTTGACTCTCATTTTTATTTGTGGGCAGGGACTGGCATTCAGTTGCTGCAGCTTGGGCTGTTGTGGGGCAGAGGAGAGAAAAGTGATTAGCCAACTTGTAGAATGGAAAGAGGTTTTGAGTATTATATATAAAACTGACTTCAATACTTTGTCTTCAGCAATAACTCTTTTTCCACAAAGTATTTCTGCATAACTATATTTAAAATAATGACTAGTTCTGATGCAAGAAAATTTCCACCTCTTTGCTTAGTGTTAAATTTCTGTAGGGAATACTTAGTTATATTAAACTTTAGTTTTCCTGTTAAAGAAATAAACCTAAATTAGAAGGACAGAGGTTAATAAAATCAGCTAGTAATTCTATTTTTATTTCTTAGTCAGAAAGACTAAGGTTATAAAACCGTCTGACTAATGTTAATAAAGTCATCTGACTATGATTTTAAAATCAACTGTCAGCAGCACTACACTTGAATAATTTGCGTAATTCCCTGTGAGGTTGTTCCATTGATGGTGCACACAGGCAGTCAGTCACTAGAGTAGAGTATCATTTATCTTCCCTCAATCACCGTCACCATCTCCTTCCCCCCAATACTTTGTACCTGGCATCAAAACATTTTAAAAGTAGATGGTAGTGGTTAATATTAGTTACTCCAACCTTAAAATGAGAGGACTGGACTAGAATTATCTTTATAACTGTCTGTAAGGCTACACTATCTGCTCTAAGAAACATAATTTCAAAAAGGCTTCATCTAGAAAAAGAAGAGTAAGTTAAACCCAAAGTAGATAGAAGGAAGAAATAATAAAGAGCTGAGATCAATGAAACGGAAAGTAGATAAATAATAGAGAAAATCAATGAAAACAGAGCTGCTGCTTTGAAAACATAAAATTGATACATTTCTAGCTACACTGATCAAGGGAAAAAAGAAAGAACACATAAATTACTAGGAGCAGGGGTGAAAGAGGGAGGCATCACTACAGATTCTGCAGACATTAGAAAGTTAATGAGAGAATATTAAGAACAATTCTGTGTCCCTAAATTCAACAACCTAGATGAAATGGACAATCCTTGGAAACCACAAATTACCAAAACAGTCTCAATAAGAAGTAGAAAACATGAACAAATCTTTTTCAATTTAAAAATTGAATTCTTAATTTAAAAATTCCACAAAACTTACAGACCCAAATAGCTTCATTGGTAGACTCTATCACACATTAAGGAAGAGATACTAATTCTACATAAACTGTTTCAGAAAATAGAGGAAAAGAGAACACTTCTGAACTCATTACCTTTATACTAAAACCAGATAGAGATTTTACAAGAAAACAAAACAAGACCACAGACCATATCCCTCATGAACACAGACATAAACATCTTTTTAAAATATTAGCAAATTAAATCCAGAAATGTATAATACACGATGACCAAATGGGATGTATCCAAGGAGAGTAAGGTTGGCACAATGTTCAAAGTCAATCATACTCGCTTTGGCAGCACACACACTAAAATAGGAACGATACAGAGAAGATTAGCATGGCCCCCGCACAAGGATGACACACAAATCTGTAAAACATTA
The DNA here is from genome assembly GCF_964146895.1 of Miniopterus schreibersii. NCBI lineage: Eukaryota > Metazoa > Chordata > Mammalia > Chiroptera > Miniopteridae > Miniopterus > Miniopterus schreibersii. Next base: position 61,957,283 of record NC_138105.1, read on the forward strand.
AAAAAAAAAAATCAATCAATGTAATTCACAGAATAAAAGAAAAAAGATTTGTGATCATTTCAGTAGAGGCAAACAAGTATTTAACAAAAAAAATCAGCATACATTCATGATTTTAAAAGTTCTCAAAAAGACTAAGTGAACAAAAATTTTGTTTACTTAACACAGAAGAGCCATCACAGTTTTCATTATTACCCATTATGTTAAAGTGTCAAGCATTTTGTATTTTTCAGAATTAATGATGTTTACTTATATGTAATCACTATCACTTATGCCTGATGTTTTCCCCTGAAATTGATTTTTATTATCATGTATTATTTATTCCCAGTAGTATTAAACTAGACTTCCTTTAGCCAAAGCAGACATTTTATGCAGTTATAAGCTCAGAGAAATGGAATAAATGTTTATTCAAAATGAGACCTGCACAAACTACTTAGTAAACCAATAATGAGCTATCAGTTATATAAATATAAAATCTCTTCTTAATCTACCAGACTATAATCATTCATTAAATGAACAAATATTTTTTAAAAACTGTTATGTTCTGGGTGCTGTGAGTACAGTGATCCCAACCATGCTTCCAAGGAGCCTAGTCTAGTGACCTAGGACACAGACAAATAAATGAGTACTAAGTGCTCTCCTGTAATAGAAATATATACAAAGAGCAGTTGAAACAAGAATAAGAAACTAACTGATTCTGCTTGGAGGCACTGGGGAATTTCTTAATTTTCACAAGCAATTCAAACAAACCAATTCACCAAGCAAAGCTTTCCTAATCTCTTAAAGAACAGAAATTAAGCCTTTAATGGCTTCTCAACATACCAATACCATTTCCCTTAGGCTACACCCCCATAAAACCTTGTGAATTTCACATACAAAAATAGACTTTCAATTTAGGAAATTAAAGCAAAAGTATTTGGGGGGAGTGGATGAGGTTTTGGTAATTGATAAAAATCTATAGACCACCCCTATATAACTTGAAATTGTCTATATGGGTTATAGGTAATTAGGGCTGGAGTACTTTTTTTGAATGTATACATTTTAATGGATAAATTAATTACAGTTGTGGAAAAACTATACACTGATGCGGGAGAGGAGGTGACAGTAGCCGATAGACAGCTTCAGTGCGTGAACTTGAGTCAAGACAGTCCTGGATTCAAATTCTGACCCTGTGTCTTAATACTTATATAGTAGCCGGACAATTAATTGGTTTATCCTATCTTCAGTTTCCTCTTCTTTAAAATGGGAGTAATAGCCCGGCCGGGCGTGGCTCAGCGGTTAAGCGTCGGCCTAGGATCCAGGTGATCGGGGTTCGATTCCGGGTCAGGGCACATGCCCAGGTTGCGGGCTCGATCAATGACTCTCTCATCATTGATGTTTCTATCTCTCTCTCCCTCTCCTTCCCTCTCTCTGAAATCAATAAAGATATATTTTAAAAAATAATAAAAATAAAATGGGAGTAATAATGATTACCTTTTAGAGTTATTATGAAGGTTAAATAAAATAATGCATGAAAACTTCCCAAGACAGTGCCTGACACAGAGCAAGGACTCCTGGGTCGATGGCTGCTGTAATCATTGTCACCATTGTCACTGCCATCGTGGGTATGACGATGATCATGATATTCTTTGTTTTAAGAACAGAAATAACTAATTTTCTCCTTCTAGACTCCTCCTAAAGATGGATTTGTGATTGCTGATGTTCAACCAGTGACTGGCAGCTCTCCAGAGGAAAAGCAGTCACCTTCCTCAGCTTTCCGATCTTCCTTTTTGAGAAAGAAGAATCACCCAGGGGAGAAAGAACTCCCACCCTGGCGGTCCTCTGACAAGCATCCCACTGATATCATTCGCTTCAATTACCTGGACAATTGTGACCCCTTCGAGCAGACCTGGCAAGGGTGAGAGCTCCATGTCCTTCTTCACTTGTTTGCTTTTAGAAACAACTTGCTGGCGCTTCCATATGAAAAGATGAAAATAGAACTTACTGTGAATATACGAGTGCTCTTCCATACTTAGAAGTAAAAAGTAATAGAAAAGTAAATGAACTGTAATTGGTAAATTCACCCTGTTCATTGGGATTTATTTTATTTTATAGCTGTAATGATTTAACATTACAGTGTCTTTTAGTATTTTTTTAGTATTAAAGTTTTTTACTGTGTTCTGTTGGTGAGGCTGTGAGCAAACGCTGATAGAATTTACTCATTGCTGGTGGGAATAGAAATTGGCGCAGACTTTATGGAGGGAAATTTGACAATATCTAGCAAAAATACATATGTATTTACATTTTGACCCAGCAATCCCACTTCTAGGAATCAACCTGGAAAATACCATATCTGCACAAGAATATTTTTGCAGCATAGTTTATCATTTTAAAATATTGGAAATAACTTAAATGCTCATACATAGGAGACTGTTGAATAAATTATGTATGGCTCATTCACACAGTGGAGCACTAGGTGACTGTAAAAATGAATGAAAACATATTTCAACAGACGAACATCAAGGCAGCGTAGGATAGTAGCAGTGTGTACACTCTGGAGCCATTAACAGGTTTCAACTTGTGACCAATCTGGTTTCATTTATTCTTCACCCACTCTGCCCTTCCTGGGTTATTTTTGAGACAAATCCAAATGTCATATTTTTCCATTCATACATGTTTCAATTCATATCCTTAAAAAATACTCTGCCTAAAAACCATAACTTGATACCATATCACATCTAAATCAATGAATGATTTCTTAATAGAATCAATTAAATATCAAGTCAGTTATTCCTTGAATGTCTCATAAGTGATATTTTTTATCGTTCAGTTGGCATCACGATTCTTTTTTTAAAAAATTTTTTTATTGTTCAAAGTATTACATATATCCCCCCTTCCACCCCACACCTGTCCCCCTCCCCAGGCCTACAGCACTATTGTCTGTGTCCTTGGGTTATGCATATTTGCATATAAGTTATTTGCCCCCCCCCCCTTCCCTCTGAGATTCGTCAACCTGTCCCATGCTCCCGTGTCTCTGGTTCTATTTTGTTCATCAGTTTATTTTGTTCATTAGATTCCACATATGAGTGAGATCATGTGATACTTGTCTTTCTCTAATTGGCTTTTTTCTTTCTTTTTTTTTAATGTAGCTTTATTGATTTCAGAGAGAGGAAGGGAGAGGGAGAGAGAGAGAGAGAGAGAAACATCAATGATGAGAGTCATTGATCGGCTGCCTCCTGCACGCCCCCAACTGGGGATTGAGCCCGCAACCCGGGCATGTGCCCTGACAGGGAATTGAACCCCGATCGCCTGGATCCTAGGTCAACACTCAACTGCTGAGCCATGCCCGGCCGGGCACTAATTGGCTTTTTTCACTTAGCATAATATCCTCCAGGTCCCTCCATGCTGTCTCAAAGGGTAAGAGATCCTTCGTTTTTACAGCTGCATAGTATTCCATTGTGTAAATGTACCACAGGTTTTTTTATGCATTTATCTACTGATGGGCACTTGGGCTGTTTCCAGATCTTAGCTATGAACATAGGGGGTGCATATTTTTAAGCAGTTAGTGTGTTTAGTCAGGTTTCAAATAAAGTCTCCATATTACATTTGGTCCATGTGTCACTTAGGTGTTTTTTTTTTAATCCCCTCTTCTTTTCTTCTTCCTTCTTTCTTTCTTTCTCTTGTAATTTGTTTGTGATAGAAATCAGTCATTTATCCTACAGAGCTTCTCACTTTCTGAATTTTGCTATTGTACTCCCAACACCACATGTTCCTCTGTCTCCTGTATTTGTCAATACTGGTGGTAAGATCTAGAGGCTTGAGTAGATATTGATCATGTATTCCCATCATGAGGAACATAATTTCTCGTCTCTCTTTTTTTGTGATTTTAGTGGCCATTGATGATCATTGCCTAGATCCATTACTTTAGGTGAACTTTTTCTGGAAAGGGCCAGACAGCAAATATGTTAGGCTTTGAAGAACATATGTCACAACTGCTCAACTCTGCCATTGTAGCCTGAAAACAGCCATAGACAATAGGCAAAAAATTAGCATGACTATGTTCCAATAAGACTTTATTTACAAAAATAGGCATCAGGCTGCAGTTGGCCTCTGGGCTATGGTTTGCTCATCCCTACTTTATCCTAATATATATAATAGTTTTAGAAAACAAATATTAATACAAACAATAGGATTACTGAAAACAATTTAAGATTCTTTTGCCTATGTTTTTGTCCTTAGGATATATTCTACTAAAAATATTCAGACAGATTACTGTGTTAAAGCCCCAGGAAGTAAGTCTTCCATGTGCTAATGCCACCAACTCAATAGACAAGATCATTCGTTTCATTTTGTTTTCAAATTTTAGAGATTTTCATCCTTCATTTTATTTTACAATTTTGAGAAAGGCTGAGATGGTTCCAAAGTCAAATAAACAAAACAAAGTACGTGTGGAGAAGTCTAGCTTCTGCTCCTACCCTTCCATACGGTTCCTTGTGCCTGATCGGGTCACACGGGAATTCTACTTATGGGTAACCATTTTTTAAAACATTATGGTGTAATCCTTCCATTTGAAAAAAATTAACAAATACACACACACACCCTTTTTTGAAATAAGTAGTAGTATACAGTACATACCACTTTATCCACTTTTCCTTTTCTTGTGTAACAATATATGCTGGAGACCACTCCACAGTTGTATTTAGAAATATTCTGCCTTCCTTTTTACAGTTTATAACACTTCATTGTGTGGGTGTAGAGTTTATTCAACCAGTTCTCTATTGATAGACATTTGGCTTGTTTCCAGTTTAGTGAAGATAATCTTTTAAATCACAGGAACAATCAAATGGACAAAGTTTTAAAAGGATTATTTGTCATTTCTCCAATGCTTTCCAACTTACAGAAGAAAGAAAAGACAAGAAATGACCCCAGATCCCAGCCGACAGTCACATGATAAGAGAAATAAATTGCAGGGCAGATCTAAGCTCAGAAAAGCACAGTCACTGGTGAGTATTGCTTTCAAGATTCCCCATCATAACGTTAATGAAAATCGCTGGGCCTCTAATCCTATTTGTGAAACTTAATTTGTTTTTTCAATCAGAATCATCAAGCGGTGGTTTAAATCCTGCTCTCTGAAACTAACTGACAAGCTGTGTAACCTTGGATTTGCCCTTTATTTAATCTCTCTGAGACCCCCGTTTTCTCACCTATGTAAAAAAGAAATGATTAGATGAACTGATGTGTATGCTTCTGCTTTGAGACCTATACAATAGAAAGGGAACATTGTTATCACTTGGTTTTAATTCTGCTACGAGTCCTTTTGGGGGTGGGATAGAAGGAGCTATAGAAACCTCTCTACAGAAATTACTTCTCTATAGAGTGAAGGTTCCACTGACCTAAGAAAAAGGTGCGCTTTCCATGTCTTTTCTGCTACCAGCGGAGTATGATCAAAACAGCGCATTTCAAGTGACTTCAGAAAAAGTGAATTCAGAACTTTTCTTTCCCTAATGAAAAAAATAGCTAATTGACGACCTAATAAAGTCAGTAATTGTGTCGAGGGAGCATTATCATTTCATAGCCAAGTTTTCCAAACTGTGGTTCTGTGGCCCCAATGGATCCTTTTGAGTACATATGAGTCTTTAGTGCAAAGTAGAAGGGAATAAGAGTGGAATAAAAAGTTCGTATTATTAGTAAAGATTTAGAAAAAAAGCTGAGGATACACAGGCAAGGAAAATGAACATCAAATGGATGTCGACTGGGAGGAGAATGCGTATGTACTCACGAGTAAATCACTTTGATGGTTCTGCTTTAAGGCCCTATTACTTTCTGTTTAAATTTATGTTCAAGTGTTATTAGTTTCAAAAAGAGAGAGAGATGAGCTTTTTAAAATAGGGCAGTTTGTATTCTGAGAGACCAATTTTGTTGGGCCGGATGAGGCTTATCACAGGCAGATGTACAAATGCCCAAGGGAATGGGAATGCTTAAAGCAGAGCAGTAAAATTGTCAGTGAAAACCATTAATTGAGAAAAATAACTTTATGAGGCTTATCACACAGGCCATTCAGGCATGCTTCTGTCTGGTTTCCTAGCCCCTCTGAAGCCAGGAGTAGGAGAGAAATCTGGGGGAGATCAGGGGACTGAAGGACGATAGAAGTTGACGGTGATATATGCTTATGAATTATCAGCACAGTCAAACGTTCCTCTGGCTTAAGAAGCAAAACAATAACAACAAAAACCAAAGGCTAAACAGAAGCCTTCTCCTTGGGCTTTTGACGTTAACCATCTGTCACATACTAGCAGAGCTTGCTTAAGTTAAAATATTTGTTATAAATTAAAAACTTTACAAGTTGTACTGCTAATTAAAGCCCAAAGGGAAACCAGAACAAATTAAACAATGATAAAGAACAATTAAGCTATTAATAAATGAAGTGCGTGACTGTATTGATCTACTTGTATTGTTTATGTAAATATACTAATTACAATCACTATTTATGTTTAGTAGTTTTGCTAAGAAACATAGGCATAATTAAACCCTCCAAAAGTATGCGAGGACCTTTGACTGGATGCTGATTCCCGTGATAACTGGCTGTTTGGGCCACAGGGTGAGTGTGGCCAAGGCCCCCTCTCCACGAGGTGGCAGTTTGTCCTCACCGCAGGCCCCATACCTCCTAGGAAACAAGCAACCTCCTAAGTGGTGCAAGATGCTTGAGAAAATGAAGAAACTCTGGATGTGGGGCCTGAAGAAGAAATGGATATTGAAACTCAAGTAGGGGACCAAGGAGAGTAGGGAGTAAATAAAACTCCGACAACTGCAGCTGTAGAGTTTGGTGGACTCTACAGCCAAGATGTCATTACAACGGCAACATTTACATATTCATTTGATAGAAGGTTCTCATAGCATTTAGACAGGTGTATTGAGGAGGATTTCAGGAGGGACTAGAGAAACTAGAGAACAGGCAGAACTTAGGAGAACACATTAAAAGGCAAAGACGAGAGGGACAGACCCCCAAAGTCTGCCCAAGAGGTTCCTGAGACCTGAAAGCCTGAGTATTTCTTGCCCTACCTCACCCCATAAATAGAAAAGGGGGCACGTGATATTGGAGAAGTTAAAGCTTTGTGAATGTAAAGGGTGGAAGAGAAAAAAAAGCACAGAAGTGTAAAAGTACAAAGAATATTCCTTAGGCCATCTCTCCAGGACTGTGGCTATTAGGCCACCGGGACCATCTTCACTTTTCCCCTCTCAGGACTTAGAGCCTTCCAATATTAGAGTTCTGTCTAAAAAGAGAAACATTCTGAGGGAAACAGCTTCAAATCGACAAGTATTGCTGTGAGCTTATAATGTTTTCTATTATTTCATAGGTTTGAGTTTTGAGATCCCACCCCTTAAAAGGATACCTGATTTCCTCGCAGGCGTTCAGTTCTAGTGCTGCCTCGTTGCAGCGGCTCCATTGAACCACCTTTTGGTGTGAATCATTGATGGAAGATAGGAATAAAGCCTAGATCTTCTCACTAATGCTTTACAATTTTGAACATTGTTTATTAAAATTCTATACATATCAAGAAGTGCCCAAATATTCATTATTATAAAATACCATATAGAGCAAAGGAATTTAAAAATATAAACACCACAGTAGAGCCAGTTTACCAGGTCTAGTCTCAGCTCTATCATTTTAATTAAACTCCAGAGATCTTCCCATCTCATGTAAAGGTGTGAAAAAAAAAACTTCAAAAAAAAAATCCTAACAGCTGGCCCCACAATTCCTCTTTGGGAGGGGTGAGGAGGAGTGTCTCCTTGGGGGAGAGCTGTTGATGAGCAAGTAAAGTGAGATGACACCTTGAGGAGGGGAAACCTGCTCTGCTGGAGATTAGGGAGGTTTGTCGGGTTTGGCTCCTGCGAGGGAAAGGGAGGGGGAGCAGATGGACAGGGAAGGAAAGAGGAGAGAGAAGCCCCCTGACGGTGAGAGGCTGAGATGAGGTAGGAGAGAGAGTGGGAAGGTGTTAGATAGCAATGCCACCAGTTCCCATCAAATTCACTTGCTGTTGCTGGGGAGTAAACCCTGCCTTCCGTCTCTATAGTAAATTCTATTCAATTTACACACAGAAGCAAGACCTCAGAAGTCTAGAAGGCCACGAAAACAAAAGCCCCTTTGGGACAGTTCACAAAACCCCCCCGGGGGGGGCGGGGGGGGCAGTGTGCTGAGGGTTTTGGACTTCCCAGGCCCTGACATGGGAGTCAGAGGACCCCAGCTGACATCTCGTTTCCTGTTCCTTTTTTTTCTTTTTCCTACCAAGTTAAGTATAAAAACAAATACCTTTTGTCTCTCACTGAGCTTTGCTTGGAGGTTAAGACGTCTTCACTTCGAGGTTCTGATTTGGGCACGGATTTCCAGAGATTGCTGCTTCAGAGCACTCACTGTAAGACAAGTAACAAAAGCCTTTAATTGCCTGCTTACTCTAATTGCTTTAGATAAGACCTTATCTTTTCCTGTGCCCTGCCAGTTCCAGCCTCTGCACTTACCTTCTTCACCTCTTTCCAGGATCACTTGATTCTGATTATTTAAAATGCTTCTTTAAGCTTTCTCACTTTTTTTCCCCCCTCTCTGGGTCAAAAGAGGAGGGAAAGGAATATACTCAAAGGTGATTCCTGGTTCCTGTTTTCATTTTCCTGTGTATAAAATGAGAGTCGGATTCCAGCATCCTTCAGGTTCATTCCAGGCAACAGCTGATCTATGTACCCCACAGCTTCCTACCACATTCACTCACCTCTCTCCTGATACCTGAGGGACACAGCTATGACTGAGGCGACTTTACACAGAATAATCAGGTGGATCCATTATTCCATGACTCTTACTTATAAAGCAGTATAAACAGGCTCCTCTCGCTCATCTTTTTCTTTGAGCCTTAGAAGATATAATTAATTGAAACAGAAGAATTTACAAAACAAACGATGCAGTGGTTTCCTTGCAGGCAATCTTTAATAGACTTCCATTTCCGGTGAACTCCCCAGGTGTTTGTTTTATCATATTTGTTTGTTTTGGATGTGCAGAACTAAAAATATCTGTAGGAGAGGTTTTTAATTATTCAGTTCAATCAGAGGAGTTCTTGAGAAATCCATTGGGAAGGAAGATTAAGAAAGAAGATGGGCTTTGCAGTCAGAGGGACCTGGGTTCTTTTACTAACCTGTTCGACTTTAGATAAGTTACTTAACCTCTCTGAGCCTCTGTTTCTTCATCTGTTAAATGGGAATAATGATTGTCGTCAGAACTAAATGCCAGGTATATATTAAGTACAATACATTTTTGTGTTCTTCTGGACATACCATCTTATTTTGCACTTTGATGACCAAGAGCACAGGTTTGGGACTTAAACAGCTTAGGTTCATTGCCCAGTACCACAATTTTAGTTGCTCTGTGAGTTTGGCCAAGTTATTAACTCTGTTTTCCATCTGTGAAACGGCATCAGTAACAACACTAACCGCACAGGGTTGGGAGGGAGGCATTTAGCACAGTGCCCAGCTCAAAGTAAGCGTTCAGGAAATAGTAGCCAGTAGCGGAAAAAGCAGCAGTCTCAACAGTGAGAATGACACCGGGTCAACAGGCTGCGACACCAGGAAAGGTGAGAGCTGGCTGATGGTGACAACTGAGAGGGCAGCCGGGAGGCGGCTCCAGCCTGCGGAATCAGCTGCTCTTTCTTGCTTTTGCCTTTACTTCTCCCCAGTTTTCTTTCTTTTCTTTTTTTTAAATATATCTTTATTGATTTCAGAGAGAGGAAAGGAGGGGGATAGAGAGATAGAAACATCAATGATGAGAGAGTCACTGATCGAGCCCGCAACCCGGGCGTGTGCCCTGACAGGGAATCGAACCCAGATCGCCTGGATCCTAGGTCGCCGCTCAACCACTGAGCCACGCCCGGCCGGGCTCCCCAGTTTTCTTGATCTTTTCCCTTTGTCTTTTCTCTCTCTCATAGTTTCCACTATGTAAAATACGGTTGCATCCATAGCTGTGTGAAATGTAAGCCAGATGTTGTCTTTTCCTGCCTGGCCTCTGTACTGTCCTGTGCCGGGGGGGGGGGGGGGGGGGGGGGGGGGGGGTGGGTGTGTGTGTGTGTGTGTGTGTGTGTGTGTGTGTGTGTGTGTGTGTGTGTGTGTGTTCCTGCATTTCTACGTCATCTACAGCCAACAGTGAGTGGGTGCTGGACTCAGTGCCATGAATTCTGTCCTGTGCACCCACTGCTTACTAGCTACAGTGCTTGTTCTTAATTTTTGGTTCCTCAGAGAAGAAAAGGCCTAACTGCTAAGAATCCCAGGGGCAAAAGGAACTCTCGGGAAGCACCCCACTTAGAGTCTCTGCGTTTCTTCTCTGTCTGTAAGGGCCCAGTTTGCTTGTTCTGTCTTGTTGCCTCTTTTTTATCATGTTAGGATAATAAATTACCCTGGCGTCTCCAACAGGGGTGATGGTACCTGCTTCTCTTTTCACTGAATATTTAGACTGGGGCCAAATGGCTACTTGTTTTTATTTAAGAGTTAAACACCAAATATTTGACACAAATTGGCTTCTCTTCAGGATCTACCAGAAGAGACCTTTGTTTATGAGTTATGCCGTATTATCTGTTATATACATATTATTTATGACATATTTTAATCACTGTTACTGCTGGGGTTTAAAATGTACATGTATGTATGTAGAATATGTGTGTGTATATATAACATTTAGTAATATAGTATTTCACCACAAACTATAGTAGAAAGCAATTTTTTGAGACATGGATGTTTTGAAATATGAGTTCACAATCACTACTAATAAACAACCATTTGAGCTTTCTGGTTGCAACGCACTGCTACTTGATGGTCCATCACATAGTCTTGGATTTGAGTTTCTGAACCCTGCCTAGAGTTGCTTAGCCTTCCCCCACAGCTGACAGTTTTACCGCAAGGTTACTTAAATGAGAAACCAACAACAAAGGCCTGAGGCTTCTTTAAAACTGTGTTGATCATTTCTCCCTAACACCTTTCCTCTATTTCTCACAGAAGCAGAGTGAACTAAGGGAAAGGGGAGCACCCCCCCATAGGCACTGACTCACGCAGGGGACCCCCTGGAAGGGTGACTGGGTGGGCTACCAGGCAGGCGGAGGATGGTAGGGAACCTCCTCACAGAATCCCCCGATGGGAAAGTCCATGAAGCAGCTTCATTCTGGGGATTAAGCATCCACTCTACTGAAAGCAGGATGAGTAGGCACCCCTCTTAGACTGTCCTCTCAGAAGGAAACCCCCCGAGTGGGCCCTCCCCAGGTATCTCCTCTGTACTCTGAGCCTATATCCCCACCAGTGGCCCTTATTACGCAGACCCCCGCCTAAGCTTAGGCAGTTTACAGGGGTGAGTTGAAGCTGTGTTCCTATGACTAAAACAAAACAAACTTTTATGATTTGCAAACTTTTATGATTTGCAAACCCAATAATCCATATTTATATACAGTTTTTACCACATCACCCGTGAACTGAGAGTCATAATAAAGTGTCGAGGGTAGATTTTTTTAAAAGGGGGACCTGGGTGGAGTCTCCTGCAAAGTGAAGATTGTCACCTTCTTTCCCTTCCTTTATCATATCATAGACTTGGAAGATGAAATGAAAGAATGAATATATGACTCTGTACCATGCCCAGCAGTCAGATACTTGCAGTTATTACTGGTGATGGTGGCAGTGTTTCTAGAAGCACAAGGGGCGTGTTGCAGGGACTGTCATCATTGATACTGTATTTATGTTTTTTCATGTCCACATGCTCCTTTACCTAATCTATGATCTTAAGTTATTCATGGGTTTATCCAATGGTGTTGTTTGTATCAATGATCATTTGCAAATTTCTGCAAATAACATGAATGGAAAACAATAACAAAAAATCCAGTTGGGGAGTAACAGACACAGGTATCTTAGAAGCTGGCACCTACAAGTCGTGCCCTGTTGATAGCCCTTCCTGGACCCTAGCCTCCTCTTTCCTGGGTCAGTCAGTGTCAGCAGCCTCTCACCATTATCACAATAAAATGATACCCAGCCTGAAGGCAGGAATTTTCTATCCCTGCTTCAAAGTCCACCTGCACGGTAGTTTCAGCCATTGCTCTGAAATGGAAAAAAGGAGGAATCATTAGTATGTTTGCTCATTGATCCAACAAGTAGTTTACAAGCAATGGATTGGGCACTAGGAGTACAACCTTATCAAGATTGTCTCTGCCCTCCAGATGCTTACAGGCGGCGGGGTGGGGGTGGGGGGGATGTAACTCCTAGGTGTCTGCGTTAAGCAATTGTATTAATGTTCCTGCCACCACTACTGAGACTACAAACACAACAGGACATGCTAGGTGTGAGGTAACAGAGTCAAAAGAGAGCTAACCATATGAACCAAGACCTCAGGAAGGAGTGCAGGATGAGAGAGAGATATCCAGCAATTGAAGATTTAGGCACTGACTGCCCAGGAAGTGGGCCAAGAACAGAACCCTGGAGAATTCTTGGGTATAAAGCATGGCCTTACATTTCTATTCTCCTGTGTCCTTCCATTTAAAGACATAACAACATGTAGAGACATTACTGTGTAACTACCTCTAGAAGAATAGCAGTAAGTTGAAATGATAAGAGAAGTATATTTAAATGTCCCGGTTCTCCCCTCTTCATAGGAATGGGTTGGAGAAAGGAACGCTCTTTGTGATGATGCCCCAGTACTAGGAAAGCTGGTAGACTGCTCGGCTGTCACCATCAGCCATCAGGAAACAGGCTACAGCAGACAGACCTCCGCATATGGGAAGATTGTTTATACCAGCATTGTTGGTCAGAGCAAAAGATTGGAAACAGCTCAGATATTTATCAGCATGGTTCCTCTCTAAATGGCCTATACTACAACCACGGGGAGACTGAGGAAGTTCTTTAAGCACTGATTTGTATCACTTAGGAATGCACACGGGTTTTAGGAGCTCTGTGCCAGGAACCAGGGGCCCGTACCCAACACTGGTAAAAAAAAAGTTTCCAGTTATTTCTAGATTGTCCAATGCTCTAGACCAAGATCCAGGACTGTCAGATTTGTGCCCTGTTTTCCCCTTAATTCTTGTCTTTTCTCTTGTAATGATGAACATTAAAGACTTACAATGAAGAGGGTTTACGAACTTGCTTTCGGCGACAGCAGGGAAGTGTGGACGTAAGGAGACCATCTTCCCTGCGCCCATCTTGAAGGGAAGAGAAACCCCACAATCTGGATAGGCGGTGACCATCACTAAGAGGAGGGGAGGTGGAGGGTAGTCCCTGGGACCTGCCACAGAGCCAAAGGAGAGCTTGAGGAGCCTGCCTGGGCCTGTGAACTTCCCTGGGGGGCTTAGGAAAAAGGGGTTCCACAAGTGCAGTGATAAATAAGTTTTGCACAGTAATAGGATTAAAATAGAAACTGTTACAGGTGAGGTGTGACTAGCCCATTCTTGAATCACAGAGAGCTAGGTTTTTCTTCACGCAGCAGGTATTGTTCTACTTTCATTGTTACTAAAATAGCACAAAGGAGCACGTCTATTTGTTCTCTTACCTTACAGTGATCTTAGAACTACACTGAAAATGCTTACTCTGGGCTGATCTCAACACTGAACCCCAGGAAAGATTATTTCTCCCATTTCTTTCCCCTTTCCTCTTCAATTCTAATGACTTGCTATGTTTAACCCCAGAAAAATCAGTAACCATGTATGGATCTATGTACTGTAGGCAGGCAGCCAAAGACTCAGTGAAGTAGGTAGAAGATTCGAGCTTTGCTCT